>NC_069499.1:872930354-873662854 GCF_027579735.1 Bombina bombina | reverse complement strand
TAAAATCAAACCAAGAACATTGAGCAATTTATGACACTTTCTACCCAAACAAATATTACACAGTTGGAAAATACTTTCAGTTTCCTTATCATTAATCATTTTTAATATTGTTAATAAACAAATTATAATGTCTGGTTTAATTTAGTGTTGTCTTCTTGAATCAAGGTTTTCAGACACCCTAACTACAGCTCATTCACCATCACCAATGACATCACTCTGATCAAACTCTCCAGTGCTGCCACTCTTAACAGCCGCGTATCTACTGTCTGTATCGCTGGATCCTCTTCTGTGTTTAATGGAGGAGAGCGATGTGTGACCACTGGATGGGGCTACGTTGATGCCTACTGTAAGTGAGACTTCAGCCTGTAATCTCCAGATATTGCTAGTGACCAAACAAGCAAGTTGGGGATTTAAATATAAAGGGGCCGATTTACTAAAGTGTGGACAGACATGATACAATGTAGCATATCATGTCCGCTGCACATCGATAAATGCAGACAACATACACTGTCTGCATTTATCATTGCACCAGTAGTTCTTGTGAACTGCTTGTGCAATGCTGCCCCCTGCAGATTTGCGGCCAATCAGTTGCTAGCTAGGGGTGTCAATCAGCCCAATCGTATAGGATCGGGCAGATTGAACACTCCAGCCTCAGAGCAGGCGTACAAGTTATGGAGCAGCGGTCTTTAGACCGCTGCTTCATAACTACTGTTTCCGGTGAGCCTGTAGGCACATGCAGAAACAGGGGCATCAAGCTGCATTCGGAGCTTGATAATTCGGCTCCAAGGAGTTTTTCATGTGGGTTATAAACCCAAAATATCTTAGAGAAAGAGAAAATGCAATAATGATTTAATGGACAATCAGACATAGAGAAACAAAACTGATGTCTATATAAGTATTTGTTGGGGAGTAAATATTTTAGATAGAATATTTAAAAATCAAAACAAATACATATATATGTATGTGGTATATATAAGTAAATATATATGTCTGTGGTATATATAAGTAAATATATATGTCTGTGGTATATATAAGTAAATATATATGTCTGTGGTATATATAAGTAAATATATATGTTCACAGATTATTCTAGCTATTTATGTCTAATTCTTTTCTTTTAGCAAAAATTACCCCAAGCAAACTTCAGCAGGTGTCTCTGCCTCTTCTCACCAACACTGACTGCCAGAGATACTGGGGAAGCCAGATCCTTAGCACCATGATTTGTGCCGGAGCCTCTGGTGCCTCCTCCTGCATGGTATGATTTGATTTTTGGGTCATTTTGGGCTGAGGAAAATGCACTTTTATTAACTGACTATTAGTAACTCTAATTTCTTTAAGTTAGGGCATCTCCCTCAATAAAAACCTCTCATTTAATGTAAAACAGATTTTTTTGGGGGGTAAACCGTTATCTTTAAGGGTGTTCAGCATGTAGAACTTTAACAAACTTTTTTTTCTTGCACCTTCTTTAGGGTGACTCTGGTGGACCTCTTGTGTGCCAGAGGAATGGAGCTTGGACCTTGGCTGGTATTGTGTCCTGGGGAAGTTCTACCTGCTCTCCCTCATCTCCAGGAGTCTACGCTCGTGTCTCAGTTCTAAGATCCTGGCTGGATCAGATTGTTGCTGCTAATTAATTTATCAATATCTGTGCCTATAAGTTATCAATAAAATGAGTAATCTACAACTATGTGTAGTCTGCCTCTTCAATGTATTTCTTTCAGCACTGCATATTTTCTTTTGTCACTTGTCTCCTTCCAGGGTTGGAGAAAGATGTTTGTCTCCCTGCAAACTATAAAGCAGGAACTGCTGTGTAGAGGGTAGAAAGCCTGCTTCACATCATTGAATGTGTAGCACAAGCACAGCCCCTCTACCTACTAGGAAGTCAATTCCCAGTAAGCTTTGCAACTTTGAAGGGCTTCTAAGGTACTAGGTTAGCTGGCATAGTAACCAGAGTGTTCATGAATGTGGAATTATCTAAATGAAGATAAAAAACTTTATTGAAATGCCTGTACAGCAATTTTTGCAACAATGTGTCCTCTACAGACGAACCTTACTAGCTGCTTGGGTTCTCTTACCATGTCTTTTATACACATTTGCATAGTTCATTGCATGTATCATTTTTGCTGTTATATCCAATGTGGACATGGAAAATAATTATAACAACACAATACACAAAGCATCATATAGTTCCATAACCTACTATGACTTTTCTTCAGAAAACTTCACACAATTGGTCAGTATTTTCTATGCAGCATTATTGGAGAAAGCATATAGTTCAGCCATAAAATTAAAAGATACACTGAAGATGAAACATTTATCTGTTCCATCAAAAATATTAAACCAAATAAACCAACTTTTTAATGTGAGAGTTGTTACTATTAGCTAAGTGAGTATTAGAGTCCCAGGACTCAGTAGTAAACAATGGTAAACTTCACTTTCAATTAAAGCCACTTTTACTCAACTTATTTGATGTAAAACATTTCTGTAATATTTATAACTGCTCCTATTTCATTCATATTCATGCTAAAGCATGTTTTAATATCATGCCCCTTTAAGTGTCAACAACTTCTCCATTATAAGGGAAGATTTTAAATTGATCATCATTGGCTGAAATTTTACAAGTCTGTATGAGCAACACTGTTTTATTTAGCCATTTACATGAAACAAATGTACTTTTTAAATTATTATTATTAGGGCACAACAGCCAAAGCCACAAAATCAGTTTCCTCAAAGTCAGGCAGAGGGACATGGATTTTAGGGGGTTTAGCAAGAAAGTGCAGGTCTCATTCCTTCTAGTAAGTAAAAAAAAATATTACTCATACCACCTTAAGCCAACATGCACCTAGATTACGAGTTTTGCGTTATGAGTCAAATAGCAGCGTTGTGGCCCATAACGCATCATTTTCCCTAACCTAGCCATTACAAGTCTTGTCGGTATAGCTGTACCGCAAGCCTTTTAGCCTGTAACGCAACGTCAGTACCGCACTCCTGTTCAAATCAGCCAAAAGGATTTAAGCACCTCTCATTCTATTGGCTGATTCACCATCCAATAGAATTAGAGCTGCTTAAATCCTATTGGCTGATTTGAACCGCCAATAGAATTTTAGCAGCTCTAATTCCTATTGGTTGATTAAAATTTTTCAGCCAATAGGAATGCAAGGGACGCCATCTTGGATCGCGTCCCTTGCATTGAAGATTCAGTGTACAGCGGCGACCGTATGAAGAGGATACTCCGTGCCAGATGTCTTCAGGATGGACCCGCTCCGTGCCTCAGGGATCAAGATAGAAGATGCCGCCTGGATGAAGATTGAAGAGGCCGTCTGGATGAAGACTTCTCGCCGCTTGGATGAGGACTTCGCCACCGGGATGAAGATTGAAGAGGACGCCTGGATGAAGACTTCTCACCACCTGGATCAGGACTTTAACTCCCGGATGAAGATTGTTCAAGCGGGACTTCAAAAACTGTAAATGGATCGTCTTGGGGTTAGTGTTTGGCTTTTTTAAGGGTTTTTTGGGTGGGTTTTTTTTTAGTTTAGGTTCTGGGCAGTAAAAGAGCTAAATGCCCTTTTAAGGGCAATGCCAATACAAATGCCCTTTTCAGGGCAATGGGTAGCTTAGGTTTTTTAGATAGTTTTTTTTATTTTGTGGGTTTGGGGGGGTGGGGATTTGTAATTTTTTTTCACTAAAAGAGCTGATATTTTTAGGGCAATGCCCTACAAAATGCCCTTTTAAGGGCCATTGGTAGTTTATTCTAGATTAGGAATTTTTTTTTATGGGTATTAGAATAGGAATATTTTTTTTTTGGATAATTTTTTTTTAAAATTTTGTGTAACATATATTTTTAGGGGGTGTTTTTCTTTTTAGAAAAAGAGCTATTTAACTTAGGGCAATACCCTATAAAAGGACCTTTTAAGGACCCACCAAAAGACCCTTTTAAGGGCCCTTGGTAGTTTGGGGGGTGGGAGTTTGTATAGTGTTAGGGGGTGTTTGTATTTTTTTTGGAGGAAAAGAGTTGTTTATCTCAGGGCAATGCCCTACAAAAGGCCCTTTTAAGGGCCCTTGGTAGTTTGGGGATGGGGGTTTGTATAGTGTTAGGGGGTGTTTGTATTTTTTTTGGAGCAAAATAGCTGTTTATCTCAGGGCAATGCCCTATAAAAGGCCCTTTAAAGGCCCCCCCAAAAGGCCCTTTTAAGGGCTCTTGGTAGTTAATTCTAGATTAGACTTTTTATTTTGGGGTGGGCTTTTTTTTTTAAAAGGGTATTAGAATTGGAATAATCTTTATTTTTTTTTGGATAATTTCGTTTTGTTTGTTTTTTAATGGTAGATTTTTTTATTTTTTGTAATGGTAGTTTTTATTTTTTGTGATTTTTGTTTTTTTGTTTTGTTATGTCAGGTTTTAGTGTAAGGCAGGTTAGGTTTTATTTCACAGGTAAGTTTGTATTTAGCTAGGTAGTTAGTAAATAGTTAATAACTATTTACTAAATAGTCTACCTAGTTAAATTAAATACAAACTTAGCTGTGAAATAAAAATAAAACCTAAGCTAGCTACAATCTAACTATTAATTATATTGCAGATAGCTTAGGTTTTATTTTACAGGTAAGTATTTTGTTTTAAATAGGTATTATTTAGTTAATAATTTTAAATTTAATTTAAATCTATTTAATTATGTTAAAGTTAGGGGGTGTTAGGGTTAGGTTTAGGGTTAGGTTTAGGGGTAGGTGTGGGGGTTAATAGTTTAATTTAGGTTGCTGCAATGTGGGGGGCTGGCGGTTAAGGGGTTAATAGGTTTATTTAGTTAATAATTGTAATTTTAATTTAGCTGTATTTTAATTATGTTAACGTTAGGGGGTATTAGGGTTAGGGTTACGTTAGGGTTAGGGTTAGGTTTAGGGGTTAATATAGTTTAATTTAGGTTGTTGCGATGTGGGGGCTGGCGGTTTAGGGGTTAATAGGTTTATTTAGTGGTAGTGATGTGGGAGGCCAGAGGTTTAGGGGTTAATAACTTTCAGCTAAATTGCAAGTTTTGCGGTATGAGTGAAAAAGCAGCCTTAAAGGGACACTGAACCCAAATTTTTTCTTTCGTGATTCGGATAGAGCATAACATTTTAAGCAATTTTCTAATTTACTCCTATTATCAAATGTTCTTTATTCTCTTGGAATCTTTATTTGAAATGCAAGAATGTAAGTTTAGATGCCGGCCCATTTTTGGTGAACAACCTAGGTTGTCCTTGCTGACTGGTGGATAAATTCATCCACCAATCAAAAACTGCTGTCCAGAGTTCTGAACCAAGATAAAATCTTAGATGCCTTCTTTTTTAAATAAAGATAGCAAGAGAACGAAGAAACATTGATAATAGGAGTAAATTAGAAAGTTAATTAAAATTGCTCTATCTGAATCACAAAATAAATAATTTGGGTTCAGTGTCCCTTTAAGGCTCTTTTTCACTACTGCTGGTATTACGAGTCTTGCAGGTTTAGCTGCACCGCACACTTTTTTGGCCGTAACGCAACGTAACTACCGCAGCTTTCCAAAAGTCCTTTTTCAATGGGACTTCCATAGTGCCGGTATTACGACTTTGCCTGGGAGGCCAAAAAGTGAGCGGTACAGCCTATACCGACAAGATCCATACTGTAAACTGAAAGTCAGTAGTTATGGGTTTTATGTTACAACACCGTGCTAAAAAGTACACTAACACCCATAAACTACCTATTAACCCCTAAAATGAGGCCCCCCCGCATCGCAAACACTAAAATAAAAATATTAACCCCTAATCTGCCACTCCGGACATCGCCGTCACTAGAATAAACATATTAACCTTTAAACCACCGCACTCCCGCATCGTAAACACTAGTTAAATATTATTAACCCCAATCTGCTGTCCCTAACATCGCCGCAACCTACATTACTGTTATTAACCCCTAATCTGATTCCCCCAAAATTGCCGCCACTATACTAAAGTTATTAACCCCTAAACCTAACCCTAAGTCTAACCCTAACACCCACTAACTTTAATGTAATTAAAATAAATCTAAATAAAACCTACTATTCATAACTAAATAATTCCTATTTAAAACTAAATACTTACCTGTAAAATAAAACCTAAGCTAGCTACAATATAACTAATAGTTACATTGTAGCTATCTTAGGTTTTATTATTATTTCATAGGCAAGTTTGTATTTATTTTAACTAGGTAGACTAGTTACTAAATAGTTATTAACTATTTACTAAATACCTAGCTAAAATAAATACAAATTTGCCTGTAAAATAAAACCTAACCTGTCTTACACTAACACCTAACCTTAAACTACAATTAAATAAATTACATTAATTAAATACAATTAACTAAATTACAAAAAACCCCCACTAAATTACACAAAATAAAAAAGAAATGATCAAATATTTAAACTAATTAAACCTAATCTAATAGCCCTATCAAAATAAAAAAGCACCCCAAAATAAAAATAAAATACCCTAGCCTAAACTATACTGTCAATAGCCCTTAAAAGGGCCTTTTGTGGGGCATTGCCCCAAAGAAATCAGCTCTTTTACCTGTAAAAAAAATACAAACAACCCCCCAATAGTAAAACCCACCACTCACACAACCAACCCCCCCAAATAAAAACCTATCTAAAAAACCTAAGCTCTCCATTGTTCTGAAAAGGGCATTTGGATGGGCATTGCCCTTAAAAGGGCATTTAGCTCTTTTTCCGCCCAAACCCTAATCTAAAAATAAAACCAACCCAATAAACCCTTAATAAAACCTAACACTAACCCCCGAAGATCCACTTACAGTTTTTTAAGACCCGACATCCATCCTCAACGAAGAGGCAGAAGTCTTCAAGCGGCAAGAAGTCCTCAACGAAGCCGGGAGAAGTCTTCATCCAAGCGGCAAGAAATCCTCAATGAAGCTGGGAGAAGTCTTCATCCAAGCGGCAAGAAGTGGTCCTCCAGACGGACAGAAGTCTTCAACCAGACGGCATCTTCTATCTTCATCCATCCAGCGCGGAGTGGCTCCATCTTCAAGACATCCGGCGCGGAGCATCCTCTTCTTACGACGGCGACTGAAGAATGAAGGTTCCTTTAAGGGACGTCATCCAAGATGGCGTCCCTTGAATTCTGATTGGCTGATAAAATTCTATAAGGATTTTTTCACCTTTAATTCCGATTGGCTGATAGAATTCTATCAGTCAATTGGAATTCAAGGGACGCCATCTTGGATGATGTCCCTTAAAGGAACCTTCATTCTTCAGTCGCCGTCGTAAGAAGAGGATGCTCCGCGCCAGATGTCTTGAAGATGAAGCCGCTCTGCGCCGGATGGATGAAGATAGAAGATGCCGCCTGGATGAAGACTTCTGCCCGTCTGGAGGACAACTTCTTGCCGCTTGGATGAAGACTTCTGCCGCTTCGTTGAGGATGGATGTTGGGTCTTCAAAAACTGTAAGTGGATCTTCAGGTATTAGTGTTAGGTTTTATTAAGGGTTTATTGGGTGGGTTTTATTTTTAGATTAGGGTTTTGGCGGAAAAAAAGCTTAATGCCCTTTTAAGGGCAATGCCCACCCAAATGCCCTTTTCAGGGCAATGGGAAGCTTAGTTTTTTTAGAGAGGTCTTTATTTGGGGGGGTTGGTTGTGTGGGTGGTGGGTTTTACTGTTGGGGGGTTGTTTGTATTTTTTACAGGTAAAAGAGCTGATTTCTTTGGGGCAATGCCCCACAAAGGCCCTTTTAAGGGCTATTGGCAGTTTAGTTTAGCCTAGGGTTTATTTTTATTTGGGGGGGGGAGCTTTTATATTTTGATAGGGCCCCACAAAGGCCCTTTTAAGGGCTATTGGCAGTTTAGTTTAGGCTAGGGTTTATTTTTATTTGGGGGGGGGGGCTTTTATATTTTGATAGGGCTATTAGATTAGGTGTAATTAGTTTAAATATTTAATCTTTTTTATTTTGTGTAATTTAGTGTTTGTTTGTTTTTTGTAATTTAATTAATTGTATTTAATTAATGTAATTTATTTAATTGTAGTGTAAGGTTAGATGTTAGTGTAACTCAGGTTAGGTTTTATTTTACATGTAAATTTGTATTTATTTTAGCTAGGTAGCTAGTAAATAGTTAACAACTATTTACTAACTATTCTACCTAGTTAAAATAAAAACAAACTTGCCTGTGAAATAAAAATAAAACCTAAGATAGATATTAGTTATATTGTAGCTTGCTTAGGGTTTATTTTCCAGGTAAGTATTTAGTTTTAAATAGGAATTATTTAGTTATTAATAGTAGGTTTTATTTAGATTTATTTTAATTACATTAAAGTTAGTGGGTGTTAGGGTTAGGTTTAGGAGTTAATAACTTTAGTATAGTGGCTGCGACATTGGGGGCGGCATATTAGGAGTTAATAAATGTAGGTAGGTGGCGGCAACATTGGGGGCGGCTGATTAGGGTTTAATAAGTGCAGATAGGTGGCGGCGACATCGGGGCACAGCAGATTAGGGGTTAATAAGTGTAGGTAGGTGGCGGCGATGTCGGGGATGGCAGATTAGGGGTTAATAACTGTAATGTAGTTGGCGGCAACATTGGGGGCGGCAGATTAGGGGTTAATAAGTGTAGGTAGGTGGCGGCGTTGTCGGGCGGCATATTAGGGGTTAATAAGTATAATGTAGGTGTCGGCGATGTCGGGGGTGGCAGATTAGGGGTGTTTAGACTCAGGGTTTTTTGTTAGGGTGTTAGGTGTAAACATAACTTTTCTTTCCCCATGGGAATCAATGGGGCTGCATTACGGAGCTTTACGCTCCTTTATTGCAGGTGTTTTTTCAGCCGGCTCTCCCCATTGATGTCTATGGAGAAATCGTGCACAAGCACGTAAAACCAGCTCAAAGCAGCACTGGTATTGGAGTGCGTATGGAGCACAATTTTGCTTCATGCTGCAATATTTCCTGCTAACGCCGGGATTTTGTAAACCTGTAATAGCGCTATAGGGAGGTGAGCGGTGGCAATAACTTGCAAGTTAGCACCGAGCAGCTCTTACCGCAAAACTCGTAATCTAGCCATTTATTTATTTGCGGCGATGTTGGGGAGCAGCGGAATAGGGGTTAATTACTTTAGTATAGTGGCGGCGACATCGGGAGCGGCAGATTAGGGATTAATAGTTTTATTTAGGTGGCGGCACTATAGGGAGCAGCAGATTAGGGGTTATTAACTGTAGGTTGGTGTCGGCGATGTCAGGGACAGCAGATTAGAGGTGTTTAGACTTGGGGTTTATTTTAGGATGTTAGGTTTAAACTGTATTTTATTTTTCCCCACAGACATCAATGGGGCTGCGTTACGGAGCTTTTGTTTCCGTGATCGCACGTGTGAGACTTTTTTTTTGCCGGCTCTCCCCATTGATGTCTATAGGGAAAGCATGCACGAGCGTGTCAAAACACTGCTTGTTTTTGGTGCGGTATGGAACTTAAAATCTCCATATCACCTGTGCAAGCCGTGTTTTTCAAATCTAGCAGCGCTATAGGGGGTTAAACAATGCAAATTTTGTTGCGTTCTTTACTTTCCCTATAGCACTCAAAACTCGTAATCTGGGTGATGGTGCATTATCTTGCTCCCAATATTGTGCTAAGATAACCCATTGGAATTACCTGGATTTCTAAATTGATCCACATTAAACATGGTCTGATCTTCATCTTAGTTAAAATGATAGAAAAACACAACTAACAGAAATAATAACTCACCAGCAGTTTTTTAAATTTTTATTGAAGACATTGAGTAATCATTCACAGTGCGGGCTGGAAAATAGAAAGCGAACCCCTGAATTTAGGAACTTGTACATCTCCCTTTAGCAGCAACAACATCCACAGAACATTTCCTGTAGCTGCGTGTAAGACTTGCACAACATTATAGATACATTTTTGACAATTTCTCCCTACAAATCTGTTTCAATACATCAATATTTCTGGGTTGTCTTGAGTGCACAGTCCTCTTCAGGTCATGCCACAGCATCTCAATTGGTTTAAGATCAGGACTTTGAGTTGCCCATTCGAAAACACAAATCTTCTTACTTTCTGCCATTCTTTAGTTGATTTACTGTGTTTGGGTCATTGTCTTGTTGCATCACCCAGCCTTACTTAAGCTATGGTCAAGGAGTGCTGCTCTGACAGTCTCATCGAAAAAGTTTGAATTCATTGTTTCCTCATTGACAGCAAGGTGTCCAGGTCCTGAGGCAGTAAAGCAGCTTTAAAGGACCAGTCAACACAGTAGATTTGCATAATCAACAAATGCAAGATAACAAGACAATGCAATAGCACTTAGTCTGAACTTCACATGAGTAGTAGATTTTTTTTTCTGACAATTTTAAATGCTATGTCTTTTTCCACTCCCCCTGTACCATGTGACAGCCATTAGTCAATCACAAATGCATACACGTACCATGTGACAGCTATCAGCCATTCACAAATGCATACACACTTATTCTTGCACATGCTCAGTAGGAGCTGGTGACTCAAAAAGTTTAAATATAAAAAGACTGTGCACATTTAGTTAATGGAAGTAAATTGGAAAGTTGTTTAAAATGGCATGCTCTATCTGAATAATGAAAGTTTAATTTTGATTGAGTGTCCCTTTAAACCATGATGCTTCCTCCACCCAGCTTTACAATTGGGATGAGGTTTTGTTGTTTATGTTGATCTTTTTCTTCCACGCATAGCATTGTGCATTCTTGTCAAAAGTTAAACTTTTGTCTTTTCTGTTCCCAGAAGCAATGTTTCGGCTAGATTACGAGTTTTGCGTTAGAGGCTATGCGGTGCTAATGAGCAGTTTTCTCTCATCGCTCAGTTACCTGCAGCGCTGGTATTACGGGTTTTACAAACCCGTTGTTAAAAGACAAGAAGTGAGCGTTGAGCAAAATTTTGCACATTACCGCACTCCAATACCAGCGCTGCTTAAGTCAGCGATGAGCTGATCGTACGTGCTCATGCACGATTTCCCGATAGGAATCATCGGGGAGAGCCGGCTGAGAAAAAGTCTAACACCTGCCAAAAAGCAGCGTAAAACTCAGTAACGCAGCCCCATTGATTCCTATAGGGAAATAAAATTTATGTCTACATCTAACACCCTAACATGAACCCGAGTCTAAACTCCCCTAATCTTACACTTATTAACCCCTAATCTGCCACCCCCGACATCGCAGACACCTGCATTATATTTATTAACCCCTAATCTGCTGCTCCGGACACCGCCGCAACCTACATTATACTTATGAGCCCCTAATCTGCTGCCCCAACATCGCCACCACCTACATTATATTTATTAACCCCCAATCTTCCTCCCACAATGTCGCCGCCACTATAATAAACATATTAACCCCTAAACCGCCGCACTCCCACCTCGCAAACATTAGTTAAATATTATTAACCTCTAATCTGCCATCTCTAACATCGCCGCCACCTACTTACATTTATTGATCTCTGATGAAGTGCATGTACGCATGCGCGAAACGCGTCAGATAGGAGCTTACCTTGTGTTCCCTGTAGAAGCCTGCTCCTGAATAAACTTTTTTTGGACCCACTGAGAGACTCCACGCTTCTTTTTCCTCATCGCATACATTTATCAACCCCTAATCTGCCGCCCCCAACGTCTCCGCCACTTTACTAAATGTATTAACCCCTAAACCTAAGTCTAACCCTAACACCCCCTAACTTATAAATATAATTTAAATCAGTCTAAATAAAATTACTATCATTAACTACATTATTCCTATTTAAAACTAAATACTTACCTGCAAAATAAACCCTAAGCTGGCTACAATATAACAAATAGTTACATTGTAGCTAGCTTAGGGTTTATTTTTTTTACAGGCAAGTTTGTATTTATTTTAACTAGGTAGAATAGTTACTAAATAGTTATTAACTATTTAATAACTACCTAGCTAAACTAAATACAAAAGTACCTGTAAAATAAAACCTAACCTAAGTTACAATAACGCCTAACACTACACTACAATTAAATAAATTAACTAAACTAAATACAATTACCTAAATTAAATTAAATTAGCTAAAGTACAAACTCCCCCCACTAAATTACAGAAAATAATAAACAAATTACAAGATATTTAAACTAATTACACCTAATCTAATAGCCCTATCAAAATAAAAAAAGCCCCCCCAAAATAAAATAAAAAAACCTAGCCTAAACTAAACTACCAATAGCCCTTAAAAGGGCCTTTGCAGGGCATTGCCCCAAAGTAATGGGCTCTTTTACCTGTAAAAAAAAATAGAAACAACCCCCCCAACAGTAAAACCCACCACCCACACAACCAACCCCCCAAATAAAAGCCTAACTAAAAAAAATCTAAGCTCCCCATTGCCCTGAAAAGGGCATTTGGATGGGCATTGCCCTTAAAAGGGCAGTTAGCTCTTTTGCGGCCCAAAGTCCATAACCTAAAAATAAAACCCACCCAATACACCCTTACAAAAACCTAACAATAACCTCCTGAAGATCGACTTACAGTTCGGAAGATCCAACATCCATCCTCAAGGAAGCGGCAGAAGTCTTCATCCAACCGGGTCGAAGTCCTCAAAGAAACCGGGAGAAGTCTTCATCCAAGCCGGGCAAAGTGGTCCTCCAGATAGGCAGAACTCTTCATCCAGACGGCATCTTCTATAGGATTGAGCTCACATTCTATTGGCTATTCCAATCAGCCAATAGAATACGAGCTCAATCCTATTGGCTGATTGGATCAGCCAATAGGATTGAACTTCAATCCTATTGGCTGATTGCATCAGCCAATAGGATTTTTTCTACCTTAATTCCGATTGGCTGATAGAATTCTATCAGCCAATCGGAATCTAAGGGACGCCATCTTGGATGACGTCACTTAAAGGAACCTTCATTCTTCGGGTAGTCATCGGATGAAAAGGATGCTCCAGGTCGGATGTCTTGAAGATTGAACCGCTCCGCATCGGATGGATGAAGATAGAAGATGCCGTCTGGATGAAAACTTCTGCCCGTCTGGAGGACCTCTTCGCCCCGGCTTGGATGAAGACTTCTCCCGGCTTTGTTGAGGACTTCAGCCCGGTTGGATGAAGACTTCTGCCGCTTCCTTGAGGATGGATGTCGGATCTTCAGAACTGTAAGTCGATCTTCAGGGGGTTAGTGTTAGGTTTTTTTAAGGGTGTATTGGGTGGGTTTTATTTTTAGGTTAGGGTTTGGGCCTGCAAAAGAGCTAACTGCCCATTTAAGGGCAATGCCCATCCAAATGCCCTTTTCAGGGCAATGGGGAGCTTAGGTTTTTTTAGATAGTATTTTATTTGGGGGGTTGTTTGTGTGAGTGGTGGGTTTTACTGTTGGGGGGGTTGTTTGTATTTTTTTTACAGGTAAAAGAGCTGATTACTTTGGGGCAATGCCCCGCAAAAGGCCCTTTTAAGGGCTATTGGTAGTTTTGTTTAGGCTAGGGTTTTTTTTATTTTGGGGGGGCTTTTTTATTTTGATAGGGCTATTAGATTAGGTGTAATTAGTTTAAATATCTGTAATTTGTTTATTATTTTCTTTAAATTACTGGGGTTTTTTTTTGTACTTTAGCTAATTTAATTTAATTTATTTAATTGTATTTAATTTAATAAATGTATTTAATTATAGTGTAGTGTTAGGTGTTATTGTAACTTAGGTTAGGTTTTATTTTACAGGTACTTTTGTATTTATTTTAGCTAGGTAGTTATTAAATAGTTAATAACTATTTAATAACTATTGTACCTAGTTAAAATAAATACAAACTTGTCTGTAAAATAAAAATAAACCTTAAGCTAGCTACAATGTAACTATTAGTTATATTGTAGCTAGCTTAGGGTTTATTTTACAGGTAAGTATTTAGTTTTAAATAGGAATAATGTAGTTAATGATAGTAATTTTATTTAGATTTATTTAAATTATATTTAAATTAGGGAGTGTTAGGGTTAGGGTTAGACTTAGGTTTAGGGGTTAATACATTTAGTATAGTGGTGGCGACGTTGGGGGCGGCAGATTAGGGGTTAATAAATGTAGGTAGGTGGCGGCGATGTTAGGGACGGCAGATTAGGGGTTAATAATATTTAACTAATGTTTGCGAGGCGGGAGTGCGGCGGTTTAGGGGTTAATATGTTTATTATAGTGTCGGCAACGTTGGAGGCGGCAGATTAGGGGTTAATAAGTGTAGGAAGGTTGCGGCGACATTGGGGCGGCAGATTAGGGGTTAATAAATATAATGTAGGTGTCGGCGATGTTGGGGGCAATTATTAGAAGCGGCAGATTAGGGGTTAATAATTTTATTATAGTGTTTGCGATGCGGGAGGGCCTCGGTTTTGGGGCTAATAGGTAGTTTATGGGTGTTAGTGTACTTTTTAGCACTTTAGTTATGAGTTTTATGTTACGGCGTTGTACCATAAAACTCTTAACTACTGACTTTTAAATGCGTTAGGACTCTTGACGGGGTAGGGTGTACCGCTCACTTTTTGGCCTCCCAGGACAGACTCGTAATACCGGCGCTATGGAAATCCCATAGAAAAAAGACTTTACGAAGTTTACATAATTTGTTTTGCGGTATGGCCAAAGAAGTGTGCATTGACCCTAAACCTTCAAGACTCGTAATAGCAGCGGGCGTAAAAAAGCAGCGTTAGGACCTCTTAACGCTGCTTTTGTACCTTAACGCACAACTCATAATCTAGGCGAAAGAATTTTACATTTCCATTGAAGACATTGAGTAATCATGTACAGTGCAAGTTGGAAAAACTAACGGCCAGATTACGAGTTATGCATTATAAGCGGCTCGGTAATAATTTGCAAGTTATTGCCACACCTCACCTCCCTATAGTGCTGCTATTACAGGTTTGCAAAAACCCGGCGTTAGTAGGCAATATGGCAGCGTTGAGCTCCATACCGCACACAAATACCAGCGCTGCTTTGAGCTGGTTTTACGTGCTCGTGCACAATTTCCCCATAGGCATCAATGGGGAGAGCCGGATAAAAAAAAGCCTAACACATGCAATAAAGGAGCATAAAGCTTCATAACGCAGCCCCATTGATTCCTATCGGGAAAGAAAAGTTCGGCTAGATTATGAGTTGTGGGTTAAGGTAAAAAAGCAGCGTTAAGAGGCCCTAGCGCTGCTTTTTTACGCCCGCTGGTATTACGAGTCTTGCAGGTTTAGGGTCACCGCACACTTTTTTGGCCTTACCGCAAAACGACTTACATAAACTTCGTAAAGTCTTTTTTCTATGGGACTTCCATAGCGCCGGTATTACGAGTCTGTCCTGGGAGGCCAAAAAGTGAGCGGTACACCCTACCCTGTCAAGAGTCCTAACACATTTAAAAGTCAGTAGTTATGAGTTTTATGGTACAACGTCGTAACATAAAACTCATAACTAAAGGGCTAAAAAGTACACTAACACCCATAAACTAACTATTAACCCCTAAACTGAGGCCCTCCCGCATTGCAAACACTAAAATTAAATGTTTAACCCCTAATCTGCTGCTCCGGACACCGCCGCCACCTACATTATATTTATGAACCCCTAATCTGCTGCCCCCAACATCGCCGACACCTACATTATATGTATTAATCCCTAATCTGCCACCCCCAATGTCGCGACACTATAATAAACATATTAACTACTAAACTGCCTCACTCCCGCCTCGCAAACATTAGTTAAATATTATTAACACCTAATCTGCCGTCCCTAACATCGCCGCCACCTACCTACATTTATTAACCCCTAATCTGCCGCCCCAAAGTTGCCGCCACTATACTAAATATATTAACCCCTAAACCTAAGTCTAAACCTAACCCTAATACCCCTAATTTAAATATAATTTAAATAAAACTAAATAAAATTACTATCATTAACTACATTATTCCTATTTAAAACTAAATACTTACCTATAAAATAAACCCTAAGATAGCTACAATATAACTAATAGTTACATTGTAGCTATCTAAGGCCTAGATTTAGAGTTTGGCGGTAGCCGTCAAAACCAGCGTTATAGGCTCCTAACGCTGGTTTTAGGCTACCGCCGGTATTTGGAGTCAGTCAGGAAAGGGTCTAACGCTCACTTTCCAGCTGCAACTTTTCCATACCGCAGATCCCCTTACGTCAATTGCGTATCCTATCTTTTCAATGGGATCTTTCTAACTCCGGTATTGAGAGTCGTGGCTGAAGTGAGCGTTAGAAATCTAACGACAAAACTCCACCCGCAGAAAAAGTCAGTAGTTAAGAGCTTTCTGGGCTAACGCCGGTTTATAATGCTCTTAACTAATGTGCTCTAAAGTACACTAACACCCATAAACTACCTATGTACCCCTAAACCGAGGTCCACCCACATCGCCGCCACTCGATTCATTTTTTTTAACCCCTAATCTGCCGACCGCCACCTAGGTTATACTTATGTACCCCTAATTTGCTGCCCCTAACACTGCCGACCCCTATATTATATTTATTAAACCCTAACCTGCCCCCCACAACGTCGCCGCCAGCTACCTACAATAATTAACCCCTAATCTGCCGACCGCAAAGCGCCGCCACCTACATTATAGCTATGTACCCCTAATCTGCTGCCCCTAACACCGCCGACTCCTATATTATATTTATTAACCCCTAATCTGCCCCCCTCAACGTCGCCTCCACCTGCCTACACTTATTAACCCCTAATCTGCCGAGCGGATCTCACCGCTACTATAATAAAGTTATTAACCCCTAATCCGCCTCACTCCCACCTCAATAACCCTATAATAAATAGTATTAACCCCTAATCTGCCCTCCCTAACATCGCCGACACCTAACTTCAATTATTAACCCCTAATCTGCCGACCTAATCTCGCCGCTACTGTAATAAATGTATTAACCCCTAAAGCTAAGTCTAACCCTAACACTAACACCCCCCTAAATTAAATATAATTTAAATCTAACAAAATAAATTAACTCTTATTAAATAAATTATTCCTATTTAAAGCTAAATACTTACCTGTAAAATAAACTAATATAGCTACAATATAAATTATAATTATATTATAGCTATTTTAGGATTTATATTTATTTTACAGGCAACTTTGTATTTATTTTAACCAGGTACAATAGCTATTAAATAGTTAAGAACTATTTAATAGCTAAAATAGTTAAAATAATTACAAAATTACCTGTAAAATAAATCCTAACCTAAGTTACAATTAAACCTAATACTACACTATCAATAAATAAATTAAATAAAATACCTACAATTACCTACAATTAAACCTAACACTACACTATCAATAAATAAATTAAATAAAATACCTACAGCCAATAGAATGCAAGCTCAATCTAATTGGCTGATTGAATTAGCCAATCGGATTGAACTTGATTCTGATTGGCTGATTCCATCAGCCAATCAGAATTTTCCTACCTTAATTCCTATTGGCTGATAGAATCCTATCAGCCAATCGGAATTCGAGGGACGCCATCTTGGATGACGTCCCTTAAAGGAACCGTCATTCGTCGGGAAGTCGTCGGAGAAGAAGGATGGATCCGCGATGGAGGTCTTGAAGATCAGCCGGTCGTCATCGGAATGAAGAACATAGAAGATGCGGCTTGGATGAAGATGTTTGCCGGTCCGGATGTCCTCTTCTGCCCGCTTGGATCAAGACTTCAGCCGGAGGATGGACGTCACTCTTCAGCCCCCCGCTTGGGCTTGGATCAAGACATCGGAGGCTCTTCTGGATCGATCGGTGAACCTGGCATGGTGAAGACAAGGTAGGAAGATCTTCAGGGGCTTAGTGTTAGGTTTATTTAAGGGGGGTTTGGGTTAGATTAGGGGTATGTGGGTGGTGGGTTGTAATGTTGGGGGGGGGTATTGTATGTTTTTTTTTACAGGCAAAAGAGCTGAATTCTTTGGGGCATGCCCCGCAAAGGGCCCTGTTCAGGGCTGGTAAGGTAAAAGAGCTTTGAACTTTTGTAATTTAGAATAGGGTAGGGCATTTTTTTATTTTGGGGGTCTTTGTTATTTTATTAGGGTGCTTAGAGTAGGTGTAATTAGTTTAAAATTGTTGTAATTTTTTTCTAATGTTTGTAAATATTTTTTTATTTTTTGTAACTTAGTTCTTTTTTATTTTTTGTACTTTAGTTAGTTTATTTAATTGTATTTATTTGTAGGAATTGTATTTAATTTATTTATTGATAGTGTAGTGTTAGGTTTAATTGTAGATAATTGTAGGTATTTTATTTAATTTATTTACTGATAGTGTAGTGTTAGGTTTAATTGTAACTTAGGTTAGGATTTATTTTACAGGTAATTTTGTAATTATTTTAACTATTTTAGCTATTAAATAGTTCTTAACTATTTAATAGCTATTGTACCTGGTTAAAATAAATACAAAGTTACCTGTAAAATAAATATTAATCCTAAAATAGCTATAATATAATTATAATTTATATTGTAGCTATATTAGGGTTTATTTTACAGGTAAGTATTTAGCTTTAAATAGGATTAATTTATTTAATAAGAGTTAATTAATTTCGTTAGATTTAAATTATATTTAACTTAGGGGGGTGTTAGTGTTAGGGTTAGACTTAGCTTTAGGGGTTAATACATTTATTAGAATAGCGGTGAGCTCCAGTCGGCAGATTAGGGGTTAATGTTTGAAGTTAGGTGTCGGCGATGTTATGGAGGGCAGATTAGGGGTTAATACTATTTATTATAGGGTTAGTGAGGCGGATTAGGGGTTAATAACTTTATTATAATAGCGGTGCGGTCCGCTCGGCAGATTAGGGGTTAATAAGTGTAGGCAGGTGGAGGCGATGTTGTAGGTGGCAGATTAGGGGTTAATAAATATAATATAGGGGTCGGCGGTGTTAGGGACAGCAGATTAGGGGTACATAGGGATAATGTAAGTAGCGGCGGTTTACGGAGTGGCAGATTAGGGGTTAATAATAATATGCAGGGGTCAGCGATAGCGGGGACGGCAGAATAGGGGTTAATAAGTGTAAGGTTAGGGGTGTTTAGACTCGGGGTACATGTTAGAGTGTTAGGTGCAGACGTAGGAAGTGTTTCCCCATAGCAAACAATGGGGCTGCGTTAGGAGCTGAACGCGGCTTTTTTGCAGGTGTTAGGTTTTTTTCCAGCTCAAACAGCCCCATTGTTTTCTATGGGGGAATCGTGCACTAGCACGTTTTTGAAGCTGGCCGCGTCCGTAAGCACCGTTGGTATCTAGAGTTGAAGTTGCGTTAAATATGCTCTACGCTCCTTTTTTGGAGTCTAACGCAGCCATTCTGTGAACTCTCAATACCAGCGGTATTTAAAAGGTGCGGCCAGAAAAAAGCACGCGTAGCTAACGCACCCCTTTGGCCGCAGAACTCTAAATCCAGGCGTTAGGGTTTATTTTTATTTTACAGGCAAGTTTGTATTTATTTTAACTAGGTACAATAGTTATTACATAGTTATTAATTGTTTAATAACTACCTAGCTAAAATAAATACAAAAGTACCTGTAAAATTAAACCTAACCTAAGCTGCAATAACACCTAACACTACACTATAATTAAATAAATTTACTAAATTAAATACGCTAAAGTACAAAAACAAACAAACACTAAATTACAGAAAATAATAAACAAATTACAGATATTTAAACTAATTACACCTAATCTAATAGACCTATCAAAATAAAAAAGCCCCCCAAAATAAAAAAACCCTAGCCTAAACTAAACTACCAATAGCCCTTAAAAGGGCCTTTTGCAGGGCATTGGCCCAATGTAATCAGCTCTTTTACCTGTAAAAGAAATACAAACAACCCCCCCAACAGTAAAACCCACCACCCACACAAACAACCCCCCAAATAAAATACTATCTAAAGAAACCTAAGCCCCCCATTGCCCTGAAAAGGGCATTTGGATAGGCATTGCCCTTAAAAGGGCAGTTAGCTCTTTTGCAGGCCCAAACCCTAATCTAAAAATAAAACCCACCCAATACACCCTTAAAAAAACCTAACACTAACCCCCTGAAGATCGACTTACAGTTCTGAAGATCCGACATCCATCCTCAAGGCAGAAGTCTTCATCCAACCGGGCCGAAGTCCTCAACGAAGCCGGGAGAAATCTTCATCCAAGCCGGGCGAAGTGGTCCTCCAGACGGGCAGAAGTCTTCATCCAGACGGCATCTTCTATCTTCATCCATCCGACGCGGAGCGGATCCATCTTCAAGACATCCGACGCGGAGCATCCTCTTCATCCGACAACTACCCGACGAATGAAGATAGGTTCCTTTAAGTGACGTCATCCAAGATGAGGTCCATTGGATTCCGATTGGCTGATAGAATTCTATCAGCCAATCGGATAAAGGTAGAAAAATCCTTTTGGCTGATGCAATTAGCCAATAGGATTGAAGTTCAATCCTTTTGGCTGATCCAATCAGCCAATAGGATTGAGCTCACATTCTATTGGATAATTGGAACAGCCAATAGAATGTGAGTTCAATCCTATTGGCTGATTGCATCAGCCAATAGGATTGAACTTTAATTCTATTGGCTGATTGCATCAGCCAATATGATTTTTTCTAAATTAATTCCGATTAGCTGATATAATTCTATCAGCCAGTCGGAATCTAAGGGACGCCATCTTGGATGACGTCACTTAAAGGAACCTTCATTCATCGGGTAGTCATCGAATGAAGAGGATGTCTGAGACGGATGTCTTGAAGATGGACCCGCTCCGCGTCGGATGGAGGAATATAGAAGATGCCGTCTGGATGAAGACTTCTGCGCGTCTGGAGGACCATTTCGTTGAGGATTTCGGCCCGGTTGGATGAAGACTTCTGCTGCTTCCTTGAGAATGGGTGTCGGATCTTCAGAACTGTAAGTCGATCTTCAGGGGGTTAGTGTTAGGTTTTTTTAAGGGTGTATTGGGTGCGTTTTATTTTTAGGTTAGGGTTTGGGCCTGCAAAAGTGCTAACTGCCCTTTTAATGGCACTGCTCATCCAAATTCCCTTTTCAGGGCAATTTGGTTTTTTTAAATAGAATTTAATTTGGGGGGTTGTTTGTGTGGGTGGTGGGTTTTACTCTTGGGGGGGTTGTTTGTATTTTTTGTTACAGGTAAAAGAGCTGATTACTTTGGGGCAATGCCCAGCAAAAGGCCCTTTTAAGGGCTATTGGTAGTTTAGTTTAGGCTAGGTTTTTTTTTATTTTGGGGGGGCTTTTTTTATTTTGATAGGGCTATTAGATTAGGTGTAATTAGTTTAAATATCTGTAATTTGTTTATTATTTTCTGTAATTTAGTGGGCTTTTTTGTACTTTAGCTAATTTAATTTATTTAATTGTATTTAATTTAGTTAATTTATTTAATTGTAGTGTAGTGTTAGGTGTTATTGTAAATTAGGTTAGGTTTTATTTTACAGGTACTTTTGTATTTATTTTAGCTAGGTAGTTATTAAATAGTTAATAACTATTTAATAACTATTATACCTAGTTAAAATAATTACAAACTTGCCTGTAAAATAAAAATAAACCCTAAGCTAGCTACAATGTAACTATTAGTTATATTGTAGCTAGCTTAGGGTTTATTTTACAGGTAAGTATTTAGTTTTAAATAGGAATAATGTAGTTAATGATAGTAATTTTATTTAGTTTTATTTAAATTATATTTAAGTTAGGGTGTGTTACGGTTAGACTTAGGTTTAGGGGTTAATACATTTAGTATAGTGGCGGCGATGTTGGGGGTGGCAGATTAGGGGTTAATAAATGTAGGTAGGTGGCGGTGATGTTAGGGACGGCAGATTAGGTGTTAATAATATTTAACTAATGTTTGCGAGGCGGGAGTGGTGGCGACAATGGGGGCGGCAGATTAGGGGTTAATAAATATAATGTAGGTGGCAGCAATGTTGGGGGCAGCAGATTAGGGGTTCATAAGTATAATGTAGGTGGTGGCGGTGTCCGGAGTGGCAGATTAGGGGTTAATAAGTGTAAGATTAGGGGTGTTTAGACTCGGGGTTCATGTTGGGGTGTTAGTTGTAGACATAAATTTTATTTCCCCATAGGAATCAATGGGGCTGCGTTACTGAGTTTTTTGCTGCTTTTTTGTAGGTGTTAGACTTTTTCTCAGCCAGCTCTCCCTGTTGATTCCTATGGGGAAATCGTGCACGAGCACGTACGACCAGCTCATCGCTGACTTAAGCAGCGCTGGTATTGGAGTGAGGTAATGAGCAAAATTTTGCTCAACGCTCACTTCTTGTCTTTTAACGCCAGGTTTGTAAAAACCCATAATACCAGCGCTGCAGGTAACTTAGCTGTGAGAGAAAACTGCTTGTTAGCACCGCTCAGTCTCTAACGCAAAACTCGTAATCTAGCCGGTTTCTTATTAGTTTATTCAAATTGTGTTTTGTCTATAATTGTGATTTTTATGAAGATCAGGACACATTTTATGAGTAATCAACTCCAGGTAATTCCAAAGGGTTCGCAAACTTTTTCCAGTGATTGTATACTTTTAATTAACAACACAGGGAGCACTATTTGCACACTACAGACGATCCAAAATACTTCTGTAAAATGAATGCTTTTTGAGCTATTATTGTTATTATTAGTACAGCACAAAATTGCACAATGCATTCCACTACTCATGCACCATCAGTTTAGCACACCCTCATTTTAGCATACCCTCAGCTTAGCACACCCTCAGCTTAATGTACCATCAGTTTAGCATTAGAGAGATATCTAACATGAATTTTATTGCAAGCCCCAATATAAGTCTATTTTGTGAAGGATTTAAGGGACCCGTGCTAGAGCACCCTAGACTATCGCTTGAGCTCTTTTGAATTGCACTAACCAAGTTTACCCACACACCAGAAGTCTCGTAAGAACACTTTGGTTCCACTGTTTCTTTGGATCACAAAAACATGCATTGCATCCTTATATTCTGCTTTTTTCCTAGAGGGCCCCAAAACTAGTTCATGAGAGCTGCATGTGGCCCATTTGCCGCCAGTTGGACATCTCTGGTATATACAATTAAACATAATGATGATGATTATTATTATTATTGGTTTTTTATAAAGCACAAACAGGGGGGGCGGAACTAACTGCCGTTACAGACAGACGTGTCTAGCTGAAGCTCCGTGCATAATCCATTTAAAATTTAATTTATTTGCACCTATGCGAAGATTTTACTACTTAATCAGTTGGTTAGCTGATACCACACACAATCTTAGGCGATCATTCTAAGAACCTAGAAGGTACAGGAACCCTTCACGGAGCAACCCGCACTACACGAGGCCTCTGAGGTGGATACAGCTGCTGGAGGGTCAGGGCTCTGCTCTGACGGCTGTACATAAAACTCCCTCATTCAATCTGCAGAGAATAAATCCGTTAACTGACCACCACCCTTTGCTTTGGAAACCCTGATCGAGGTCTTAAGGAGCAGCGGTTAGCAAAAAGAGACGAGCTGCTACGGCACTGACCGTGAAGAGTTATACCGGACATCGGGCTAAACGGATTTGGTGAGGAACCCATCTACATCTGAGGGTTAGAGACTTATAATATGGTCAATAGAGACCTAAAACAAAGTACATGCAAACTGGTTAATAACCATAAGTCTGCGGTGAGAGTTTAAAAACTCCAGTGCACAGAGCAGGAAAAGACGCCATACTTTCACACAGAACCTTAGAAGTTCATATTGCCATTTTTCAAAAAAGGAAAAAATTGCAGCAAATACGCAATATTGAAACTAGTGGGCAAGACACTAACCATATACTCCCTACTGTTTGGAGGCGGATAATTCAAGACATCATAGTCAATAAGCTACCTATAGCAGAAAAGTAAGAGAACAATGCACGGTTCCTTTTCAGAACTTTATAATAGTCTTCATATAGTTCCCTACCTAGACTGTGAAGCATTTAATGCAACAGGCCAGGATCACCTAGGAAACTCATCTGAAAGGTCACTTAGTCACCAGACGAAGGAACCAACACATATTGGAGAATTGTGTACCCCATCTGCATTCTATAATATATAAATCCTCTCTGAGGAGCATAAATGTGATTCTCAGATGCTTGTGAGAGACAGTGATGGCAAGTCGCAATATTGCTGAAAAATACTATGTCACATTTCAGTGAATATCGGATGGCATGAACAACACATTCTAAGCATACGCCCTACAGTTAACCCAGGATCCTGAGAGTTTTTCAAAGTCAAATAAAGCTCCCTTACTTATACAATTGCGATAGCCCCACAGCGAGCATATCAACAGAGCCTGAGCAAAGAACCGCAGAAATTCCTAACAAAGAAGTCCCGATCCAGATAAAATCCTTATTCCAGGAGGAACTAAAATCAGCTATTTCAGAGATTCAACAAGACATCAGAGAAATAGGAGGGCATACAGCAGAACTTGAAGAAAAGTTAGACAACATTGCAGAAGAAATTCCTCGTCTTCAAAATTCCATAAAAGAAAACTCTGCATATATCACTAAACTAGAGGACCAGATTGAAGACCTGGAGAATAGATCAAGTAAATCCAATTTACATATCAGAAATTTTCCTGAATCTTACAAGAACCTCCAAGAAACTATAACGGATCTATTCCACCAATTGATTCCAGAAATAAAACGCAATATGCTATTAATGGACTGTGTACACAGAGCCTTAACAAAACTGCAACAACTTGCAACAAGGGATATCATCACCAAACTCCATTATTTTCATGTCAAAGAGTTAATCCTGAAAGCTGCCAGATCTAAACACAATATAGAATATGAAGGCCACAATATGCAAATCTATACCGACCTCGCACCAATCACTTTGCGAAAAGAAGAGAATTGAAACCGATAAGCACAGCACTCACCAAAGCTCACATCAAATATAGGTGGAACTTTCCATTTAAATTGGTTTTCACCCATCAAAATATCACCTATACCTGCACTATGACGGAAAAAGGCAGCAATCTTCTAGACCACCTCAAGATCCCAACAGATATAAATACCACAACAACAATGGCTACCTCTCCAACAAAGACCTTCCAGAGAGAATGGATACCAGTGAGAAGTACAGGGAATACAGATTCCCTAAATAAAGAAGGTGAACCATATTAAATACAAGTATAAGTAAGTTAACTAAATAATATATGGACTTGACTGACAGAGGATGCTTAATCCTCAAAATCTTTAGGTAAGTGAATAAATGTTAAAGTTATTGACTCTTCAGTTTTGGATCCGTAATCCAATCTTCTACAAAGACTTATATGTGTTTGAATTTAGCTCTGGACTTAAAGTTACAAAATATTCTTGAGATCCAGATTATTGTTACTTCATTGTTATTTAATGTGGTCCTATTACTCTCAGGATCTTCCCTCCCCTCTCCATTATTCTCCCCCCCCTCACCCTCATCACCCACCCTCCTCCCAACTGTTAAAATTTGTTCATGCCAAGTTACAATTCCAAAAGGCATGCCATCCACCAGATTCCCCCACAACTAATTACGTCAGAATGACTGACATTCCTGTGATTGTTAGGTTGTTTTTTGTGTTTGTCAATAATTGTTTTCATTCCAGATTTTATTCTAACATGTTTCAATGTTTGTTTTACAAGTACTTACTGTATACAGTAATTGCTGGTATACCATAATTGCTCTTATTTAAAGGTATATTCCTGCCTCAACGACTAACAGTAAAGGTCCCTCGTGGTTGCAACATCTCTCAATGTGGATTTGTGGGTTTCGGCTCTCTTTAATGCAGAGCAGTTTGGAGGGGTTTATGTTCTTCATGCCAATTTCTGTTTTCCTCCCCAAGCAAAAGGTACTGTAATAATAATGTCTTTCTTCCTACCCAATCATGTCCATCAAGATAATTTCAAATAACGTCAGAGGGCTTAACTCTGACATTAAACGAAAAAAGGCCATTTCTGAATATAAAATGTTAAAAGCACATGTAGTAATGCTACAAGAAACACATTTCACTAGGTCATACACTCCAAAATATTGGGACAAAACATTCCCTATAAGTCCAAAAAAGAAATGTGGAGTCACAATACTCCTCCACTCTTCCTTAAACTTCAAAGAGGAAACGCAATTTGAGATAAAGGGGTCGATCCGATAAAAATCGTCGCCCGCAAAAGTCGGCGACGCCAATATTTGCGCGGGTTTGGTATCACATATACGGCGTAACCTAGAAGTTACGCGCGTATATTTCTGCCGCCGCCCGTAGTTTTTTGGGCCATAGGCAGGTATACCAAACCAGCGCAGTTTGGTATCCAATATACAGCGTAAGGACTTACGTGGCGAAAATGGAGAAATCTTACTCCATTTTCACCTCGCCACAAAAAGCAGCCGTAAGAAGCCTTACGCTGACTATTGGAGCCCCGTAACTCCCTAAACTAGCTGCTAAATAAACCTAACACCTAACGCATGCGCAATGTCTATCTAGCTGTCAACCGCAATCTGCTAAATAAAACCTAACTCCTAGCGCATGCGCAATGTCTATCTACCTGTCAACCGCAATCCCCCGATGCAATCCCTAATAAAGTATTTAACCCCTAAACCGCCGCCATCTACATAAACTAACCCCCTACTGTGAGCCCCTAAAACCGCCACCATCTAACTGATCTATCCCCTAATGTGAGCCCCTAAAACCGCCACCATCTACCTGATCTATCCCCTAATCTGACCCCTTACACCGCCGCCAGCTATATTAATATTATTAACCCCTAATCTAATATCCATAAAGTAATAAGCTCTATTACCAGCCCTTAAAAGGGCCTTTTGCTGGGCTTTGCCCCAAAGTTAACAGCTCTTTTGCCCTATAACCTGCCCTCCCTACACCGCCGCCACCTATATTAATGGTATTAACCCCTAATGTAAGCCCCTTACACCGCCGCCATCTATATTAAAATTATTAACGCCTAATTTAATCTACCTACCCCGCCGCCAGCTATATTATCTATATTAACCCTAAGTATATTATAGTTAATATAGTTATTACATTATATATATTAACTATATTAACCCTAATTATATTAGGGTTAATATAGTTAATATAGTTACTATAGTATTTATATTAACTATATTAACTCTATCTAACCCTAACACCCCTAACTAAATTCTTATTAAATAAATCTAATTTATATTATAAACTAAAATATTCCTATTTAAATCTAAATACTTACCTATAAAATAAACCCTAAGATAGCTACAATATAATTAATAATTACATTGTAGCTATGTTAGGGTTTATATTTATTTTACAGGTAAATTGTTAATTATTTTAACTAGGTATAATAGCTATTAAATAGTTATTAACTATTTAATAGCTACCTAGTTAAAATAATTACCCAATTACCTGTAAAATAAATCCTAACCTAAGTTACAAATACACCTACACTATCAATAAATTAAATAAACTACAAATATCTATCTAAAAATACAATTAAATAAACTAAACTAAATTACAAAAACAAACACTAAATTACAAAAAATAAAAAAAAGATTACAAGATTTTTAAGCTAATTACACCTATTCTAAGCCCCCTAATAAAATAATAAAGCCCCCCAAAATAAAAAAATTTCCCTACCCTATTCTAAATTAAAAAAAGTTCAAAGCTCTTTTACCTTACCAGCCCTTAAAAGGGCCTTTTGTGGGGGCATGCCCCAAAGAAAACTGCTCTTTTGCCTGAAAAAAAAAAACACAATACCACCCCCCAACATTACAACCCACCACCCACATACCCCTAATCTAACCCAAACCCCCCTTAAATAAACCTAACACTACCCCCCTGAAGATCTCCCTACCTTGTCTTCACCACACCGGGCCGAACTCCTCATCCGATCTGGGCGATGTCTTTATCTAAGCGGCAGCAATGTCTTCTTCCATCCGGCAGCATCTTCCATCAAACGGCATCTTCAATCTTCATTCGTCGCTCCTCCGACGCGGAGCATCCATCCCGGCCGACGACTGAACGACGAATGAGGTACCTTGAAATGACGTCATCCAAGATGGCGTCCGTCGAATTCCAATTGGCTGATAGGATTCTATCAGCCAATCGGAATTAAGGTAGAAAAATCTGATTGGCTGATTGAATCAGCCAATCAGATTCAAGTTCAATCCGATTGGCTGAACCAATAGTGTAGTGTAGGTGTATTTGTAACTTAGGTTAGGATTTATTTTACAGGTAATTGGGTAATTATTTTAACTAGGTAGCTATTAAATAGTTAATAACTATTTAATAGCTATTATACCTAGTTAAAATAATTAACAATTTACCTGTGAAATAAATATAAACCCTAACATAGCTACAATGTAATTATTAATTATATTGTAGCTATCTTAGGGTTTATTTTATAGGTAAGTATTTATATTTAAATAGGAATATTTTAATTAATAATATTAATATTAGATTTATTTTAATAAGAGTTTAGTTAGGATGTTAGAGTTAGATAGGGTTATTATACTTAATATATATATATAATATAATAACGATATTAACTATATTAACCCTAATATAATTAGGGTTAATATAGTTAATATATATAATATAATAACTATATTAACTATATTAACCCTAATATAATTAGGGTTAATATAGTTAATATAGCTGGCGGCGGTGTAGGGGGATTAGATTAGGGGTTAATACATTTATTATAGGTGGCCGCGGTGTAGGGGGATGTAGATTGTAGGCAAGAGAGCAGTTTACTTTGTGACAAAGCCCAGCCAAAAGCCCTTTTAAGGGCTGGCAAAAGAGCTGAATTCTTTGGGGCATGCCCCGCAAAAAGCCATTTTAAGGGCTGGCAAAAGAGCTGTTACTTTGGGGCAATGCCACGCAAAAAGCCCTTTTCAGGGCTATTTGTAGAGTTAGACATAGGTTTAGTGGTAGGGATAGTTTAGTATTTTAGGGGTTACATAATTTAATATAGAGGGGGATTAGATTAGGGGTTAATAATTTTAAAATAGATAGCGGCGGGGTAGGGGCTCACTTTAGGGGGTAGGAAAGGTAGATGGCGGCGGTGTTAGGGGCTCAATTTAGGGGGTTATAGATTTAATATAGCTGGCGGCGGTTTAGGGGTTAATAACTTTATTAGGTAGCGGCGGGCTCCGGGAGTGGCGGTTTAGGGGTTAATACATATTTTATTGTTAGGATAGTGAGGGGGGATAGTGGATAGAGGGTTAGACGTGTCGGGCTATGTTAGGGAGGCGTGTTAGACAGTGCGGGTGATTTAGACTTTACTCAGGTTTTGTAGGCGCCGGCAGTTTCTAACGTGGCGCAAGTTACTGGCGACGCCAGAAATTTGTACTTGCGCAGATTTCTGGACATCGCTGGTTTATCCGACTTACGGCACGTTAGCATCTGACAGCACCGTATATGGGATAGCTCGAGATGCGAGCTGAAACTGCAGGCGACGCGGGTTCCCTCGATTGCGCCGCAAACTACGCCGTATATCGGATCGCGCCCAAAGAAGGCATGTACTTGATATTAAAGGGATTAATACAGAACACCCCAGTTCTACTAGTTAATGTCTATGCCCCTAATGACCAACAGTCTGCTTTCCTATCAAAGCTCAGTAAGCAGCTTACCTTATGGAAAAGATACAAAACCATTATAGGGGGCGACTTTAATACTACTATGGACAATAAAGGAGATAGAACAGCACAGGAACCTCCACAGACCAATACCACTAAATCACCTAATAAAATGTTAAAAGATTTCTCCCTAGATCATAATTTAATAGACAATTTGCGTTCATTCAACAATGGCACATGTGATTACACATATTACTCCCCAATGCATAAAACTTATTCTAGGATTTACTATATATTTATGAGTCAGATATTGATACCCCTCCTAACAAATGCTACCATTTTAAATTGTTCCTGGTCAGATCATTCCATGGTGGAGGTTACCCTATCTGGCATGATTAACCCATGTAGAAGAAAACACAAACTTACTTTAAGATAATGTTTTTCTCAATCAATTACAGCAACAAATCTTAGAATTTATACCTATTAACAAAGATACTACATCTAACCCTATATATGAGTGGGAAGCATTAAAAAATTATGTCAGAGGCCTTTTGATAACTGAATCTAGCAAGCAACACCACATTAAAGAAGCAAAGCTAACAAAATTAAAAACAGAAGTCATTATACTAAGGACTCAGTCACTAAATAACCCAAAACGCTCAATCATAAAGCAACTAAAAGCTAAATATGAGGAAATAGATCAGCTTATAAATAAAGATGCGATCAGGTCAATTAGAATGATAGACACACAATATTACATTTACGGAAATAAACCAGATATTACTAAGAGATTACTAAAATTATAACAGTCCCACAGATACAACTTCCAGACAATAAAACTACCAATGACCCTCTCTCCATTGTGAACATATTTGCAGAATACTAAAGTAAACTATAGAACCTTCTGACTACCAATAAAGGTCAGGATAAAATGAACAACCTGGATGAGTTCCTAGAAGACAGTGTTCTATCAGCAATAACAGAGGAGGAACGAGACTCCTTGAACAACCCCACCACCAATGATTAAAATAAATTAGGCATAAAACACGTGAAAAGTACTAAAGCCCCAGGGCCAGATGAATACTCTGGACTTTTCTATAAATTGATGCAACCGATCTTGATCCCACAATTAGCACAGGTCTTTCATTCTATATTAAAAGGGAAAGAAATACCGAAAGAAATGTTGATGGCAAGAATTGCAGTGATTCCAAAGCCCAGTAAAAATAAACAGCATTGCCAAAATTATAGGCCCATCTCCTTTATTAATCAAGATATAAAATTATTCACATACGGCTAGATTTAGAGTTTTGTTGGTAACGATCCGCGTAGCTAACGCTGGCTTTTTTCTGGCCGCACCTTTAAAATAACTCTGGTATTGAGAGTCCACAGAATGGCTGCGTTAGGCTCCAAAAAAGGAGCGTAGAGCATATTTAACGCCACTGCAACTCTCGATACCAGAGTTGCTTACGGAAGCGGTCAGCTTCAAAAACGTTTGAGCTGAAAAAAAACCTAACACCTGCAAAAAAGCCGCGTTCAGCTCCTAACGCAGCCCCATTGTTTGCTATGGGGAAACACTTCCTACGTCTGCACCTAACACTCTAACATGTACCCGAGTCTAAACACCCCTAACCTTACACTTATTAACCCCTATTCTGCCGCCCCCGCTATCGCTGACCCCTGCATATTATTATTAACCCCTAATCTGCCGCTCCGTAAACCGCCGCTTCTTACATTATCCCTATGTACCCCTAATCTGCTGTCCCTAACACCGCCGACCCCTATATTATATTTATTAACCCCTAATCTGCCGCCCACAACGTTGCCTCCACTGCCTACACTTATTAACCCCTAATCTGCCGACCGGACCGCAACGCTATTATAATAAAGTTATTAACCCCTAATCAGCCTCACTAACCCTATAATAAATAGTATTAACCCCTAATCTGCCCTCCCTAACATCGCCGACACCTAACTTCAAACATTACCCCCTAATCTGCTGACTGGAGCTCACCGCTATTCTAATAAATGTATTAACCCCTAAAGCTAAGTCTAACCCTAACACTAACACCCCCTAACTTAAATATAATTTAAATCTAACTAAATTAATTAACTCTTATTAAATAAATTATTCCTATTTAAAGCTAAATACTTACCTGTAAAATAAATCCTAATATAGCTACAATATAAATTATAATTATATTGTAGCTATTTTAGGATTAATATTTATTTTACAGGTAACTTTGCATTTATTTTAACCAGGTACAATAGCTATTAAATAGTTAAGAACTATTTAATAGCTAAACTAGTTAAAATAATTACAAAATTACCTGTAAAATAAATCCTAACCTAAGTTACAATTAAACCTAACACTACACTATCAATAAATAAATTAAATAAAATACCTACAATTACCTACAATTAAACCTAACACTACACTATCAATACATTAATTAAATACAATACCTACAAATAACTACAATGAAATAAACTAACTAAAGTACAAAAAATAAAAAAGAACTAAGTTACAAAAAATAAAAAAATATTTACAAACATAAGAAAAATATTACAACAATTTTAAACTAATTACACCTACTCTAAGCCCCCTAATAAAATAACAAAGCCCCCCAAAATAAAAAATGCCCTACCCTATTCTAAATTACAAAAGTTCAAAGCTCTTTTACCTTACCAGCCCTGAACAGGGCCCTTTGCGGGGCATGCCCCAAGAAATTCAGCTCTTTTTCCTGTAAAAAAACACATACAATACCCCCCCAACATTACAACCCACCACCCACATACCCCTAATCTAACCCAAACCCCCCTTAAATAAACCTAACACTAAGCCCCTGAAGATCTTCCTACCTTGTCTTCACCTCACCGGGTATCACACCGTCCTGGCTCCGATATCTTCATCTAAGCCCAAGCGGGGGCTAGACATCCATCATCCGACGGCTGAAGAAGTCCAGAAGAGGCTCCAAAGTCTTCATCCTATCCAGGAAGAAGAGTAGATCCGGACCGGCAACCATCTTCTTCCAAGTGGCATCTTCTATCTTCATCCGATGAGGACCGGCTCCATCTTGAAGACCTCCACCGCGGACCCATCTTCTTCCGACGACGACTTTCCGACGAATGACGGTTCCTTTAAGGGACGTCATCCAAGATGGTGTCCCTCGAATTCCGATTGGCTGATAGGATTCTATCAGCCAATCGGAATTAAGGTAGGAAAATTCTGATTGGCTGATGGAATCAGCCAATCAGAATCAAGTTCAATCCGATTGGCTGATTCAATCAGCCAATCAGATTGAGCTTGCATTCTATTGGCTGTTCCAATCAATAATAATAAATATAATATAGGGGTCGGCGGTGTTAGGGGCAGCAGATTAGGGGTACATAGCTATAATGTAGGTGGCGGCTCTTTGCGGTCGGCAAATTAGGGGTTAATTATTGTAGGCAGCTGGCGGCGACATTGTGGGGGGCAGGTTAGGGGTTAATAAATATAATATAGGGGTCGGCGGTGTTAGGGGCAGCAGATTAGGGGTACATAAGTATAACGTAGGTGGCGGTCGGCAGATTAGGGGTTAAAAAATTTAATCGAGTGGCGGCGATGTGGGGGGACCTCGGTTTAGGGGTACATAGGTAGTTTATGGGTGTTAGTGTACTTTAGAGCACAGTAGTTAAGAGCTTTATGAACCGGCGTTAGCCCAGAAAGCTCTTAACTACTGACTTTTTTCTGCGGCTTTAGTTTTGTCGTTAGAATTCTAACGCTCACTTCAGCCACAACTCTAAATACCGGAATTAGAAAGATCCCATTGAAAAGATAGGATACGCAATTGACGTAAGGGGATCTGCGGTATGGAAAATTTGCGGCTAAAAAGTGAGCGTTAGACCCTTTTTTGACTGACTCCAAATACCGGCGGTAGCCTAAAACCAGCGTTAGGAGCCTCTAACGCTGGTTTTCACGGCTACCGCCAAACTCCAAATCTAGGCCTAAGGTTCTAGCAAACCGACTTAATCCCCTCCTTCACAATTTAATTCACCCGGACCAAGTAGGGTTCATTGCAAACAGAGAAGCTCCAGATAACATACGCAAAGTAATAGATCTGGATGCAGAGAAAGCGTTTGATAGAATTAACTGGGATTACATGTTCACTGTCCTAAAAGAAGTAGTAATCACCAGAACTTTCTACGATGCTCTTACCACCTTATACTCATTCCCCACAGCATTTGTCAAACTATTAGGATATCAGTCCAAATCAATACATATCAATAATGGCACCCGTCAGGTATGCCCGCTTTTACCCCTACTATTTGCACTATGTATTGAAATGCAATAAGGATCATTCAAGTGATGCACTCACACACACACCGGTAGAACACTAACGTGAAAAAGACACGGAGGTCTGGTAAGCTTCTTAAAATTATGTGGTGATATGGTGTGCACCATATATATTTATATATCTATCTATATATCTATCTAATACATAGGGTTCAATGTATTAAATGCCAGATGAACATGATTCACTGTAGGGAATCATGTCCGCCTGGCATCGCAAAATGCCAACGGCATTTAAAATTGCACAAGCGTTTCTCAGCCAATGGGCTGAGCCCCTTGCACATTCTCAGCCAATTGACTGCTAGCAGGGGGTCTAGGATGAACTTAATTTTTAGGGGAGGGGAACAATATTCTCTAGAAACTGCCCTGCTGTATATGTGTGTATGTGTTAAAGCAACAGTTTAGTCAAAATTAAACTCTCATGATTCAGATAGGGCATGCCATTTTAAACAACTTTCCAATTTACATTTATCATCAATTTTGCTTTGTTCTCTTTATATTCTTAGTTGAAAGCTAAACCTAGATAGGCCCATATGCTAATTTCTTAGCCCTTGAAGGCCACATCTTATATGAATGCATTTTGATATATTTTCACAACTAGAGGGCGTTAGTTCATGCGTGCCATATAGATAACATTGTGCTCACGCCCGCCGAGTTACCTAGGAGTCAGCACTGATTGGCTAAAATGCAAGTCTTGCAAAAGAACTGAAATAAGGGGGCAATCTGCAGAGGTGTAGATACAAAAAAATCATAGAGGTAAAAAGTGTATCAATATAACAGTGTTGGTTATGCAAAACTGGGGAATGGGTAAGAAAGAGATCATCTATCTTTTTAAACAATAAAAGTTCTGGTGTAGACTGTGCCTTTAATGTGTCTGTGTGCGTGTGTTAGTCTATGTTAGTGTGGTTCTGATTGTGTATTAGTGTCTCTGGGTGTCTGTCTGTATGTGTTAGTGTAGTATTTCTGAGTTTGTGTTTCCACACATTTTAGTCACTTACTTAACCAAATATTGCAGAAGGGGCCCAATCAATGGTTTACTAAGGGGCCCCAAAATTTCTAGCTGCAGCCCGTGGCATCTTGATAACAGTATGAATATCTGTGTTTTAGTCACAAACTTGCATTTGAAACAAAACAAATTCACAAGCCTACTACATATTTGAGTGCGTGTATGTTTACCATATTTATATTTAATTTGTTTTCAGGAATAGCATCTTATTTTAAATTAGGAATTTTATCCAAAGAAAGGAGATAGCATCCATACTTTTACTTTTAAATGATGATATAACATTTACGTTATTATAAGTGTTTTTATTAATAAACAGAAGTGTCTATTACATAAAAGACAATTTTTCAGATACAAAACCTTTGTCATGTCTTATCATTAATAGTTATGATATACTTTTAATTGAAACAGTTTTTTATTGATTTTTTCCTCCTAGTTACATAAAAAAGAAAATGCAAGTGTCACGTCAACATAACTTAATACAAATTGAGGTATATCTCGGCAGGTCAGCATGTCATATAAACATCAATAAATTTTACTGTAAATTCCAGGTCACATTATGAACCAATTCCAGATATTATCCATGTTATGAAATACTTTTAAAGGGACAATAATCACCTTGTACTTACAATATTTCTTTACAGTTACAAATACAAAATAGTTCCTTTTTATTTGTAGCATTCCTTAAATTATAGTCTGTATTTTTAAGGGACTAGCATATGTGCTTACAGCTGTTTTTTTCAGCGTGTGATAAACAGAGCTGTAGTAATATTTTACTCACCCCTCCTTCTTCAGTGTTCCAATACCGCTAAGGCAACTTCCTCAAAACAGCCAGCATATACTTCAGCTCTGGGGACTTCTTTCATGCCAACCAACTTGGCATTTCACGAACCCCCAAGGTTGATCAATGGAGTGCACTGTGCTTCCCATTGGAATGTGGAACCACCACTCACACTATTAACCAATCAGGAACAATAGTTGTATGGAGTTGGTGTGTGATTCTTCTCCGTCTTGATGCACACTAACTATGCTAGGCCTCAAGAGTGTACCGTACAAGCAGAACTCCCAGGATGGTAAAAGGAGACCCAACACTCCTTGAAAGTATAGAGGGAAAAAAAGAAAAAAGTTGTGGAAGCTGAAAACAAAATCACTGTCTTACTGAAATTCAATGTATGTCTGTGATCCTATTTATACCAAATTGTAGAGAAATCCTTTAGGTCCCTAAGGAATTTAGTATGTTTAACTATGTAAGCTATCAAACTGACCATATTTCTTGCAGGTTTTATATTTGTTCAAATCTGTCTGTAATTTAACAATTTCTTATCTGACTCCTGTAAGCTGTTCCATTTTATACTTTACCAACATCATCATAAGCCTAATTAAACATTCTGAAGGATGTCATTCAATTCAGTTATGTATTTTATATCAATGACATCAAATGAAGGGATTTTTTTACTCTCAGTCCCCTAGGAATCACATTCAATTACAGGTATTTGTTCATTATCCAAGTGTCCAATTTGAGTCTTTGCTCTTTAATTCTCAATAGTTTCAAGGAGTAAAACAAATTCCCAAGCTTAACCTGTAGTGAATCTGTAACAAAACACTGCTCTAAATCAAGACCCCTTAGATCGCCATCATTGACATCATATAATGAATATTATATAGCTGGTTCCTGTGAAAGGCTTGCGATTTCCAAAAGAGCGGAGAGATGTTCCTCTCCTATAGCAATGGTAAACAATGCAATACCAAGGGATGTATAAATTGTTCATCCACATACGTTGTATATCTGTTAAGATGAATCTTACACAGAAAACAGTATGTAGGCATTACCTCCAGAGATGTCCATGCTTGAATACGTGAGCAATTTGGATAACAATCCCTGCTCAGCTTTGTCTAGACATTTCCTGGAGGTACATAAAAATAATGTAGACACCTTTAAATGGTCTACAATAGAAAAAGTCCAGGTACCCATTAGAGGAGGAGATAAGATGAGCATCTTGTCTAAAGATGTTTATTGGATATTAACATTGGATACACAAATACCCTGTGGGTTTTCTGAATTCATTATAATTAATTAATGTAAATAAGCATTGATGTGATAAGATAAATGTTGAATATAATTATCTAACATAAGTTTATTTAATGGGTCATTTGAATGCAATATATATATATATATATATATATATATATATATATATATATATCTGACGTGCGGTGAGGTTAGAGGTTGACAAGGCAATGGCTATGATATGGCCAAGAAGCAAATATATGAACCCAATAGAGGTATCTTAAATTTACAATAAAATTAGCAGGTTTCACAATGACACAAAATGAGAGGTTGCAGCAATCACCACTGCAATTACCTGCTTCTAACTACAACCTACACCACACTTAAACACATGCACTCACATATAGTGCAGGAGCTAGTAAGAACAAAGGATAGGAAAGTGTGAGAGGCTCAAATCATCCTAAAGACACAAAATTGGAGGCTGCAGCAATCATGGCCTCAATCAACACTGCAATTACCTGCTTCACATATAGTGCAGGCAATGTATTCAAAGGAGAAGGAAAGAGAAAGGGAGAGAGAAAGGGGGGGAGAGAGAGTGAGAGGGAGGGAGAGAAAGAGGGAGGAGAGAGAGGGAGAGAGAAAGAAAGAGAGAAAGAGAAAGAGGGGGGATAGAGGAGAGAGCATGAGAGAGGGGGGGAAATAGGGAGGGAGAGAGATAGAGAAAGAGAGAGAGTGGGGGGGCAAGAGAGTGAGGGAGAAAGAAAGAGAAAGAGGGGGGATAGAGGGAGTGAGGGAGAGAGAGAAAGAGAGGGGGAGAGAGAAAAAGAGAGAGATATGGAAAAAGAGAGAGAGGGAGAGAGAGGGAGAAAGGGAGAGAGAGAAAGGGGGAGATAGAGAGTGGGGGATATAGAGAGAGAGGGGGAGAGAGATACGGAGAGAAAGAGAGAAAGAAAGAGATGAAAAAAGAAAGAAATAAAGAAAGGAGAGAGAGGGAGAGGGGGAGAGACAGGGAGATAGAGTGAGGAAGAATGAGAGATGGAGAAAGGGAGAGAGAAAGGGAGAGAGAGAGAAAGAGATGCATGAAAAGAGAGAGAGAGAAGCAGAGAGAGGGAGAAAGAGAGAGGGAAAAAGGGAGAGAGAGAAATGGGGAGATAGTGAGAGGGGGGGAGGGAGGTAGAGATAGAGATAGATAGAGAGAGAGAGAGAGAGAGAGAGAGAGAAAGAAAGAGAGATAGGGAGGAATAGAGAGAGAGAGAGATATGGAAAGAGAGAGAGAGGGAGAAAGAGAGAGGGAGAAAGGGAGAGAGAGAAAGACGGAGATAGAGAGAGGGGGGTATAGAGAGAGAGGGAGAGAGAGAGAGGGAGATAGAGAGATAGAGAGAGGGAGGGAGATTACTTATTATTTATTAGCCTCATCCTTGCTGCACAGCATAAGGAAGACACTATTAAGGCAGTACACAGATTTTAATTTTGCACCAATAAAAAGCCAAGCCACAAAGCCAGATTTTATTTGGAGCCTCCAGTTCCCACGTGGAACTGATGCATGCTTGCTTATTATTTATTAGTCCCAATCCTTGCTACACACACAGCGAGCATAAACAAGATAGAAAGCAAGAATCCAGATTTTGTTTTGCAGTTTTGCACCAATATCATCCCCCCTCCGGACACCCTCCCTAATTAACAGTAGCAGACATGATACTAAGGTATAACAGTGATATACATGATATACAGACACAGGTGATAGTGCTCAAGCACAACTGTGGCAGGAGGTGGCAGCAACCTTGATGTCTGGCACAGGGAATCCTAAACTAAGGTAATGGAAGGGAATTATGATAATTGACCTGATATATCTCACTTTAAAATGACAGTTTTTGTAGTAACTAACCTGAAAAATAGCTGTGACAACTACTACTAATCTACTGCCATTTAAAGAATTTTATTCAAACTGTGCAATACAGAATTTCATGGCCCATTACTTCTTTAGCAATTAACTATGAAGACAATGAAACACAGATAGCTTTAAATAGGTATAAATATATATATCTGTGCAAAAATCCATCAGATATATATTAAAATATATCTTTAAGAATAAATAGAACATATTCTGCTATGTGCATGGATTATGAAATCTTTTTATTTTGTGCTTTTAAATAACCACAATTAGTGGAGAATGAGAGCTGCTTAAATCCTATTGGCTGATTTAAATAGCCAAAAGGATTTTAGCAGCCCTAATTCCTATTGGCTGATTCAATTTTTTCAGCCAATAGGAATGCAAGGGACGCCATCTTGAATCGCGTCCCTTGTATTGAAGATTCAGTGTAAGGCGGCAACCATATAAAGAGGATGCTCTGTGCCGGATGTCTTCAGGATGGACCCTCTCCGCGCCGGCTGGATGAAGATCGAAGAGGCCGTCTGGATAAAGACTTCTTGCCGCATGGATGAGGACTTTGCTGGCTGGATGAAGATAGAAGAGGCCGTCTGGATGAAGACTTCTTGCCGCATGGATGATGACTTTGCTGGCTGGATGGGTCCTTCAAGCGGGACTTCAACAACTGTAAGTGGATCGTCCGGGGTTAGTGTTAGGTTTTTTTAAGGGTTTTTTGGGTGTTTTTTTTTAGATTAGGGTTTGGGTAATGTAAAAGAGCTAAATGCCCTACAAAAGGCCCTTTTAAGGGCCATTGGTAGTTTATTCTAGATTAGGTTTTTTTATTTTGGGGTGTTTTTTGTATGTGTATTAGAATAGGAATAGTTTTTTTTTATTTGGGGGGGTTGGTTGGGTGGTGGGTTTTACTGTTGGGGGGATGTTTGTATTTTTTTTCAGGTAAAAGAGCTGATATCTTTAGGACAATGCCCCACAAAAGGCCCTGTTAAGGGCTATTGGTGGTTTATTGTAGGTTAAGGCTTTTTTTTTATTTTGGGTGGGCTTTTTATTTTGATAGGGCTATTAGATTAGGTGTAATTCTTTTTTATTTTTGATAATTTGTTTGTTGATTTTCGTAATTTAGTGTTTGTTTTTTGTAATTTAGTTAGTTTTAATTTTTTGTAATGAGATACTTTTTGTAATTTTTAGTAGTGTTAGGATTTTTTTATTGGTAGTTTAGTTTTATTTAATTGGTAGTTAGTTTAGTTTTAGTTTAATAATTATAATAGTTTAATTGTTAGTTTAAAATTATTTTTTTTTTAATTTGACAGGTAAATTTTAATTTAATTTAAGCTAGGGAAATTGTAATTGTAATATAAAGTTAGTAGGTTGTTAGGTTTAGGGGTTACTAGTTTAAATTAGTTTATTTTGTAGTGGGGGCTTTCAGTTTAGGGGTTAATAGTTTATTTTAGTATATTTTGTTGTGGGGGCTTGCGGTTTTGGGGTTAATAGGTTTATTATATCGGCGGTGTGGGCGGATGGCAGATTAGGGGTTAACAATATTTAAATAGTGTTTGCAATGCGGGAGAACGGTGGTTTAGGGGTTAATACGTTTATTATAGTGGCGACAATGTCGGGGAGCGGCGGAATAGGTGTAAATTCATTTTTTTAGTGGCGGCAATGTTGGAAGCGGCAGAATAGGGGTTAAAAAATTTAATATAGTGTTTGCGATGCGGGAGGGCCTCGGTTTAGGGGTTAATAGGTATTTTATGGGTGTTACTGTACTTTTTAACACTTTAGTTATGAGTTTTATGCTACAGCTTTGTAGCGTAACACTCATAACTATTGACTTCAGATGGCGGTACAGATCTTGTCGTTTTAGGCTGTAACACTCACTTTTTAGCCTCACCGCAAAACTCGTAATACCGGCGCTATGGAAATCCTATGAAAAAACATGTTAAAGGGTAAAAGGTGTGTGGTATACCTATACCGACAACACTTGTAATATCTGCGGTGCTGTTTTAACGCTGAAAATGCCATATTTTCAGCGTTACAAGCCGTAACGCAAAACTTGTAATCTAGGTGTATATTTGTAGTGTTTGAATTATATCCTTTGTATCAATAATTTATGTTTTACTATTGTAATCTGCCTTCAACAAGCTCATCCTTAGTTATTAATTTTGGATGCATTGATTTGATTTAATACTACACATTTTACATATTAAAGAGTAGCCAGAATCCTTGCACTCAAATGGATCGGTCAGGGTGAAATGCCAAAAAACGAACCGGCACCAATGAGCTATGATAAAAAGCTTCTTTTATTGGATAGATAGCACATGAAAAGGCATACACGCCAGCACAAAATACAGGTCAAACGCGTTTCGTAGTTCTCACTTCTTCAGTGACCTCTGACTAAACCTGAAAACACTCCCTTGATAAAGGCAGTAACCACTCCCCTAACACAGGTGTTTAAAGGTAAGTCAGATTAAAGTAAGAAAATGGAGGGTAATTCATATACATTCATTTGAGTTCATTACAAACAATGAATAAAGGGTAAGCCTATGTGAAAACAGAATATGCAGAGAGACACTCATATGTATTACATTCTATGGATCAATTGGCTTACTTCAATTAATATTTAGAAATCATCATTCTCTTTGAATCACCCAAAAAGCCATAAATGATCAACATGTGTATAACATATTTAATAAACCTCCAAAAAGTCACCTAGTATCTAAATAGATGTGGCCCATTATAAGACAAGGTCACTGTATTTAGCAATAATAAAGGATCATAGTTTTTCATTTGAAATTTATGGTAATCAAGGTGAAACTTAGGTTTCAGTAATGAATACTCCACAATTATATTTCACCAAAAGTAATTATTATTATCTAAATAGATGTGGCCCATTATAAGACAAAATCATTATATTTAACAATAATAAAGGGTCATAGTTTTTCAATTGAGATTTATGATAATCAAGGTGAAACTTAGGTTTCAATAATAAATGCTCCACAATTATATTTCACCAAAAGTAATTATTATTAAATGATACCCTCTTCTCCAAATGTTACATGAATTCAGTCCACATAGAGTTTAATGTCCCAATCTGAGTTTAACCCTTTAGGGACCCTCGTATTCAGTTGGAAAATCCAATAGACCTCCCTTTGACTTAGGAGTTTTAATCTATTGCCTCCTCTAGGTGGTCTTTTCACGTGCTCAATACCCTGAAAGCATAGTAATTTACTGTTGCCATTATGTTCAGACTTAAAATGTAAGGCAACTGGAGTATCCGAGTCCTCATCACTGATGGATCTCAGATGCTCCAGGAACCTTGTTTTGAGGGGTCTGGTCGTCTGGCCAACATATTTAATGTTGCACTGTTTGCACGTGAGTAGATAAATCACGTAAGATGTATTACAATTAATGTATTCCTTTATATGAAAGGATTTTTCATTATCAGTAGATGTGAACGTATCCCCCAGCGTGGCATGGGTGCATGAAATGCACCTTCTACTGCCACAGTGGAAGAAACCTTTCTTCAGACTTAACCAGTTTTCACTGGCAACTGTGGGGAGCATAGACGGAGAAAGAATATTCAATTTCACAAAAAGAACAGCACCAACCAAAGATGAGTAAAAGTGTATCTTTATTGGGACATCTCCAAACACAGCACAGAACACAACGTTTCGGTCAGATGACCTTAATCATGTGATTAAAAACAAGACCTATAGCCACTCCTTATATACCCACCTTGGGGGAGGTGATAATTACCTATACAGGTGAATTTTATGCATTCTGTTTCAACATTGAACTCTTTAGCAACCTCTAGTGGTAAAACAAGGTCATTTATCATTCTTACATATTACTTGGTTAACTCACAGGCAAAAAACAAAAAAAGGGATGGCAATATATATATGTACATACATAAATGCTTATAACATTTCAGAAGATATATGAAAAAATGCAAAACCCCTAAACAAAGATATAATAATATCCCACACATATATGATTAAAATAAATGTTTCAAATCACATAGCCAGACTATTGACAGAAATGAATAAATCTCAAGTGGAACTAACTCACATTGTAATGTTCCAATCTATCTCTTTATTCATTCCATATGGAATGAGGGATTGCAGAGTATAAATCCAAAAAGTCTCTCTACTTTTTAGTAATTTTTGTCTATTCCCCCCTCTTCTTGGTCTCTTAACTTGCTCAATTATCTGAAATCTCAATTGAGAAATACTATGTCCTGCAGTCAAAAAATGATTGGCAACAGGGGCTTCTTTAATGCCACACCGTATGTTAGATTTATGTTCATTTATTCTATCTCTTATTCTCCTAGTCGACTCTCCTATGTAAATTTTGGAGCAAGGACATTTAATTAGATAGACTATATTATCAGAGTTGCAAGTAAAGAAGCCTGGTATTTTATATTTCCTTCCAGTGAGAGGGTGAAAAAAGCTATCTCCTCTAATGATATTATTACAATTACAGCAATTGAGACAGGGGAAACATCCTAATTTGGGAGTAGATAACACTGTTTGAACTTGTTTCTTTTTTGGACCTATATCTGCTTTTATTAATGAGTCTTTAATATTTTTACATCGCCTGTATGCAGGCATAGGTAACTGTTGGAAATCAATAACATTAGGGTTCAAGTCTTTGATGGTGGACCAATGTTTCTTAATAATGTTATTGATCTTATTACTTAAAGGGTTAAATCTAGATATGAAAATCATACGTTTATTTTTATTCTTCTCTTGTCTCTTGTCTAAATTATATTCTCCTTTAAGAATAGTTTGTCTGGGGATATTTTCTACTTCTTTAATATGGCGTTCAATCAAGGGCTTTGGATAACCCCTCTGTAGAAACAGATTACCCATTTCTCTAAGTCTACTGTGAGCTAGCTGATCATCTGAAACAATTTTTTTAACTCTTAAGAGCTGACTCTTGGGAAGACTGTTGATAAGAGGTGGATAGTGTGCACTTTCATATTTCAATAGGTTGTTCCTATCACTTTCTTTCCTAAATAAATCAACCTTTAGTTCTCTACCATTCTTTTGAATAGTAGTATCCAAAAAATCTATAGATACCTCACTACATACCAATTTAAGTTTAATGTGTCCAAAAGATGGATCAGTATTCAAAACCTTATATACATTCTGGTCTGAAAGTTGTTTAACAACTTTCAGACCAGAATGTATATAAGGTTTTGAATACTGATCCATCTTTTGGGATCAAGAAATGTCTTGTTAATTGTGTGAATAGGGCAGTGTGTAATGGACTTATTTCTATAAAAGAACAGAAGTATTTAATACCTGATTCATTCTCTATACCAGTCCTTTACACACTGCCCAAAATACACAAAGATAGTTCTGCTCCACCTGGACGCCCCATAGTAGCCAGCACAGATTCTATTCTATCTAATGTATCTAAATATCTTGACAGAGTACTAAGACCATTTGCTACTCAATCTATGTCTTACATTAGAGATACTGGGGATTTTATAACAAAGTTAGATTCCGTACAATTACAAAGTGACAAATTTATCTTATTCTCATTAGATGTAACATCATTGTACACATCAATCACACATGAGAGCGGGATGGGCGCTATGAAACAAACCATTATGTCTAGTGGTAAATTCTCTAATTCTCAATGTCATTTTATTCTTGAGCTACTACAGTTAATTTTATACCAAAATTATTTTCTTTTTCAGGATACTTTTTACATTCAATGTCAGGGGACTGCGATGGGGTCCAATGTCGCCCCCACATATGCCAATGTCTTTATGAATATCTATGAAGAGAGGTTTGTATACACTCAGAAAGCATTCCAAAAATATGGATTATGTTGGCATATGGGGGGGCGACATTGGCTCATTGCAGTCCTTTGTAGATGACCTCAACATTTCAACTAGACACATTAAACTTAAATTGGTATGTAGTGAGGTATCTATAGATTTTTTGGATACTACTATTCAAAAGAATGGTAGAGAACTAAAGGTTGATTTATTTAGGAAAGAAAGTGATAGGAACAACCTATTGAAATATGAAAGTGCACACTATCCACCTCTTATCAACAGTCTTCCCAAGAGTCAGCTCTTAAGAGTTAAAAAAATTGTTTCAGATGATCAGCTAGCTCACAGTAGACTTAGAGAAATGGGTAATCTGTTTCTACAGAGGGGTTATCCAAAGCCCTTGATTGAACGCCATATTAAAGAAGTAGAAAATATCCCCAGACAAACTATTCTTAAAGGAGAATATAATTTAGACAAGAGACAAGAGAAGAATAAAAATAAACGTATGATTTTCATATCTAGATTTAACCCTTTAAGTAATAAGATCAATAACATTATTAAGAAACATTGGTCCACCATCAAAGACTTGAACCCTAATGTTATTGATTTCCAACAGTTACCTATGCCTGCATACAGGCGATGTAAAAATATTAAAGACTCATTAATAAAAGCAGATATAGGTCCAAAAAAGAAACAAGTTCAAACAGTGTTATCTACTCCCAAATTAGGATGTTTCCCCTGTCTCAATTGCTGTAATTGTAATAATATCATTAGAGGAGATAGCTTTTTTCACCCTCTCACTGGAAGGAAATATAAAATACCAGGCTTCTTTACTTGCAACTCTGATTATATAGTCTATCTAATTAAATGTCCTTGCTCCAAAATTTACATAGGAGAGTCGACTAGGAGAATAAGAGATAGAATAAATGAACATAAATCTAACATACGGTGTGGCATTAAAGAAGCCCCTGTTGCCAATCATTTTTTGACTGCAGGACATAGTATTTCTCAATTGAGATTTCAGATAATTGAGCAAGTTAAGAGACCAAGAAGAGGGGGGAATAGACAAAAATTACTAAAAAGTAGAGAGACTTTTTGGATTTATACTCTGCAATCCCTCATTCCATATGGAATGAATAAAGAGATAGATTGGAACATTACAATGTGAGTTAGTTCCACTTGAGATTTATTCATTTCTGTCAATAGTCTGGCTATGTGATTTGAAACATTTATTTTAATCATATATGTGTGGGATATTATTATATCTTTGTTTAGGGGTTTTGCATTTTTTCATATATCTTCTGAAATGTTATAAGCATTTATGTATGTACATATATATATTGCCATCCCTTTTTTTGTTTTTTGCCTGTGAGTTAACCAAGTAATATGTAAGAATGATAAATGACCTTGTTTTACCACTAGAGGTTGCTAAAGAGTTCAATGTTGAAACAGAATGCATAAAATTCACCTGTATAGGTAATTATCACCTCCCCCAAGGTGGGTATATAAGGAGTGGCTATAGGTCTTGTTTTTAATCACATGATTAAGGTCATCTGACCGAAACGTCGTGTTCTGTGCTGTGTTTGGAGATGTCCCAATAAAGATACACTTTTACTCATCTTTGGTTGGTGCTGTTCTTTTTGTGAAATTGGACATTATTGGAGGTCATTGGCAGGACCTGGGTACGTGCACCTCCCTGCAGATTGATGCTGTTTTCATTCTTCCATATATTGGAGAAAGAATATTCGCCAGAGTCCTAGATTTCCTTGTTACAAATTTACATCCCCCTTCCACTATCTTATTCATGGTATCATCTACCCTGAGTATGGGGAGGGATTTCTTAATTATTTGGCAAATATTGTCATATTCTTTGCTATAGGCCGTAATGAATACTGGTTTCTGCTGGTAATTAGCCTTTTTCTGAGTCTTATATGTAATCAGATCTTGCCTTGTCATATCATCCACTTTGGTCTTTGCTTCCTTCAAGTCATCGATTTTATATCCCCTTTCCAAGAACCGCTCAGTGGTTCTCTCAGAATGCACCTCGTACGCACTTTCCGTGCTACAATTTCTCTTCGTCCTCATATATTGGCCCTTGGGGATTGCCTTTATTACATGTCTTGGGTGACTGGATTTAGCCATTAGCAGAGTATTACCTGCACTCTCTTTCCTATTTAGTTCTACTTCTACACAACATTCATTTGTGTTTGGTTTAATAAGAACATCAAGGAAAGGCATCTCTGTTCTACTCATATTCATGGTAAAACGAAGATTATGTTGGTTGTCAGAGAGATACGTAAAGAAGTCATTAACCATTGAATCATTCCCATTGAAAATGAACACCAGGTCGTCAATATAGCGACCATAATGAATAATGTGTTCTTTGAAGGGATTACCATCGCCAAAGACATGGGACAGCTCCCACCAACCTAAAAATAGGTTGGCATAAGTGGGTGCAAATTTTGCTCCCATGGCTGTCCCCTGTCTTTGGCGATAATAATCCCCCTCAAATAGGAAAAAATTATGAGTCAATAGGAATTCAATTGACCTTAAAATAAACTCCCTGAGTCCAGTGTCATAATCCGTATATGTCTCAAGACATGACTGTATGGCCATAATGCCCTTTTCATGGGGGATCGAGGTATAAAGAGATACAACATCAATGGTCACAATACAATAATTGTCCTGCCATTTCACTTGTTCTATCTGTCTGATAAAATCAGTGGTATCTCTAATATAGCTCTTGAGGCCCAGTACAATGGGTTGTAGTAGGGTATCTATCATCGCACTTAATGGCTCGTTTAATGAACCGATACCCGCCACTATGGGGCGTCCAGGAGGTGAAGTCAGGCTCTTATGAACCTTTGGGAGGCAGTGAAAGATTGGTGCAACAGGATGTTCAACTAATAGATAATCAAAATTCATTTTTGTTATTGCACCAATCATCACTGCCCAATCCAAAAGGTCATGAAGAATTCTCCTATACTTGAATGTGGGATTAATAGGAAGTTTTTCATACACTTCCTTGTCTTGCAACTGTCTATGCACCTCTTTTATGTAGTCTGTCCTATCAAGGACCACTACATTCCCTCCCTTATCTGAATTGCGTATTACAATTGACGAATTACTCTTCAATTGTTTCATAGCAATCCTCTCTTGTTTACTCATATTGTCATGTTTAAATAAACCCCTCATGTCTGTGTTTTTCTTATGAAGTTCAATCAACTCTTTTTCAACTGTTTTGTGGAATACCTCTATGCTATTACTCCTAATGTGTGAAGGATAGAACTCTGATTTACTTTTGAATCTTGTCAGCGGAATGTCACTACTTTTTATATTTTGAACATTCTCACCTGCTTCCCTCTCTAAATAGTTCAAATCTATTTCAGCACATAAATCAGCAAAAGACAATATTACATTATCATTTATCTTACAAATTTATTAATATCCACAATGGTTTGGAATAAATCGAAATGTGCTCCTAGCTCACATTTCGATTTATTCCAAACCATTGTGGATATTAATAAATTTGTAAGATCTTTGACGTTAAAGAAATATTTTTTTGAAACATCAAGTAGTAGCAATGTTTTGGATGAATCTGAATGTTTGGATCAGACTATCAAAGAAACAAATGATAATGTAATATTGTCTTTTGCTGATTTATGTGCTGAAATAGATTTGAACTATTTAGAGAGGGAAGCAGGTGAGAATGTTCAAAATATAAAAAGTAGTGACATTCCGCTGACAAGATTCAAAAGTAAATCAGAGTTCTATCCTTCACACATTAGGAGTAATAGCATAGAGGTATTCCACAAAACAGTTGAAAAAGAGTTGATTGAACTTCATAAGAAAAACACAGACATGAGGGGTTTATTTAAACATGACAATATGAGTAAACAAGAGAGGATTGCTATGAAACAATTGAAGAGTAATTCGTCAATTGTAATACGCAATTCAGATAAGGGAGGGAATGTAGTGGTCCTTGATAGGACAGACTACATAAAAGAGGTGCATAGACAGTTGCAAGACGAGGAAGTGTATGAAAAACTTCCTATTAATCCCACATTCAAGTATAGGAGAATTCTTCATGACCTTTTGGATTGGGCAGTGATGATTGGTGCAATAACAAAAATGAATTTTGATTATCTATTAGTTGAACATCCTGTTGCACCAATCTTTCACTGCCTCCCAAAGGTTCATAAGAGCCTGACTTCACCTCCTGGACGCCCCATAGTGGCGGGTATCGGTTCATTAAACGAGCCATTAAGTGCGATGATAGATACCCTACTACAACCCATTGTACTGGGCCTCAAGAGCTATATTAGAGATACCACTGATTTTATCAGACAGATAGAACAAGTGAAATGGCAGGACAATTATTGTATTGTGACCATTGATGTTGTATCTCTTTATACCTCGATCCCCCATGAAAAGGGCATTATGGCCATACAGTCATGTCTTGAGACATATACGGATTATGACACTGGACTCAGGGAGTTTATTTTAAGGTCAATTGAATTCCTATTGACTCATAATTTTTTCCTATTTGAGGGGGATTATTATCGCCAAAGACAGGGGACAGCCATGGGAGCAAAATTTGCACCCACTTATGCCAACCTATTTTTAGGTTGGTGGGAGCTGTCCCGTGTCTTTGGCGATGGTAATCCCTTCAAAGAACACATTATTCATTATGGTCGCTATATTGACGACCTGGTGTTCATTTTCAATGGGAATGATTCAATGGTTAATGACTTCTTTACGTATCTCTCTGACAACCAACATAATCTTCGTTTTACCATGAATATGAGTAGAACAGAGATGCCTTTCCTTGATGGTCTTATTAAACCAAACACAAATGAATGTTGTGTAGAAGTAGAACTATATAGGAAAGAGAGTGCAGGTAATACTCTGCTAATGGCTAAATCCAGTCACCCAAGACATGTAATAAAGGCAATCCCCAAGGGCCAATATATGAGGACGAAGAGAAATTGTAGCACGGAAAGTGCGTACGAGGTGCATTCTGAGAGAACCACTGAGCGGTTCTTGGAAAGGGGATATAAAATCGATGACTTGAAGGAAGCAAAGACCAAAGTGGATGATATGACAAGGCAAGATCTGATTACATATAAGACTCAGAAAAAGGCTAATTACCAGCAGAAACCAGTATTCATTACGGCCTATAGCAAAGAATATGACAATATTTGCCAAATAATTAAGAAATCCCTCCCCATACTCAGGGTAGATGATACCATGAATAAGATAGTGGAAGGGGGATGTAAATTTGTAACAAGGAAATCTAGGACTCTGGCGAATATTCTTTCTCCGTCTATGCTCCCCACAGTTGCCAGTGAAAACTGGTTAAGTCTGAAGAAAGGTTTCTTCCACTGTGGCAGTAGAAGGTGCATTTCATGCACCCATGCCACGCTGGGGGATACGTTCACATCTACTGATAATGAAAAATCCTTTCATATAAAGGAATACATTAATTGTAATACATCTTACGTGATTTATCTACTCACGTGCAAACAGTGCAACATTAAATATGTTGGCCAGACGACCAGACCCCTCAAAACAAGGTTCCTGGAGCATCTGAGATCCATCAGTGATGAGGACTCGGATACTCCAGTTGCCTTACATTTTAAGTCTGAACATAATGGCAACAGTAAATTACTATGCTTTCAGGGTATTGAGCACGTGAAAAGACCACCTAGAGGAGGCAATAGATTAAAACTCCTAAGTCAAAGGGAGGTCTATTGGATTTTCCAACTGAATACGAGGGTCCCTAAAGGGTTAAACTCAGATTGGGACATTAAACTCTATGTGGACTGAATTCATGTAACATTTGGAGAAGAGGGTATCATTTAATAATAATTACTTTTGGTGAAATATAATTGTGGAGCATTTATTATTGAAACCTAAGTTTCACCTTGATTATCATAAATCTCAATTGAAAAACTATGACCCTTTATTATTGTTAAATATAATGATTTTGTCTTATAATGGGCCACATCTATTTAGATAATAATAATTACTTTTGGTGAAATATAATTGTGGAGTATTCATTACTGAAACCTAAGTTTCACCTTGATTACCATAAATTTCAAATGAAAAACTATGATCCTTTATTATTGCTAAATACAGTGACCTTGTCTTATAATGGGCCACATCTATTTAGATACTAGGTGACTTTTTGGAGGTTTATTAAATATGTTATACACATGTTGATCATTTATGGCTTTTTGGGTGATTCAAAGAGAATGATGATTTCTAAATATTAATTGAAGTAAGCCAATTGATCCATAGAATGTAATACATATGAGTGTCTCTCTGCATATTCTGTTTTCACATAGGCTTACCCTTTATTCATTGTTGGTAATGAACTCAAATGAATGTATATGAATTACCCTCCATTTTCTTACTTTAATCTGACTTACCTTTAAACACCTGTGTTAGGGGAGTGGTTACTGCCTTTATCAAGGGATTGTTTTCAGGTTTAGTCAGAGGTCATTGAAGAAGTGAGAACTACGAAACGCGTTTGACCTGTATTTTGTGCTGGCGTGTATGCCTTTTCATGTGCTATCTATCCAATAAAAGAAGCTTTTTATCATAGCTCATTGGTGCCGGTTTGTTTTTTGGCATTTCACCCTGACCGATCCATTTGAGTGCAAGGATTCTGGCTACTCTTTACCTTGTTGATTTCTCAGGGAATCCGGTGAAATTTCCCTGTACTATCCGTTTGCACCTGTTGAACCGGAACCTTCCTTCCCGGCCTTAGCTCCCGTGGGGAGCGTTGAAGAGGAGACACAGAGCAGAGCGGTGCTGCTGAGATAGCAGTGAGGACAGCGCGGCACGCTGGGTGAGTGCACACACATCTCTGACAGAAGCGTTTACCAAAGGAATTCACATTTTACATATTAGTGTTTGTTACACCCAGATATATTTACATATAGTGTTATTTTTGTGATATAATTTACATTTAGTGTCATTTCACAATATATTTCCACTATCCCTAGCTCTCGAGCGCCAGTACCACTTCTCGCTTGTCCCCCCATAGTTTCCTTGGGGATATCCTGGGGTTACCCCTATATTTGGCTTTTAGGGTGTCTAGTAGCGCCAGCTCAATCTGCCTACCTAAAGTGCCATCAGCTTATCCTGTGGTCTAAGAGGTGCAGGCTGAGGAGACGACCGGGAGACGACTGGATTCAGCACTTAGAACAACGGACTCAGCTGTCCGGAGTCCAGACAGGGTAAAGAAGGAGCGTTCCAATGAGGTGTTACCCTAAGCGGAAGTGCTACGACTGTATGTAGTGGGGCCATGGCCCTACGCTACTATAGCCTTTCGAGTCGACGATACCATTGCCCCCTTGCAGTCCCGGATCCGGAGGCTAAACCAGGCTGCTTCATAGTGGCACTTATGCTTGGTGTTGATGAGGGAAGCCAGGCTCAAGTTAAGAGCCTCTGGAATTTGATCAAAAAGGCTGCATCCAAGTGGGCAGCCCACACTTTTGCCTTATATGCCTGATTGGCCCAAGAAACTTTTTCTGCTGCTTTCCTCAGCTGTAAGCGGATTTCTTTGGCTGCGTTCAACCATATTTAAACAGCGAGTTCATCAAGTCTGAATCTGCAGGAGGTGGGGGCAAAGAGCTTGCTGACTTAAAACTGAGAGTAAATTTATTTGTTTTTTTCAAAAGAAAAAGTATCTGGGTAACCTAACAGGTGAGATGTAATGGCCTAACTATGGATTTTGCCCCGTGTTTGTACACAGTTTAAAGACATGCCCCCAGCTTGTTGTTTGAAGATTCTTATATAAAGATATATTTGCTTAACCCCTGCATGATATCAGTGAAGCTAACTCCAGTAAATGGTCAAAAGAAGAAGAGAAGGGAGAAAAAAAGAGAGGAAAAGAAAAAGAAAAAGGAGATTACTTTAGGAGTCGCAATACTGAACAGAGAAAACTTCTTGAACTCCATGTATAGGGGTCAATTTATTATTGTGCTGACGGACATGATATGATGTAGCATATAATGTCCGCCGCACATCGATAAATGCAGACAGCATACGCTGTCTGCATTTATCATTGCACCAGCAGTTCTTGTGAACTGCTGGTGCAATACCGCCCCCTGCAGATTCGCGGCCTCTAGCAGATAGAATGAGAGCTGCTTAAATCCTAATGGCTGATTTGAACAGCCAATAGGATTTTAGCTGCTCTAGTTCCTATTGGATGATTCAAATTTTTCAGCCAATAGGAATGCAAGGGACGTGATCTTGAATCGCGTACCTTGCATTGAAGATTCAGTGTACGGCGGCGACCGTATGAAGAGGGTGCTCCGAGCCGGATGTCTTAAGGATGGACCGGCTCCGTGCTGCCAGGATCAAGATAGAAGATGCCGCCTGGATGAAGATAGATGTGATATCCCTTTAAGTCTCACAAAGCTCTAAGTACTTCCTACCTATTTAAGGAAGTACTCCTACCTCACTCAGGGCCTGAAAATTGAAGTTGATCATCACTGTAAGCTTTGTTCTCTGTGAACCTATTTGCTGCCATTGTTTTTTGCATCAATTTCAGGTCTCTCTGACCCTCCTTACGACACCCGCTGGGAATCAGCTGTTTTCCTACCTCTACCGGTAACTATCTTCCGGATACCTACGCTTGCCGGATCTACATCCCCCACGCACGCCGAAGTCGCGCTCACACTAAGCGGTCTCCGGATCTCAATGCTGTCAGCTTACTCCTTGTCAGCTCTCACAGTGGTGTTACCGCTCTCCACGCTACAATCTCTGCTACACCTGAAAGATAAGTACCGCTCTCCACGCACAACTTGGTATCATTATTAACCACTTTGTACGCTCCATTGTTTATCTCATTATAAGTCTCTCTCCATACTTGGATGCTTAAATCTGAGTTTTCCTGCAGTATATTTTGGATACTAGCGTGATTGTATGGGACTGTAAATATTTTATTTGCGTGATTGTGTGAGTGCGTGAAGATTTTGTTATATCAAACTTATCCAATTGCTCTTGGGATTTCCATTTGATATTAACTCTTCTAAGAGACATTATCTTTATCTGTGAATACCTTTATCCTCAGTACTGCTCAGACCTTAAAATTTTTGTGCTGATTTATTTATCTATCTGATTACAATATCTATCTATTCATTCTATGAAGTCCTTTATTTACATTTCAATTACTAAAGTAAAGTTTCACCTTGTATAAGCAAGTTAAATAAGTGATTTTCTCTTGTTTATTACAAGAATAGAGCAACAAAACCTTTATTTTATTTTAGTATTTACTCTTTAAAAGTGATTACAAACATCACAGAATTTTCAGGCCATAAAAGGTTATAAACCTATGTATATATTTTATAAAGATGGATCCTAATGAAATAAAGAATGAATTCTCTAATATCCATCAGAAACTGGAATATCTAGCCAGGGCCTTAACTGAGGTACAGACAGAAAATAAAGCTCTCAAAACTCTAGTAAAAGAATGCTTGCCAGTGCAAGGATCAGTCCCTGAACCACATATCAATTACCCACAACCCTTTACTGGCAAACGAAGCGAATACAGAGACTTTAAAAACGCTTGCAACTTGTTATTTTCACTTAGGCCTAAAACTTATCATACTGAAAGGATCAAGGTTTGTACCACTATCTCTTTCCTCCAGGGGGAGCCGCACTCATGGGCTAATAGATATTTTAAGAGTGACCATCCAATACTTGATTCCTTGGAAGAATTTTTTCTGGCTATGACAGCCTTATATGAGGATTCCCACACGCAGATAACGGCAGAAACAAAGTTGAGATCCTTAAAACAGGGTAAAAGGAACGTCGAGGAATACATCACTGAGTTCCAAATGTGGATTGACGATTCCAAATGGAATGAAATTAGTTTAAAAAATCAATTCAGATTGGGACTCTCAGAAACATTAAAAGATGAGTTGTCCCGTTTGGAGATGCCTGAATCTCTAAACGGACTCATGAAATTAAGTACAACCCTGGACCGCAGACTGCGTGAAAGGAAGGCTGAAAGAGCTTCTTATGACAGTACACCGAGACGTCCATACCTCTACACCCCAAGTCTGGAAAATGGTGCATCAAGTCAGACTCCAATGGAGATTGGAGCCATAAAGGGTCCACTAACACATGAAGTAAAGGCCAGATGCAGATCTGAGAATCTTTGTCTTTACTGTGGGCAAAAAGAACACTCGGTTACCAATTGCCCAATTCTTCAAAGACAGAAGAAGGGTAAGATTCATTTAAGACATAATATTCTACGCTTCACACAAAACCCTCAACTGACTCTTAACCTTTCTTTACAGTGGGATCGGAAAAAAACGTACGGTCTAACGCGTTGATCGATTCTGGGGCAGCCGGAAATTATATAGATACTTCTTTGTTAAACTTAATAAAATCCCTATTGTTTGTAAAGCACAACCAGTCTCTGTTAAACTCATTGATGGTTCACTCATACAACATGGTCCTATTACACATCAAACAATACCTATACTTGTAACTACAGACAATGGACATACTGAATATCTATCTTTTGACCTAATACCCATCCACATGCATACTCTCATTTTAGGTTTCACATGGTTACAAAAACATAACCCCAGCATAGACTGGTCATCTACACAGGTAACATTAGAATCATCATTCTGTTTAAATACATGTTTTCCATTTCAGTTAATTTCTGCTATAGAACAAGAACTACCGGAAATTTATCAGGACCTGGCAGAGGTGATTGATCTAAAAGAAGCAGAAAATCTCCCACCTCATAGGGAGTTTGACTGCCCAATTGATATAATATCAGGGTCTCAAATACCTCACGGTAAAATATACCCTTTATCACAAGAAGAATTAACATACTTACGGTCCTATCTTGATGACAATCTCTGAAAGGGATTTATCTCTCATTCAACATCCCCAGCAGCCGCTGGAATGTTCCTAGTACGTAACAAAGATGGTACAATAAGACCTATTATTGACTATAGAGCCTTAAATGAAATAACAATTAAAAATAGGTACCCTCTACCATTAATACGTGAATTACTGGAACGGTTGAATGAAGCTACTATTTGTTCAAAACTGGATCTTAAGGGGGCTTATAATCTGATACGTATGAAAGAAGGACACGAATGGAAAACCGCCTTTAGAACGCGTTATGGACTTTTCCAATATAATGTAATGCCTTTTGGCCTAAGCAATGCCCCTGCAACCTTCCAGCATTTTATTAACGAAATATTCCACGATCTAATGGATATCTGTGTTATCATCTATTTAGATGACATCTTGATATACTCTAAATCTCCCACGGAACACGAAAAACATGTGAGATGGGTACTTACTCGTCTTAAAGACCATAAACTATATGCAAAATTAGAAAAATGCGTGTTCCATGTCTCTAAGATAAAATTTTTAGGTTATATAATAACTCCTAACAAAGTACAAATGGATCCTGAAAAAGTATCTGCCATTAAGGATTGGCCTGCACCCACTACGGTGAAATCGCTACAACGCTTCATAGGTTTCGCAAATTTTTACTGAAAATTTATTAAAGATTTCTCCTCAATAGTTAGACCACTAACACAACTAACTAGTGTTAATCAAAGATTCAAATGGTCTGAAAAAGCCCAAGAAACTTTTGATAAACTTAAAGAGTTATTTACTACAGCTCCAATTCTATCACTACCCAACTTTGATCTCCAATTCCAACTCGAAGTAGATGCCTCCAATACAGGCATAGGAGCTGTGCTCTCCCAGCAGCATAATGACAATAATGAAATCCACCCTATAGCCTTTTATTCAAGAACTCTAACTAGTGCAGAATGTAACTATAGTGTGGGAGACAAAGAACTCCTAGCAATAAAGAGTTCATTAGAACAATGGAGACATCTCTTAGAAGGATCAAAGTTCCCGTTCATTATTTTTACTGATCACAAGAATCTTGAATACTTGAAAAAGAACAAAACTTTGACGGCCAGACAAGCAAGATGGTCATTATTTTTAGATTGTTTTAACTTTATAATTACCTACAAACCTGGTAGTCAAAATACTGAAGCCGATGCTTTATCTCGTATACATGAAATTCTGCCTCATGAACCACCTAATTTTACTATCCCTCCGGAAAAAATCATAGGCAACTTGACACCCATAGAACAAGAATTTCACACGGCCTTAAAACAAGATTCAATACCCCTCCAGTATTGCTCTAAAGATCCTCAAACTGGACTCTTTTACCATAATACTCAATTGTATATACCAGAGAGTATCAGAACATCAATTCTCTCACACACCCATGATGATACCATGTCCGGTCATCCTGGAATTCAAAAAACCATTGATCTTACCAGACGTAGTTTCTGGTGGCCCGGCATGAATAAATTCATCTATGATTATGTATCAGGGTGTGAGAATTGTGCCCGAAACAAATTAGTTCACAAAAAACCCATTGCTTTACCCACGCCTCTGCCTATTCCAGATAAACCATGGAGTACTATAGCCATGGATTTCATTGTAGAACTACCCATTGCACAACAGTATAACACTATCATGGTAATAGTAGATCACTTAACCAGACTAGCACATTTCATCCCTCTTAAGGGATTACCCACAGCCATAACAACGGCTAAAGTCTTTCTTGATCAGGTCGTTAGATTACATGGATTACCCTCTAACATAATTACTGATAGGGGAACTCAATTTACTTCCTCTTTCTGGAGATCTCTATGGCCTATATTTAGAGTTTGGCGGTAGCCGTGAAAACAAGCGTTAGAGGCTCCTAACACTGGTTTTAGGCTACCGCCGGTATTTGGAGTCAGTCAGGAAAGGGTCTAACGCTCACTTTCCAGCCGCGACTTTTCCATACCGCAGATCCCCTTACGTCAATTGCGTATCCTATCTTTTCAATGGGATCTTTCTAACTCCGGTATTTAGAGTCGTGTCTGAAGTGAGCGTTAGAAATCTAACGACAAAACTCCAGCCGCAGAAAAAAGTCAGTAGTTAAGAGCTTTCTGGGCTAACGCCGGTTTATAAAGCTCTTAACTACTGTGCTCTAAAGTACACTAACACCCATAAACTACCTATGTACCCCTAAACCGAGGTCCCCCCACATCGCTGCCACTCGATTAAATTTTTTTAACCCCTAATCTGCCGACCGCCACCTACGTTATACTTATGTACCCCTAATCTGCTGCCCCTAACACCGCCGACCCCTATATTATATTTATTAACCCCTAATCTGCCCCCCACAACGTCGCCGCCAGCTACCTACAATAATTAACCCCTAATCTGCCGTCAGCAAAGCGCCGCCACCTACATTATAGCTATGTACCCCTAATCTGCTGCCCCTAACACTGCCGACCCCTATATTATATTTATTAACCCCTAATCTGACCCCCTCAATGTCGCCTCCACCTGCCTACACTTATTAACCCCTAATCTGCCGAGCGGATCTTACCGCTACTATAATAAAGTTATTAACCCCTAATCCGCCTCACTCCCGCCTCAAAAACCCTATAATAAATAGTATTAACCCATAATCTGCCCTCCCTAACATCGCCGACACCTAACTTCAATTATTAACCCCTAATCTGCCGACCTAATCTCGCCGCTACTGTAATAAATGTATTAACCCCTAAAGCTAAGTCTAACCCTAACACTAACACCCCCCTAAGTTAAATATAATTTAAATCTAACAAAATAAATTAACTCTTATTAAATAAATTATTCCTATTTAAAGCTAAATACTTACCTGTAAAATAAACCCTAATATAGCTACAATATAAATTATAATTATATTATAGCTATTTTAGGATTTATATTTATTTTACAGGTAACTTTGTATTTATTTTAACTAGGTACAATAGCTATTAAATAGTTAAGAACTATTTAATAGCTAAAATAGTTAAAATAATTACAAATTTACCTGTAAAATAAATCCTAACCTAAGTTACAATTAAACCTAACACTACACTATCAATAAATAAATTAAATTAAATACCTACAATTACCTACAATTAAACCTAACACTACACTATCAATAAATGAATTAAATACAATACCTACAAATAACTACAATTAAATAAACTAACTAAAGTACAAAAAATAAAAAAGAACTAAGTTACAAAAAATAAAAAAATATTTACAAACATTAGAAAAATATTACAACAATTTTAAACTAATTACACCTACTCTAAGCCCCCCAAAATAAAAAAAAATGCCCTACCCTATTCTAAATTAAAAAAGTTCAAAGCTCTTTTACCTTACCAGCCCTGAACAGGGCCCTTTGCGGGGCATGCCCCAAGAAATTAAGCTCTTTTGCCTGTAAAAAAACACATACAATACCCCCCCCAACATTATAACCCACCACCCACATACCCCTAATCTAATTAAAACCCCCCTTAAATAAACCTAACACTAAGCCCCTGAAGATCTTCCTACCTTATCTTCACCTCACCAGGTATCACCGATCGGTCCTGGCTCCAAAATCTTCATCCAACCCAAGCGGGGGCTGGCGATCCATAATCCTGCGGCTGAAGAGGTCCAGAAGAGGCTCCAAAGTCTTCATCCTATCCAGGAAGAAGAGGCGATCCAGACCGGCAACCATCTTGATCCAAGCGGCATCTTCTATCTTCATATGATGAGGAACGGCTCCATCGTGAAGACCTCCAGCGCGGACAAATCTTCTTCCGACGACGTCCAACTGAAGAATGACGGTTCCTTTAAGGGACGTCATCCAAGATGGCGTCCCTCGATTTCCGATTGGCTGATAGGATTCTATCAGCCAATCGGAATTAAGGTAGGAAAATTCTGATTGGCTGATGGAATCAGCCAATCAGAATCAAGTTCAATCCGATTGGCCGATCCGATCAGCCAATCAGATTGAGCTCGCATTCTATTGGCTGATCGGAACAGCCAATAGAATGCGATTATGGATCGCCAGCCCCCGCTTGGGTTGGATGAAGATTTTGGAGCCAGGACCGATCGGTGATACCCGGTGAGGTGAAGATAAGGTAGGAAGATCTTCAGGGGCTTAGTGTTAGGTTTATTTAAGGGGGGTTTGGGTTAGATTAGGGGTATGTGGGTGGTGGGTTGTAATGTTGGGGGGGTATTGTATGTGTTTTTTTTACAGGCAAAAGAGCTGAATTTCTTGGGGCATGCCCCGCAAAGGGCCCTGTTCAGGGCTGGTAAGGTAAAAGAGCTTTGAACTTTTTTAATTTAGAATAGGGTAGGGCATTTTTTTATTTTGGGGGGCTTTGTTATTTTATTAGGGGGCTTAGAGTAGGTGTAATTAGTTTAAAATTGTTGTAATATTTTTCTAATGTTTGTAAATATTTTTTTATTTTTTGTAACTTAGTTCTTTTTTATTTTTTGTACTTTAGTTAGTTTATTTAATTGTAGTTATTTGTAGGTATTGTATTTAATTCATTTATTGATAGTGTAGTGTTAGGTTTAATTGTAGGTAATTGTAGGTATTTTATTTAATTAATTTATTGATAGTGTAGTGTTAGGTTTAATTGTAACTTAGGTTAGGATTTATTTTACAGGTAAATTTGTAATTATTTTAACTATTTTAGCTATTAAATAGTTCTTAACTATTTAATAGCTATTGTACCTGGTTAAAATAAATACAAAGTTACCTGTAAAATAAATATAAATCCTAAAATAGCTATAATATAATTATAATTTATATTGTAGCTATATTAGGGTTTATTTTACAGGTAAGTATTTAGGTTTAAATAGGTATAATTTATTTAATAAGAGTTAATTTATTTCGTTAGATTTAAATTATATTTAACTTAGGGGGGTGTTAGTGTTAGGGTTAGACTTAGCTTTAGGGGTTAATACATTTATTAGAATAGCGGTGAGCTCCAGTCGGCAGATTAGGGGTTAATGTTTGAAGTTAGGTGTCGGCGATGTTAGGGAGGGCAGATTATGGGTTAATACTATTTATTATAGGGTTATTGAGGCGGGAGTGAGGCGGATTAGGGGTTAATAACTTTATTATAATAGCGGTGCGGTCCGCTCGGCAGATTAGGGGTTAATAAGTGTAGGCAGGTGGAGGCGACGTTGTGGGGGGCAGATTAGGGGTTAATAAATATAATATAGGGGTCGGCGGTGTTAGGGGCAGCAGATTAGGGGTACATAGGGATAATGTAAGTAGCGGCGGTTTACGGAGCAGCAGATTAGGGGTTAAAAAAATATGCAGGGGTCAGCGATAGCGAGGGCGGCAGAATAGGGGTTAATAAGTGTAAGGTTTGGGGTGTTTAGACTCGGGGTACATGTTAGGGTGTTAGGTGCAGACGTAGGAAGTGTTTCCCCATAGCAAACAATGGGGCTGCGTTAGGAGCTGAACGCGGCTTTTTTGCAGGTGTTAGGTTTTTTTCAGCTCAAACAGCCCCATTGTTTTCTATGGGGGAATCGTGCATGAGCACGTTTTTTAAGCTGGCCGCGTCCGTAAGCACCGCTGGTATCGAGAGTTGAAGTTGCGGTAAATATGCTCTACGCTCCTTTTTTGGAGCCTAACGCAGCCATTCTGTGAACTCTCAATACCAGCGGTATTTAAAAACAGAACTCTAAATCTAGGCGTTAGTAAATTGTTAAAAATTGACCACTGTTATACCACTGCTTTCCATCCCCATACAAATGGACTAACAGAAAGACTTAACCAGACCATAGAGCAATTTTTACGTTGTTATATCTCACATCTCCAAGACGATTGGACAGTTTTTCTCCCCATGGCCGAATTCACATATAACAATTCGATAAGGGCCTCTATCAAAACATCCCCCTTTTTGCAACATATGGTTTTCACCCTAACACCATATCTCTTTCTAGTAAAACAGTAAATTCTCCCACAGCAACAGAATTTACATCCAACCTTCAAGAAAGATTACATATTCTAAAGATACATCTATCGGAACTATATCAAAAGACATACTATGACCTGAAACATAGAATAGGTCCTGAATATAAGATTGGGTACTTGGTACTCTTATCAACAAAGAATCTAAAGCTTCATGTTCCTAGCAAAAAACTTGCGAATCAGTTCTTGGGACCTTTCCCAATAGAACGGGTGATTAATTCCAATGTGGTGAAGCTCAAATTACCTAAAGACTACAAGATACATCCCTCTTTTCATATTTCATTGTTGAAACCATTCCCAGCCAAAAGTCGCACTTTGGACATTCCTCCACCTCCTATTATGGTGGATCATCAAGAAGAATTTGAGGTTGAATCTATATTAGACTCTAGGATAAATAGACGTAAATTGGAATACCTCATTAAATGGAAGGGTTATGGTCCTGAGGACAACTCTTGGCTCATCCATTCTGAAGTCCATTCACCCCGATTGGTTAGGGCTTTCCATAGGAAATACCCTCTCAAACCGCATCCAGAATCCCCGGGGGTGATTCCCTGAAAAGGGGGGCATGTGATATCCCTTTAAGTCTCACAAAGCTCTAAGTACTTCCTTCCTATTTAAGGAAGTACTCCTACCTCACTCAGGGCCTGAAAATTGAAGTTGATAATCACTGTAAGCTTTGTTCTCTGTGAACCTATTTGCTGCCATTGTTTTTTTCATCAATTTCAGGTCTCTCTGACCCTCCTTACGACACCCACTGGGTATAAGCTGTTTTCCTACCTCTACCGGTAACTATCTTCCGGATACCTACGCTTGCCGGATCTACATCCCCCACGCACGCCGAAGTCGCGCTCACACTAAGCGGTCTCCGGATCCCAACGCTGTCAGCTTACTCCTTGTCAGCTCTCACAGTGGTGTTCCCGCTCTCCACGCTACAATCTCTGCTACACCTGAAAGATAAGTACCACTCTCCACGCACAACTTGGTATCATTATTAACCACTTTGTACGCTCCATTGTTTATCTCATTATAAGTCTCTCTCCATACTTGGATGCTTAAATCTAAGTTTTCCTGCAGTATATTTTGGATACTAGCATGATTGTATGGGACTGTAAATATTTTATTTGCGTGATTGTGTGAGTGCGTGAAGATTTTGTTATATCAAACTTATCCAATTGCTCTTGGGATTTCCATTTGATATTAACTCTTCAAAGATACATTATCTTTATCTGTGAATACCTTTATCCTCAGTACTGCTCAGACCTTAATAATTTTGTGCTGATTTATTTATCTATCTGATTACAATATCTATCTATTCATTCTATGAAGTCCTTTATTTACATTTCAATTACTAAAGTAAAGTCTCACCTTGTATAAGCAAGTTAAATAAGTGATTTTCTCTTGTTTATTACAAGAATAGAGCAACAAAACCTTTATTTTTCATATATTAGTATTTACTCTTTAAAAGTGATAACAAGCATCACAATAGAAGAGGCCGTCTGGATTAAGACTTCTTGCCGTCTGGAGGAAGATTTCGCCACCTGGATGAAGATCGTTCAATCGGGACTTCAAAAACTGTGAGTGGATCTTCGGGGGTTAGTGATTTTTGGGTGTTTTTTTTTTTAGTTTAGGGTTTGGGCTTGTAAAAGAGCTAAATGCCCTTTTAAGGGCAATGCCCATACAACTGCCCTTTTCAGGGCAATGGGTAGATTAGGTTTTACTTTATTTTTATTTTGTGGGTTTGGGGGGTGGGGGTTTGTATACTGTTAGGGGTTTTTGTTTTTCTTTTGTAGAAAAAGAGCTATTATCTTCAGGGCAATGCCCTACAAAAGGCCCTTTTAAGGGCCCTTGGTAGTTTATTATAGATTAGGGTTTTCTTTATTTTTTTTTTTATTTTTTTTAAAGGGTATTAGAATAGGAATCATTTTTATTGTTTTGTATAATTTTGTTTGCTATTTTTTGTAATGATAGGTTTTTTATTTTTTGTAATCTTAGTGGTTTTTATTTTTTATATTGGTAGGTTTTAGTGTAAGGTAGCTTAGGTTTTATTTCACAGGTAAGTTTGTATTTATTTTAACTAGGTAGTTAGTAAATAGTAAATAACTATTTACTAACTAGTCTACCGAGTTAAAATAAATACAAACTTACCTGTGAAATAAAAAAAAAACCTAAGCTAGCTACAATATAACTATTAGTTATATTGAAGCTAGCTTAGGTTTTATTTCACAGGTAAGTATTTAGTTTTAAATAGGTATTATTTAGTTAATAATTGTAACAATTTAGCTCTATTTTAATTATGTTAAAGTTAGGGGGTGATAGGGTTAGAGTTACTTTAGGGTTAGATTTAGGGGTTAATATAGTTTAATTTAGGTTGTTGCGATGTGGGGGGCTGGCGGTTTAGGGGTTAATAGGTTTATTTAGTGGTAGTGATGTGGGGGGTATGAGTTTCAGGGGTTAATAGCTTTATTTAGTTGCTGCAATGTCGGGGAGCGGCGGAATAGGGGTTAATAGATTTATTATAGTGCGGGCGATTTTGGGGTGCAGGGGAATAGGGGTTAATAACTTTATTATAGTGACAGCAATATCGGGAGCGACAGATTAGGGGTTAATAGTTTTATTTAGGTGGCGGCAATATTGGGGGCGGCAGATTAGCGGTTAATAACATTATGTAGGTGCCGGCTATGTCGGTGGGGGGCAGATTAGGGGTGTTTTGACGTGGAGTTTATGTTAGGGTGTTAGGTTAAAACGTAACTTTTTTTTCCCCCATAGACGTCAATGGGGCTTTTCTTTCCGCAATTGCAGTTGTTAGACTTTTTTCTGACCCGCTCTCCCCAATGATGTCTATGGGGAAAGCGTGCACGAGCACGTCAAAACAGCGCTTGTTTTTGGTGCGGTATGGAGCTTAAAAGCACCATATCGCACGCACAAGCTGAGTTTTTTAAAACTTGTAATGGCTGCACTATAGGGGGGTTAAATCACGCAACTTTTGTTCTTTATTTTCCCCATAGCGGGCATAGTGTAACTCATAATCTAGCTGATAGTGCCTTATTCCCTCACACAGCCTACATTTTTTTCTCTCTTTTTTTTTTTTTTCTCTACCCCGGATAAGTGTATGGAGAGGTTTGTGACCTCAACTAAATCAGGTCCTCTAAATATGCCACCCAAATCCAAAGATACTAGAGATAATGATAGAAAACCTAAAGCGAATACTAGAATGCAGCTGGACAATCCTCTGGACCTTTCTGACACTCACATGTCGGGACTAGGCTCTTTATCCCTAGCAAAAGAAATATCAGACTTGATAGCACCCCAATTTGAGGCTTTAAAACAGGAATTGGAATTTATCCGTCCCCAACTTGACAAACGAACTCAGAACTTATCTCAATTAATGGGGGGATATGCCACAGTTTAATAAAAGACTAACGGCTAGATTACGAGTTGTGCGTTAGGGTAAAAAAGCAGCATTAAGAGGTCCTAACGCTGCTTTTTTTACGCCTGCTGCTATTACGAGTCTTGAAGGTTTAGGGTCAACGCACACTTCTTTGGCCTTACCGCAAAACGATTTACGTAAACTTTGTAAAGTCTTTTTTCTATGGGACTTCCATAGCGCTGATATTACGAGTCTGTCCTGGGAGGCCAAAAAGTGAGCGGTACACCCTACCCTGTCAAGATTCGTAACACATTCTAAAGTCAGTAGTTAAGAGTTTTATGGTACAACGCCGTAACATAAAACTCATAACTAAAGTGCTAAAAAGTACACTAACACCCATAAACTACCTATTAACCCCTAAACCGAGGTCCTCCAGCATCGCAAACACTATAATAAATCTTTTAACCCCTAATCTGCCGCTCCGGACACCGCCGCCACCTACATTATATTTATGAACCCCTAATCTGCTGCCCCAACATCGCCTACACCTACATTATATTTATTAACCCCTAATCTGCCACCCCCAATGTTGCCGCCACCTACCTACACTTATTAACCCCTAATCTGCCGCCCCCAACGTCGCCACCACTATAATAAACATATTAACCCCTAAACCGCCGCACTCCCGCCTTGCAAACATTAGTTAAATATTATTTACCCCTAATCTGCCATCCCTAACATCGACACCACCTACCTACATTTATTAACCCCAAATCTGCCGCCCCCAACGTCTCCGCCACTATATTAAAGTTATTAACCCCTAAATCTAAGTCTAACCCTAACACCCCGTAACTTAAATATAATTTAAATAAATCTAAAGAAAATTACTATCATTAACTACATTATTCCTATTTAAAACTAAATACTTACCTATAAAATAAACCCTAAGCTAGCTACAATATAAATAATAGTTACATTGTAGCTACCTTAGGATTTATTTTTATTTTATTTTAATTAGGTAGAATAGTTATTAAATAGTTATTAACTATTTAATAACTACCTAGCTAAAATAAATACAAAAGTACCTGTAAAATAAAACCTAACCTAAGTTACACTAACACCTAACACTACACTATAATTTAAATACATTTAATAAATTAACAACAATTAAATCAATTAAATTAAATTAGCTAAAGTACAAAAACAAACAAACAATAAATTACAAAAAATAATAAACAAATTACAAGATATTTAAACTAATTACACCTAATCTAATAGCCCTATCAAAATAAAAAAAAGCCCCCCAAAATAAAAAAAAAACCCTAGCCTAAACTAAACTACCAATAGCCCTTAAAAGGGCCTTTTGCGGGTCATTGCCCCAAAGTAATCAGCTCTTTTACCTGTAAAATAAAATACAAACAACCCCCCCAACAGTAAAACCCACCACCCACACAATCAACCCCCCAAATAAAATACCATTTAAAAAAACCTAAGCTCCCCATTGCCCTGAAAAGGGCATTTGGATGGGCATTGCCCTTAAAAGGGCAGTTAGCTCTTTTGCAAGCCCAAACCCTAACCTAAAAATAAAACCCGACCAATACACCCTTGAAAAACACTAACCCCCTGAAGATCGACTTACTGGGAGAAGTCTTCATTTAAGCCGGGCCAAAGTCCTCAACGAAGCCGGGTGAAGTCTTCATCCAAGCCGGGCGAAGTGGTCCTCCAGACGGGCAGAAGTCTTCATCCAGTCGGATGTCTTGAAGATGGACCCGCTCCGCGCCGGATGGATGATGATAGAAGATGCCGTCTGGATGAAGACTTCTGCCCGTCTGGAGGACCACTCCGCCCGGCTTGAAAGAAGACTTCTCCCCACTTCGTTGAGGACTTCGGCCCGGCTTGGATGAAGACTTCTCCCGGTAAGTCGATCTTCAGGGGTTTAGTGTTAGGTTTTTTTTAAGGGTGTATTGGGGGGGGGGTTATTTTTAGGTTAGGGTTTGGGCTTGCAAAAGAGCTAACTGCCCCTTTAAGGGCAATGCCCATCCAAATGCCCTTTTCAGGGCAATGAGGAGCTTAGGTTTTTTTAGATAGTATTTTATTTGGGGGGTTGATTGTGTGGGTTGTGGGTTTTACTGTTGGGGGGGTTGCTTGTATTTTTTTTACAGGTAAAAGAGCTGATTACTTTGGGGCAATGCCCTGCAAAAGGCCCTTTTAAGGGTTATTGGTAGTTTAGTTTAGGCTAGGGTTTTTTTTATTTTGGGGGGCTTTTGTTATTTTGTTAGGGATGGCAGATTAGGGGTTAATAATATTTAACTAATATTTGCGAGGCGGGAGTGCGGCGGTTTAGGGGTTAATATGTTTATTATAGTGATGGCGACGTTGGGGGTGGCAGATTAGGGGTTAATAAGTGTAGGTAGGTGGCGGCGACATTGGGGCGGCAGATTAGGGGTTAATAAATATAATGTAGTTGTCGGCGTAGTTGGGGGCAGTAGATTAGGGGTTCAAAAGTATAATGTAGGTGGCGGCGGTGTCCGGAATGGCAGATTAGGGGTTAATAAGAATAATGTAGGTGTCGGCGATGTTGGGGGCGGCAGATTAGGGGTTAATAAGTGTAAGATTAGGGGTGTTTAGACATAAAAAAAATTTCCCCATAGGAATCAATGGGACTGCGTTTCTGAGTTTTACGCTGTTTTGTTGCAGGTGTTAGACTTTTTCTCAGCCGGCTCTCCCCATTGATTCCTATGGGGAAATCGTGCACGAGCACATACGACCAGCTCACCGCTGACTTAAGCAGCACTGGTATTGGAGTGCGGTAATGAGCAAAATTTTGCTCAACGCTCACTTCTTGTCTTTTAACGACGGGTTTGTAAAAACCCGTAATACCAGCGCTGCATGTAAGTGAGCGGTGAGGGAAAACTGCTCGTTAGCACCGCATAGATTCTAACGCAAAACTCATAATCTAGCCGTAAATGAGGCGAAATTGAGAATTTCTGAATTAGAAGACAAGTCTAACAAACGTGAAAAAATAAATGTCCACATGACTCACTGATTCTGAAACTACAAACTAACGGCTAGATTACGAGTTTTGCGTTATGGCTGAAAAAGCCTCATAGCGCTGCTTTTTTGGCCGTAACACAGAGTAACTACCGCAGCTTTCAAAAAGTCCTTTTCAATGGGACTTCCATAGCGCCAGTATTAGGAGTCTGCCTGGGAGGCCAAAAAGTGAGCAGTACAGCCTATACCGACAAGATCTGTACCGTAAACTGAAAGTCAGTAGTTATGGCTTTTATGTTACAACGCTGTAACATAAAACTCATAACTAAAGTGCTAAAAAGTACACTAACACCCATAAACTACAGATTAACCCCTAATCTGAGGCCCTCTTGCATCGCAAACACTAAAATAAAATTATTGACCCCTAATCTGCCGCTCCCGACATCGCAGCCACTATAATAAACATATTAACCCCTAAACTGCCACACTCCCGCATTGCAATTACTAGTTAAATATTATTAACCCCTAATCTGCTGTCCCTAACATTGCCGCAACCTACATTACAGTTATTAACCCCTAATCTGCCGCCCCCAATGTCGACGCCACCTAGATTACAGTTATTAACTCCTAATCTGCTGTCCCGACATCGCCGCCACCTACCTACACTTATTAACCCCTAATCTGCCGCCTCCAACATCGCCGCCACTATACTAAAGGTATTAACCCCTAAACCTAACCCTAACACCCACTAACTTTAATGTAGTTAAAATAAATCCTACTATTAATAACTAAATAATTCCTATTTAAAACTAAATACCTGTGAAATAAACCCTAAGATAGCTACAATATAACTAATAGTTACATTGTAGCTAGCTTAGGTTTTATTTTTATTTCACAGCTAAGTTTGTATTTATTTTAACTAAGTAGAATAGTTAGTAAATAGTTATTAACTATTTACTAACTACCTAGCTAAAATAAATACAAATTTACCTGTAAAATAAAACCTAACCTGTCTTACACTAACACCTAACCTTACACTACAATTAAATAAATTAAATCCAATTAACTAAATTACAAAAAAACAAACACTAAATTACACAAAATAACAAATAAATTATCAGATATTTAAACTAATTACACCTAATCAAAATAAAAAAGCCCCCAAAAATAAAAAAATACCCTAGCCTAAACTAAACTGCCAATAGCCCTTAAAAGGGCCTTTTGCGGGGCATTGCCCCAAAGAAATCAACTCTTTTACCTGTAATAAAAAATACAAACAACCCCCCAACAGTAAAACCCACCACCCACACAATCAAACCCCACAAATAAAATCCTAACTAAAAAACTTAAGCTCCCCATTGCCCTGAAAGGGCATTTGGATAGGCATTGCCCTTAAAAGGGCATTTATCTCTTTTTCCACCCAAACCCTAATCTAAAAATAAAATCCACCCTTTAAACCCTTAAAAAAACCTGACACTAACCCTACATTTTTTGAAGACTCAACATCCATCCTCAATGAAGTCGGCAGAAGTCCTCAACGAAGCGGCAGAAGTCTTCATCCAAGTGGGCTGACATCTTCATCCAAGCGGCAGAAGTCTTCATCCAGACGGCATCTTCTATCTTCATCCATCCGGCGCGGAGCGGCTCCATCTTCAAGACATCTGGCGCGGAACATCCTCTTCAATTGACGTCTTCTTGAACAATGAATTCTCCTTTAAATGACATCATCCAAGATGGCGTCCCTTGAATTCCGATTGGCTGATAGTATTCTATATCAGCCAATTGGAATTAAAAGTGAAAAGATCCTATTGGCTTAGGCCTTTGACACCTCAATCTAATAAGTTTAATTTTTCCAAATGATCTACTTTCAAATATTAAGTTCAGCAATTGGTTACAGAATGCTTGGTTACAATTTAAAACTTTTAATGAGAACTCTGTCTCGAACCCAGAAACATATTAAGAAGTGTCAAAAGCTGTGTTAAGAGGAGAAATTAAGAATTATTTATGTCAATGGAGATAAAAATCAAATGAAAGAAGTATTCAGTTAGCAAACCAATAACGTAATGCATATAATATATGTCTATTAAATCCTGAAAAATCAACTGAGACAAATACGTCCAGGCAAACAAGGAAAGGGAAATACACCTAACACAGACAGTAACCCAAGAGACCGTAAAGGCTAGTGCTAAATTTGACAAAATTGTCAAAAATTGACAAAAAAAAATGTTTTGGGAAGATTGCTCACTCCCCCAACTAGAAACTGACAAATTACAGCATTTAAATAGACCAATAGAACTAGAGGAAGTATATTTAGCAATCAAAAAAGCTTAATTGAATAAAGCAGCAAGCCCCGATAACCTTCCCTCTGAATATTATAAGATCCTAGTGGAACAAATTACTTCATTGATTTTAGCCAGTAGAATAAAAACATTTCTTATGGATCTAATTCACCCAGATCACACAGGGTTCATGCATCATAGATCTTCTTTCTCCAATCTAAAAAAGGTCCTTATTACACTAGACTATTTTTCACATGATGACGAGAATAAGAAAAGGGAAGAAGTAGAAACGGAATGGGCTTTAATATCAATCAATGCGGAAAAAGGCGTTTGATCATGTGAGTTGGGATCATTTATATACGTCATTTGAAAAATTTGGACTGGGGGACCCTTTCTTGTCTTTTATTAAGACTATACAGATGCCCTCTCTAAGCCTTAATTATAAATGTGAACATCTCTTCAGACTTCCAATTAGCAAAAGGTACAAGACAGGGATGCCCATTATCCCATCTATTGTTTTTAGCAATAGAATCATTAGCAATTACAATCAGAAATAAAATAAAAGGAATCAAAATAGGGAATAAAGAATTACAAGTAGCACTATATGCGGACGGCCTATTGATATTTATTAGTAACACAAGAATAAATATGCCCATTCTTAGCCAAATCTTCATGGACTTTGGCTCCTTTACAGGATACAGAGTAAAAACGGAGGTCCTATGGATAAACAAAAAATCAGATTCAAGTTCCATTTTTTTTTATTGAGGTTTTCAAAACATACAACAGTAATAAAACTTTAACATTCCAGAGACATGTTACTTCTAGATCAATATAAGAAGTTGCAACTCTATTAGCAAATACATTGACAACATTTATAGCATAATAGCGTACATGAAAAATCAAATATCTGTCACTGAGTAATAGTGAAACCAACTAATGGAGTGTGCTAAGCGGATACGTTTTAATAAAGATACAATGAAGAATAGTCTAAAATAATGTTGAGTCTATGTGGATAGGACCTCATTTTCTATAGTATAAATTGGGTTATGGTAACATACAGCTCAGGTATCTTATGGGCCAGATGAAATAAAACACTTATGGAGATTAGAAGTAACACGAAAGGTCACTTTAGGGCTAATTAATAAATATATAATTCCATAGAAACTTTAAAGTGCATAAATGGTGAGCATAGTTAGTAAGTGGGGTATTGGTTAAGGGAGTACAGCCGACAAGAGCCGCTCAAAGAAGGATGGGGAGTTATTTTAAAAGTATATTCTGGTCTAATTAGAATATATAAATGATAGAAGGGGTTGTAAATGGGGATTAATAACGGAGAGGCATATTTGAGTAGGGTTTACTATGTGAGGGTGAATGGGCTAAGAAGATATAGATTGAAGGGAGCTATTGGAGGACAAGGATGAAGACTATAAGGCGTGGGTTGTCTAATGAAGCCTCTAATGTTAGTTGAGCTGTATAAGTAAGGATAAGGGGAAAATAAGTGGTAACATGGTGCATAAGTAGGCTTCCAGATAAGACAACATGGTTATCTCAAAGCCTTTGAAAGCATTATAACAAAGACTATCTCTGACATCATATTAAGATCAGGAATCATGTTATTTTCGCTACATTAAATGTTATCCCTATCATGAAAATCTTTTTATACATTTATGCTACATAATCCTTTTAAGGGTATTAGGAAAGTGAAAAATAAAACTTCTAGCTTGAAAACGCTTCCTCCATAAGGTTACAGCTAATCTGACCTAGTATATATTAACTTAGGAGTTAAACATAGTTTTGTATAAAGGATTGTCCCGCGGTGACTGTACGTAAGAGTAGGTACTATGTGTTAAAACCAGATTTGTAAAAGCAAAATCATAAATCATATGAACAGAGAGCGTTATGACCTGAATTTAGAGTGTCAGTGTAATGGGATATCTAAAGGAAGTCAGGGTCAATATGCAAATTTAATGAGTATGACCATATAGGAGAGCATTATTCGGTGGTAACATGACTAAGTGTAGGCTGGAGACATGAAACTAAATGCATGACGTTACTAACTAACCTATTAAGGTTATTTAAATAATGTGAAAGTAGCTCCAAGTTCTTGTTATGAAGTTAACAACCAAATAGGCAATATAATAAATTCTGACTTGAGAATTGCAGTAGCTACTGTACAAGTCTCAGGTAGGGGAGCGGAAAGAACAAGTTATAGGACTCTATACACAGGCTCAAAATTCTACCAGGAACGTATTTTAGGGTTTATAGAATCAGCTTATGCTAATAGGCATATTCCCTAGTTACTAGCTTCTCATATAAAACCTAACAGAATGTGCTATGGTCAACTAGTGGAGATCTGGATAACAAAACATTTAAGATATATGTTAATCAATATACATAGGAACTTATGTTTCAGGGAAAAACATTCCCTTGTATATCATTGAGTTAACTGTAAATCTGACATATTTCTAGACAGAGCAATGACATTCTAATCTGTAGTATAATAAGTGTCTAAAGTGAGATTCAAATACATATAAAGTTACCAGCAGGAGCTCTTCAAATCCGATCGATTGAGTGGAGTGATAGCTACCCACATATTACTTACTATGGGGGGATCTCCTGTTTTATGTTAAATTGTGGGTGTAGGGGACTCAACAAATCTTAAATTACAGTGAGGCATAATATACAACACAGTCCAGTATATTTACTGTAGGGTTGTCATAGATAGCTGTGAAGTATTTTAGTGTATGTGACATGAATTCTCGGTCAGAGTTAATCTCTAAGTAGCTGGACAAGAAAGACCAGGGCACTCTGGGGGACAGTGTTGTTTATCAAATGCCGATTGCTTTGAAATAAAACGGATTATGGATGCTCAAACCACAAAAGCTCCCCTCCAAGGTGCTGACAGATCCAGTGAAGATGATATATGTATATAAGATAACGCATATGGGAACACTAGCGACTCGTTCACGGGTTGGACCACAGTAGTTTTTTGGAAATTGCTACAGAGAAAGGCCTAACCGGAACCTCCTCTTGACCGGCCACATCTCCAGGGGGTCCGGTATCGGCTCGGCACTGCCAGGTATTAAGCCATAGTTGGGACGTATACAAGCCCAAGTGTTTGACTGTTCAGATTCAAATGAGGTCTTCTCAGTATCTCTAGGAGGCCTATCTAAGCGATTAGCCCTATCTGAATCAAAATGGTAATCGCTGTTAGCACCTGCTGCAGACTTTTTCGTCGTAGTAATTAGGTCCCATCCTGAGCTGAGAATCATGGGTTCTTCCTCGTTGCTATCTCCCTCTGATCTCAGTTCCACCATAAGGGAGGTGAAGTGGTCTTCCATTTTAAGGGAAAGTAGTTGTAGAAGTGCCTATATTTCATCCTCCATTGCAGATTAATGTAAATCGTTCTTGCTTTCTGTTTCTGATCGCTAATGTTGCTCCCCCTTCCAACACATGGGTGTTCCTCTGAAGTTATGTTAAGTCCAGAATGCAACCACTCTTTCCGATCAAGTGTGGGACCGGTGGGGGGAGATGATAAAATAGCGGTATAGGCCGCAGCCTGCGGTCTTAGCCTTTTAGGATCTTCATGTTAGGAAAAATCCATGACAATAGGGTCATTTGATTGCAATCCCTTTCTTTAGCAGAAATGCAGAAAAAGAAATTGTAGAGATGAAGTTGAAATTTAACGGCAGAGCAACTAAACTCTGGACATGGCTGCGGCTTGGACACACCTCCAAGTTCCATTTTTAAAGAGGCCCAATAATACATAAAATACTTAGGTATTAATATCTCCAGGTCTCTGAAAAACTGGTATGGGTTGAATTATTCTGAAGTCATAAATAAAATTTGTATGGATTTAAAGCAGTGTACGATTTTACCTCTTAGACTTACGGCTAAAATAAATCTGATAAAAATAGAAGTTTTCCCTAAACTTTTATATTTCCTACAAAATGTACCACTTTTACACACATTCAAATCTTACACAAAGCTTTCTGAGGGTTCTTATGGGGGAAGGGAAAGGCCAAAATTTCATTATATCATTTGAATTGATCACAAAATATGGCAGGGTTTAACCTACCCTCTCTTTAAAAATATAACTGGGTTTGTATGGCAAAGATAGTAACGAATTGGGTAGCAGGAAAGGATCATTTTATTCTTAAAAATATTGAAGAAAATATGTTACCTCCCTTTAATGGAAAGGCACTAATTCATATACCAGTGAAAAAGCTACCAGACATTATTAAAAGAAAATGATTTTTCAAACAACCCATCATTGCCTGGCAAAAGGTCTGTAAATATTTAGATGTCTTCCCTAATTTTTCAGTTGCTCCCTTTAACGTGTAACCTGGATTTTCCAGAGAGGATGAATTAAATATTTTTAAGCAATGGAAACTGCACAGTCTAGAATTTACCGCCCAACTACTTGAGCCTAATTGGACTAATGTTAACTCCTTTGAACAAATCAAACAACAGTTTATTATTGATAATAAAAGCTTATTTGCCTTTCTCCAAGCTAGACATTACTGTACTTCCCATAAACTGAAATCTACGCCACAACAGTGGAAAGACATAGAAACAGGGATAAATCTATTTAAAAACGGTATTTGACCGAAATCATACTGGTACAGATTCATTCTTAAACAAGAAGGAAAAAGCAATATTACTAAATTCACTGCAAAATGGAGAAAGGAGATTCATTTAGTGGGAGATGATCTGATTACTAAAAGCATTGAAAGAACATACAAAGCTACGCTTCTCTGTTCCTGGCGTGAGTCCCATGCAAAATTGCTGAATTTTGCCTATATTACTCCAGATAAGCTTACAAAGTGGAACCAAGCGAAAACAGTGGCATGTTATAGGTGTAACTTCCCAAATGCAAATACTGTGCACTGTTTAGGACTATGTCCAAAAATTTAAACATGTTGGGCTATGATATCACACTGGATCTCCAAAATATTGAGCTCTAATACTGAGATTAGCATATTCTGATATAATGAGGGGACTCATCAATCTAAAGTTTATAACTTTATTATATTATGCGATCAAAACATAATTTTTTCCAGCTGGAAGTCACAGAAAACACCAAGTTTTAAAAAATTACTGGAACTAGTTAAAAACAAAATGATAATAGAGCAATTTGATACCCGATATAAAAGCAAGACTGAGGTCTCCAAGTTTTTTGTAAAATGGGGGGATTACATAAGATCGCACTCCCCAGCGATACAAAAACAAATAATTAGCCCATTTATAAATACAATCTATCTACAGGAAGCTAATCTTAGAGGATAATTTCATAGAAACCAATAACAGTACTAGAAATGAGGCTGTGGGGGTTCTGGGGGTGTCAGGGCACTCCTTTTCCCTTTTTGTTTTGTTTTGCTCTTTTACTTTTCTTTTTTTTGGTTCCTGCTCTGGTCTATGCTTAACCACCCTCCTTATTAGGAAGAAAAATCTCCAACTGTGTATTTTCATGCAATGTAATATTGTCTTATTTGATTAGTTCATCTTCTTGATTTATGACTAATTGGATGTTTAATAAGGCAATCTGTCGTTCTACGTTATAATAGTTCTTTTTTTTACACAAAAGTAGAAATGTCTGATTTGTACTTTTTTTGGGATAGACATATGATAAGTCCTCAGTCTCCACGATATTATGTGTTTAATTGTTTCTGGATCCCCAAAATACCATGCGTGGTGAACGGGAGAAGTATAATGGTTCTTTCTTTTGTACTTTTACACTGTTGGTTCATAAATAAAAAAAAAAAAAAAAAAACTTGGACACCACTGAAATCAGATCCATCATTTCATTAGCAGATTATCTGCGTTTCAAGGAAGAAGTTTTAATCCTGACCTTAGAAAGTTCAAAACCATGGTCTGCCCATCTGTTTTGCCCTGCATAATTGGAATCCCAAATTCAAGTGAAACATTGGTGAATGGCCCCAACAAGTGGGAATGAGGTAACCACCAACCAGATAAAAACATACTCATAGATGCTCTAAACTATGCACAAGACAACAAAGGGCCAGATTACAAGTGGAACACTATATATATCACTTGTGTGAAAGTGATATATAGCGCTCCACTTGTAATCTGGCCCTTCGTTGTCTTGAATAAAGCTAATGTGTGCTGGTATTACACTGGCAAGCTAATGTGCGCTGGTATTACAAGTAGAGCGCAATGCGATCGCAAACTCGCTTCCATAGGCTCCAATGGGAGCCTCGTTCTGATGCCGCCACAGACGGTATCAGAACCTTGCGCAGCGAAGGGGGTAAGTAGCACAGCGATTGGGCAGCAGTTTTAAATATATATATTTAATTATACACATATATATTTAAGTGTTAATAGGTGTATGTGTATAAATATATATGTATATAAGCATATACATATACAGTATATTAACATTGCGGTTTATGGGAACACAATTCCCATAGACCAGTTCCGATATGCACAAATCCTACACAAGTGGGAGCTAGCTACTGATTAGTAATTGCACGCATTTGTCTCTTGTGATTGGCTAACTAGATGTGTTCATCTAGCTGTCAGTAGTGCAATGATGTTCCTTCAGCAAAGGATAACAAGATAATGAAGCAAATTTGATAATAGAAGTAAATTGGAAAGTTGATTAAAATTGTATGTTCTATCCAAATCATGAAAAAACATTTTGAAGTTTCCTGTCCCTTTAAAACCTAAAACCAGCTTTTACTGTTGCAGACAACTGATTTATTATTATTTAATTATTATTCATATTATTTGTATTATTATTTTGTTTTGCTATTCTGTACTAGCCCTCTTTAAATTCATAAACGGAATGGGATACTTTATCATCTGCAACAAATTTCACAAATTACAAATACCTGTTACAGTGAATAAAGGTGTTTCTTATTCCACATTTAGATATCTTTCGTTAATGAATCATTATCTCCAAACTCTGCTTGTAGAACAGACTTCACTACCAAGGACAAACATGAGCAATATCTTGCAACAGCTGATCATTCACAGTATGGAATTCTTATACAATTTCCCTAAACCCAGGACAAATGGTTTACAAGGTATTTAGGTTTATCCGGTCACTGTTTGTTTGCGCACTTCACAGGCAATAGACCACTTTTCATACAGAATCTGGCAGAACTCTATTATCATTGATCCCAATGGTAGTCAATAAAACATTTGGAAGAAGATTTGTTGAATATATTTTAGGATATTTCAAACTGAAAAATAATGATAATAACATGTTAATTTCAAAAAATATAATGACCTCTTATAGCCAAAACTATAGCATCCATATGCTGAAAATTTAGTAAAAAGATAGAGCCATAATATTATAATACCTTTTAAAAAAATATTAACTTAAAGAGCCATTTAACTCCAGCACCAAAGTATATTTGGTTGTGGTTGGGTGATATAAAGAAAATATTTTTTTTTAATATAATTTGTTGTGGTTTCGGAAATTTTCAGAGCAATTTGTATTTTTTTGTTGTACTCATTTAACTTATGTTAGCATTGCAACTACCTAAACAATCATGAGTGGAACAAAAACGTTTGCGCCCAAGCGATAAGGGGTATATTGCAAGGATTTGTGCTCATCGGGCTTACCATTCGTATTATGAGCTCAAGGTAAATATCATCGCTTGTGCGCAATCGCGATTTACGCTAAAATGATTACCGCGACTTCAGAGCTCCAGTTAGCTTTTTTACGAAACATAAAAGTTGCACAAAACACATCAAAAATAAATTACAAAGTTCAATTACACTCAGAATAACACCATCTAATAAACAATATTCACAAAAAATATTGCACACAAATGTTTTAAGGGCTCAAAGATATGAGGTCTCAGGTGTTATGAAAAAAAAAAGAAGATGTAAACATATATAGACATATAAAAGGCTAGATTACAAGTGGAGCGCTAATTTACTGTGCACTATAAATATCCCGCCATTACAAGTGGCTTGTTAATGCTAACGCAAGCTTGCAGTAGCAATTAGAGCTCCAAAAATTAACCAGAGGTCAGACCTTAATTTTAAATATGTCCCCCAATTGAGCCCAAATAATACGTGTTTCCTTTTTTAATAAAAAAACAAATTGTGGGACTTCCGGTAGGCGGGACTAGTGGATGGAGGTGCTGTAAAGAGCTCCGTAAAAGTAAGACGATCTAAGCTGTTTAGAACGACCCCATCTGCTCCCCACATAACGAGCTTGTTAGACGCTGTCTTCCCGCAACGAGCTGACTGCTCATTTGAGTGTGAAGGGCACTTACATCGACCCTTGCCTCTGGATCTCGCAAATTACTAACAGCGCCTTTCCCCCAGCGTCATTTTGCCAAAACGAGAGGGCCTGGCAAATAACTGCGGAAAGGAGTGTGGACTGGGACCGCATTGGAGTCGCATCTGATTGAGCCTTTCTAAGAACGGACAATTCACTTAAGGACCGTGAGTACAAGCTTTAGGCTAAAATCCTCCCCACGTGCCAGGGGCGAAAACGGCTAAAGGGAGCCCTGGACTGTTACATCCAGCTCTTTCCTTGCACTGTGAACACAACTGTTTTTTGCAATTTTTATATATTAAGATAAAAATCCCTACGGCTTTTATTGCTAGACTGCATATCCAACTTTGTGGCATCTGTTATTATCTGCAGACTCTGTGGAGGTGGGTGAGAACAGGAGGAGAGGGAAGACCTCAGTAGCCAAGGGACACATTTGAAATATTATAGCTGGTATAGCTAAATTTTTATTGCAGTACTCACAACTCCCGAGTGCACAAAAGGAAACATATCTGATGATATCCCTAGGTGACTAATTGGGCATGCTTGTTTGAGCCCCTACCAATAGATAATAAACACATAAAAGCAGCAGGCATCTAGGAAAACTGCAATATTATAGTGACTCTTCACATTAGTTTTTGTCTCTGAACATACACCCATGAAAGTGGACAAATATTTTCAAAAGATTGCACATCCTCATACACACACCATGAGCTCTAAAAATAAGGCTGGGGACAAGAAATCTAAGCACCAAATAGAAGTTCTTGCAGATATTTCTCCAAACTCTGAGCAAACTACAAACTCTAGCACAGATCAGAATCAACTTATGAAGGATTTAAAATCTTTTTTTCTGCCCAAGATGGAGACTTTGCAGGCTGGCCTAGATACGCTAACAAGTGAGGTAAGGCAATACTCTGCTCGCCTTACTAACGCAGAAAACAGGATTTCAGAGGTGGAAGATAGACCGACAGAAGATGGTAACACATTACAACAATTACTACGTCATAATAAAACCCTGCAAGAGCGAGTAGAGGATCTTGAGAACCGCAGCCGCCGCAACAACTTGCGCATAGTGAGTCTGCCTGAAAAGGTCAAGGGCAAAGATCTGTTGGCATTCACTGCCCTAATATTCCCAAAGATTTTAGGCATCCCTCAAGATATCCACCCATCGATGTGGAGAGGGCACACAGAGTGGGCCCTGAACGTAATCTGGATTCCAGTAGTGCAAAACCGAGGCAAGTTATCTTTAAGTGTCTTAATTTTCAAGAGAAGCTGAGAATTCTTAGAGCATACAGATTACAAAAAGAAGTAATTTATGAAGGAAGCAAACTCCTGCTTTTTCAGGACTTCTCCTCTGAGGTTTCTAGACAACGCAGGGATTTTACTCCTATATGCTCTTGTCTCTACCAGCAGGGAAGACAAGTGGCCTTATTATTCCCTGCAAAACTCTGTTTACAGACAGCTCATGGCCCTAAGTTTTTTCACTCCCCCCAGGCTGTGGAAAGCTATCTAGCATTGGAGAAACAACAGGGGCCTGGCTGAAGGACTCCTGCCCTGGACAACACGTAAATATGTCTTTGATAGTAAATGTTTATGGCTATGTTCTTTATTGTAATTTGGGCTTTTCAATGGCTGACAACACCGGTGAAATTTTGGCTAGATCTGATAACATGTTCCGAATGCAGAGACTGCCGGCCCAAGGGGAAGGGTAGATGCTTTCTTAATGACTCTAATGAAGATTGCAAACAATTATTTAGCAAAAGATTGATAAATTATTATTTTCATCCTCAGGTTTTCAAACCACTAACTGTTAACGCATTATGGTTTGCTTATAGAAATTCTTTGGCTCTAACCCCAATTTTCTTTTTTGTATCCATATTTGTTTTTAGGTTGGATAAGTTTAAATGTTATATGCCTCATTTGTTATTGTTTATTTCAAAACAAATGTTGATCATTCACCTGTTCCTTGCTCATATGATGTTGGGAGTAATGGCGCAGACATACAGGAACACGCATACACATACACACCGAGTTACTGGCGATAGGGCTCTGCGATTAATTATTATTAATCTCAATTATTATCTCGCAATAGATAGAGAGATATTGGTCAAGGAAACTGATTTACTTTATAGCTATGCTACATACCTGATAATTTTCGTTTTCTTTGTCGCTAAGGGTTGGGACATCCCTCACAGCTCAGTTATCTTGTATGATCCACATGTCCTGGAACAGTCTTATACATTCAGGGATATAGATAGCCAGGAACTATTTTACTATAGTTTACATACAGAGAACACCCTGGAGACTTTAACTTTGACAAGAGATCAGAGAGGACATACTAATAACAAGCTACAAAAACGCTTTAAGAACCATACAGGTTGGAACAGAAACACTAAATTGGTTTTAGTCTATATCTAATAAAATGTTGATATCAGGTAGATGTGTAACTAATATATGTTTAATGACTATTGAGAAATGTTTATGTTTTCTTCGTCCTAGCGGATTGTGCCTAAGTGTCTGCAATAGAATTTTCCTACTGGCTGCAGGACTCTGCTGAGGGGGGTGGGGAGGGAGGTGGTTTTTTTTCTTCTCTCCACGGTACCGCCATATCTTCCTACTGTTATAACAAATGTCATTTAAACTAACACCCTGGAATGTGGGGGGTATTAACTCCCCAGTGAAAAGAAGCTCTGTATTGTCCCATCTGAAGAGATTGGACTCGGACATTGTGTTCTTACAAGAAACGCACCTGACAGATGCAGAACATGATAAATTAAAAAGAACCTGGGTGGGATCGATATCATACTTATCTTATACAAGCTCTAGTAGGGGTTTGGCTATTTTGTTTGGGAAGAGACAGGCAGTGGATATTCTTCAAACCTGCAAGGATGTTGAGGGTAGGTTTCTTATCTTAAAAATGAAACTGCAAAGCAAGATATACATACTTTGCAATGTTTACGCACCTAACAACAAAGACTTCCCCTTTTGGGATAGACTCATACAAGCATTAACCCCATTCTTAGGTTTCCATTTTATAATAGGTGGAGACTTTAATTTGGCTCCCAACCCCCAGTTGGAAAGGTCTTGGTTACAACCGGGATGTGTTAACTCTAGGCTCCTTAGATATAAAGGCAAATTTGAACACAAAATATTTCAAAAGCTACAGTTGGATCTAGAAGTGTGCGATATTTGGAGAAAGAGGCATCCAATGGAAAGGGATTATACTTGCCTATCTAAAACTGCGGGTTCACTTTCTAGGATCGATATGTTCTTGGTATCGGACTCTCTGTTTCCTTCTGTTAGGCAGGAGAAAATACACACAATTTTTCTATCAGACCACGCTCCAATAGGGTTGACACTACAGCTTCATAGACCCAGACCAAACAGAAACACACTCCAGTTCCCATCCTACCTGTTACACTCTGAAGCATTTCAGAAATATCTAGTCCACTGCTGGAACTTCTTTACAGATAATCAACAACACTTAGAGACACCCCAACTATTCTGGGATACTGCCAAAGCAGTCCTCACGGGACATGTTATTTCCTATATGGCTAACTTGAAACATAAGCTACAAAAAAAAAAGATTTACAAAAAGACTTTGAGAAAACTTACCATGCATATAGTGTGAGTAAATCTAGAGAAGCATATGACGCAGTCCTCTTAATTAAAGAGGAACTGGAATCATTCTTGAAACAAAATGCAGCAGCTGGACTCTTAAAAACAGCGAGTAAATTTCATAGATTCGGGAATCGGTCAGTTAAGCTACTGGCCTCCTTATTGAATAGAAAAGAGACAAGGAGGGAGGTAGCTGCGTTACAATATAAGGGTTGCACGTATAGCACGACTTCAGAGGTGGGGGAATGTTTCACTTCATATTTTAAAAATTTGTATACCAAACAACCAAGAGCAGACGAGGAAGCATCGAAACAGTTCTGGAGTTCGATAGTACTCCCTCAGTTGATTGGGGATCAGTTGGACTTGCTCAATGCGCCCATCACATTAGAGAAGACCCAACACACAATAAAATCTTTAGCATTGGGTAAGGCAGCAGGACCTGATGGTCTTCCAACAGAATTTTATTGGATATTATTGCCCCAAGTCTTACCCATTCTAAGTAAGCTTTATGATAGCCTCCTACTGGATGATCTTTTACCTTCTAATACCTTCTCTTCGGCACATATAACTTAACTTCCCAAACCGGGGAAGGATCACTCACTTCCAGAGTCCTACCATCCAATCTCGCTTCTCAATGCGGATTACAAAGCATTCACAAAAATCCTAGCAAATAGATTAAAAACTATATAGCCTTCTCTTCTTCACCCCGATCAAACAGGCTTTGTGTATAAGCGAACCTCTGTAACAAATCTCAGAAAAGTACTTCATGTTATAAATCATTACTGGGAGAAGGGAAACACTAATTAAGTAGATGGAAATTCGGAAGCTTTTCTTTTATCCCTCGAAGCGGAAAAGGCTTTCGATCGAGTGGAATGGCCATATCTGTTTAACGCTCTAGAACGCTTTAATTTCAAATGCCCCTATTTACAAGTGTTGCGTAAACTATACTCAGCCCCCATTGCTTGCATACTAGTCAATGGTGGTTTTTCACCAGATTTTACCCTGGAAAGTGGCACCAGACAAGGGTGTCCTTTATCCCCATTGATTTTTTATTTAGCTATAGAACCCCTGGCGACGAAGCTGAAACAGGTTTTTCCGGGTATGCACATTAATAATAGCGCATACAGGCTGGCCCTGTATGCAGATGACATGCTCTTGTTTGTAGATTCCCCAAAAAAACATATTCCTATAATCATCAACACTCTGGAGGTGTTTGGTAAATTATCAGGCTACAAAGTTAATAATTCCAAGTTGGAGATCCTGTGGCTGCACAAGGATAGATCTGATGATACAGTATACCCCTTTGTGGAGGTGCCCAACTCGCTTTCTTATTTAGGTATAACTTTGAACAAAAATCCCCATACATTGTATAAGCTTAACATTGAAACACAGTGCACTTCAATATGCTCCCAGCTTACTAGGTGGAAGGGCCTTCCTTTGGGCCTCACTGGGCATATTAATCTTTTTAAAATGTCTCTCCTTCTAAAACTCCTATATCCTATGTTAATGCTGCCCTTCTTATTGACCAGGGGAGACATCAGGAAAATGGAGAGGGCTATAGGACAATTTATCTGGCGAGGGCAAAAAGCGAGAATAGCAGCCCAAAAACTCAAACTCTCGTATTTAGACGGGGGACTAGGTCTCCTAAATATTCAGCTTTACAATTGGTCAGCTCTACTGTGACTAGTAATGGACTGGCAATTAGATACAGGACACTTTTGTGACAAATCTTTGGAGGAATCAGTTACAGCGCCATATGCTCTGGCCTATCTCCTGTATTGTCCCTTGAAAGACCTCCACCAACATATTAAAAACAACTTTCTATATAGAGATCCCCTCCTGGCTTGGTCACAAGCTCATAAACAATTGGGGAACTCACAACCTTCCCCTAAATTCATCCCTATTTCAGGGAATGCAAATTTCCCAGCAGGGAATGAACACGCACCTTTTATTTTATGGAAGGAAAAGGGACTGAGTAGGGTGGGGGATGCTCTGGATCCACTGTCGCACACTGTAAAAATGTTTCAAGACCTAAGGACAAAGTTTGATATTGCCCACACACATTTCTATGCCTACCTACAACTCAGGCACTATATAATGACCTTGATAGAGTCTACCCCAAAATTTTGGAATCAGGCTCCTTTTGCAGTTTCACAAACAGCGTTCACTGTGGGGAGATTCTCAATCTCAGAGTTTTATCGAGAATTACTGAGAAGGCAGACAGCTGAGATTCACAATGACATTTTAAGTAAATTACAGCTGGGCATTACTACTGAACTTACTATTATAGATTTGAAAAATAGTCTTCTAAAAACTAAATCTGCCACACTAAACATGACACTGAGAGAAGCACAGATAAGTGTGATGATAGCAGGATGTGATGTCACTAGCATGTGGGCGGGGCTTAGGTCCGGTGTCTGTGTCGCAGTTAGTTTAGTACAATCAACCTGTCTGGATGTGTATTGCTATGCTCTGTAATAAAATAGAGTTGTACCATCATTGCTGTGTCCTGCATATGTCCTGCATCTCATGACATGGTGTCAGAAGTTCTGGACTACGCTTCTGTTTCTGATGATGACGATGTCAAAGTTTACCCCACCTGAGCCTTTTGACTTTTCTCAGCCTGCAGCTTGGCCCACATGGCGTCAGCGGTTTCAGCGCTTCAGGATTGCATCCAAACTGAACAAGGAGAGTGGTGAAGTACAAGTTAATTCTCTTTTATACTCTATGGGGAAAGATGTAGAGCCAGTGTTCAATGCTTTTACTTTCCAAGAAGGGGAAGAAGTTAACTTTGATATAGTTATGGATAAACTCAGTGCCCACTTTGTGCCCAAAAGAAATGTGATTCATGAGAGAGCTTGTTTTCACAAACGTAATCAGCGTGTGGGAGAATCTGTGGAGTCATTTTTGCGCAGCCTGTATGAATTAGCTGAATTCTGTGAGTTTGGTGTTGCTAAAGAAGAGCAAATCAGAGACAGAATAGTTATTGGAATTGCAGATGCTGAAGTCTCCCTGAAGCTGCAGTTAGAGCCTGATTTAACATTAGACGGGGCTATTAGGATGGCCCGCCAGAGTGAACTGGTGAAAAAGCAAAGTGCTGATCTGAGGTCTGAGAGTATTGTGGATGAAGTGCAACAGTCTAGGAAAATTACTAGTGAAAGGCACAGTGTGAGCGGTAGATCTAAAGTATTGGAAAGGCCTAGAAGTGGATGGGCGCAACATGGCCGATGCACACGGTGCTACCGGGCTCATGATCAGAGTGCTATATGCCCGGCCAGAGATAAAAGATGCAGAAAATGTAACAGAATAGGCCATTTTGAAGTGGTGTGTAAAACTGAATACATTAAGGAGATGCAGGTGGACAGTGACCAAGAGGGTCAGGAAGTGTCTTTTGTGGGGTCTGTTGTGGAACGGACAAGCTCAGAGGAAGATTGGAAAGTTACCTTTACTGTAATGGGAGCCAATGTTGATTTTAAGATTGACACAGGAGCAGATATCACTGTAATGTCTTTTGCTGAATTTATGCCTCGACAGCCCCAGCTGGCGAAGGTTACTACAAATGTTCATAGTCCTGGTGGCCGCATTGATTGTGTGGGGAAATTTCTTGCCAGCTGTGAGTACAAACAAAGGAAGTTCACCATGTGGGTGCATGTGATCCGAGGTCAGTGTGTTAACAGTTTATTGAGCAGAAAAGCAGCCTGTGACTTGGGCCTCGTGGCCAGAGTGAATGAGATCTCTGAAGATATGTTTGGCGAGTTGGGCCTACTGAGCTGCAAACCTGTCCGTATAGCACTTAAAAGTGACGCAGTCCCGTACAGTATTTCTACTCCTCGTAGAATTCCGTTCCCGCTCATGCCTCAAGTGGAGAAAGAGCTCATGCGCATGAAGTCTATGGGGGTTATTGAAGAGGTTGTTGAAGCAACTGATTGGTGTGCCCCCATTGTTCCAGTTGCAAAGAAAAACGGAAAGGTGCGCATCTGTGTGGACCTGAAAAGGTTGAATGAGGCAGTGAAGAGGGAGAGATTTGTGCTGCCGACACTGGAAGATATAGCCCCGAAGTTGGCTGGGGCGAAGTTCTTTTCCACATTAGACGCTTCTAGCGGCTTTTGGCAGATCCCCCTGGATCCAAAGTGCCGCAAACTGACTACCTTTATCACTCCGGTAGGTCGGTTCTGTTTCTGCAGACTTCCCTTTGGGATATCCTCCGCTCCTGAGATCTTTCAGAGGGAAATGAGTTCTCTCCTGAGTGGCCACGTGGGCACAGCAGTCGTCATGGACGACATTCTAGTGTATGGGTCTACAGTGGAGGAGCATGATCAGCGTTTGAGTTGTGTGTTGCAGGCTATCAAAGAGTCTGGGCTGAAGCTGAATAAAGAAAAATGTCATTTTAGGAAAACTGAATTATGCTACTTTGGGCATATCATCAACGGGGATGGCATCAAGCCGGACCCCGAGAAAATTCGGGCTATCGAACAGATGAAAAGCCCTTCTGATGTACATGAGCTGAGACAGATATTGGGCCTTGTAAATTACGTGGGCAAGTTTCTTCCAGATTTATCTACAGTTTTGCACCCTATCACAGAGTTGCTTAAGAAAGATGTTGCCTGGGTCTGGGGACCCTCACAAGAAAAAGCGTTCCTGCATGCTAAGTCCCTGCTGGGGTCTGCCCCAGTGCTGGGGTTCTACGACCCTTCAAAAAAGACTGTGGTTAGTGCTGATGCAAGCAGTTATGGGTTGGGGGCTGCACTCCTGCAGCTGAATGACAACAAACTACAGCCCATCGCCTACTGTTCCCGCACACTGACGGCTGCAGAGTCAAAATACGCTCAAATTGAGAAAGAGTGCCTGGCTGCAGTTTGGGCCTGTGAGCGCTTTCAGCGTTATCTAGTGGGTTTGGAGAAATTTAGTCTGGAAACTGACCACAAACCGCTAGTCCCTCTTATCAATTCTTATGACATCGACAAAACACCCTTGAGATGCCAGAGACTTTTAATGAGACTACTCAGGTTCAATGTTCAGGCAGTGCATGTGCCGGGGAAGCAGCTGGTTGTGGCAGATACACTGTCCAGGCTCCCGCTGGCTGCTGCTGAAGAATCCTCCACAGAGTCGGATGTAAAAGTGTATGTTGATTCAGTTCTGGCCTCTAAGTCCATTTCTTCAAGGAAACTGGAAGAGATAAAGAAAGAGACATATTTGGACACAGATCTGCAAGAAGTTATAAGGTACATAAGAGATGGCTGGCCCGAGAGCCGGGCAGCCTGGATGTCTTTAAATGCTTACCAGCCAGAGAGGTCGCAGCTCACGGAGCTGGAGGGGTTGGTGTTGTTCCAAGACCGTATTGTAATTCCTGTCAGCATGAGGAAGGAGATGTTAAACAGGATTCATGATGGCCACTTAGGCATTACAAAGTGCAGAGAAAGAGCAGCTACAGCTGTGTGGTGGCCTGGGATCAGCTCCGACATTGCAAATCATGTGTCTAAATGTGCCTTTTGCCGGGAACGCCGGCCTACTCAGAGAAGGGAGCCCTTAATGTCTACTCCGCTGCCTGCGGGGCCGTGGCAGAAAATAGCTGCTGATTTGTGCGAACTGCACGGGAAAAAGTTTCTTGTTGTTATCGACTACTATTCCAGGTATTTGGAAATAGCACCCCTGAATGATATCACAAGTCAGGCCGTTATCATTCGCCTGAAGAGCTTGTTCGCCCGCTGGGGCATTCCAATGGAGCTGGTGAGTGATAATGGCATGCAGTTCGCTTCTACAGAGTTCAGTGCTTTCAGCAGGGAATATGATTTTGTACATTCCACGTCAAGTCCACATTATCCGCAGGCCAACGGAATGGCTGAAAGGGCAGTTCAAACAACAAAATTCATCCTAAAGCAATCTGAACCGTACCTAGCCCTCTTGTCATACAGGGCGACGCCCATTCAAGCCACCGGGTTTAGCCCGGCACAGCTGATGCTAGGACGCCAGATTCGCACCACTTTACCCTCGGTGGGTGTCTTCAAGCCGCCTGGCCCTGTTCCTCGGGACGAAGTCCTTAGGAGGGATGAAGAGGCCAAAAAGGGTTATCGTTTCTTCTACGACAGGAGACATTCTGTCAGGCCTTTACAGGAACTGAAAGCGGGCCAAAGTGTCAGAATTAAACTGGATGATGAGAAGAAATGGAAGACGCCTGCTACGGTAGTGGGCCGCTCTCCAGAACCAAGGTTTTACACAGTCCTTACAGAGGGAGGGACGGTTACACGCCGTAACCGAAGACATCTTCAGCCTGTACCTGAGAGTCTGGAACCGGATACCTCAGTACCACCGCCGGTGGGATCTCCTGTTCTAAGAGAGGTGCCTTCCCCTCAGCAAGATCATAGCGGGGATATATCTTTGCCTCCAGCAGACTCTTGTTCACCATCTTCTGTATCAGAGGACAGTTCATGCAAAGTTACATCAAGCGGAAGAGTGGTGAGGCTTCCGGCCCGATACAGGGACTGACTTTAGCTAGAACAGTGACCGGAAGTATGGGCAGAATAATCCCATGGTCACCGTGGACTAGGGTAGTCTACCCCGATGTCCAAGTCAGGATGTAATTTATTTGTTCATGTTTTCTAATCTATCTGTTTTTATAATGTTCTCAAACAAAATGTTGTTGTATACCCTGTTGGTGTACCTTGTTATTTAATATATGCAAATGTATGCTTTGCCTTTGAAAAAGGGGAAGATGTGATGATAGCAGGATGTGATGTCACTAGCATGTGGGCGGGGCTTAGGTCCGGTGTCTGTGTCGCAGTTAGTTTAGTACAATCAACCTGTCTGGATGTGTATTGCTATGCTCTGTAATAAAATAGAGTTGTACCATCATTGCTGTGTCCTGCATATGTCCTGCATCTCATGACAATAAGATTACTTAACAGGGACTACATCACACCTAGTAGGTGGGTAAAATGGAATCCTCAACTTCCAAATCATTGTATAAAATGCTATTTTCCTAACCCATCCATATCTCACTACTTTCTGGAGTGTCCAATGATTCAACGCTTCTGGGGACTCATTCAATACTGGATTAAAACAGTTTTAGCTGTAGACGTTAACTTTGATATAGCTAGGATTTACTTGTTCCTTTGGGACAATGTGGGCCATAAATTTTACCCCCTCTTGACCCTATGTAAATGGTGGCTAGAAACTGCATATTGACTTTTTGGTGTTCTAGAAGTCCCCCCACCATGACACACTTTAAAAAAGCCTTATACAAACAATTATTCATAGAGCAGCAGGATGCAATTTTGGATATCAAACATAGACTCCCAGCTTTTCTAAAGAAATGGAAAGCTCTCTTGGAAAAATTAACTGTTGGGAAACAAAAACAAATCCTTAAGCCTTTCATGCACCACAAGATAAGGACAGAGGCTACATTAAGGGGAGAGTGGGCGTTTTTATCTGACGCCTCCCCCCTTCAGGAGGCAACAGACGACACAGATGGCATACTAATTGAAACTTTTTTTTCCTAAGGAACTGTCTTTTTTTTTTTTTCTCTCCTCCTTCTCTCCTCCCTTGCATTATATGAGGATGATGGGTTGGGTTCCTAGGGGGTAGGGAAACAGTTTTTTAGATCTTTAAGTTTATAAGTAAGGTCTAGTTTTGTTATGTTAATTATTATTGTTGAACTAAATAAAAGACAAAATTATGAGGGGTGCAGAGTGGAGTGCAGAACAGCAAACTCTAAGACCCCAATTTATCAAGGTCTGGCGGACCTGATCCGACAGTGCGGATCAGGTCCGCCAGACCTTGCTGAATACGGCGAGCAATACGCTCGCCGTATTCAGCATTGCACCAGCAGCTCACTAGAGCTGCTGGTGCAACGCTGCCCCCTGCAGACTCGCGGCCAATGGACCGCCAGCAGGGGGGTGTCAATCAACCCGATCGTACTCGATTAATATTTATTTTACAGGCAACTTTGTATTTATTTTAACCAGGTACAATAATGTAATCGGAACAGCCAATAGAATGCAAGCTCAATCTGATTGGCTGATCGGATCAGCCAATCGGATTGAACTTGATTCTGATTGGCTGATTCCATCAGCCAATCAGAATTTTCCTACCTTAATTCCGATTGGCTGATAGAATCCTATCAGCCAATCAGATTTCGAGGGACGCCATCTTGGATGACGTCATTTAAAGGAACCTTCATTCGGACTTAGGACGTCGCAAGAAGAGGATGGATCCGCGCCATAGGTCTTCAAGATGGAGCCGGTCGTCATCGGATGGAAAAACAGAGAAGATGCGGCTTGGATGAAGATGTTTGCCGGTCCGGATCGACTCTTCTGCCGGATAGGATGAAGACTTCTGCCCGAAGATGGAATTCTTTAGCCGCCGCTTGGATCCAGACTTCAGCCGGAGGATGGACGTCACTCTTCAGTCCCCGCTTGGGCTTGGATGAAGATTTCGGAGGCTCTTCTGGACAGATCGGGACCCGGTGTGGTGAAGACAAGGTAGGGAGATCTTCAGGGGCTTAGTGTTAGGTTTATTTAAGGGGGTTTGGGTTAGATTAGGGCTATGTGGGTGGTGGGTTGTAATGTTGGGGGGGTATTGTATGGTTTTTTTTACAGGCAAAAGAGCTGAATTCTTTGGGGCATGCCCGCAAAGGGCCCTTTTAAGGGCTGGTAAGGTAAAAGAGCTTTTCTATTTTAAGTTTAGAATAGGGTAGGGCATTTTTTTATTTTGGGGGGCTTTGTTATTTTATTAGGGGGCTTAGAGTAGGTGTAATTAGTTTAAAATTGTTGTAATATTTTTCTAATGTTTGTAAATATTTTTTTATTTTTTGTAACTTAGTTCTTTTTTATTTTTTGTACTTTAGTTAGTTTATTTAATTGTATTTATTTGTAGGTATTGTATTTAATTAATTTAATGATACTGTATTGTTAGGTTTAAATGTAACTTAGGTTAGGATTTATTTTCCAGGTAATTTTGTAATTATTTTAACTAGGTAGCTATTAAATAGTTATTAACTATTTAATAGCTATTGTACCTGGTTAAAATAAATACAAAGTTGCCTGTAAAATAAATATTAATCCTAAAATAGCTACAATATAATTATTATTTATATTGTAGCTATATTATGGTTTATTTTACAGGTAAGTATTTATCTTTAAATAGGAATAATCTATTTAATAAGAGTTAATTTATTTGGTTAGATTTAAATTATATTTAACTTAGGGGGTGTTAGTGTTAGGGTTAGACTTAGCTTTAGGGGTTAAAAATTTATTAGAGTAGCGGTGAGGTCCGGTCAGCAGATTAGGGGTTAATAAGTGTAGGTAGGTGTCGGCGACGTTGAGGGGGGCAGATTAGGGGTTAATAAATATAATATAGGGGTCGGCAGTGTTAGGGGCAGCAGATTAGGGGTACATAAGTATAACGTAGGTGGCGGCGGTGTACGGAGCAGCAGATTAGGGGTTAATAATAATATGCAGGGGTCAGCGATAGCGGGGGTGGCAGATTAGGGGTTAATAAATATAATATAGGGGTCGGCGGTGTTAGGGGCAGCAGATTAGGGGTACATAGGGATAATGTAGGTTGCGGCGGTGTACAGAGCGGCAGATTGGGGTTAATAATAATATGCAGGGGTCAGCGATAGCGGGGGCGGCAGATTAGGGGTTAATAAATATAATATAGGGGTCTGCGGTGTTAGGGGCAGCAGATTAGGGGTACATAGGGATAACGTAGGTTGCGGCGGTGTACGGAGCGGCAGATTAGGGGTTAATAATAATATGCAGGGGTCAGCGATAGCGGGGGTGGCAGATTAGGGGTTAATAAATATAATATAGGGGTCGGCGGTGTTAGGGGCAGCAGATTAGGGATACATAGGGATAACGTAGGTTGCGGCGGTTAATAATAATATGCAGGGGTCAGCGATAGCGGGGGCGGCAGATTAGGGGTTAATAAGTGTAAGGTTAGGGGTGTTTAGACTTGGGGTACATGTTAGGGTGTTAGGTTCCAGACTTAGGAAGTGTTTCCCCATAGGAAACAATGGGGCTGCGTTAGGAGCTTAACGCTGCTTTTTTGCAGGTGTTAGGTTTTTTTTCAGCTCAAACAGCCCCATTGTTTCCTATGGGGGAATCGTGCACGAGTACGTTTTTGAAGCTGGCCGCGTCCATAAGCACCACTGGTATTGAGAGTTGCAGTGGCGGTAAATATGCTCTACGCTCCCTTTTTTGGAGCCTAACGAAGCCCTTCTGTGAACTCTAAATACCAGCGGTATTTAAAAGGTGCGGGGGGAAAAAAAGCATGCGTAGCTAACGCACCCCTTTGGCCGCAGAACTCTAAATCTAGCCATAGGTTTTTTAATAGATACAACTTCGACCTCTCTGAGTTCCCCTATGACAAAATAAAGAATATAGTAAGGGAAATTGCTTGTTCCCTTCGCAAACCTTCAATTTCTCTTTCAGTACTGCTGATCACCCTCTATTCAGGCCATATTTCCTGCTCCTCTTCTTTATTCCTATTATGTCCAGTGTGGTGGAGATGTGGCTCCTATATTGTTGTTTTGTGAAATCAAATTTTCCTATTTTGATACTTCTTGGCATGGACAACATTTCTGCCAATCAATAAATCAATCTTCTAGGAGGAACCAAATCTAAAGATTTAACTGTTATTTAAAAAAATGTTATCCATTATCCAAGACAGACTGCTTACTGTGTTTATTCAATCAAGCATTGCATTATATGAACTGAACTGAAAGGTGCTTCAATACAATGTTTATGAAGACTTATAACAAAGAAGGAGGGTGCTGTGTATTATTTGCTGATTGTATTGGTGGGCCCAGCTGTAGCCCAGAAATTCACGTCCATCAAACCACAGAAGTAAGGTGCTGGTGTTTGACTTTATGGAATGAGATCCAGATTCCTGAGAGATTCCTGTGACTGAAAGTTGGATCCTTAGATTTTCCAGAAAATCTTTCAATTTCATTAATTTTTATTATTATTATTATTATTATACTTTATTTATGAGGTGCCAACATATTCTGCAGCGATATCCATGGGTACAATTCATCTAAATAAAACAATGATATCAAACTTGTAAGAGACAAGACAAAATTTTACGAACACATACAAGAGGAATTGAGGGCCCTATGCTCGTGGGATACTCCTCTATCAGACCGAACTCGGCCAGTCGTCTTGCTATCCTGGCGTCGTGCCAGAATGATAGGGAATATCCCAGAGCAGAGAAGGTTTACAAGATGAGATAAGTGACAATTACCACAGGCAGGACAGTCCTTAGCGGCAACAGACAGGAAACCAGAGAAAAGTAGTTCAGGAGTAAACCACTAGGATGGTCAGACAGGCAGGGATCAGCAACAGTAAGGCAGTCCAGAGGTAAACCACTAGGATGGTCAGGTAGCCAGGTTTGGCAACAGTAAATCAATCCAGCAGTTAAGGGTTAAACAGGCAGAGTGGTCAGACAAGAAAGGTTCAGCAGCAGTATATCAATCCAGCAGTTAAAGGGTTAAACAGGCAGAGTGGTCAGACAGGCAAGGTTCAGCAACAATATAACAGTCCAGCAGTTAAGGGTTAAACAGACAGAGTGGTCATACAAGCAAGGTTCAGCAGCAGTATATCAATCCAGTAGTTTAAGGTTTCAATAGACAGAGTGGTCACACAGGCAAGGTTCAGCAACAATATAACAGTCCAGCATACATTAAGCACAACCCAGGAGAACAGTAAGTAACACCTATACTTGGGCAGTGATAGGTATGACTGAGTTACTTACATAGGCGCAGGATTCGCGCCACAGGAGATCCTAACTGGCTTCTGAGGGAGATAGCGAGAAAGGTATATGAACAGAATTTAATTACACCTTACTTACAAAAAAGTAAAAAGCTATAACAGATAATCGTTTGCTGCAAACAATGTAAAAATCTCCTATGTTTAAACAAATAAAATCAGTCACTCTAAATATTGCCACCACAGAAATAATTGTCAACCAATATTAAAAGTTCCAATTAAAACCGCTGATTCATAACAATCCAAATGGTTAAAAGCAAAATGAATCCAAGGCAGAATGTTTGTTATGTTAGCAGTCCCAGATAGATAAGTTGTCTTCTCAGATAGAAGTACAGGTGGCCCTCGTTTTACAACGGTTCAATTTACACCGTTTCAGAATAACAACCTTTTTTTCCAGTCATGTGACTGCTATTGAAAAGCAGTGCATTTATTAAAATAACCAGTAGGTGGAGCTGTCCGCTTGTGTTGCAGCAAAGCCAAGCAAGCTGAAATGAATCAGTTTAACCAGACCTGAGCTATCGAGCAGATTTTAAAGGAATAAGATCTTCCTGTCTATAAATTAGTCCAGAGTGGAATGCATAGAAAGAACTGTTTGCAGAAAAATGCAAGTGAAGTCTGTGTTGTGTGATTATTTTAATAGGTTTATAATGCTGTTTAGCATTTAAAGTCTTCATTTCAAAGCTTTAAAAATAAATAATGTATTAGGTGTTACTTATGACAATTTTGAGAGGGGCCTGGAACCTATCTCCCTCACTTCCCATTGACTTACATTATAAACTGGGTTTCAATTTACAACGGTTTCGATTTACAACCATTTCTTCTGGAACCTAACCCTGGCGTAAACTGAGGGCTACCTGTATTCCTCTTATGTGAGAAATAAAGGCCGTCTGTATTAAAAGACTGGGAAAGTTGTGTGGGACACCCCTTCTGTTTCTACTCTGTATGTGGAGACAGAGAGTAAATTTAGGGGGTATTTCTCTTTAATCTAGAGCTGAATGGGTTGATAAAATAAAAAACCTTTATTATATCAAATTAAAATTTAAATATATAAATATAAAAAAACTCAAAACTGATAGCTCAAAAATAAATAAAATCCATAGGAATGCTAAAAATGATGTGACATAAAGTTCTGGGTGAAAAGCACGTAGCTAGTATCTGTCGGCTAATGCTACATAAAGAGCTTAAATGCTAAAGTGCTAATGATAAAAATAAGTGCTGAACACTGATGAGAAAACCGCTGGCGTCTGAATGTCTAGCGGAGTATCGCGTATCCGGATGTGACGTCACGAATGGGCGTCACGTGCCTTATACATTTCATTAGCGTCTCAGCTCACTTCTTCAGAGGGATTCAAACCATAACTATCCGAACTGCCCTTAAGTAGTCTGCTAATTGCCAATTGATACATTTGATTGAGGCGAAACGGACTAATCAAGTCCATATGGGGCTTACTATCCTTTTAAAAGGGTAATCAGCTCTTTTCCAGCCCAAAAAACCCTAATCTAAAAAAAAGCCACCCCAAAAAATAAAAAAAAAGCCTAAGACTAAGCCCCAAATAGGTACTCACCATTCCTGAAGTCCGGCGGAGAAGGTCTTCTTCCAGGCAACTCCATCATCTTCTATCTTAATCCGGAACGAAGGCGGCTCGGAGCGGAGGTGCAAAGCTGTCTTCCCCGATGAATAGATCCTCAGCAGTGGTCCTCGGCGGCAGTCCTTGGCGGTGGCGTTCCTCGGCAGTGTGGAGGCTCCTCTTCATCCGATGTCCATCGTACACTGAAGATTGAATGCAAGGTATCACAATCATTGTTAAACTATTTTTTTATGCAAACTATTTTTTAATTAATTAGCCCTTTTAGGATATGCACAGTTCTCAACCTGTTTTATGTCCCTTTAAACTTTAGCATTAATATATTTGTTTTTATCATTATCATCATTTAAGTTATTATTAGATATAAATCACTAACATCTGTGTTTATCATATTCTTCCTCACTGGAAATTCAGCTCCTGAAAAATTAAATATTATCCAAACGTCAACTGATAAGTGTATAACTTCTGGTCTTATCAGTAAGGCTCTAAATATAGTGTTCAGTTCTGATTGGCTACCTGAGTATATATATACTGTAGTGAGCTGTAGCTATTTCACTTGGTTTGGAAGTGAGGCAGAATGGCTCTTCTTTGGCTCTTATCTTGTGTTGCCCTTCTTGGGAGCGCCTATGGTAGGTTCAAGTAATTTCTTAATTTTTTCTACGTGCTTTGTTGTCTCCCTTGTCTCTACCTATGATGGCTGCACTCAAATCATGACCGGTAACTTTATTGCTTTTCAGGCTGCGGTGTCCCCGCCATCCAGCCTGTTCTTTCTGGATATTCCAGGATTGTGAATGGTGAGAATGCTATCTCTGGGTCGTGGCCATGGCAAGTGTCTCTGCAGGTCAGTTGTGATGTCTAATAAGCTACTTATAGCTGAGAAATATACAAATAGCTATGTTCTCTTTCAAAATTACTGTAAGATTTGTGTAAAACTGATTTAAAGGGATAGGAAAGTCAAATTATGTTTGCATTATTAAGATAGAACATGTAATTTTAAGACACCTTTAAATTCACTTTATTTTCAAATGTGCATTGTTCTCTAAAAAGATCCCTGGGCTGGTGAGATTCTATAAGAATGCTTGACAGCCCTTTCCCTGGTGGAATGATATATAGTCAGGGTGTCTTGCTAATGGGGCGTATACTGGATTTTCGTATGGGGAGGAGATGCATACTTTATTAAAGTGCACAATAAAATTTGCAATTTTAAAATCATACAAAACAAATAATTGGACCATTTACACAAAAATACGCAGGAAAATATTGTATTAAGGTGCATCAAAATTTGTAATGAAATTGCTAAAAAAATAATTTTTTATCAAAAGTGTAAAATTAGTAGTGAAATTACACAGAAATAAATTGCATTAACTATGCACAGCGTAAATCGTAATTTAAAGGGACATGAAACCCAAATTTTTTCTTTCATGATTTAGAAGGAGCATGTCATTTACTTGTATTATCTAACTTGCTTCGTTCAGATGTGTTCAGTTAGCTGCCAGTGTTCCTTCAGCAATAAATAACGAAAATGAAACAAATTTGATACAAGTATTAAATTGGAAAGTTGAATAAAACTGTATGTTCTATTCGAATCACAAAAGACAATTTTGGGGTTTCCTGTCCCTTTAATGAATTAATCTGAGACTGAATTATATTATTTAATGCATTGTGTTTTCTTAATTGCGTTATGTGGTTATGGAAGGAAAACTTTGATAATGTTGGGGAGGGCGAGAAAGATATGCTCAACAATAATAATTATTATCAGCAAATACTAATATATATTTAAATATAAAGTGCTGGGGTGGGGGTACAGGGCACCTACTATGGGGTGATTCTAGACTTTAAAAAAAATTGGGGGTGCTAACAAAGGTTGGCACACATGGGGTGGTACATCATTTATAGTGATGACTAGCACTATATCCAGGCCCCTAAAAATGCCAATTAAGAACTTGGATACAATCAGCACTACTACACTAAAGAAATACAAACGTTTCCCTCGAGAGATCATGGCAGAGTACTTCTCATCTTCACGCTCATAGCCTAGGATATTTTGTGTTATAAACTTGGATATAAAATCAGAGTTTCTTTTTTCAAAATAATTAACCATAATGAAGGAAAAGTATAACATAAAGATTCTGTATTCATTGATGATGATGATTTTCTTTTGTTTGATCACTTCAGGACAGCACTGGTTTCCATTTCTGCGGTGGATCCCTGATCAACACCCTCTGGGTTGTCACTGCTGCTCACTGTGGTGTCACGTAAGTAACTCAGCTCATTTCTATTTGGCATCTGTATCTTTATGAGACATATACATTTTATTTATGTTTAGTTGGACACCTTCATCTCACCCTCAGGATGCGAGGATGAAGATCTAAAATAATTATTCGTAATAGGGTTTTAAGAACATTTATGATGTCTAGGGTCAGAAGAACCACAATATGGTGTAAATTAAAACCCATATTTTATGTATACTTCTTTTTATATATCTTTATATATCTTTCCACCAAAGATATTTTCCAGTATATTTGGTTTACAGATGATAACACCATCTTATGAGGGTAAGGAAGGAACTTGTGTATATTTTGGCAGATATTGGGCATTAAATTTCCCTTTTAGCATAAAAATAATTGAACTAGGTTGACCTTTAGTATGTTCCAGATGAAACATAGAGAAAATGTTCCCAAACATTTATGCTGTTTACTTTTTTGTATTAGCCATTTTAGTAAAATAATAATTATTTATAATTATTATTTATAAAAACTTCCCAGAGATAAGGTGTCTTCTTGCACAAAACTATTTTGTCTAAAATATATTTTTCAGAATCTGAAGAATGAACTCCACCGAATAACAGGGCAAGATGATTTATTTGTCCCTCTTGATATATTATATATCATCAAAACATTATAAAGTAGATCCATGAGTCTCCTTTCCATGAGTGTGTGCTTTTGACAATTGGAGACAACACAGAACATGGAGATGTATAAACTTCTGATTTGTTTGTACATTTTCAAAAACTTAATCTTAAACTTTTTTTAATTTTAATAACTTTGTTGAGAAACAGGTTTTAAAACTACTTACTGCACTATACCTAATAAAACTAATTAAGACATATTATATTCCATGTAGAACCTCACACCGTGTCATTTTGGGTGAATATGATCGTTCTTCCTCTGCTGAGCCCATCCAAACCAAGACCATTTCCAGGGTAAAGACAGAAACACCATGAGATCTGACACAAGGGGCATCATGTTATTTCTATATTAGGGAAGGGCAAATGTCTGTATTTTTACATTAATGTGGTAGAACCATTGTTCCCCCTTGTAATTCATTTTACCATAAAAATATCTCCAGAAGGTATGTTAATAACTAATTACTGAATTTTACCATTAGACCATCACATGTTGTGTAGTGTAGCATTTGAATATTTATACACAATACTTTATTACATGTAAACATTGATTTAAATACACTTACACTGAAGTCTATAAGAATAGTGTTTATTTTGGAATATTCATACACTGCACTGGATTAACAGAAAGGTAAGGGGAGTGTGCAAAGACAAATTCAGCAAACATTCCACATTCATTAGAACCAGTTATAAAGAACCATTTGCCATTCTTTATTCATCAGCAGCTTTTGAGGTTAACAGTAATTGCATTAGATGATTGTATACATAAACATAACACTTTGAAGTGATGCTAAATGCAAGGAAAATTATGTTAAACATATTTCTAGCAATTTGAAATCAAATTTAGAATATTTTTTAGTTAATTTAAATGATCCACACGGAAAATTATTACTGGATGAGAAAATACCTTAGCAGATTCACTATCATTAGTAAATGTTAAAGGGACAATAAAGTCAAAATGAAATATTCATGATTAATATGATCCAGTTTTAAACAACTTTCTATTTCACTTCTATTATCAAATTTGTGTTGTTTCTTGGTATCCTTTGTTGAAGGGTAAAGCTAGGTAGGTAGATAGGAACTTAGAAACGTGCATGTGTCTTTAGCAGTCTATGGCTGAAGTATTTGCAACAACATACAACATTGCTCTAAACTTTGTTGCAAACACTGCTGCCAAAATGCTAAAGATACCTGGATGCTCCAAAGCTCACCTAGGATTACTCTTTAACAAAGGATACTAACAGAATTAATAAAAATTGATAGTAGAAATTAATTGGTAAGATGTTTACAATGGCATTCTCTATCCAACCCATTTACATTTAATGTTGACTTTACAGTCTGTTTAATATTGTTAATAAACAAATTATCATGTGTAGTTTAATTTAGTGTTGTCTTTTTGACTCAAGGTTTTCAGACACCCTAACTACAGCTCATTCACCATCACCAATGACATCACTCTGATTAAACTCTCCAGTGCTGCCACTCTCAACAGCCGCGTGTCTACTGTCTGTATCGCTGGATCCTCTTCTGTGTTTAATGGAGGAGAGAGATGTGTGACCACTGGATGGGGCTACGTTGATGCCTACTGTAAGTGAAACTTCAGCCTGTAAGCTAAAGATATTGATAGTGACCAAACAAGCAAGTTATGCTCAGTTTGCAGTTGAGAATGTTAATGTAAAGAGTTTTTCATGTGGGTTATAAACCCAAAATATCTTAGAGAAAGAGAAAATGCAATAAAGATTTAGTGCTAGATTATGAGTGGAGCGCAAACATTTGCACCCAAAGTGATAAGGGGCTTATAGTCAGGGTTTACCGCTCGTATTACAAGTTGAAAGTAAACACGATCAATAGAGCGCAATCACAATTTATGCTAGAATGATTACCGCGACTTCAGAGCTTTGGTTAACTGTATTGCGAAACAAAAAAGTCTCACAAAACACATAAAAAATACATTAACAATATAGTTACACTCATAATAACACCATCTAATAAAAATTATTTAAAAAAATATTGCCCACAAAAGTTGAAAAGGCTCAAAGATATGAGGTCTCAGGTGTAAGATAAAAAAGGCAGCCAAATTTAACACTGAGATAAATACATAGAAATGTCTAAATATGTCTATGTATGTATTTATAAATGTCTATGTATGTGTACATATGTATTTATGTATTTATATATGTATTTACAGACTTATATACACATATAAACACATAAATACATATTTATACATAGACATATATAAAAGTGCATTGGAGCCCTTTGCAGTTAAGTAGATGAAAACATGTCAATGCATATTTATTTATAATATTCATATTAAATTATGTGTTTGCTGTGAATATTTCACATTCCAATGTTCTGCACATAGCGGAATATATTCGATGTATTTCTAAATAGATATTCCTACATATATCTGTATATATCTATACCTATATATAGTCATGTGTATGTATATATATATATATGGATAGGTATAGATATATCAAAATGGCATCAGATATATGTAGAAATATTTATTAGTGAATAAATAGAACATATTCTGTCTGCTATGTGAAAAACATTGGAATGTGAAATATTCATATTTTCATGTCCAGTTAGTGCAAATGAGAATATATGATCCTGTTTGCGTGAAAGTGGGGTGTTTTTTTTCTCCATTGACTGCTATGGGGGAATACGTGAATTTGCAAACAATATTCTAACTATAGATTTTTGCACTTGTTGGGTTAGCACAAGAGCGAAAAGTTTACTTTCAACTCACAATACGAGTGCAACCCGATGAGAGCAAAAATATTGCTTATAGCACAATTAATGCTTACGCAGAAGCGTTAATTTGCGCTCCACTCGTAATCTGTCCCTTAATGAGCAATCAGACATAGAGAAACAAAATTGATGACTATATGTATATATATGTATTTGTTATGGAGTGAATATTTAAATTGGATATTTCAAAATCAATAAACCCGTATATGTATGTGGTATATATAAGTAAATAGATATGTTCACAGACTATTCTAGCTGTTAAAGTTTGTCTAATTATTTTCTTTTAGCAAAAATTACCCCAAGCAAACTGCAGCAGGTGTCTCTGCCTCTTCTCACCAACACTGACTGCCAGAGATACTGGGGAAGCCAGATCCTTAGCACCATGATTTGTGCCGGAGCCTCTGGTGCCTCCTCCTGCATGGTATGATTTATGCAGTTTTTGGACTGAGGAAAAGCTCTTTTGTAAATTGACTATCAGTACCGCTAATTTCTTTAAGTCAGGATATTTCTCTTAATACCAACCTCTCCTTTAATGCAAATTAGATTTTCTTGGGTAAATTATTATCTTTTAGGGTTGTCTGTTGAGCCGGTAGAACAAACTTCTGTTTTCTTGCACCTTCTTTAGGGTGACTCTGGTGGACCTCTTGTGTGCCAGAGGAATGGAGCTTGGACCTTGGCTGGTATTGTGTCCTGGGGAAGTTCTACCTGCTCTCCCTCATCTCCAGGAGTCTACGCTCGTGTCTCAGTTCTAAGATCCTGGTTGGATCAGATTGTTGCTGCTAACTAATTTCTCAATATCTGTGCCTATAAGTTATAAATAAAAGGAGTAATTTACAACTATGTGTAGTCTGCCTCTTCTTTCTTTCAGCACTGCACATTTTATTTTGTCACTTGTCTTCTTCCAGGGCAGTTGCAAAGATTTTGGAATCTTTGGCAAAGTTACACTTTGTTGGCACCACACGTTGCTTTCCTTCTTTTTTGTCTTGCCTAAATGTTTTACATATGACAAAACAGCCAGTAGATAGCAATTTTTTTTAATGTTTTACAGTAGTTAATAAACAGATTGGTTGTGTTAAGAAAGTAATCTGTTGGGGATGTGTCCCTGTAGCCTATTAAGTTCAGCATCATAAGAGTTATTGGACTAATGAGAACAATTTCTGCCTTAGGGTCCATTGATCAAAAGTTTTCCAGCATGGAGAGAAATTATAGTGCAGAATTCACAGGGGCTAAAGTCACTGAATTCTCTAAGAAAAAGGGAAGATTTGGGAAGTTCTAGAGAGATGAGTGCTGACTCCCATAGAAAGTAGTGAAGCTCTTTGGGATTGAGAATATCACAGGAAGTGGAGCACCTGGCACTGATATAAAGTCTCGGTTTGCAACAAAAACAAATTGAACTGCATGCAGCTGGTGAGACTAATCTGTGAGACCAGCAGGTGTAAGATGCTTAGAGAATATCAAAAGAGTTGTGAGAGAGCTTCAGACATACCATGTTTAGTCCAGGGAACTTACCTGTCCCTCACACTTTCTGGAACTGTCAGGGTAATTTCACACTGGAAAAATACAAAGTGCAATGTTTGATTCTAATGTGTTCAAGTTACACAGGCATTTTCAAAACATAATCAGAATTTGTAAAATTACAATCCTAAATTCACGGATTTATGCAGACTCTAAATGCAATAAAATACAAAATAGAAAGTGCAAATCTTAAATGTAATAAAACTTAAAGGACACATTCTAAATCTAAAATAAAATGCGAAGCATGAAGTGTAAATGTATCAGAACCCTCATGTCAAGCAGTGATTTATTGAGATATGATGTCTCTCCTTTACTTTCAGAAATATAGGGAATGCCCCCTAGAGGAGTATAGCAAAATTTCACTTTCTAGAATCTGGGGAGGGATTTTGCAGTGGTGGAGGATCATTTTAGATCATCTCATATGAGGGTAGAGCTTTTGGCCTTTGAGTTCTTAGTAAAAGCATAATTACCTTTGAAGTATAGTACATTTGGAGTGAAATAAGAGTACTACACAGAATAAAGTGAAAAGTAAAATTTCATATCCTTATGTCTCCAAACAAAATTGAGCATTATTACATAAAAATATTCACCACATGTGTGATAATGTATAATAGTAAATTATATGGACTGCAATGCAAATAATCTTTTCCTTTTTTATTTCAATAGTATACATGCATTTGCATTCAGTGGTATTGAAGTAATATATTACATTAAGAGGTATTTTACATTATTAATGGATTCACTATATTAGTTTTATTAATATAGCAGTATAATTAAAGGGAAATTGAAGAGCATACTGAGGTAGGCATGAGCCTTGAGTACTTTGACACCAGGGTGTGTAGCAAGATTATATAGCAACCTGTAGAGGGAGATTTAGAGTGCAATAGCTTTAGCCCATCTGTTATAAATCTTGAAGGTAAACTAAGCTAGTGAACATGTCAGCTGTATATAGCATACAGTATAGCAAGAGGTACTGTTTAGTGTTATAAAAGGTCAGTTGAAAATGTGCTTTCCATAGAGAACAATAGGGATAGCTGCCTGTTCAATAGGGATTCACCTATTCGCCAGTGAATGTGAATCTCAGCAGTGTGGAGGTGACATTGTTTTCAAAAGCATCTTTACACAACACATACTGTGCATTCAGTAAATGTAAAAATGATTTCAGTTTATTCACAGTTTAAATAATCACTTTACATTCAGTAGTTTTCTTGCAATTGCTAAACTTGTCACTGAAAGGGTGGCAAGATATTGTTTACAACATTCAAAACTCTTGGTGTTGTTATTTCCTTGAAATGCCCAAGGAACGTCTATATATTCACTATGTATGAGATTGCTGTTATAAAGAACAAAAGAAACCTTAATAATAAACTATAGGATTGGAGAATAACGTTTATGTTTTACATGTGGATGCAGTTTGGTATATGTAAGTATTATACTGTAAAATAGTATATTAGGGTCTAGATTACAAGTTGCGCTCTAACTGTTGTTTGCAAGCAATGCCTTTTTTTCCAGCTTTTTCAGGCATCGGAAATAGCGCTCGTATTAGAAGTTGAATGTAAACGCAATCGCAAGAACACAATCGTATTTTGTTAAACTTTTATAAACACTTTCTAATAAAATTAGTGACATACATTCCAATATATATCAGCAATCTACAAAGACAAGAGAAGACAGATGCGCCACATGGCCCAATATTGTTTGGTCCAAAATGTATTACAAGATGTGCAAAGATTGAACTCACATTTGTTTAATAGACATGTGCATGGCGAAAAAATTCGGTTTGGTTCGGTTCGGATCGATTCGGAATTTTTCGAAGTTCAGTTCGGATCGATTCGAATTCGGAAAATTTCGAATCGATTCGTTTCGGATTCGTTTCAGATTCATTCTGATTCAAAGAAATTCAGGCTGGATTCGGTTCGATTCGGTTCGGAAATTCGGCATTTCGGTAAGTGTTAGGTGGGATTAGACTAGTATTATACTGTATATTAGGTGTTAACCTAACATACTGTACAATACTAGTGTAATCCAATGGCCATTCGAATTTACGAATCAATTCGATTCGATTCGGTTCGATTCGGAAAATTCGGCAACATTTTAATTCGGAAATTCGGTTCGATTCGAATCGCCGAATTTGACGAATTTCCGAATCGAACCGAATCGCACATATATATTGTTTAAGCACCTCAATTAGTGCTATAGAGACAGTCTGGGATCTCTTACAGTCACCCAGGATCTGGATACAGATCGAAGTCAGGACCACTAGTAGTCAGGAATACCGAGGATAAGATGTGCCCTCTCAAACAGAGGGATATCAGGCCAGCAAACAAAATGGTAGCAAGTGTTCAGGATATTAAAAAAGTTTTATTAAAATCATAAAAACAGGGCAACGCGTTTCTCAGCTCTAGGCTGTTTCATGAGGCTTCATAAAAACATTTGAGAACACTTGCTATATATACACTATAAATCTAATTAGTCTTAATCAAAACCACATGGTAATAGGAGGAGTCTAGGAGGCCAAGGAGACCCTATTGGCCCATTTTGTTGCAAGTGGTATAATACACCCACTGTCATATATATGATATAATGAGTCAATGATAAGTAAATAAACATAATATAATAATAATAATAAAAACTCAGGCTGACATATATCTCATTGACAATTTGCTTACAGAGCTCAACAACAAACATCTCAGAAAATGTATAAAACTATGAGCTTACATGTCACTGATGACTAGCATACGATATTACACAACAATAATCTAAAACAATTTAAACTCAAAACTGAAAAATGGATGTGTACAGATATGAGTGCACATAAAATATATATGACCATATTGTATACTCACTATTTCATATATGAACAGGCTCTAACCTCTATGGCATGAGAATTCTTTAACAAATGTATACCCACAGTGTTAATTAATAAAAATTATTATTCGATTTGAATAAACTTAATATAGCCCACCTTGGTAGATCGTATGGTTCTTTGATAGTGTAACACTTACTTACAACATGATCTAAATGGAGTTAATAATTTGATACACTGTTATAGTGGCTAAACGGTTGGCGTGATAACATGCTCATTGCGCATGTCTTAGAAGGACGTGTAATTCAGATCAAATTCAATTTTGTAATTGGCGCGGGTAATGTGTCAAAATAACGAGTTAAGACTATGACTTGTCAAAATAATATAAAACTATCGTAAGTTCTATTCAGATAAACTCTGCGTTTTAAATTATCGCCTTGATCTGAATTACGCTAATATACACACTATAAAGTCTGTCAGAGATTTCTTAGCCAATAACGGCTAGCCTATTTAGATAACGCCCATTGGCTCTGACGTTTAGCCAAGAGATAGGACGCAAATGTTTGTTGTGATAAAACACAAAGATGCGTAAAGGGGCGGACCTGGGTGATACCAGCCCAAATTGTTTGCGCTTGTCCTCAAGACTGGGCAATATGTGGCAATGTTTATTTATGTTAATAGGGGGCGTGTTACAAATGTAAACATCACTTGTAACACATTGACAGTTTATAAAGCCATAAGGATAATAAAACCCTTTGCTATTCATACTGGCCGTAAGGACTATATAATTCCTATGCTATAAGCCAAATAGCTCTAAACACACTTATATTAGAGTGACTGTATATATAAAAAGTAAAATAAAATCGACTAAGGCAGCCTAGTCTCTATGTGAAATATTATAAAATAATCGCAGTGTGTGTATCAAATTGTTATAGACATATTCAAATTTAGGTTGATTCATTCCTTTCTTTTTAAAAGATATGCTCATTAATATTAAATGTATATGTATGTTGTTTATGTTCACCTGTGAAGACAGTCACACCATCTTCACAAATAGACACAGTGTTTAAGCAGTGGAAGTGATATAGATGTGTTACGTTTATCTATAGAGGCAATGTAACAAACATGAGTGTGTGGTGCTAAAGAGCTGAGTGTATTTATAAGAGACCTAATACTAATTATCTATTACTATCATATACATAAAATATAAATGTGTGGTTATGATGAGTGATTGGTGATATAGCGTGGGCCTAATATGATGAGACAGATAGTTTTCAACTAATATGCCATAGATCTTATTCTATCTAGCTAAAAACATTGGGACAATATATGTGGCAGTGTGGTGTCATAAGAGTGGTGTATAGGTGTGGATCTAAAACTAGTGAAACTATATAGCTCTTAATGTTAAGTGGATGTGATGTACTACTTTTATAGTGACTACATAGGATAGGACTATAATGCTATATAGAATAGAAGTGAGAGTAGGAATATTAGATGTGCAATCTATATGAGATAGGAGACTAATACTATAGCAGCCGTACAAATTGGCCCAGGATTAGTGTGTTGTGGAGTGTGCAATCTAGTATAGCTCTGGGAATAGTACTATGACAACTAGACATATTCGCCCAGGTGTAATAAAAATTGGTAAGGAACTATTACTATAACAATGATATACAATAAGGATGTGATACCCAAATATAATATCAAGATGACATAAAGAGGTATGAGGACTATAGGTACAGGAGGGGTGAGTTATATGGATGTCTATAAGCCTAACTCCATAGAATATAATATTTGATAGTGAAGTTTATCTCATAAATCAAAAGAAACTAAATCAACACATTCATTAAGGCCATCAGGGGCTAATGTGTGTAATTTATGGATCCAAAAGGTCTCTCTGTGACGCAAAGTCAGCATAGGGTTGTGACTATTCCGAGATATCTGTTCAATGGGTAATATAGATAGTGATTTTGAACTGCCTTTATGCGCATATGCACAGTGTCTAGATAAACTATGTTTCAGAAATTTCCTTTTAATGTTATATACATGTTCACTCCAACGTTTTCTAATGGTGCGACCCGTGCGGCCCACATATTGGACCCCACAGGCACAACTAATCAAATAAACAACATACGTAGATTCACATGACATCCTTTTAGTGATTTTAAAAAGTTCGCCTGTTTGATTAGAGGTAAAAGAGTTGGTTCCACTTTTCACTACTCTACACATATTGCATCTAGATTTTAAACATTTATAATGTTTTATATATGTATCTACAATAAAAATAACGTTGTTCTGCAAGTGAAGAACATTGAAATGTGAAATATTCGGGTTAGTGTATGTCGAAAATACATTAACAAGGTCATGATATCACAGAGTCCAGAAGTCCAGAAGATACCACGTGTCAGGTTTCCCTTGCATGCAAACATTTTACTTTCAACTTTAAAACTTTTTGTATTTTTTTTTTTAGTAAGAAGATTTTGGGCTAGATTAAAAGTGGAGCAGTATTTTGCATTTTCGCAATGTATTTTTATAGTCACTACAATTTAAACTTAACAGTGTGTTTTAGTAATTAGAAATTTATCAAAGAACATTTACACAGTAATGAACAGGTTTACTTCTAATATTGAGGCCGCAATGTAACAAAAATGTTATTAATATAGAACACATTTGTTACAGTGTGGTCATGATACTAGAATTAAAACACGTACAGTACAGTGAAAACTTGCAGCGGCTATAAAAAATACAGGTGCAGATTACAAGTGGAGCACTATACATTGCAATACAATTTTTAAACAAATGTAATGTTTTTTTAATGTTTTTTTAATAGATTATATCCTTAACTTAGAAGAATATCTATCTATCTATCTATCTATCTATCTATCTATATACAGGGCTTGAAATTTCCAGTGGTCCATTGGTCTTGGACTACTTAGAAATTCCAGTGGACGACATAGACCTTTTCCTATCTTTAACATTGAGTGGACTACTAACTTTTCCCCTCTGGACTAGTAGCTTTTAACCCCTGACTAGTAAACCCTACTGATATTTTTACTATATCTATATCTATCTAGCAAAGCAAACTGAACAGAGGCCCTTTAAATAATAAGTGATGACATCACAATTCTGAGACTGCAACCTGTTTCACACGGATGATATACACCGTTCTGGCCATAAGAGGGCGTGCAGGAAATGAGCAGCATCACACATTATGCACCAGAGTCAGCAAGAGAGGTGAGTAAAATGGCTGCCAGCAGCACATGGCAAACAAAGCAGGGAAAAACCCTGACAGTACCCTCCCCTAAATGACCCCTCCCCCATGGGAGGACAAAAGGCTTATTGGGGAAACGGGCATGGAAGGCATGGAGGCGGGTGGTAGCATGAACATCAGAGGAGGGAACCCATGAATGCTCCCCCAGACCGTAGCCTCTCCAGTGAACCAAATACTGTACGCAGCCCCTGGACATGCGAGAGTCAATAATGCTTCTGACCTCATATTCTTCATGGTTGTCAACAAAGATAGGATGGGGACAAGGCAACACAGTGGTAAACAGATTACAAATCAATGGTTTCAAGAGGGAGACATGAAAAACATTGGAGATGCGCATTGCAGGAGGAAGGTCAAGAGCAACAGGATTGACCCGTTGAAGTATTCAAAAAGGACCAACATAACGGGGAGTCAGTTTATTGGAAGGCACACGAAGGTTCAAGTTGCGGGAGGACAGCCAAACCCTCTCACCAACCTGGTAGGAAGGCGGGGGCAGATGCCTACGATGAGCCTGGAACTTTTGGCGCTGCATAGAACGATGAAGGCAATCCTGAATCTGCACCCACATGGAACGGAGTTGCCAGAGATGCTCCTCCAAAGCCGGAATACCCTGAGACATGAATGAATCGGGCTACAAGAATGGTTGAAACCCATAATTCTCCGTAAACGTGGATAACTTGGAGGAAGCACTATTATGAGCAAACTCTGCCCAAGGTAACAGATCAGACTAATTATTGTGGTGATCTGAGACATAGCAACAGAGGAACTGTTCCAGAGCTTGATTAGCCCATTCCGCAGCCCCATTGGCTTGAGGGTGATATGCCGAGGAGAAGGAAAGCTGGATCCCCATTTGAGAACAAAAGGAACGCCAAAATTTGGAGACAAATTGGCTACCCAGTCCGACACTATCTCCTTAGGTAACCCATGTAAACGGAAGACCTCCCGGGCAAAAATTGAAGCAAGCACCTGAGCAGTAGGCAGCTTCTTCAAGGGAATGCAATGTGACAATTTAGAAAAACGGTCAACCACCATAAGGATAACAGTATTGCCATTGAAAACAGAGAGCTTGACAATGAAGTCCATGGAAAGATGCGTCCAAGGATGCTCACCATTAGCAATAGGTTGAAGAAGACCCACAGGAAGACGTTGAGGAGTCTTATTCTGTGCACAAACTGAGCAGGAGGCAACATACGCAGTAGCATTCGAACAAAGACTTGGCCACCAGAATTATCGAGTGACAGTCCAAATCATTTAGTTCTTGCCTGGGTGACCTGTGGCTTTAGGATAGTGCTAAGTGTGGGCAAAAGTTTAGTTCGAAGATTCTCAGGAACAAAACACTTACCACTAGGTTTCTCAGGAGGTGCATTGGTTTCTGCAGCCATGATCTCCTCCCCCAAGGGAGAAGTCAAATTAGTATGTATGGTAGCCAAAATTTGGTCAGGAGGTATAACTGGAGTAGGTACAGACTACTCCTTGGACAGAGGCGAAAATTGTCGAGAGAGGGCATCAGCCCTAACATTCTTACTACCAGGCAGGTAGGAGACCACATAATTAAACCGAGACAAAAATAGCACCCATCTGGCCTGTCTTGGCGACAAACGTTTTGCTTCAGATATATAAGTTAAATTCTTGTGGTCAGTAAGAATGAGCACTGGTACGCTAGTACCCTCAAGAAGATGTCTCCATTCCTTGACTGCCAAAATTATGGCCAGTAATTCCCTGTCACCAATTTCATAATTGCACTCCACTGGAGACAATTTCTTAGAGAAGAAACCACATGGATGCAAGGAACCGTCAGACGTAGGACATTGAGACAAGACGGCACCTACTCCAGTCTCAGACACATCGATCTCAAGAATGAAAGACAGGACAGGGTTAGGATGAGCCAGAGCTGGACCGACAGCAAAGGCAGTCTTAAGACTATCAAAGGACTTAATGGCAATAGGTGACCAATGGAGTGGATCATTGTCCATACGGGTCATGTCAGTGATAGTTTTGACCAATGAAGAAAAGATTTTAATAAACTTCCTATAGTAATTGGTGAACCCCAAAAAACGTTGAATAGACCAAAGACCAACTGGACGAGGCCACTGCAGAACTGCAGATAACTTGTCAGGATCCATGGAGAACCCTGCAACGGAGATAACAAAACCTAGGAAGGTTACTTGAGTCTGATGGAACTCACATTTCTTGAGTTTACAAAACAGGCCATTCTCACGTAGTCTCTGAAGAACCCGTGTAACATCAGAACGATGAGCCTCAAGTGTGGGTGAGTGTATGAGGATGTCGTCTAAGTACACCACAACACACTGTTGCAACATATCTCATAGGACATCATTAATAAATTCCTAGAAAACAGCAGGAGCATTACATAGGTCAAAGGGCATTACAAGATACTCATAATGCCCACTCCTGGTGTTAAATGCTGTTTCCCATTCATGGCCCTCCTTGATCCAAACGAGATTGTACGCTCCTCTCATCTCAAGTTTAGAAAAGACCGTAGCTCCCTTGAGGCAGTCAAAGAGTTCTGTAATAAGTGGAATAGGGTAAGCATTCTTAATGGTAAGATGATAAAGACCCCTATCTTTGATGCATAGTCTGAACTTGCCACCCTTTTTCTTCACAAAGAAGAAGCCAGTCCCTGCAGGAGAGCAGAATTTGCAGATGATCCCCCGCTACAGAGCATCGGCAACATACTCCTCCATAGCACAATTCTCTGCAACAGACAGAGGGTAAACCCGGCCCCAAGGAGGAATGGCTCCGTGTTTCAGGTCTATGGCACAATCGTAAGACCGGTGAGGAGGCAACGTACCGGCACGCACCTTGTCAAAAACGTCTAGGAACTCTCGATATTCCTCTGGCAATTGAGATACCGAAGAAGTGCACAAAACTTTAACTGGTTTCCGTAGACAAGTGGGAATACATTGCAGAGACTACAACAAAATTTCGGACCTGCGCCAGTCGAGACTGGGATTGTGCTTTTGGAGCCAGTGATAACCCAGAGCAACTGGAAAATGCAGAGAATTTATCACCTGGAACTGGAGGGTTTCAAAATGGAGAGCCCCAACAGCCATGGATAACGGACCGGTTTCGTGAGTAACGAGTGCCGGCTGAAGGGCCTGCCATCAATGGCCTTAATAACAAGCAGAACGGACCAAGGAAAAACAGGAATGGAGTGCTTTGATGCAAAAGCACTGTCAATTAAATAGCCCTCAGCACTGAAGTCAACAAGAGCCTGGGTGACTATGGAGGAGTTAACCCAGGAAAGTACAACCATGACCAAAGGTTTCTCCTTTAGCAGTTCCGGGGATGAGGATAAACCACCCAAGGTCTGACCCCGACAGGACCTTAGGTGTGAGCGTTTTCTCGGTCGTGTAGTACAAGACTTCAAAAGGTGGCCCTGTAACCCACAATAGAGGCAGAGCCCCTCCCTCCTCCTAAAGGCCCTCTTCAGCTTGGAGAGATGCGTGAATCACAACAACATCGGCTCAGCAGTACCTGGTGACTCGGGACCAGGAGGCATGAGAGGAGAGGGAGGCATGGGTGGGAATGAACACGTAGGAGACAATGGAATAGGAGGCTTCTGCAAGCCCTCCTGGAAAGAGGGCCTCTCTCTGAGTCTGATGTCAATTAGGATAAAAAAAAGACACCAATGCCTTGAGATCCTCTGGTAAATCTCTGGCAGCAACTTCATCTTAAATTGCATCAAAGAGCCCATGAAAGAAGGCGGCAACAAGGGATTCATTGTTCCAACCTACCTCTGCGGCAAGCGTATGGAACTCAATGGCATACTGAGCAACAGATCTTGTAACTTGCTGAATGGACATGAGTCATTTAGCAGCAGAGGAGGAGCGAGCCGGAACAACAAATACCCTTTGAAAGGAGGCCACAAATTCAGGGTAATTTGAAATCACAGGTTTATTAGTCTCCCACAAGGGATTAGCCCAGGCAAGAGCTGTGTCAGAGAGTAACGAGATGAGAAATCCCACCTTAGCTCTGTCAGAGGTAAACGCCTGAGGTAACATCTCAAAGTAAATGCCCAGCTGGTTCAAAAACCCTCTGCACTGAATAGGATCGCCTCCAAATCACTGAGGTAGAGGTGCAGAACCAGACATGCTCCTGCTAGGACTAGGTGCAGTAGCGGAAACAGGAGCAGTCATGCAGGGCTAATGCAAATTGATCCAAGCGGTGACCCTGTTCATCCATCCTGGAAATGATGATAGGTAAAGGGGGATTATTAGCACCATCAGGATTCATGGCCCTTGTGTAATGTCAGGGTGCCAGGAATCATACTGAGACGAGAAGTGCAAAAATAATCACACCTTGATTAATAACAAAAAATAATAAAAGTCCACAAGTCAAATAACAAGCCAGGAGTCAAAACCAGAGCTGGTCAGACAAGCCGAGTCAGGAGCCAAAGCGAATAGTCAGATGAGCCGAGTCAGGAGCCAGGAGAACAGCAGAGTCAGGAACAAGCCAGGGAAGGCATCAGGAACCAGGAGGGATGTCAGACAGCCTGGTAATACACAGGAACTGGAACTCACTAACAGGTCTGAGACAACGCAAGGGCAAGGCATACTAAACAGAGGCCCTTGAAATAATAAGTGATGACATCACAATTCTAAAACTGCAACCTGTCTTACAGTCTGGCCATAAAAGGGCGTGCAGGAAATGAGCAGCATCACACACTATGCACCAGAGTCAGCAAGAGAGGTGAGTAAAATGGCTGCCAGCCAGTGACGTGCACTCCTAAGAGGCAGGTGAGGCAGTGCCTCCCCTGGCCAATCTATGTATTGCACCCTTTTTGTACAAATAATAAAAAAAAAAAAAACTTTTTTTTTCAATATATATTTTTTTAATAAACAGGTGACCCCCCCTACCCCCCCACCCCTCCACCAAATTTATTTAATTTGTTATGTGCATTGTGCAAAAAAAACGTTATAATACATACTAGGTAGTGGTACTACATTTACATTCATATTGCGCAATAAACTGGAGGCTAGCTATCCTTATATTGCACAATATGAAATGTATTGATTTGACTGGGAATGTATGGGCCGCAGAGAGACTGCCATCAAGAGGATAATCAGTGCTAATGCAGTGCTCTCAATGCGGCCCATGCTCCCACACCGGAGGCTTGACTATGAACGCCTCTTGAGCAAGGTGGCCGTTTCAGCCAATCAGACCTCAGCATTGCCCGCAAGTGTCTGAGTCTCTGGGCGGACTGAGTGCCGGAATTGAGGCGCGCGTCAGCGTCTGTCACATGCCCGGCGTCATCTCAGCCTCAGACTACTAGAGACGGAGAGAGTCGGACATTGAGACGAGAGAGCAGCAGTATTCTTTACTACGTAGTAAAAACTAAACTACTATACTACAGTCTTAGACGACGACGGCCACGCACTTAGCAGTGCACTGATTATTTGAGCATCTCTTAGGTAGGTGGCCGCGGTGCCGTGGCGGATATAATAAATAATTTAATTATTAATTGAATTTATGATGAATGAATCAATGTTGTTGTTGATGTTGATAATATAATATATATTTAATCACTGACTTGTCGGTCTCAGCCCTGAGCCCTCTAGTCTGACTGGCCAACCTTTGTCAACTTCTCTGTGTAAATTAATTAAAAATAGATTTTTTTAATGAAAAAAATAATTTAAGTTGGGGTTTGATTTTATTGAGGGCCAGGTCAGGGGCTCAGCCCCCCTTTTTGAACTTCCGTTGCAACTTGCAATATATTTTATCAATTCAAAGTTGTAATACACTTAATAAAAGATAACAAAGTCTAAAACATATGTACATTTTTTGTAATTTAAAGCAGATGTTGAACTCTAATGCACAATGCACATTGCATTGCATCCCCTATGTTACCCTTCATAATATAGTTTTATAGCGGCCATCTTGCTTGCTCAAATTATTCACCTTCTGTTAATTCAGTTGCCAGGTGAGTGTCATAATAATAGGAAATATGCCACAGCATTAATTCTATATTGAGCATTCTGGCAATTTTTAAAGGGGCCTTTATTATCCATCACCATACAAATATTTTTAAAAGATTCCTTATTTCACTGATAAGGGCCTGCCTCCATAGAAGGGCTTTAATGTCATTATTTCTGTCAAGTGATTGTCCTAATAATAAATGATCACCTGGGAATAATCAAGACCCTAATTTTGTTGAGTTGTATATAAATAATGTTTATATGATTATAACTACGTCATGTTTGGTCTTTTATTTATTATATATATATTTGCTACACTGAATTTAGGCAGAGAGAACACGAATACATTATGACAATCAGATAAGCCATTCCTCTGAGAAATCAAAATTTTAGACAATAGCGGTGCACACGTACAAATAAATAAATCATAATTCTCCCTAGTAACACCTAGCAGCAGCCAGGAATAAGATAACAAATAAGTTAATGGCTCTACCAGACTGAATCATTCTGTGTATTTTTTAAAAGAAAAACACCAATAGAACAGCTGCCCAGAGGTTTCTCTGATCAATAAACCAAGTCTCTTCCAGCCAGTGAGCAGTGTCACAGGAATCAGTTGTACATACTCAAGCAATGTTTGTAATTATTCAGATAGCTTTTTTTAACAATTGTTCACGAGTTGTCTATATAGATAAAGAGGAATATAAGTAAAGCTTTCTTTAAACGTAATGATGATTAATTCCACTTGGCAGTTTTGTTTTGATATATATATAATATTTTTTGCACACAAAATGTGAGACAATATGTAAACTATATAATAGGACAAGAAGTACCTGTAATTGAAGGTGCCCCTAGGCAGCTCTCAGCTTTGTGACAAACTTTGCTAAAGTTTTTCAGGTGAGTAATGCCAGCAATGACAAGCATATCATGTGACAATTTCTATAGGGTCACATACAGTCTCTTGAGAATATGGGCCGTCCCAGTTTATATCATAACCTATGTTTATATTTTTTTTTAATGCCAAGCACAATAACAATAAATAAAAAATATAATTATAAAATATAATTAAAATATAATTATAATATATATCGTCATAACATACATGGTATTAAGTTGTAAAGCTGTGTCAGTTTGGGGGTGAAAAGGTTAATCAAGGGGAGAGGAATATTTCATAATTTCAGAATAATAAATCACATTTTATTTGTATTGCACAGCAGATTTCAGGCAGTCAAATGGTTAAACATGCAGCTTTATTCTGCGTTGTGTTCCTGTATAACTATTGTACTTTCCAAGGCTTAGCAAGCTGTGTGATGTATGTGTGATGTAATGCACAATCACACCTGACAATGCAAATGAGTATAATTATATGCTGTGTAAGTGTTCTGTTGAATTATACTTGACAACGTTTGAAGGCCTGATTATTCTGATATATTGGGGAACAAAATCCACATTCCACATTAGGGCTTTATTGATAATTTGACATTCTGTGTAAGTTACTACTATTGATATAATTCTCAAAACCTTTTACTCTTACTATTTTTTTAGTAACTGTTTTTGTCAGTGCTTAGTGCTATAATGTGTGTTTTTCACACCAATTTATAGCACTGACAAAAACAGTTACTAAAAAAAATAGTAATAGTAAAACGTTCTGAATCTGAACGTGGGACCAGGTGGCTTCCTTGCTTGCTATTATGGACTGTGTCACTGGACTGTCACCTTCACTTGGTTGATTTTTTTGAGTGGCCTCAGTTAATAGGGAAAGTGGACTCAGGACGGAGTCAAAACAGTAACTAAAATTATTAAGAGAGAGACTGAGTAACGTTCAATCACCCACGTGGGGTGGGACCGGGTGGCTTTATGGCTACAGGCCAGGGAGGCTTACTAGTCAGCTCAGGCTTGGCTTGTTGCGAGGTTGGCTGCGTATTAGTAAACTAAAATGAAAATATTAAGGCTGCTTGAAATTTTAAAAACATAAACACTTGACTGTTCACTTGATTTTTTGTGTGTGGCCTCAGGACAGGAGTGAGACAGTGAGTGAATGGTTGTTATTATTATTAAATCTATATTCACAATGCCCAACCCATGATTCTTCTATGAGATATCAGACATGGATCTACTTTTTTGTGTGTGACTGTTGCAATGTAATTTGAAGCATGTGTGAGAAATATCAGGGAATATAAATAGGATTAGGCATTAGGCACCAATTGACAGTGTCAATTCAATTAAAAATTATTTTTGCATGAAAGTGATTCAATAAAAGAAAAATACATACTTTGGTGCCTACTGCCTAATCCTATTTATATTCCCGGATATTTCTCACACATGCTTCAAATTACATTGCAACAGTCACACACAAAAAAGTAGATCCATGTCTGATATCTCATAGAAGAATCATGGGTTGGGCATTGTGAATAATATAGATTTAATACTATAACAATAAATATATACTCTGTCTCTGGATGAGCATTTTTGTGTTAGCATCATGAAACAGGTAATTGGTTTAGGATTTAGAATTGCCACTGTGGTTAAGGTTAATAGAGCCCAGGGACAGCAATAATATACCAAATTTGTTGACCAAAAATTTACAAACCTGTGATACTGGACAGTGACACAAGTCAGGGCACACTTTTGCAGTGCACATGTGTCAAACCTTAACAAACAATAAAAACGTCCACATCAAAGGTAGAGCAGAACAGAATAGCCCTCTGTCATTGTTTTTGTTACACTGATTTTGATTTAAAGGGACAGTCTACCATAGAATTGTTATTGTTTCAAAAGATAGATAATCCCTTTATTACCCATTCCCCAGCTTTGCATAACCAATACAGTTATATTAATATACTTTTTACCTCCCCCTGATCACATGACTGTGACTGTTTATTATCTATTGTCTTAAATTTAGCATTGTTTTGTGCTAAATCTTAAATAACCCCCTGTGCCTGAACACAGTTTTATCTATATGGCCTACGTTTACTTTCTGTCTTTGTGTTGAAAAGAGATTTTAAAAGCATGTGATAAAAGGCAGCCCTCAAAGGCTTAGAAATTAGCATATGAGCCTACCTATGTTTAGTTTAAACTAAGAATACCAATAAAAAAAAAGCAAATTTGATTAAAATTAAAAGTCCTATCTGAATAATGAAAGTTTAGTTTATACTAGACTGTCCCTTTAACATATTACACTGAATAAAAATAAGTACTTAAATATTATATATAGTACATTACTTTGTAATGTTTTATTGACTGGGGATTGTCAAGTATTAGTCTTTGGTCAGATGTAAAGAGAATTTTGTGACTATTTTCTCCTCACTATTTTTCATTCAAATGTATTAATCTAGACGGAGAATACAAAATCTCAGTAAAGTTATCAGGGTTGTAATCCACCAGTAAGTAATTTAAATTTTGACCATTCTACCTACATATTTCATACCACTGATATTTATTTTATATAAGGTCTTAAAGGGACACTGTACCCATTAGTTTCTTTCTTGATTCAGATAGAGCATGCAATTTTAGATAACTTTCTAATTGTCTCCTATTATCACTTTTTCTTCATTCTCTTGCTATCTTTATTTGAAAAGCAAGAATGTAAGTTTAGTAGCCGGCACATTTTTGGTTCAATACCTGGGTTGTACTTGCTGATTTGTGGCTAAATGCACCCACCAATAAGCAAGCGCTATCCAGGGTGCTGAACCAAACAATGGCTGTCTCCTTAGATTAGATGCCTTATTTTTCAAAAAAATATAGCAAGAGAAAGAAGAAAATTTGATAATTTTTATTAGTATTGTACATTACATTGCCAGGTTGCCTATATTCTGCTGCTTGAGAATATCAAAGAATAAAAAATTACTTTAAAACTAATAGAATGTTTAATTCGAATTAGATTTTATATCTATTGCAACTATTATGTAACATTAATCTACACCTGCCTGAGCAAAGCAAGAGGCAATATTAGCACTATATTATGCTGAACGTCAGGGAGACAAAATCAATAACCCAGAATAATATTGTACTTATTAGTATGTATAATGTTCAGAAAATGATTGGAATAATACAATGTAGTTATCCACTGGTTAATTGGTAACTATATCTTATGCATAGGGACAGTAACATCAGCTTCAGCTAATCTAAGCAAAAATTATAGAGTGTACTGAGGTGAGGTCGTGAGCTGAGTGTCTCTCTGGAGTCCGCACTGTGCCACTCTGTGTGTTATAGGCGGTTGAGTTGTTTATGGCCACATCCGGATCTTAGACTATGCATTTTTTTTTTTATCTGATGGCCTCATGTTTTGTTTGGGTATTTAGCAGTGAGCACATAATATTATATTATACTGATTAACAAGTAACTGAGGTGAGGCGAGCTGAGTGTCTCTGCACTGTGCCACATTTAGATTGGAGTCTACATTTTATTCTGGCGCATCTAATTTATAGGTAGCACACTGGCACATAATATTATATTATACTGAGGTCGTGAGCTGAGTGCCCAAGACTATGATAAAGGACAGGTGAGGATATATGAGTGCTCAGTGCACTCCTTATAAATATTATTTTAGCAATCCCCAAATCAATTTATTGATGTTGTAGGTGGCTGCTTTGATGCTGTGTTTAAACAGAGCTGTCTACAGGCTCAATGTTGTCATAAAGTTATTAATAGAAATCCAAACTTTGGAAGCTGGATCAAATTAGTGCCTAATGAGTAACTGTGTCTGATTGTTCTTTTTATTGCAGTAAGTGACGGCTAAAGAGCTGGATAAAATGAATATTATGTGAATCATTAGTAGAAATTCAACACATGATTTCCTCCGACTCCTGCATATTAATTTATTTTTGTACTCCCTGGTGTTAATAAGCTTTTGATTTTTTTATAACTGTGAACATTCTCATTAGAGTACAAGCTATTTTTTCTTTTTATGCTACATTATTAATGAACCCAAAAAAATACACAGTTTGAATAAACTACAACCATGCTCTAATTCTCAAGTATTTTATAGACATTGTTTATCAAACTTAACTTTCTTTAAAAGCACTTATCATAAAATACCATGGCTGGTGTTACAATTATAATCTTTTTATTAATGAACTAACCTGCAGTGCACCCCACTGGGAGTGTAATTTCTTCTGCTGGCTGTGCTTGCTTTGGCTATTCAATAACTGAGACTCCAGTATCAAATATGTCAGTATAGTTTGGTAAGCCACAAGCTAAATCAGCTATTTCAAAGGGCAAAATAGTGAGCTACTTTTAAACAGTTTAATACACTATAGTTGAAAAATGGATTCTTAGGAACAATGTAAATTGGAGAAAATTTTGGGATGAAATGTCCCTTTAAACTTAATACCAGACAAATCTCTTCAAACATTTTATTTATTTTGTGGATTTGCTATTAAACCCTGCAGAGAGGTTAAACACATAATCAAAACTGCTCACCTGATGTGTTCAGCTAGCTCCTAGTAGTGCATTTCTGTTCGATTAGTCTGAATCATGAGCATACATAACATGACTGTGTTTTGTGTCTTTTTAAGACTAAACTAATATGTTATTCTTAAGCAGCAAAACAGAAATGTCTTGTAATAACAAGTTGTTTACTGTCCCTTTAATGGCAGATACCTTCTTTGGTATTAATAAGGTTTTGAGGGTTGAAAGCTAGGTTTGTGTACTTTTCTTTACCCCATAATGAGGTTATTTTTAAAAAAATTTAATTAGTAATTCTGACAGAGATATGTGTCAAGGAAAAAAAAAATTTTGGGGGTGGTTTTGACGTTAGTGAAAATGTATCTACTGAAACCTGTAAGTTCCCACTAACCAATGTCATCTGCTATCGTATGTGACAGTCTACATATGTTTATCCATTTTAGTGTTTTTTAATGTAGTTTATTCAAATTCCTTTTGACCTTGCCCTCGTTTTGATGTTCCAGTTGTTGCGCATGCGTAGATAGTTATTCAGAATCTGACTGCAGTTTAAAAGATATCAGATCCCATATCGCAATAAGGACAGGGCTACACTACACAGAGCATATCTAGATGTTCATTATGCAAGAAAGCAAGTAAGTTGTTTGTTGTTTTTTACATAATATGTTTATTTTTAGATTTACTTTGATTAACTCTAGTTCTCTCCTTCTGATTTCTCTCTTTTTTTCTCTGTTGCCAGGTGTTCAGTATTCTAATTTTTGGAAAATGGAAAACACTATATCCAACCTCAGAAATTTCTCAAGATTGGACTTTCCCTCAAAAATTGAAGTAATAAATAAAGGAAGACCAATGCCTGAGCTCAAGGACTTACTTCAAAAAGACAAAACCATGACACGTACATTCCAAATGGAGTGGTATCAAAGGAAAGAATGGCTGTGTGGCTGTGCTACAAAGAACCGCCTTTACTGCTTTCCGTGTATTTTATTCTCCACTACAGATAATGTTTGGACAAATGCTGGATTTGGAGATTTAAAAAATCTATCAAGGGGCACTAACAAACATGAGAAATCGACCAGTCGCATTCAAAACCAATTTGCTTGGAAAACCTTTGGATCAGCGAGAAGGATAGATACTTCTTTAAATGAACAGCGGAGATTAGATATCATCAACCACAATGCAAAAGTGACTGAAAACCGTGAGATTTTAAAAAACCTTATTCAAGCAACCTTCTATCTAGGCAAACAAGAAATAGCATTCCATGGTAACGAGGAGGGTGCAAAGTCTTCGAATCGTGGCAACTATGTGGAGCTATTGCATATGTTTGCATGGAAAGATGCAACTTTTGCAAGACATTTGCAAACATCCACTGTGTTTTCTGGATGTTCAAATAGAATCCAGAATGACTTAATCGAATCAGTAGCTGATATAGTAAGAGATGATATAAGAAAGGAGATTAATGCAGCCCCCTTTGTTGCAGTTGAAGTAGACGAGACAACTGATGTTACAAACATAACAAAAATCTCTGTAATTTTGCATTATGTGGCTAAAAGTGACCTGGATTGTGAGCTAATTGTGAAGGAGGCGTTCTTAGGATTTGATGAAGTGGTTGACAGACGAGCACCAGCTATTGCAGAGTATGTATTGGGAGTGTTGGAGAAATATCATTGTGTTGAAAAGCTGGTAGCTCAGACTTACGACGGAGCCTCTGTGATGGCATCAGCTATTAATGGGGTGCAAGCAAAGATTAAAGAAAAAAGTACCTGAAGCAACTTTTTTTTTTTTTTTAAATCAAAGTTTTTTATTTAGGTATTTAGCATTACAAAGTGATTAAAGAGGCATTAAATACAACATCTTTAGTACATAATAACCAGTGCACAGAAAGCATGAAATGAAACGGTACTACAAAATACACATATCTTCATCAATAATACAGCTTAGATGTGCATAAATATCCAAATTAAGTGTTGAAACCCGACTAAACAAGCTAAAGGCACATATATTCATTATTTCTACTGGGTAATGATACCTATTTTTTTTTTTTTTTTCATTGTTTTATATATTTAAATAAACACTCCTCCCAATTAAACTAGCCCACCTAATAGTATGATACCTAACATCTGCTTGTAAATAATGGACAAGAAATCATCAAACAAACCGTAGGAGAAGAGAATACAATTTACTCTATATGTATGTATTGTTTATAAGTTAGTCAGTTTGAATATCCATAGCAACTTGTACATCCTATAGTATGGTAAACTAAATATAACAATCATTGAATTCTACCTAACTTAAAAAGGGAAATAAGAAAAGCTTATTAGTAATTGTGGATTACACTTTTCTCCCTTGTAGTAAAGGACACCTTATAGTATAATATCAAGCTTCTATTTATGAAAATTGAGAAAGAGGGTATATTTGCAATAGAGGGGAGTTATATCTTATAAATTATGGCATAATGATGGTGGTTCAGAGTATCCATCATACATACAGAAGAACATCCAACAATCATACCAGCAAGGACATAGTATATAGCAACCATATCTTAAAATACTAATTTGCTGTGTGCTCAAGCACCTATGTAACTACGAGAAAATACTTTATTTGGCAGTAAATAGGATATATCAAAAGTAGTATAGATAGAAAGGGCTCTTGCAGGGGCTTAGTTTACCTCTGTGTCTAATTTTATACCTCTTAGATCTTAGTGAAGCAAATTATCAATAACTAGGCACTGAGAAATGCAGAGAAAATAAAATATAATCCAGATAAGCCTGGAAGAGACTACACATAGTTTTAACTATAGGGAGGTAATTTTGAATATATACCTAGCCTTCATGAAAGGAGCACTGTAAACTGCAGTCAAAATTAGGGAAATATTCTAACGCTTACTGTATAGCATGCCCCCTATGGAACTCAAATTATGTTTATCAAGTGGCACATAATGTGTAAGGTAAGACTTCAGTTGTTACCTAAATGATCTCAACTACATGCATTATATCCCTAAGATTTTTGCTAAGCAGGATATTTGTATATTGAAAACTAAACTATGCTGCTTGACGCAGTGACCCCAGTTGCAAAGAAGAATGTGTGTTCCGTCGGCTATGAAGAGCCATGAACTCCAATAAAGTTAATCCAGACCCTAAGCATACCTCTGCACAACATTTGCTAACTACCAACTGTAACCCACATGAGTATGTATATAAGGCAGAATATGTCAATAAAATATGAGAGTTACAAGAACCAGAAAGTTAAGGACCTACGTATCAAACTATTTAGATCTCATTAGTGAGTCCAGCAAACACAGTCATATAGATACCCGATTCTAGGTATTAGGTCTTCAGCTACAAACCGTCTAGGTTCACCCCACTCCAACTTTTATACAGCTTCTGCGAGGCAAGTTGCAAACATACCGGGAGACATGCCGGCCTGGAAAAAAGGCCCAGACAAAAAGCATGCCACCCCGGATCAACATTCGAGCAGTCAGTTGCCATCTCACTCTGTGTCTGCCTCGCTGTGTGTTAGGAGCCATAGTCCCGACTTTGACAAAATGTCCGGTGAGATCCGATGCTCCCGCTTCTCGCCTAGCAGTAAAACCCCCTCTTCCCCTGTGGGGACCGGCCGCATCCCCTTCCAGGGGAGCCGAGGGCAGCGCAACATACTCCTTGTCAGACCTCACAAGTAAGCTTCGTGTAAACTGCTCCTTACTTTGTAGTGTTCCGGAATTCTGTAGCTGTGCAGCAGCGTCTGTCGGGTCATCTCTGGCCTTATATCCGTGGTCTCAGTGGACCTCTCAGTGCCTCCAGCCTCTGGAACATTCGCAATGGGGCCTAACTCACTCATGGCCACTCTGCATGTGTCACGTAGATCAGCAAACCTGCAGTCCATTAGGTGCCCCAAGGCCTCCAGTTTAGCCCTTAGAATAGCATTAAAATCCTCCATGTTGCTATTGTTATATGATGTTCCCCTGTATGCAGAAGGTTATAGCAGATAAATACTGCTCAACTCGGAACTTGTAGGTGTCCGAGGGGGGTGATGTACACGCGTGATGAAGTCGCGGCCTATGTTCACGGACCTGACAGTTTAGGCCCAGCTTGTAGATTCATAAAAATGGAGACATCCTACAGCTTCATGTCTTCTCCTTTGCTGAATTAGTAAGTTACCCTGAAGCAACTTTTATTCATTGTTATGCCCACAAGTTAAACCTGGTGCTTTCTAATTCAGCTAAATCTATAGAGTGTAAAGAGTGTAAAGTATTTTTTTCTACACTTGAGGGAATGGCCACATTTTTCAGTAAATCGACAAAGCGCACCCACCTACTGGACGATATGGTGAAGAGACGTTTACCGAGAGCAGCACCCACCAGATGGAGTTCAAATTCCAGACTAGTGCAGACTGTCAACATGTATCAAAGTGATATACGTGCTATGTTCCTGTTTCTCAGAGAAAATCCAGATGGTTGGGATCATGAGACCTTGATGATGTCTGAAGGATATTACTGCTTTCTGAATAAAGCATCAACCTGCTTCTTGCTTATGACATATGAGGTCATTTTCATACAAACGGACGCACTCTTTCGATTACTGCAGTGTAAAGTGATGGATGTTGGATTCTGCTGTCGGAGAATTGCTGACACCATGAAATTTCTTGAAAATCACAGACAAGAGTTTGACAATTTGTATGGGAAATTTGAGGCGGATTGCATCAGAATGGGGCTGACAGACAATGTAAGGAGTAAACAGCCAATAAAAGATGTGAGGAGAAGGTTGTTTTACAACATTATGGACAATGTAAACGTTCAAATGAAAGCTCGGTTTGACCATTTTGCTGAGCTAGAATTCCTTTGTTTGGTCGATTGCACTAAATTGCTAGAGATGTCCAAACATATTGATGACCAAAAACTGCAGAGCCTATCAAGATATGGCAAATACTTTGATTTAGTTTGATTAAAATCTGATCTAATTGGATTTTATAGTTCTGAAATGGTGAGAAATGATTGCAGATCGCCTACAGATCTACTCAACTTTTTGGCTAACAACGATCTCATGAAGACTGTTCCAGAGGCAGTGAAATTACTGAAGCTGGTTCTCACGATACCAGCTACAACGGCCTCTGTTGAGAGGTCCTTCTCTGCTTTAAAGCGCATAAAAACACATAGCAGGAATCGAACCAGTCAAGGACGACTTTCCTCTTTGGCTGTTTTAGCAATTGAGAGAGAAAGACTGGTACAGTTGCATGAAAAAAACTGTGAAGATTTTCTTAATAAAGTTATTGAAAATTTTGTAAAAAAAGATAGAAGAATTGACCTTGTCTACAAATAAGGGAGATGAACAAGACCAGTCACAGAAAAAAGTTTTGATTGTTAATATTTGTTAGATGTTTTATCATATAAGTTATTAAAGACCTATTTTAAACATAACAAAATGTTTTTTTTTCTTTTCTCTGAAGTTAATTTAAAATACAATATTCTGGTATTGCAATATATGATCAAACTTTAAAAAAAATGCTTTATTCTCAAGGTCATCAACATATTGCAGTTGAACTGGTGCTTTAGTGCAATGTTTCTTAACCGTGGCCCTCAAGTAGCCTCAACAGACCAGGTTTTCATTATAGATGAACCAGTGCACAATTGAAGTGCTCAGCTTAGCAGCAGTAATACCATGGATGGATTGTTTACTAACCTGCTATCAACCATCAGCTGATTATTTCACCAATGCAGCACTGGTTCGGCTATAATGAAAGCCTGGTCTTTTGGGGTACTTGAGGACTTCAGTTGAGAAACAATGCTTTAGTTTAAATGCCAAATTTTACATTTTAATTTCAAAGGGACTTGCCAAAAAATGTCATTATAATCATAGAGAGTGGAGAAATTGCTGTCTCTGAGAAGGTAAAACCATGCACTCTTATTTTTTCATTTGTATTAATAGTGACCTTGTTGTCCTAAACTACGGTCTTTACTTTGTAAAATGTCCGCCACAGCCTTTGCCTGTGCCTATCCCTGTTCACCAGCTGCCACTGGTTCACAACATTTTTATATTTACTGAATAATGAAGGAATATATAAGCATAATTTGCTGCATTAAAGTAAAAAGTATGTTTTAAACATATTTTAATGGGCCTGGATTTCTAGATCTCATAATCAGATCAAGCATTTTGTTATCTGGCAAGAGTTTCTGTTACAATGCTTTAGACTAAAATCAGATGTTTACTAAGTTGACCAGTTCTCCAAGACACCATTTAAAGGGAGATGAAAATGTTTTCTTTCATGATTTAGAAAGAGCATGCAATTTTAAATAACTTTCCAATTTACATCTAATATCTGGTTTTCTTCATTCTTTTGATATCCTTTGTTGAAAATCATATCTAAATATGCTCAGTAACTAATGAGCATATTTAGATATGATTTTCAACAAAGGATATAAAAAGAATGAAGAAAACCAGATATCCTTTGTTGAAAATCATATCTAAATATGCTCAGTAGAAATGAGCATATTTATATATGATTTTTTAACAAAGGATATCAAAAGAATGAAGGCGTATCTGATTCCGAGCCACTGCCTCACCAGCCTCTGAAGTCACCGCACATCACTGCTGCCAGCAGCACTTGGCAAGCAAAGCAGGGAAGAAACCCTGACACTATCTATCTATCTATCTATCTATCTATCTATCTATCTATATGTAAAATATATAACGTATTTCAATATCTATATAGTTATATAAATCAATATAGATATAGATATTTATTGTACAAAAATATATTCATATCTATCTATCTATCTATCTATCTATCGGCTAGATTACGAGTTTTGTCGGTAAAGACTTGCGTTGCTAACGCTCCTTTTTTTTCCAGTGATCACATTAAACAACGCTGGTATTACAAGTTTTCTGAATGGCTGCGTTAGCACCTGCAAAAAAGCAGTGTCCAGCTCCTAACGCAGCCCCATTGTTTCCTATGGGGAAATACCTTTTTATGTCTACACCTAACACTCTAACATGAACCGCGAGTCTAAACACCCCTAATCTTACACTTATTAACCCCTAATCTGCCACCCCCGACATCGTCACCACCTGCATTATATTATTAACCCCTAATCTGCCGTTCCGGACACTGCCACCACCTACGTTATACCTATGAACCCCTAATCTGCTGCCCCTAACACCGCCACCACCTACATTATATTTATTAACCCCTAATCTGCCGCCCCTTACCTACAATTATTAACCCCTAATCTGCTGCCCCCAATGTCGCTGCCACTATACTAAATCTATTTACCCCTAATCCTAAATCGAACCCTAACCCTAACACCCCCCTAACTTCAATATTATTTAAATAAATCTAAATAAAATTACTATAATTAATTAAATTATTACTATTTAAAACTAAATACTTACCTATAAAATAAACCATAATATAGCTGCAATATAACTAATAGTTACATTATAGCTATTTTAGTATTTATTTTTATTTTACAGGCAACTTTGTATTTATTTTAACTAGGTACAATAGTTATTAAATAGTTATTAACTATTTAATAGCTACTTAGCTAAAATAAATACAAGTTTACCTGTAAAATAAATCCTAACCTAGGTTACAATTACACCTAACACTACTCTATAATTAAATTAATTACCTAAACTAACTACAATTAAATACAATTAAATTAACTAAACAAAATTATGAAAAAAACAAACACTAAATTACAGAAAATAAAAAAGAAATTACAAGAAGTTTAAACTAATTACACCTAATCTAAGCCCCCTAATAAAATAATAAAGCCCCCCAAAATAATAAAATTCCCTACCCTATACTAAATTACAAAGTAATCAGCTCTTTTACCAGCTCTTAAAAGGGCTTTTTGCGGGGCATTTCCCCAAAGTAATCAGCTCTTTTACCTGTAAAAAAAAATACAATACCCCCCCCAAGATTACAACCCACATACCCCTACTCTAAAACCCAGTAGGGGTATGTGGGTGCTTGGAACAGCCAATAGAATGCAATCTTAATCCTATTGGCTGATTGGATCAGCCAATCGGATTAAACTTCAATCCGATTGGCTGATTCTGGATTCTGTTATAGTAACGGCGATGTCTGGGAGTGGCGGAATAGGGGTTAATAAACTTTATTAGTAGCGGCGATGTCGGGAGCGGCAGATTAGGGGTTAATAACGTTAAAATAGTGTTTGTGATGTGGGAGGGCCTCGGTTTAGGGGTTAATAGGTAGTTTATGGGTGTTAGTGTACTTTGTTACAGTTTAGTTGAGTTTTGTGTAACATTTTTGTTGCGCAAAACTCATAACTACTGGTCTCAGATTGCAGAACAGATCGTGTCGGTATAGGCTGTACCGCAAGCTTTTTAGCCTCACTGCAAAACTTGTAATGGCAGCGCTACGGACGCTAATATGGCCATTTTTTCAGTGTTAAAACACAAACGCACAACTTGTAATTTAGGTGAATGTTAGAAAACCTGCAACTCCTACAAACACATTTGACATAGTCCAACGTTTAAAAAACCCCTGCAATATTGTAAAACTAAAAGGCTGTGACTACTGTATTTTATGGTATTGTAATATCTCGTACATTAAATTTTCCCACAAAGAAAATAACATGCCAAAATTAAAAACATGTTTTTTTTATAATAAACTTACTTTAAATACATAATAAACTATTTGTTATGGCTTCAATGGTTCAGTCCAAGGCCAGAAGGCATTAAGCCCCCCCACTATGCAATACATTATATTGTAAAAAAATAAATACATTCCTGTACTAAAGCAGCAATTTATTATACTTGGTGAGTCTGCTCTTACTGTAGCCTTTACCATATTGTGTTCACTTTCCTTAAGCTTGTTTATGTCACTTCCTGTTTCAGCTAGGGTGGGAAATTCAACTACAAGAAGGAGACCATTTCAGTTTCTAGCAGCGAGATCTGTGATATTAATTATGCTGAACATGTGATACAAGTGTCATTTCAGGAGTTATAAGGCTTAGCTTGAGACACCTGGCATTATGCCTCTGTGTTTGCTTCAGCCTCAATTCAACATTTTTCCAGGCTTCAGGAAATTCTAATCTTTTATGGTTTGCTCTGCATTGTAGTCTTTTGTAACACATGATCTTATAAACTGTCCATATCTCTTCAGATAGAATGTTATGCACCACCAGAGAGTCCTGCCTGCAGCACACAGTGCAAACATATATACAGCTACAAGACAAGTGCGGTCTGACAGTGCAGGGTAGCCATTCACTGAAGATATATAGTTAGGGGTGTATGTAGCATACTTGCAAATGGAGAACTAGACTGCTGTTTCACTATGTTTAGCTTTTATCAATGGTAACCTATGGCATACTTGAACAAAAGGCTAGTAAACTTTATGGTGCTTCACAAGCTGCTAGATTTGGATCTTGTATAAACCACATTATAATATGCTCTATTATCTGACCTCTATGAATTATATATTTCTATAAGAACTGCTTGTTTGGATATTGAGCTGCTATATTTTTGCCTCTATGCTACGCTGCATGAAATGTTGAGTTTTCTGGTCTTTTAACCTGACGTTTCAACCTACTGCATTAATAATGAGCTAATTTGTAAATGGGGGCACTAGTTGAGTTTACAATTAACCAATCACATTTGAAACCATGCCTGTAGGTAAATAGCATACACCTACAATTAATGAAAGGGATTATGATTAATCCCAATTTAAAGTTAGCTGTTGCTGTAGGATTTGCTTGAATGTTTGGGGTTGCATTTTTCTCTGAGAATCATGGTTCACAAAGAGTTGCGAAATGAACTGCAATAGCCAATTGTTGAAAGCTATCAATCAGGAGAGGGATGTAAAATTATAATGTGGCACCCCAGAGACATTGCAAAGGTCAGGATGACCCTCCAAAGCTGATGAGAGGATGAGGATAAACTTGTCAGGAAGGCTACTAAGAGGCCAACAGAAAGACTACAGGAATTTCTGGCAGGTACCGGTCACTTGTTGCCTATGACCACCATGTCTCGTAATCTGTACATGTCTGGGCTATGGGCTAGGGTGGCAAGACAGGAACACTTTCTTTCAAAAAGAAACATCCAGGTCAGAGTAAATTATGCCAAAAATGAATTCAGTCCCCCCAAACCATGTGGGAATATGTGCTATGGTTTGAGGAGACAAAGGTTGAAGATTGCTGCCTAAATTGTTTTGCACAAAGCCAATAAAGTTCATCAGCCAAGGACCACCATACAGACTTTGAAGCATAGTAATTGTAGCATTATGCTTTGGGGTTGATTTTATTCAGATGGGTCAGGGGCTGTTGTCAAAATAGATGGGACAATGAATAGCTCCAAATACCAAGATATTTTGGCACTAAACCTGTGTAATCGCACAGGAAAAGCAGAAACACACCAGAGTCTAGTTTGAAAACGCGAAGAAAGTTGTAGTCAGGGTTTGGAGAAGTGCTGAGAGAAGTCAAACAAGCTGAAGTCGATATACAGTAAAGCAATCCGCAAATAGTAACTAGATTAAGGGTGAGCAAACAACCAGAATAATCAGGCATGCAAGATGGCAGGAAGTGACCTCTTATAGGCCAAGAACAGTCACATGATCAGAGTAAGGTGAAGAGAGTTTAATGTAATGAAGCTAGAGACAGGTTCAAGGCAAGGTATGAAAGCAAATGGATTTAAGTTCTGAAATGGCAGATTGACAGAACAAAGGGTTAGTACCAGAGAGACCAGGCTTCAATACCATATCTGCCCCTAACAGTTCTCCCTCCTTCAGCTTTGAAGCATGAATATTTTCAACCGGTTTCAAAGATCTCTCTTCAGGTCCATATCCCTTCCAATTAACCAAATATTGTAAATGTCCAGGATGAACTCTAGAATCTAAAAAAAATTCTACCATATATTATTCTTCACCATCCTCTTGTTCAATAGGTGGAGGGAGTGAAATCCTACCTGGAAAAGTATTCTCATGAATTGGTTTTAGAAGAGCTGAATGATTCACAGGGTCTAATGTGGGATTTGTAGCAGGAAAGTAACTGGATTGACCTGTTATCTTATAAGGACCAATGTACTTTTGACTCAGTTTCTTAGATGGAACTTGAACCTTGAGATTGTTTGTGGAGAGCCAGACTCTGGGGCCTAGTTATCAAGCCGTCAACCTCAAATACGCTGGAATTCCGCAGCGTATTTGTGGCGAGGCTGATTCGCCTTAGTTATCAAAGGCTCGAGACTGGCAAAAGTAGAATTTTGTGACGTAAGCATCGTTCCGCCGGACTCAGTCCGACACAGATCGATTCTTACGTCACTCCAGATGTTCCGCACACAAGTGCGGCACATTCTCACTACTTTTGCTAGCTATCAAAAAACTAGCAGGTACTCTCGGCACTTTTACGGCCCAGCGTACCTGGTTTTCAATCCGCCACCCCTGGAGGCGGCGGATCCCATAGGAATCAATGGGAGTCTGACCATAGCGAAAGTACAAGTTCGCTGCTGACAGACATCCCATTGATTTCTATGGGAGCTGTCTACACCTAACACCCTAACATGTACCCCAAGTCTAAACACCACTAATCTGACCCCCCCTACACCGCCGCAACTAAATAAAGTTATTACCCCCTAAACCGCCGCTCCCGGAGCCCACCGCAAGCTACTCTATACATATTAACCCCTAAACCGCCGCTCCCGGAGCCCACCGCAACTATAATAAATGTATTAACCCCTAAACCGCCGCTCCCTGAACCCGCCGCAACCTATATTAAATGTATTAACCCCTATCCTGCCCCCCCTACACCGTCGCCACCTATAATAAATTTATTAACCCCTAATCTGCCCCCCCTACACCGTCACCACCTATAATAAATTTATTAACCCCTAATCTGCCCCCCCTACACCGTCGCCACCTATAATAAATTTATTAACCCCTATCCTGCCCCCCACTACGCCGCCGCCACTGTAATAAAATTATTAACCCCTAAACCTAAGTCTAACCCTAACCCTAACGCCCCCCTAACTTAAATATTAATTAAATAAATCTAAATAAATTAACTCTTATTAAGTAAATGAATCCTATTTAAAACTAAATACTTACCTTTAAAATAAACCCTAATATAGCTACAATATAAATAATAATTATATTCTAGCTATTTTAGGATTTATATTTATTTTACAGGTACCTTTCAATTTATTTTAACCATGTACAATAACTATTAAATAGTTATTAACTATTTAATAGCTTACCTAGCTAAAATAAAGAGAAATGTATCTGTGAAATAAATCCTAACATAAGTTACAATTACACCTAACACTACACTATACTTTAATAAATTATTCCTATTTAAAAATAAATACTTACCTGTAAAATAAACCCTAAGATAGCTACAATATAATTAATAATTATATTATAGCTATTTTAGGATTTATATTTATTTTACAGGTAACTTTGTATTTATTTTAGCTAGTTAGAATAGTTATTAAATAGTTATTAACTATTTAATAACTACATAGCTAAAAGAAATACAAAATTACCTGTAAAATAAATCCTAACTTAAGTTACAATTAAACCTAATACTACACTATCATTAAATTAATTAAATAAATTACCTACAAATAACTACAATTAAATACAATTACATAAACTAAAGTACAAAAAATAAAAAAAGCTAAGTTACAAAAAATAAAAAAATAAGTTACAAACATGTTACAAATATTACAACAATTTTAAGCTACTTACACCTAATCTAAGCCCCCTAATAAAATAACAAACCCCCCCAAAATAAAAAAATGCCCTACCCTATTCTAAATTAAATAAAGTTCAACGCTCTTTTACCTTACCAGCCCTTAAAAGGGCCATTTGTGGGGGCATGCCCCAAAGAAAACAGCTCTTTTGCCTGTAAAAGAAAAATACAACCCCCCCCAACATTAAAACCCACCACCCACATACCCCTAATCTAACCCAAACCCCCCTTACAAAAACCTAACACTAATCCCCTGAAGATCATCCTACCTTGAGTCGTCTTCAGGGAGCTAAGAGATCAAAGTGGCAGGAATTATAATCAAAAGTGGCTGATTCTGTTCTGAACTAAAATATATTATGAAAATCCTAATACAATTAATACAATTAATAGATTCTAGCGTTAATTTTCTGATATATTGATTAATATTGATTAAGGTTTCAAACTTATTAAGTTTACAAGATGGTGCAAAACTTAGGCCTTTTTCCAGTACTTTTTCTTGTTTTTCGTTTAGAGTTATTTTACTCAGATTAAATATACCCACTTTCTTGACATTTTTTATCTCACTTACTGTCTCTTTATTGTTTTGTTTAGAGGTTCCTCTCCCTCTTCTACCTCTAGCCTTCTTTTTCCTTGTGCCAATCTTGGTGGTTTTGGGGCCTCTAAAAAATCTCTTGAAGTCCCCGCAATCGCGGGGGCATCCTCTAAAAAATTTCTGCTATGTGTACTTTTCTCCTGCATATTGGAATGTAATTGTTCTCTATGATGAAATGTTCTCTGTGGACTAAAATTTTGATCTAGTGGTGCAAACCTATTTTGTAGTGGAATTCTCCAGTTTTGATGGTCATTATATTGATCTCTTTGTTGATCTTTATAGGTGTTTTGGCATTGCATATAGTAATTTCCAGATGTGTTATATGATCGTCTATATTGGTCACCTGTTGTATTATCAAATTGTCTATTATTATAATGACTGTCTGATTGTCTGTTGTCATTCTGTCTATAATTATAATTGTTTTTATATCGGTTGTATTGGTCAAATTGTCTATTATCATTATGTCCATAGTAATTCGTCCTATTGTGGTATTTATTATAATGCCAATTTGGATAATCTTTTTGATTATATTTTCTATTATATCCACCCTCATTTCTATATCCATTGTATTCTCTCTGTGGGGATCTATACGGTCTATTGTTGTTATTGTACCAATTGTCATTATTGTTTCTTATCGGTGTTTTTACGTCCAAAAAATCAGGTCCCTGATTCCATTGTTCTCTATTAAAATTATCATAATTAAAATCTGAATCTTTCAGATTGAGCTCGCATTCTATTGGCTGTTCCGATCAGCCAATAGAATGCGAGCTCAATCTGATTGGCTGATTGGATCAGCCAATCGGATTGAACTTGAATCTGATTGGCTGATTCCATCAGCCAATCAGATTTTCCTACCTTAATTCCGATTGGCTGATAGAATCCTATCAGCCAATCGGAATTGAGGGGACGCCATCTTGGATGACGTCCCTTAAAGGAGCCGTCATTCGTCGTAGTCCGTCGGTGAAGAAGGTGGTTCCGCATCGGCGGAAGGAAGATTCAAGACCCGGCTTGGAAGATGACTTCGCACGGATAGAAGACCTCTTCAGCGCCTCTTTGAAGATGACATCGGACGGATCGAAGACTTTTCTTCAGCGTCGCCTGGATGATGACTTCATCGGATGGAAGATTTCTTCAGCGCCGCTTGGAGGATTAACTTCTTCCGCTCCGGATGTCCTCTTCAGTTCCATCGGTGGCTCGGCTGAGTGAAGACGACTCAAGGTAGGATGATCTTCAGGGGATTAGTGTTAAGTTTTTGTAAGGGGGGTTTGGGTTAGATTAGGGGTATGTGGGTGGTGGGTTTTAATGTTGGTGGGGGGGGTTGTATTTTTCTTTTACAGGCAAAAGAGCTGTTTTCTTTGGGGCATGCCCCCACAAATGGCCCTTTTAAGGGCTGGTAAGGTAAAAGAGCTTTGAAATTTATTTAATTTAGAATAGGGTAGGGCATTTTTTTATTTTGGGGGGGTTTGTTATTTTATTAGGGGGCTTAGATTAGGTGTAAGTAGCTTAAAATTGTTGTAATATTTGTAACATGTTTGTAACTTATTTTTTTATTTTTTGTAACTTAGCTTTTTTTATTTTTTGTACTTTAGTTAGTTTATGTAATTGTATTTAATTGTAGTTATTTGTAGTTAATTTATTTAATTAATTTAATGATAGTGTAGTATTAGGTTTAATTGTAACTTAAGTTATGATTTATTTTACAGGTAATTTTGTATTTCTTTTAGCTATGTAGTTATTAAATAGTTAATAACTATTTAATAACTATTCTAACTAGCTAAAATAAATACAAAGTTACCTGTAAAATAAATATAAATCCTAAGATAGCTATAATATAATTATTAATTACATTGTAGCTATCTTAGGGTTTATTTTACAGGTAGGTATTTAGCTTTAAATAGGAATAATTTATTAAAGTATAGTGTAGTGTTAGGTGTAATTGTAACTTAGGTTAGGATTTATTTCACAGGTACATTTCTCTTTATTTTAGCTAGGTAAGCTATTAAATAGTTAATAACTATTTAATAGTTATTGTACATGGTTAAAATAAATTGAAAGGTACCTGTAAAATAAAAATAAATCCTAAGATAGCTAGAATATAATTATTATTTATATTGTAGCTATATTAGGGTTTATTTTAAAGGTAAGTATTTAGTTTTAAATAGGATTCATTTAGTTAATAAGAGTTAATTTATTTAGATTTATTTAATTAATATTTAAGTTAGGGGGGCGTTAGGGTTAGGGTTAGACTTAGGTTTAGGGGTTAATAATTTTATTACAGTGGCAGCGGCGTAGTGGGGGGCAGGATAGGGGTTAATAAATTTATTATAGGGAGCGACGGTGTAGGGGAGGCAGATTAGGGGTTAATAAATTTATTATAGGTGACGACGGTGTAGGGGGGGGCAGGATAGGGGTTACTAGGTATACTGTAGGTGGTAGCGGTGTCCGGGAGCGGCGGTTTAGGGGTTAATACATTTATTTAGTTGCGGAGAGGTGCGGGATCAGCAGGATAGGGGTTAATAATTTTATTATAGAGGGCGACGGTATGGGGGGGGCAGGATAGGGGTTACTAGGTATACTGTAGGTGGTAGCGGTGTCCGGGAGCGGCGGTTTAGGGGTTAATACATTTATAAGAGTTGCGGCGGGGTCTAGGAGCGGCGGTTTAGGGATTAGTAACTTTATTGAGTTGCGGGAGGCTCCGGGGGCGCCGATATAGGGATAGAACAGTGTAGTTTAGTGTGAGTGCTTAGTGACAGGCTAGCAATAAAGCTGGGAAAAAGCCGAAGGGCAGCGAGATCGGATGAGTGATAACTGTCACAGTCCGCTGCTCATCGCCCCGCGGCTTTTTGACAGCTTTATTTGATAACTTAGGCGTATTTTTTCAGGTCCGCGGCGGCGAAGGTAGGCGAGCTTAGGCGGGCGTATTGGGCCGGCGAAGCAAGAAAAGTAGACGGCTTGATAACTACCCCCCATTATCTCCAATAGGAAAAACTGGATACTGTTTACGATATTTGTTAGCAGATCTCATAACTTTCCTGAGCTTCACTGAGAGTTGTTTTCAAAATAGTCTTATGTAGAGCTGCAAGTCATTCTTCTACGGCTGGCATAGAATCTGTCTGGCGGTGGAACTGTGTTTTGCATGATTATAGGCAAATTCTGCTGTGGGTGGCAAATCAGCCCAATTATACTGAAGATAATTAACAAAACATCACAGATACTGCTTTTAAGTCTGGTCAAGGTGTATTAAAACATTTAACCAGCATTAAATGTTGAACAGATAGCTGATCACAATTTTCAAAATCAATTTATTATTATTATTAATATTATTATTTTGTTTTGCTAAAATATGCCTAGATTACGAGTTTTGCGGTAAGGCCAAAAACGCTTCTTTTTCATCTACCGCAAAACTCGTAATCTAGGCCATAGCTCTTTACTATTCTGTACTAGCCTTCTCCAAATTATCCAAATGGGATACTGTAACATCGGCAACAAATTTCACAAATTACAAATACCTTTTACAGTGAAGAAGTCGACAGGTGTTTCTTCTTCCAAATTTAGATATGTTTAGTTAATGAATCTTTATCTCCAAACTCTGCTTGTAGAACAGACTTCACTACCAAGGACAAACATGAGCAATAACTTGCAACAGCTGATCATTCACAGTATGGCATTATACAATATCCCTAAACTGAGTAAAAATGCTTTACAATGTATTTAGTTTATTGCGTCACTTTTTGTTTGCGCACTTCACATGCAATAGACCACTTTTCATACATAATCTGGCAGAACGTTTTTATTATTGATCCGAATGGTAGTCAATAAAACTTTTGGAAGGAAATTTGTTCAGTATATTTTGGGTTATTTCAAACTGAAAAAAATTATAATAACATGTCAATGTTGTATAAATATAGTTACCTCTACCGCCAAAACTACAGAATAAAAATGCTGACAATAGAAATAGAGTCAGAATAAAATTAAAATACCTTTAAAATTTTAACTTCTATAGACATTTAACTCCAGCGCCAAAGTATATTTGGATGTGGATGGGTGATATAAAAAAAATAGACCTCTAGGGATAACGCCATATTGGTGTATTAGTTTGGCAGCTTTTGTACTGTTTTAATACTGTATCTAATGCATATTCTTTTGTTGTCATTAAATATGTTAGGAAACATAACATATGCAATGAGCAATCCCTATATAGTACTAAAGGTTTATGCTAAAAAATATGTACCATTTACAAGAGCCCCATGTCAATTCTTTGGAAACCACTGGAGGCGCTGCTGTCTCCATACGTGTAGTTACATGCATTATGCTGTGTTGGGTATGCTAGAGTTCCTGAAGCCAATCCGTTATATATATATATCCGTGAATAATACAGGGTTTCAGCCTCCCCTTATCTTGATTGATGTTAAATGGCATGACTCTCTGTCCAATGAGAACAAACACAAAATACCAGAGTACAGCACATCAGCTAGACACACTGCAAGCTGCCAGGAGGGAGGCACTCCAGACAATCCAATAAATACAAATAGCAGCAGCACTTGTCCAAATCTTAAAGGGTAGGTTTATTGAGTACAGCTTAAAGAAATCACAATTAGTCTCTGGGCAGAACGATAAGCCCTTCTCAATGACAGACAGTTATTTGGAGCCACCAATTTTATTTTTTGAAGAAAGCTTTGTTTAAGAGAATACTTTATTTATTCAATATGGCGCCAGTCTTTCATTAAATATAGCAGTGATTTTTACAAAAAATTGGAGGATCTAGTACTTTCAGGCAATAAATATATTATATACTCCTTAGACGTGGTTAGTCTATACACATCTATAAGTCACAATAGTGGCCTAGGGGCTGTTCATCATACTTTGCTTACTAGTGGCAGATTTTCAGACATGCAATGCACTTTTCTAATTGAATTATTATATATAATTTTTAATGCAATTACTTTCTATTTCAGGACCAATATTACATACAAGTTCAAGGCACGGCTATGGGTTTCAATGTCACCCCCAATTATGCCAACATTTTTATGAATGTGTATAAAAAACGCTTTGTTTATGAGAATACTTTATTTATTCAATATGGGTCCACATGGTGGCGCTATATTGATTAAATTTTTGGCATTTGGGTTGGCGACATTGGGACCCTGCTGGGATTTGTGGCAGAACTTAACAATTCATCAAGGTTTTTTACATTTAAATTGAATTTCAGTGAAATCAGGATTGAGTTTGTAAACACTACAGTGTTTAAAGAAGATGGAAAACTATCAGTGGATTTATACAGGAAAGATATTGATTGCATAATAGCGCCCATCCTCCTTCTCTGTTAAAATCTCTTCCCTTTAGACAACTTGTAAGGGCTAAGAGAATTGTTTCTGATGAGTCTTTAGTAAATGACAGACTAATGAAAATGGGAAAATTATTCACTGATAGGGGATACCCGGGGGACCTGATACAGAAGAATATGGATAAAGTTCAGGCTCTGTCTAGACAACAGGTGTTGAGAGGTTCTACATCAGATAAGGAGAGTATGAGGAATAAAGACAGACTATTTTTTGTCACTCAGTTCAACAAACAGAGCAATCAGATTATGGGTATAATCAAAAAACATTGGCGTATACTTAAAGGGACATGAAACCCAAACATTTTCTTTCATGATTCAGATAGAGAATACAATTTTAAACAACTTTCCATTTTACATATATTATTTAATTTGCTTTCTTCTCTTGTTATCATTTGCTGAAAGGTTTATTTAGGTAAGCTCAGGAGCAGCAAAGAACATAGGTTCTAGCTGCTGATTGGTGGATGCATATATATACTGATTTTCATTGGCTCCCCATGTGTTCAGTTAGAAACCAGTGGTGCATTGCTGCTCCTTCAACAAATAATACCAAGAGAATGAAACAAATTAGATAACAGAAGTAAATTAGATAGTTTAAAATTGTATTCTCTATCTGAATCATGAACGATTTTTTGGGTGGTTTCATGTCCCTTTAAGGAATGTCACCCTTCAGTTTTGGAATTCCAGGATATGCCAATGACGGCCAACAGGAGGGCTTCCTCTCTTAGGGACCAACTATTTAGGACTGATATAGGTACTACTAGGGGTGATAAAACTTGTTATATCACCATTAAGAATAAGGGTTGTTATCTGTGCCTGGGTGGCTTCAGTTGTATTAACATGGTTAAAGGCAGTAATTTCTATCATCCCCATTCAAGTAAAAATTTTGAGATAAATGACTACCTCACGTGTATTTCTGAATACATTATTTATTTGATTAAATGCACTTGTGGCCTGATATATATGGGTGAATCAACTAGGAAAGCTAGAGAATGTATGATTAAACACAAATCAAATTTCAGGAAGGGGGATTTAAATGCTCCAGTTTCAAATAATTTTGTTCATGCAGGTCACCATAAAAGCATATTAAAATTGTTTAAAAAATATATTAATTTGAAGGTATGAAACTGGGTATGATACAATGGAGATCTCAAACATAACATATATATAAATATATATAATTAGGAAAATGGTAATAGCACTCCTGGTATAGCTGAAGGGCCCAAACTGGCCCACGGTGCCCTGGGTGCAATCCAAGTGGAATACAGTGCGGTTGAAGAAGGAGTCACTCACAGGGTCTTGTATCCCAAAAAAATACCAATGTATTTATTGACGTTTCGGGGTTACCCCCGTTTTCAAAATAAGCATACAAACTTACAAAAACGTACCCTCCTATGTACCCCTGCTAATCTAACACCGCTGGTCGGCAATCACGACCGCAAAACGGAAGTTGCACAGCGTCACGTGACTTAAAAGGTCACACGTGTTACCATGGCAACTGGACGCTAAGCCACGAGTGCCTAGTGTAAAGTTAAAAACAACAACATCAGCTGTAACATATTCTGGAGTAATGCCATGTGTAACCTATTAATTACTATAATCTACATGTCATAATACATCATGTTAATACATAGGATCAGACAGCAACAAGATGGCATCTCGCTGTGAAACAGTACAAACAGTCTCCAATATGGTCATAATACAGAATCCAGCGACTAGAAATGAAACAGCTTTAACGCAGTAATCATAAATTATCGAGTATATGGAGATATGCACGCATGAAACAGTATAAATAGCATAATTGTGCGGAATCTGCCCCATATTATACAGTATCGTTTTATAATGCATTGTTAAGCCTGTATTACAGACATAAATAAACAAGATTAAATGCTGTGTGATGTTTGAAGGGAAATGCCCATTTACATGGATGGATTGGTACAGGTGCTGACACTTGTAGATTAATATTAAGTGTACAAATTAGCCGTGGCCACTAATGATGTAATGAAAAGTAATGGTACAAAGTGGAGGTCTCTAATTGTAACGTATGTATGGAGTGTATATAGCTAATGGTGTCACAATGTCTCAATACAGAAACGTAGAAATAATGTTAGCTTCAGTTGGGATGTACAATATAAACAAAGTATCATGAAAATAATACAACGATAATGCAGAAAATAACAATTAAAAAATAACCAGTTAGTAAATACTGTGGCCTGTTAAGATACATAATGAAGAATTTAAAGATAAAGAAAAATAGGTTATATATATATAGATACATGGCCCACGTAGCATGTATCATAAGATAATTAACTAGTGATGAACATTCGCCTCAGGGGTTCCATGCAGTACAAGTAACAGATTAGGGAACCTATAGGAGGCAATGCCAGTCCAGGTGTACATTAAGACCCCTAGGGGTCATTCATCCCCACATCCAGACCAGATGCCTTTAACCTATACGTGGACGTACAACAATTTACATATTTACTAAGGCTTAAAGAACACTTCGGCACTTCTACAAGTGATGAGCCTGGAACAAAAATCAAGGGAAAAAGCACTTATGACCCCAACAGCAACAATGCCTCAATCCAAACATTTTCAAGACAAATATGACAGACGGGTAAGGAGGGCTGCAAGACGCATAAGATACACAGACACAATTTGATGGTCAATGAAAGAAAAGCCCTCAGAGACCTACAAGGGGACTCCAAAGTCATATTGAGGGAAGCGGACAAAGGAGGTGTCGTGGTCTTGCAAGACTATACCGACTATATAAAAGAAGTGATGCGTCAGTTGGAGGATAAAGATACCTACAGTACCCTTAGGGGCGATCAAACTAAAAAGTTCAAGAGTAAACTGGATGATTTAATCCAGCAATTACATAACAACAATCTGATGGACAAAGGCACCAGTGAATACATGACAATAGCATTCCCCAGGATATCGGTACTTAAGAGCCTTACGGATCCACCAGGGAGATAGGGCTAAAGCCCTCTTGCAAAGGGAGGCAAGGTGGATCTTTGATTTGGAAACCATGACCCCTAGGGGTCTTAATGTACACCTGGACTGGCATTGCTGCCTATAGGGTCCCTAATCTGTTACTTGTACTTCATGGAACCCCTGAGGCGAATGTTCATCACTAGTTAATTATCTTATGATACATGCTACGTGGGCCATGTATCTATATATATAACCTATTTTTCTTTATCTTTAAATTCTTCATTATGTATCTTAACAGGACACAGTATTTACTAACTGGTTATTTTTTAATTGTTATTTTCTGCATTATCGTTGTATTATTTTCATGATACTTTATTTATAGTGTACATCCCAACTGAAGCTAACATTATTTCTATGTGTCTGTATTGAGACATTGTGACACCATTAGCTATATACACTCCATACATAGGTTACAATTAGAGACCTCCACTTTGTACCATTACTTTTCATTACATCATTAGTGGCCACGGCTAATTTGTACACTTAATATGAATCTACAAGTGTCAGCACCTTTACCAATCCATCCATGTAAATTGCCATTTCCCTTCTAACATCACACGGCTTTTAATCTTGTTTATTTATGTCTGTAATACAGGCTTAACAATGTATTATAACACGATACTGTATAATAAGGGTCAGATTCCGCACAATTATGCTATTTATACTGTTTCATTGATGTTGCATGCATATCTCCATATACTCGATAATTTATGATTACTGCGTTAAAGCTGTTTAATTTCTAGTCGCTGGATTCTGTATTATGACCATATTGGAGACTGTTTGTACTGTTTCACAGCGAGATGCCATCTTGTTGCTGTCTGATCCTATGTATTAACATGATGTATTATGACATGTAGATTATAGTAAGTTAATAGGTTACACCTGGCATTACTCCAGAATATGTTACAGCTGATGTTGTTGTTTTTAACTTTACACTAGGCACTCACGGCTTAGCGTCCAGTTGCCATGGTAACACATGTGATGTTTACGTCACGTGACGCTGTGCAACTTCCGGTTTGCGGTCGTGATTGCCGACCAGAGGTTAGATTAGCAGGGGTATATTGGAGGGTACGTTTTTGTAAATTTGTATGCTTATTTTGAAAACTGGGGTAACTTCGAAAAGTCAATAAATACGGTTGTATTTTTTTGGATACAAGAGTAGACCCTGTGAGTGACTCCTTCAACCGCACTATATAAATATATATGTATAGGCATTATGTGGTAGTTTCATGGCTGTTCTATGGGAGTTACCTGTACTTTGAAACATCGCTGTGAATTTCTAATTTTAAAACAACTATCCTCCATATTAGTGTCACCTACATTTCAGTCGCAAGAAATCTACTGAATATACAGTGAAACAATTTGCATATGCATTATTTGAAATTTTACTACAAAGAAACCATTTTTTGTTTTAGCGAACGCAGTCACTCTTGTGTAAATATACTTTGAATACATGCTTCCCCCCTGCCGAATTCCAAGATCACTGGTAATGTTGGGAAACTTTTGCCAAAACTGTGATCCCTATTCTTTCCTATGAAAAGAACATCACCACTAGTTACTTATACACAACCGCCACCATGTTAATTAACTCACATTCGGCTAGATTACCAGTCTTGCGTTAGGGTTAAAAAGCAGCATTGAGAGGTCCCAAAGCTGCTTTTTAACGCCCGCTGGTTTTACGAGTCTGGCAGGTACAGGCTCACCGCTCACTTTTTCTCCGTGACTCGAGCATACCGCAAATCCCCAAACGTCAATTGCGTATCCTATCTTTTTAATGGGATTTTCCTAACGCCAGTATTACGAGTCTTGGAGAAAGTGATCGGTAGACCCTCTCCTGTCAAGACTCCTACTGCATTTAAAAGTCAGTAGTTAAGAGTTTTATGGGCTAACGCCGTAACATAAAACTCTTAATTAAAGTGCTAAAAAGTACACTAACACCCATAAACTACCTATTAACCCCTAAACCGAGGCTCCCCCCCATCGCAAACAGTTAACTAAAGTTTTTAACCCCTAATCTGCCGACCAGACATCGCCGCCACTTAAAAAAATATATTAACCCCTAAACCGCCACACTCCCGCCTCGCAAACACTAGTTAAATTTTATTAACCCCTAATCTGCCGTCCCTAACATTGCTGACACCTACCTACATTTATTAAGCCCTAATCTGCCGACCCCAAAGTCGCTGCCACTATATTAAATGTATTAACCCCTAAACCTAAGTCTAACCCTAACCCCCCTAACTTAAATATAATTTTAATAAAACGAAAAAAAATTACTACAATTAAATAAATTATTCCTATTTAAAACTAAATACTTACCTATAAAATAAACCCTAAGATAGCTACAATATAACTAATAGTTACATTGTAGCTATCTCAGTGTTTATTTTTATTTTACAGGCAACTTTGTATTTATTTTAACTAGGTACAATAGTTATTAAATAGTTATTAACTATTTAATAACTACCTAGTTAAAATAAAGACACATTTACCTGTAAAATAAACCCTAACCTAAGTTACAATTACACCTAACACTACACTATCATTAAATTAATTACCTAAACTAACTACAATTAAATACAATTAAATTAAATAAACTAAAGTACAAAAAACCCACACTAAATTACAAAAAAATAATAAAATAATTACAATTTTTTAAACTAATTACACCTAATCTAATCCCCCTAATAAAATAAAAAAGCCCCCCAAAATAATAAAAAGCCCTACCCTATACTAAATTACAAATATCCCTTAAAAGGGCCTTTTGCGGGGCATTGCCTCAAAGTAATCAGCTCTTTTACCTGTAAGAAAAAATACAATACCCCCCCAACATTAAAACCCACCACCCACACACCCAACCCTACTCTAAAACCCACCCAATCCCCCCTTAATAAAACCTAACACTAACTCCTTGAAGATCACCCTACCTTGAGACATCTTCACCCAACCGGGCAGAAGTGGTCCTCCAGAGGGGCAGAAGTCTTCATCCGATCCGGGCAGAAGAGGACCTAAAGACGGGCAGAAGTCTTCATCCAGGCGGCATCTTCTATCTTCATCCGGAGCAGAGCAGGTCCATCTTCAAGCCAGCCGACGCGGAGCATCCTCTTCCAACGACATCCAAATGAAGAATGAAGGTTCCTTTAAATGACGTCATCCAAGATGGCGTCCCTTGAATTCCGATTGGCTGATAAGATTCTATCAGCCAATCGGAATTAAGGTAGGAAAAATCAACATTGGCGGCAGCAGATTAGGGGTTAATAAATATAATGTAGGTGTCGGCGATGTTGGGGGCGGCAGATTAGGGGTTCATAAGTATAACGTAGGGTTCAGCGATGTTGGGGGCAGCAGATTAGGGGTTTATTAGTATAATGTAGGTGGCGGCGGTGTCCGGAGTGGCAGATTAGGGGTTAATAATATAATGTAGGTGTCAGCTATATCGGGGACGGCAGATTAGGGGTTAATAAGTGTAAGATTAGGGGTGTTTAGACTCGGGGTTCATGCTAGGGTGTTAGGTGTAGACATAAATATGTTTCCCCATAGGAATCAATGGGGCTGCGTTAGGAGCTGAACACTGCTTTTTTGCAGGTGTTAGATTTTTTTTCAGCCGGCTCTGCCCCATTGATTCCTATGGGGAAATCGTGCACGAGCACGTTTAGCCAGCTCACCGCTGACTTAAGCAGCGCTGGTATTGAGGTGAGATGTGGAGCTAAATTCTGCTCTACGCTCACCTTTTTGCAGCTAACGCAGGGTGTAAAAAAACCCGTAATACCAGTGTTGTCTGTAGGTGAGCGGTGAGCTGAAACTGCTTGTTAGCACCGCATAGCTTCTAACGCAAAACTCGTAATCTAGGTGATTGATTTTTTACTGCCCACATATGCACCGGTTATAGTTAATTGCTGGTTTTGATTGACGGGGCTGTCCTAGTTATTTTCACTTTTGTCAAAACAACAAAGTCACTTTATATACAAAGTTAACAGGGGGTTGCTATACTACACACAATAATTTAAATAAAAGAAATATTCTGATATCTGATCCAAAAGGAAAATCAAAGCTCCTCTTCTTAAGGTGCTGGATAACCAACATGTATCTACAAGGTAAAAACAAAAGGGTCGCCTCATGGTGTAGACTATGTGAATTATGAAACAAATAAAAAAATTCCTAATGGGTGCACTGACAAGTGAGATGGCACTATATAGATGAATATTACAAATAGACAGGCTGGATGTTACAGCCACCACCTGGCTGAAGCTCCCGGCAGAAAACTCCAGGGGAATTCTTCCTTAGACATGAGAGTCTCCAATATCCGACCACAGGCAATCAGGAAAAATCTAGGAGTTACTTTCCACAAACAGTGCGCTGAAACTTGATACAAGTACTAAGAACTTTAATAGAACATCAGTGTATGGCTGATCTGTTTAAAAACATGCAACGCGTTTCTCATCTCAAAGACGAGCCATTTCATCAGGCAACATCAAAACTAAGGACTAAATGCCTGAGATCAGTTCTGCCAAATAACTTTCTGCTGGTACTCCAGAAGTAGATCCTAATATTGTAAAATGTATCTCATCTCCTGGTGTCAGTGTTAGAAAGGCCTCCATAGATCATGGAAGATCTTACAAGACAAGCTGCGGGACTCTGATAAGTCCACTTACTAAAGCTTTTGAATAAACTGATGAAGCCGTTAATTGATTGTTTCTTTGATCCTATTATAATTTTGCAGTTAGGCTCAAAGGCCAAAATGGCTTCTTTTTGGTGATGCATTTGTTATCTGAATTCTTATATTAACATATTTTCATCCCTGAATAAAACAAAATCATTTAGATAAAAATAATTTTTGTACCCTAATAGAATCTTTGACAAAGTTTGGGGTTGCCTTCCGGAGCAATCCTATAAAACCTATAGACCACATTACCATTACCAATTCCAAAATGCTAGACAATTACAGGATAAAACCTCTAACTTTCAATTCTTCCTATCATGCTCATGACCATGGCAGTCTAGAGAATCAAAGAGCTAAGACAAAATCGAGACCATCTCAAAGTAACATTTCCAATTCCTTACACAAATTTCCCCCCATCTTTAATAGGAGGCAGAATATCACATTTTATAGACAATTAGACTTTTATTACCACAGATCAGTGAATTTCAAACACAGATTCAGTTGTTCTACTACACTTTGTATTAACTCCCTTTTCCAAGCCCAACATCCATAGACGCAGAAATTAAAAAAAAAACTTTTTTACATAAATGCCACAAAACCAGCCTTATACAATTTGGGCCGTTTTTGTAAGCAATATTGTTTTGGTAAAAAGGAAAAAACATAATTTATGTAAGAACTTACCTGATAAATTAATTTCTTTCATATTGGCAAGAGTCCATGAGCTAGTGACGTATGGGATATACAATCCTACCAGGAGGGGCAAAGTTTCCCAAACCTCAAAATGCCTATAAATACACCCCTCACCACACCTACAATTCAGTTTAACGAATAGCCAAGTAGTGGGGTAATAAAGAAAGGAGTAAAAAGTATCAACAAAGGAATTTGGAAATAATTGTGCTTTATACAAAAAATCAGAGTCCATGAGGTAGTGATGTATGGGATATCAATACCCAAGATGTAGAACTCCACGCAAGAGTCACTAGAGAGGGAGGGATAAAATAAAAAACAGCCATTTTCCGCTGAAAAAATAATCCACAACCCAAATTATAAGTTTATTCTTTTAATGACAAGAAAAACTTAAAACATCAGCAGAAGAATCAAACTGAAACAGCTGCCTGAAGAACTTTTCTACCAAAAACTGCTTGAAGAAGCAAATGCATCAAAATGGTAGAATTTAGTAAATGTATGCAAAGAGGACCAAGTTGCTGCTTTGCAAATCTCATCAACTGAAGCTTCATTCTTAAAAGCCCACGAAGTGGAAACTGATCTAGTAGAATGAGCTGTAATTCTCTGCGGCGAGGTCTTACCCGACTTCAAATAAGCTGAATTAATCAAAAGCTTTAACCAAGGAGCCAAGGAAATAGCAGAAGCCTTCTGACCTTTCCTAGCACCTGAAAATAAAACAAATAGACTAGAAGTCTTCCTGAAATCTTTAGTAGCTTCAACATAATATTTCAAAGCTCTTACCACATCCAAAGAATGCAAGGATCTTTCCAAAGAATTCTTAGGATTAGGACACAAGGAAGGGACAACAATTTCACTACTAATGTTGTTAGAATTCACAACCTTAGGTAAAAATTGAAATGAAGTCCGCAAAACCGCCTTATCCTGACGAAAAATCAGAAAAGGAGATTCACAAGAAAGAGCAGAAAGCTCAGAAACTCTTCTAGCAGAAGAGATAGCTAAAAAGAAAGTAGTTTAATGTCCAAAGAATGCATGGGCTCAAATGGAGGAGCCTGTAACGCCTTCAAAACCAAATTAAGACTCCAAGGAGGAGAAATTGATTTAATGACAGGCTTAATACGAACTAAAGCCTGTAAAAAACAGGGAATATCAGGAAGTTTAGCAATCTTTCTGTGAAATAAAACAGAAAGAGCAGAGATTTGTCCCTTCAAGGAACTTGCTGAAAAACCTTTATCCAAACCATCCTGAAGAAACTGTAAAATTCTTGGAATTCTAAAAGAATGCCAAGAGAATTTATGAGAAGAACACCATGAAATGTAAGTCTTCCAAACTCGATAATAAATCTTTCTAGAGACAGATTTACAAGCTTGTAACGTAGTATTAATCACTTAGTCAGAGAAACCTCTATGACTTAGCACTAAGCGTTCAATTTCCATACCTTCAAATTTAATGATTTGAGATCCTGATGGAAAAATGGACCTTGAGACAGTAGGTCCGGCCTTAACGGAAGTGGCCAAGGTTTGCAACTGGACATCCGAACAAGATCCGCTTACCAAAATCTGTGTGGCTAAGCTGGAGCCACCAGCAACACAAACGATTGTTCCATGATGATTTTGGAGATCAATTTTGGAAGAAGAAATAGAGGTGGAAAGATGTAAGCAGGTTGATAACACCATGGAAGTGTCAGCGCATCCACTGCTTCCGCCTGAACATCCCTGGACCTGGACAGGTATCTGGGAAGTTTCTTGTTTAGATGAGAGGCCATCAGATTTATCTCTGGAAGACCCCACATCTGAACAATCTGAGAAAACACATCTGGATGGAGAGACCACTCCAACGGATGTAAAGTCTGACAGCTGAGATAATCCGCCTCCCAATTGTCTACACCTGGGAGATGCACCGCAGAGATTAGACAGGAGCTGGATTCCCCCCAAGCAAGTATCCGAGATACTTCTTTCATGACTTGGGGACTGTGAGTCCCACCCTGATGATTGACATATGCCACAGTTGTGATATTGTCTGTCTCAAAGCAAATGAACGGCTCTCTCTTCAACAGAGGCCAAAACTGAAGAGCTCTGAGAATTGCACGGAGTTCTAAAATATTGATTGGTAATCTCGCCTCTTGAGATATCCAAACCCCTTGTGCTGTCAGAGATCCCCAAACAGCTCCCCAACCTGAAAGACTTGCATCTGTAGTTATCACAGTCCAGGTTGGCCGAACAAAAGAAGCCCCTTGAACTAAACACTGGTGATTTAACCACCACGTCAGAGAGTGTCGAACATTCAATATTAATTGTGATATATTTGTATAATCCCTGCACCATTGATTCAGCATACAAAGCTGGAGAGGTCTCATGTGAAAACGGGTAAAAGGAATCGCGTCCGATGCTGCAGTCATGAGGCCTAAAACTTCCATGCACATAGCCACTGAAGGGAATGCCTGAGACTGAAGGTGCTGACAGGCTGCAACCAATTTCAAATGTCTCTTGTCTGTTAGAGGCAGAGTCATGGACACGGAATCTATCTGGAAACCTAAAAAGGTGACTCTTGTCTGAGGAATCAAGAAACTTTTTGGTAAATTGATCCTCCAACCATGTTTTTGAAGAAACAACACTAGTTGATTTGTGTGAGATTCTGCAGAACGTAAAGACTGAGCTAGTACCAAGATATTGTCCAAATAAGGAAACACCACAATACGCTGTTCTCTGATTAAAGAGAGTAGGGCACCTAGAACCTTTGAAAAGATTATTGGAGCTGTTGCTAGGTCAAATGGAAGAGCAACAAATTGGTAATGCTTGTCTAGAAAAGAGAATCTCAGGAACTGATAATGTTCTGGATGAATCAGAATATGAAGGTATGCAAGTCTATTGTGGACATATAATGTCCTAGCTGAACAAAAGGCAGAATAGTCCTTATAGTCACCATCTTGAAAGTTGGTACTCTTACATAACGATTCAAAATTTTCAGATCCAGAACTGGTCTGAATAAATTTTCCTTCTTTGGGACAATGAATAGATTTGAATAAAACCCCAGACCTTGTTCCTGAAAAGGAACCGGCATGATTACCCCTGAAAACTCCAGGTCTGAAACACACTTCAGGAAAGCCTGAGCTTTTACTGGATTTGCTGGGATGCGTGAGAGAAAAAATCTTCTCACAGGAGGTCTTACTCTGAATCCTATTCAATACCCTTGAGAGACAATGCTCTGAATCCATTGATTTTGGACAGAATTTATCCAAATATCTTTGAAAAACCTTAATCTACTCCTTACCAGCTGAGCTGGAATGAGGGCCGCACCTTCATGCGGACTTAGGGGCTGACTTTGGTTTCTTAAATGGCTTGGATTTATTCCAATTTGAGGAAGGCTTCCAATTGGAAACAGATTCCTTGGGGGAAGGATTAGAATTTTGTTTCTTATTTTGACGAAAGGAACGAAAACAGTTAGAAGCCTTATATTTACCCTTAGGTTTTTTATCCTGATGCAGAAAAACTCCCTTTCCCCCAGTAACAATTGAAATAATAGAATCCAACTGAGAACTAAATAAATTATTACCTTGGAAAGAAAGAGATAGTAATCTAGACTGACAAAAATGGCATCACAAATAAAATGATTAGCATATTGCAGTAAGCGAATAATGCTAGATATGTCAGAATCCAATTCTTGTTGCTCTAAATTTTCCAACCAAAAAGTTGATGCAGCCAAAGAAATTGCAGGTCTGAGAAGATGTCCTGAATATAAATAGGCTTTCCTTAGATAAGATTCAAGCTTCCTATCTAAAGGATCCTTAAAGGAATTACTATATTCCATGGGAATAGTGGTACGTTTAGCAAAAGTAGAAATAGCCCCATCAACTTTGGGGACTTTTCCCCAAAACTCTATAGAAATTGCTGGTAAAGGATACAATTTTTTAAACCTTGAAGAAGGAATAAAAGAAGTACCTGGCTTATTCCATTCCTTAAAAATCATATCAGAAATAGCATCAGGATTAGGAAAAACCTCTCGAGTAACCACAGGAGGTTTAAAAATAGCATTTAAACGTTTACTAGACTTAACGTCAAGTGGACTGGTTTCCTCAATATCCAAAGTAATTAACACTTCTTTTAATAAAGAATGAATATACCCCATTTTAAATAAATAAGTAGATTTGTCAGTGTCAATATCTGAGGAAGGATCTTCTGTATCAGATAGATCCTCATCAGAGGAGGATAAATCATTATGTTGTCGGTCATTAGATATTTCATCAACTGAGTGAGAAGTTTTAAAAGACCTTTTACGTTTATTAGAAGGTGGAAATGCAGACAAAGCCTTCTGAATAGAATCAGTAACAAATTCTTTAAAACTCATAGGTATATCATGTACATTAGAAGTTGAAGGAACTGCAACTGGCAATGTACTATTACTGATGGACACATTATCTGCATGTAAAAGTTTATCATGACAACTATTACAAATGACATTCGGAGATATAATTTCCACAATCTTACAACAAATGCACTTAGCTTTGGTAGAACCAATGTCAGGCAGCAAAGTTCCAACAGATACTTCTGAGGCAGGATCAGATTGAGACATCTTGCAAAATGGAAAAGAAAAAACAACATATAAAGCAAAATGATCAATTTCCTTATATGACAGTTTCAGGAATGGGAAAAAATGCAAATAGCATAGCCCTCTGACATAGAAAAAGGCAAGAGGCAAACAGCAATGGGGTATTAAATTAATGAAAAATTTGGCGCCAAGTATGATGCACAACGTAACTGAAATTTTTTTGGCACCAACAATATCCGGAAATGACACACTTGCGTCACTAACGACACAACCGTGTGTAAGACTTTGCCGTTAACTACGACGCCGGAAATGACGAACTTGCATCAAAGGACGTACTTTTCATGCCAAAAATGATGCAATAAAGTCTAGCATTTGGCGCACCCGCGGGCCTAGTACTGCCCCCAATTTTCAAGAAAAAATTGTAGTCAATTTGAAAAAAAGACTAAACTCCAGGTAAGAAAAATATTTCTTAATATGTTTATTTTCCCTAAATATGAAACTGACAGTCTGCATAAGGAAATACATGAACCTGACTCATGGCAAATATAAGTACAATACATATATTTAGAACTTTATATAAATGCATAAAGTGCCAAACCATAGCTGGGGTGTCTTAAGAAATATAAAACATACTTACCGAAAGACACCCATCCACATATAGCAGATAGCCAAACTAGTACTGAAACAGTTATCAGTAGAGGTAATGGTATATGAGAGTATATCGTCGATCTGAAAAGGGAGGTAGGAGATGAATCTCTACGACCGATAACAGAGAACCTATGAAATAGATCTCCCGTGAGGAAAACCATTGCATTCAATAGGGGATACTCCCTTCACATCCCTCTGACATTCGCTGTACTCTGAGAGGAATCGGGCTTCAAAATGGTGAGAAGCTCATGTCAACGTAGAAATCTTAGCACAAACTTTACTTCACCACCTCCATAGGAGGCAAAGTTTGTAAAACTGAATTGTGGGTGTGGTGAGGGGTGTATTTATAGGCATTTTGAGGTTTGGGAAACTTTGCCCCTCCTGGTAGGATTGTATATCCCATATGTCACTAGCTCATGGACTCTTGCCAATTACATGAAAGAAAATGGACAATTATGTCCAGTTATTAAGTTAAGATCTTTCAATTTTATATCACTTATCAACATTTCAAAACCAAAGGTATTCACCTTTTTTAAAGAAAGCCAAATTAGATTTAACCAAAGCTTATTTAAAGTGAGAGTCTAGTCAAAATTAAACTTTCATGATACAGATAGGGCATGCAATTTTTTAAAAAAACTTTCCAATTTACTTTTATCATCAAATTTTGTTTGCTCTCTTGGTATTCTTTTTTTGAATGCTAAACCTTGGCAGGCTCATATGCTAAGTTCTAAGTCTTTGAAAGACAACTCTTATCTCAGTTTTTTAGAGCTAGGCAGCTCTAGTTCCTGTGTGACATATAGATAACATTGTGCTCACTATCGTTGAGTTAATTATAAGTCAGCATTGATTGGTTAACATGCAAGTCTGTCAAAAGTATTGAAATAAGAGGTCAGTCTGCAGAGACTTAGATACAATGTAATCACAGAGGCATAAAGATACAAACTGTGTTGGGCATGTGAAACTGGGGAATGGATAATAAAGGGATTATCTATCTTTTACAACAGTACAAATTCTGTAGTAGACTGTCCCTTTAACCCCATAGTGACCAGACAATTTTTCAATTTTCTTACCTTTAAGGACCAGGGCTGTTTTTACATTTTTGCGGTATTTGTGTTTAGCTGTAATTTCCATCTTACTCATTTACTGTACCCACACATATTATATACTGTTTTTCTCGCCATTAAATGGAATTTCTAAAGATACCATTATTTTTATCATAACTTATATTTTACTATAAAAAATAGTAAAATATAACAAATTTAAAAAAAACACACTTTTTCGAACTTTGACCCCCAAAATCTCTTAGACATCTACAACCACCAAAAAACACGCATGCTAAATAGTTGTTTCAAATTTTGTCCTGAGTTTAGAAATATTCAATGTTCTTGTTTTTTTTTTGCAAGTTATAGGGCAATAAGTACAAGTAGCACTTTGTTATTTCCAACTCATTTTTTTTTTCTCAAAATTAGCGAAAGTTACATTTTAACATTGATATATGTCAGGAATCGATGAATAAACCTTCACATGTATATATTTTTTAAAAGAAGAGAACCTAAGTTATTAAACTTGGAGTATTTTGACTCTTTTCATGCAACCATTTACTACCAATCTATGCTAAACTTAAAAAAAAAAGTGGCGATTTTTTGACACAAATAGCAATTTAAGAATATATGTACTGAGATCTTTAAGAGTTACTGCCAAAGAACACCCCAATATGTGTTCAGCAACATATGCCAAGTACAGTGATACCACCCATGTATAAGTGTGTTGGGTTCTCTGGGGGCTAAAAGACCTTAATTTTAGGGGGCGCATTCCAGTTTTCCAACTTGGAATTTTCACATCTGGTCATCATGCACCCATGTCCTATTTGGGACATTTTTTAAGCCGGTTAATGTAATTTACCCCCATCAAACCATATATTTTTGAAAAGTAGACACCCTATGAATTTTAAAATGCTGGTATTTTAACAATTTCCATGCACTAATTCAACCACCACTCTTTGTCAAACTTTTGGGTAAACATTTTTTGTGTTATTTTTCACACACATTGTAATTTAGGCATATATTTTCAGTTTCTGTTATGTGTTACTGTCAAAGAACACCTCAATATGTGTTCAACAACATCTCCTGAGTACAGTGATACCACCCATGTATAGGTGTGTCGGGTCTTCTGGGGGCTAAAAGGCCTTATTTTTAGGGGGTGCATTCCAGTTTTCCAACTTGGAATTTTCACATCAGGTCATCATGCACCCTTGTCCTATTTGGGACATTTTTGAAGCCAACCAATGTAATTTACCCCCATCAAACCATGTATTTTTTGAAAAGTAGACACCCTCAGGGTATTCGAAATGCTGGTATTTTAACACTTTCCATGCACTAATTCAACCACCAGTCTTTGTCAAACCTATGGGGAGTAATTTTTTGTGTTATTTTTTCACACACATTGTAATTTAGGCATGGATTTGCAGTTCCTGCTATGTGTTACTGCCAAACAATACCCCAATATGTGTTCAGCAACATGAGTACAATGATACCACCCATGTATAGGTGCTGTTTTTTGGGGGGGCTAAAATGCCTTATTTTCAGGGGGTGCATTCCAGTTTTTCACATCTGGTCATCAAGCACCTGTGTCCTATTTGGGGCATTTTTGAAGCCAGCCTGTGTAATTTACCCCCTCAACTATATATTTTTAAAAAGTAGACACCCACCAAAGTTTTGGGTAGTCATTTGTGTTATTTTTTCACACACATTGTACTTTAGGCATAGTTTCTCAGTTCCTGTTATGTGTTACTGCCAAAGAACACCCTAATATGTGTTCAGCAACATCTTTTGAGTATAGTGATACCACCCACGTATAGTTGTGTCGGGTCTTCTGGGGCTTAAAGGCCTTATTTTTAGGGGGTGCATTCCAGTTTTCCAACTTGGAATTTTCACATCTGTCATCATGCACCCATGTCCTATTTGGGATATTTTTGAAGACAGCCAATGTAATTTACCCCCTCCCCCCCCCCCCCAAACCATATATTTTTGAAAAGTAGACACCCTATTAAATTTAAAATGCTGGTATTTTAACACTTTCCATGCACTAATTCAACCATCAGTCTTTGCCAAACTTTTGGGTAGTCATTTTTTTGTTATTTTTTCACACACATTGTACTTTAGGCATGGATTCTCAGTTCCTGTTATGTGTTCAGCAGCATCTCCTGAGTACAGTGATGCCACCTATGCATAGGTTTGTTGGGTTGTTTGGGGATGCAATGCCAAACTTCTGACGTGTTTGTGATTTATTTTCACATTTAACATATCTTCTTTGCCTATCTTCTTTTTGGGGGCCTTTTAACATACCCCAATTTATTTGCTTGCCATGAACGTGCATTTATTTGAAAAGTTGACACCCCAATGTATTGTATATGGAATGTTTTGATGCCTTTGATGCAACTGTTTTAGCCAATAAAAATTGAGAATATATGTGGTGGTAAGTTTTTTATTTTTACACACACATTCATTTTTGACTGTGATTTAGGAGAGCCTGTTGTAAGTTATTGCAAGAAAACACTCCAGGTTGTTTTCTGAAAGTCCTCCTCAGTGCACCAATTTTAGAACTTATAACAATAGAACAGTAAAATTGAAAAGTCTGGCACAGTAAAACCAAACAAACAAACTCAGTAACAGTAAACGTAACCAAACCCCCGCCCCCCAAAAACCCAATGGCAAATGTAAAAAAAAAATAAAATTGGACCAGTGTGTAATACCACTTGAAGCAGTCCCCAATGCAGAGTCTAGGCTCTCTTCCATCACCTCCTGGGGAGCAGGTGCATCTTGGTACAAAATCCAAAATTCCTGAAATTATCTGGAGCTGAAACTGTAAAAAAGTCAGTTTCATTCTGGGGTTTGATTTTTTGAACAACAAAAAGTGTTGTGAGTTGCAATCTGCATTAAGTAAATTGCAACCTTTTTGTACCAAGCCCTTGTCTTCTGCATAATTAGGTAGGGCTGCAGCAGCTGATCTGCCAGATCAACCCCTCCCATATGCGGTTATAAGCCTTGATGTACACTGGCTTACTTTTGCTCTCAGCTCTGCCACGTACAGAGACCTTCACAGTCCTTTCATTGTGGATGGTGGTAAGAAGGTACACTTCCTTCTTGTCTCTGTACTTAACTGCCAACAGCTCCTCTTGGCGCAGAGCTGAGGTCTCCCCCCTATGTAGCCGGGTGCATGCAAGTTGTCCTGGGAAACCTGGGCGGTTCTTTCTAATTGTACCGCAAACTAATGTATTAAAATAATACAGTAGCTTGAACAAAAGGACACTTGCATAAAAATTGTCTAGATACAAGTGGTACCCTTTGTTCATCAGGGGTAATATCAGGTCCCAGACAATCTTGCCACTGGTTCCCATATGTTCTGGGCAACCTGGAGGGTCAAGGTGGATATCCTTTCCCTCGTACACCCTGAAGGCCTGAGTATACCCACAGAGCTTATACACCTTTACACCATACCTGGAGCGCTTGGAAGGAATATACTGCTTGAATTCCAACCTTCCCTTATACTTAATCAGGGTTTCATCCATGCATATATTCCTTCCAGGTGTATAAGCCTCTGCAAACCTGGCAGAAATGTGGGTAATCAGGGGGTGGATTATATACATCCTGTCAAACTGGGGATGCTCCCTAGGGGGGCACAGGGTGTTGTTGCTGAAGTGCATGAGATGTAGAATCATTTCATACACCTTCCTCGACAGACACTGGGAGAAAATGGGGGTAGAGCAGATGGGGCTACTGCTCCAGTAGGAGCAGATGGAGGGTTTCTTTATGATGCACATCAGCATAGTAATTTTTTAAATTCTGGCACATCAATAGGGACCCAGTGCTGCTTTGCCAAAAAGAGTCAGGCTTTGCAGTATGGAACTGATGGGCATATAAGTTAGTTTGGGCGACAATGTTCCCCAATACATCATCGCCCAGAAACACCTCCATAAACTGTTGGGGGCTAAATCCTGCGATATCCACATTGATGCCAGGATTTGCATTGAAGGGTGGGAGCAACACGTCTCCTTCTGGCAGGGGAGCTAGCAGCCACAGATACATCACTATCAGTTGACACTGTATCTAGTGATGTATCTGAGCACCTGGCAGGGTCACTATTACGGTCTAAGTCAGGCATAGAGGCGTCTGGTTCTGACGCAAGGATGTCATATGCCTCCTCAGCATTATGTGTCCTCTGTGACATGATCACACTCACTTTATTTAGTGATCTGTCACACAAAAAAATTACTAAAAAAAATTAACACACAATTTTAATTTATATTAACTAAAACTAGCTAAATGGCTCTGAAAAGAGCCTTTGGGGCATATTTATCAAGCTCCGTACGATCGGGTTGATTGACACCCCCCTGCTGGCGGCCTATTGGCCGCAAGTCTGCAGGGGGCGGTGTTGCACCAGTAGCTCTTGTAATGCTGCTGGTGCAATGCTGAATACGGCGAGCGTATTGCTCGCCGTATTCAGCGAGGTCTGTCGGACTTGATCCGCACTGTGGGATCAGGTCTGACAGACCTTGATAAATAGAGGCCTTTGTCTCTCACAAAAAAATACTAAAAAATAATTAACCTCTAAAAAATGCACAGAGAACAAAAAACTGCTGCTGTGCAAGAGCCAGTGATTTATAGTGATCACTGGCAAGATAAGGGTTAATGGCTCTAAAAAGGGCCTTTGGGTCTCACAAGTTTTTACAAATGTTTACTAAAGCTAGCTAGATGGCTCTGAAAAGTGCCTTTGGGTCTCACAAAAAAAACTACTAAAAATAATGAACCCCTAAAAAAATGCACAGAGAGCAAAAAAGTGCTGCTGTGTAAGATCCAGTAATTAGTGATCACTGGCAAGCTAGGGGTTAATGGCTCTGAAAAGAACCTTTGGGTCACAATTTTTTACAAATATTTTAATAGCTAATTCTCTCTCCCTAAACACAGATCTCTCTCTCTCTCTCTCTCTCTCTCTCTCACACACTCACTAAAATACAAGTGAGGAGAGGGAGGGAGATCCACACTGGTCAGAATCAATATTTACTAATATTGACATGATCAGAGAAATGGAATTATTTATTATTATACATTTAATTATAGGGGCAAGCTCAGATTGGATGACCCTAGACTGCCCCTATGATGAGGCAGGCTAGGGACACCCCCAGAAGCCCCATGATGCACTGCCTTTACAAAGGCAGCTCCGTCTTTGAAGCCACATGGGGGATGGGGGGAGCTATATGGGGCTTTTATGTGTATAAAAATATATATATATATTTTTATTTTTTTATTTTTTTATTATAACTTACTGAGTGCCTCGATCCCTCGAGGCACTCAGCACACAGTCAGAACATCAGAAGCCTGCCCATTGGCTTCCGATGCTCTGCTACACTGCCAGGCTCCACATGTAGCAAAACCAGAAGTGATTGCTTCTGGGGAGCAATTAAAACGGGGCCTGGCAGTCAGGAACAGTATTGCAGGATGCCTCAACATCGAGGCATCGTTGCAATACTGTTTGAGCGCCTGGATGCGATCTTGATCACTTCCAGCACTCAGATTACCCAAGTACGTGCCAGGCACAACCTTGGTCCTTAACGACCGCTTTTTGTAGGACGTGCCTGGCACGTCCTCGGTTGCTAACAGGTTAACAGTCCCAATCACCCCAATCATATAAAAGGCATCTCTGATTACAATGGAAAGATGCAAAGAAAATTAGATTCTCATGCAAACCCACTCCCTCACCTTTCCAGGTTTTTTACTAGATACAACTTCAGCCTCTCTGAGCTTCCCCTCCAACAATATAAAGAATATAAAAAAGGAAATTGCTTGTTCCCTTTGCAAACCTTCCATTTCTCTCGCAAATTTAACTCACGTAATATTATTATCATTTATTTGTATAGCACAACAAAATTGCATAGTGCTAATCACCTCCTATTCAGGCTATATTTCCTGCTCCTCTTCTACCCGTGGTAAAACTGACATTACCCCATGGGCTGTGGATAAAACCTTATGTAAGATCATACATCAGGCTTTACCTGGGTAATCCTAGTATTACCCAAACGCTTCTGGATAAAGTTACATGCTTGATTAAAGTTAATCACAGCGCTCAGCTGAACGCAGCGCTCATAACAGCTACAGAACCTAATCTCTAAGCACACATATATACAGTGCACTGTAATTCCACCATCTTCACTATTTTTTTGCCTCTACCTGGGGGGGGTTCAAGGGTGGCGCCATGCTGATCCTCTGGCATCCACCCTAAGTGAACCTTGGGGAATGAGGTTGCCTGATGAAACGGACTTGCATGTCTGAGAAACGCGTTGCATGTTTTATTAACCTGACTGAATAAAAGGTTTTACTTTTATTTGGTGCAGTTTTCTCTCTAAAACCTCAGATTGATTCATATTCATAGAGATTACTTTTAACCCTTCCAACTGAGTGGAGCCCAGATTGTCTGCCAAACACAAGAGGCCAGCCAGCCCTGCACTGAGAGGGATTCTGATTGCCTGTGAAGCCCAGGTGGCTATTTACAATAATTGTTTCTCATCTCCACAGTAGAACAACTACGGGTTATGTACAAGCATTCCATCTTAAAGAGACAGTGAAGTCAAAATTAAACTTTTGTTATTTAGATAAAACATACAATGGTAAACAACTTTCCAATGTATTTCTATTAGATGAAAGATAGAGATATATAAAGGAAAAGAGAGTTATCATTTGTGAATACAATGCACCTATAGATAATAAAAAGGATTAAGGGGTCGGTAACAATTGTTTAGATAAATGCTTCTAATGATCTTTTTTACAAAAATTAAACATTAAAGTCTATGGGAAGTTTTTCTAAAGAATTTTGACCAACCACCAAGGCGTCTATTTATATATGTGCGGACAGACATGATTCGCTATAGGGAATCATGTCCGCCGCACATTGATAAATTCTGACAGCATACGCTGTCGGCATTTATCATTGCACCACCAATCATTGCTATACGCCGCCTCAACTCCTGAGGCCTGCGAGCCATTCAGCCCTTGTTAAATAGACCCCCAAATGTCTAATTGTGTATGCTCTACCATAATAGGGCCAACCACAATCCTTTAGAAACAAATGATCAAATGACTTATCTACAAAATTCCCTATAGAATTTATTGTTGTTTTTTTGTTGAAAACTATTAGATAAGATTGTGATCAGCCCCATAATAAGTAAACAGATAAAAGCATATAATGAGCTAGGATGGTGAAAAGCATAGAGATACTGACACTGAAAAAAGAGCATTGTAAGTTCATCCTGTTCAATGCAGTTAATATTTTAAATATATGTATTTCACAGTTCATGCTGATATTCCCTTAATCCTGCAAATATATTTGTCTGTTCATGTTGCATAAAAACTGTGTTCATGGCTCACCTGCATTGTAACTACATACTGATTAACTTATTGTAAGATATAACTCACTAACATCTGTGTTTATCATATTCATCCTCACTGATAACAGTGTATAACTTCTGGTCTTATCAGTAAGGCTCTAAATATAGTGTTCAGTTCTGATTGGCTACCTGAGTATATATATACTGTAGTGAGATGTAGCTATTTCACTTGCTTTGGAAGTGAGGAAGAATGGCTCTCCTTTGGCTCTTATCTTGTGTTGCCCTTCTTGGGAGCGCCTATGGTAGGTTCAAGTAATTTCTTTCTTTTTTTCTATGTGCTTTGTTGTCTCCCTTGTCTCTACCTATGATGGCTGCACTCAAATCATGACCGGTAACTTTATTGCTTTTCAGGCTGTGGTGTCCCCGCCATCCAGCCTGTTCTTTCTGGATATTCCAGAATTGTGAATGGTGAGAATGCTATCTCTGGGTCGTGGCCATGGCAAGTGTCTCTGCAGGTCAGTTGTGATGTCTAATAAGCTACTTATAGCTGAGAAATATACAAATAGCTATGTTCTCTTTCAAAATTACTGTAAGATTTGTGTTAAATTGATTTATAGGAATAGGAAAGTTAAAATTAAATTTACATTATTAAGATAGAGCATATCATTTTTAAATGTAGTTTATTTTCAATTGTGCTTTGTTCTCTTAGTATCCCTTGTTGAAAAAAAATATGCATATACTCTACACTAGTGGGAGCTAGCTGCTGATTGGTGCCTGCACACATTTGTCTCTTGTGATTGGCTTACTAGATATATTCAACTAGCTGCCAGTGTTTCTTCAGCAAAGAATAACAAGAGAATGAAAGAAATTTGATAATAGAAGTAAATTGTAAAGTTGATTAAAATTGTAAGTTCTATTCAAACAATGAAAGAAAATGTAGGGATTTCCTGTCCCTTTAATTAATTGATGTGAGACAGAATTATATTATTGAATGCATTTTGCTTTCTTAATTGTGTTATGTATATGGAAGGAAAACTCCAAGAATTCTATTCTGTTTAGGAGAAAGTATATTATATTTTTTTGGGGGGGAAGAGTATGCTCAACAATAATAATGTTATTATCGGCAAATACTAATATATATTTAGATCTAAAGTTTTGGGGTGCGTATACAGGGCACCTACTATGGGGTGATTCTAGAGCTTGAAAAATTGGGGATGTTAACAAAGGTTGGCACAAACTGGGTGGTACATACTGTATAGTGGTGACTAGCACTATTACCAGGCCCCTAAAAACGCCAATGCACCTACAGCAAATAATTGAGAGCTTGGATACCATCAGCAATACTACAATAAAGAAAAACTAACTTTTCCCTTGAGACATAATGTCAGAGTACTTCTCATCTTCTCGCTCATAACCTAGGAAATTTTTGTTTTATAAACTTATATGTAATCAGAGTTTCTTTTTTCAAAATAATTGACCATAATGAAGGAAAAATATATAATATAAAGATTCTGTATTTATTGATGATGATGATGATTTTCTTTTGTTTGATCACTTCAGGACAGCACTGGTTTCCACTTCTGCGGTGGTTCCCTGATCAACACCCTCTGGGTTGTCACTGCTGCTCACTGTGGTGTCACGTAAGTAACTCAGCTCATTTTTATTTGGCATCTGTATTTTTATGACATATACTTTTTTTTATATTTGGTTGGACACATTCATCTCACCCTCAGGATGCGAGGATGAAAATCTAAAATAATTATTCTTATTAGGTATTTTAAGAACATTTATGACAGCTCGCATCACAACCACAATATGGTGTAAATTAAAACCCATATTTTATTCTATATACTTTTGCATATTTTATAATGGATCAGATCTGTACTTCATATTTTTATGCAATATTTTGCTTATCTCTCTTTCTGTCTCGGTCACACACATTGAGAAGTGTTTTAAAAATGTAAAAGTGTTTTTGATGGTCTTCTACATATTTATAACACTTTATATAAGGTTGGCATCTACACTTTATTGTGATGTTGCAATGAAGGCCCAAAATCTATTTATTCTTTCTTACTAGTAGTCTTGAGAACCTATCTGACACATATGTCTCCTTCCTAAAATATCAGTGAAGGCCTATGTTAAAATAATGTCAGCATGGGCACATTCCATGTAAATGGACGTGAGGATGGAAATTAAATTATTTTTAAATTCTTGAACCGTCAATCAAATCAGCCTCACTCATGATTTATCAAGACAAAATTATTTAGATGGGATTCTAACAAAAATCAGATACATATATTGAAAATTAAATCCAGCTAAAAAAATGGAATGCCTGTTATTTATAACTGGTGTCTACACAGTAAATTTATATTAAATTAAAACATCTAAATAAAATATATATTTTTAACACTGAAGAGAAAACTAACTAGTTTTCCACCAAATATATTCCCCAGTATATTTAGTTTATAGCTGATAACACCATCTTATGAGGGTAATAAAGGTCCTGTAAATATTTTGGCAGATATTGGACATTAAATTTCCCTTTTAGCATAAAATTTAATGAACTATGTTAGCCTTTAATATGTTTCATATGAAACATAAATAAAATGTCCCCAAAACTTTATGCTGTTTACTTTATTGTATCAGCCATTTTAGTAAAATCATTAAAACATATTATTTATAAAATTTCCCATAGATAAGGTGTCTTCTTGCACAAAACATTTTTGTCTAAAATATATTTTTCAGAATCTGAAGAATGAACTCCACAGAATAACAGTACAAGATGATTTATTTGTCCCTCTTGATCTATTATATATAATCAAAACACTAGATCCATGCATCTCCTTTCCATGAGTGTGTGCTCTTGACAAAACATGGAGATGTAAAAAGATCTGTATATTTTCAAAAAAATCAGTATTAGACTTGCAGTATCCTACCCATAATGTACAATTTATTTATTTCCAATGTATTTTTTGAGGATACATTTGAAACTATCTGCAATTTTGTTCATGGTTTAATGAAGTTTAATGTCTTCATCTTAAACTTTTTTTTATTTTTAATAACTTTGTTGACAAACTGGTTTTAAAACTACTTACTGCACTATACCTAATAAAACTAATTAAGACATATTATATTCCATGTAGAACCTCACACCGTGTCATTCTGGGTGAATATGATCGTTCTTCCTCTGCTGAGCCCATCCAAACCAAGACCATTTCCAGGGTAAAGACACAAACACTATGAGATCTGACACAAGGGGCATCATGTTATTTCTATAGTAGGGAAGGGCAAATATCTGTATTTTTGCATTAAATGGTAGAACCAATGTGCCCCCTTGTAATTCATTTTACCATTAAAATATCTCTAGAAGGTACAGTATGTTAATAACTAATTACTGAATTTTACCAGTAGAGCATCACATGTTGTGTAGTGTAATATTTGAATATTTAAACACAATACGCAATTACATTAAACATTGATTTCAATACACTTACATTGAAGTCTATAAGAATAGTGTTTATTTTGGAATATTCATACGCTGCACTGGATTAACAGAAAGGTAAGGGGAGCGTGCAAAGACAAATGTCAGACATTCAGCAAAACATTCCCCATTTATTAGAATAAAATGTGCAGAGCCATTTGCCATTCCATATTCATCAGCAGCTTTTGAGGTTAACAGTAATTGCATTAGATGATAGTATACATAAACATAACAATTTAAAGTGATGCTAAATGTAAGAAAAATTATGTTAAACATATTTCTAACAATTTGAAATCAAGTCTTTTTAATATTGTTAATAAACAAATTATAATGTCTGGTTTAATTTAGTGTTGTCTTTTTGACTCAAGGTTTTCAGACACCCTAACTACAGCTCATTCACCATCACCAATGACATCACTCTGATCAAACTCTCCAGTGCTGCCACACTCAACAGCCGCGTGTCTACTGTCTGTATCGCTGGATCCTCTTCTGTGTTTAATGGCGGAGAGCGATGTGTGACCACTGGATGGGGCTACGTTGATGCCTACTGTAAGTGAAACTTCAGCCTGTAAGCTAAAGATATTGATAGTGACCAAACAAGCAAGTTATTTTCAGTTTGCAATTGAGAATGTTAATGTAAAGAGTTTTTCATGTGAGTTATAAACCCAAAATATCTTAGAGAAAGAGAAAATGCAATAATGATTTAGGGCTAGATTGTGAGTGGAGCGCAAACGTTTGCACCCAAGTGATAATGGGTTTATCGTGAGGGTTTGCACTTGTCGGGTTTACCGCTCATATCACGAGTTGAAAGTAAACACGATTAATAGAGCGCAATAACGATTTACGCTAGAATGATTACCGCAACCTCAGAGCTCTGGTTAACTGTATGTATTGCAAAACAAAAAAGTCTCACAAAACACATCAAAAATACATTACAAAGTATAGTTACACTCATCTAATTAAATTATTTAAAAAAATATTGCACACAAAAGTTATAAAGGCTCAAAGTTATGAGGTCTCAGGTGTAAAAAAAAAGGCAGCCAAAGGGATTTATCATTGAGATAAATACATATAAATGTCTAAATATGTCTATGTATGTATTTATAAATGTCTATGTATGTGTACATATGTGTTTATGTATTTATATATGTATTTACAGACTTATATACACATATAAACACATAAATACATATGTATACATAGACATATATAAAAGTGCATTGGAGCCCTTTGCAGTTAAGTAGAGGAAAACGTAATTTTTTAAACTATTTATATTTAATTAATGTATTTGATGTAAATATTTCACATTCCAATGTTCTGCACATAGCGGAATATATTCTATGTATTACTAAATAGATATTCCTACATATATCTGTATATATCTATACCTATATATAGTCATGTGTATATATATATATATATATATATATATATATATGGATAGGTATAGATATATATTATATCAAAATGGCATCAGATATATGTAGAAATATTTATTTGTGAATAAATAGAACATATTCTGTCTGTTATGTGAAGAACATTGGAATGTGAAATATTTATATTTTCATTTCATGTTAATGCAAATGAGAATATATGTGTTTGTGCAAGAGTGGGGTGTTTTTTCCACTTTTTTCTCCATTAACTTCTATGGGGGAATACGTGAACGTGCACACAATATTCTAAATTTTGATTTTTGTGCATGTTGGGTTAGCACAAGAGCAAAAAGTTTACTTTCAGCTCACAATACGAGTGCAACCTGACGAGAGCAAAAATCTTACTTATAGCAAAATTAGCGCTCAAGCAGAATCGTTAATTTGCGCTCCACTCGTAATCTGTCCCTTAATGGGCAATCAGATATAGAGAAACAAAATTGATGACTATATGTATATATGTATTTGTTATGGAGTGAATATTTAAATTGGATATTTCAAAATCAATAAACCCGTATATGTATGTGGTATGCATAAGTAAATATATATGTTCACAGACTATACTAGCTGTTAAAGTTTGTCTAATTCTTTTCTTTTAGCAAAAATTACCCCAAGCAAACTGCAGCAGGTGTCTCTGCCTCTTCTCACCAACACTGACTGCCAGAGATACTGGGGAAGCCAGATCCTTAGCACCATGATTTGTGCCGGAGCCTCTGGTGCCTCCTCCTGCATGGTATGATTTACGCAGTTTTTGGACTGAGGAAAAGCTCTTTTGTACATTGACTATCAGTACCGCTAATTTCTTTAAGTCAGGATATTTCTCTTAATACCATCCTCTCCTTTAATGCAAATTAGATTTTCTTGGGTAAATTATTATCTTTTAGGGTTGTCTGTTGAGCCAGTAGAACAAACTTCTGTTTTCTTACACCTTCTTTAGGGTGACTCTGGTGGACCTCTTGTGTGCCAGAGGAATGGAGCTTGGACCTTGGCTGGTATTGTTTCCTGGGGAAGTTCTACCTGCTCTCCCTCATCTCCAGGAGTCTACGCTCGTGTCTCAGTTCTAAGATCCTGGTTGGATCAGATTGTTGCTGCTAATTAATTTCTCAATATCTGTGCCTATAATTTATCAATAAAATGAGTAATCTACAACTATGTGTAGTCTGCCTCTTCAATGTATTTCTTTCAGCACTGCTCATTTAATTTTGTCACTTGTCTCCTTCCAGGGCAGTTGCAAATATTTTGGCATCTTTGGCAAAGTTACATTTTGTTGGCACCACACGTTGCTCTCCTTCTTCTTTGTCTTACCCAAATCTTTTCATATGGCAAAACAGCCAATAAATAGCTATTTTTTATGTTTTATAGTAGATACAAAATAGATTGGTTATGTTAAGAAAGTAATCTCTTAGAAATGTGTCCCTGTAGCCTATTAAGTTCAGCATCATAAGAGTTATTGGACTAATGAGAAACATTTCTGCCTTAGGGTCCATTGATCAAAAGTTCTCCAACATGGAGAGAAATTATAGTGCAGAATTCACAGGGGCTAAAGTCACTGAAATTTCTAAGAAAAAGAGACTCCCATAGAAAGTAGTGAAGCTCTTTGGGATTGAGAATTACACAGGGGAAATTGAAGTTAACAGTGAAGCACCTGGTACTGATATAAAGTCTCGGTTTGGAACAAATACAAATTAAAGTGAAATGTTTTTAAGAAATTTAACTTTTCTGACAGTTAATTAAGTGCATTGTGGCTTTGAGCAAATTTCACCTGCATGCAGCTGGTGAGACAAATCTGTGAGACCAGCAGGTGTAAAATGCTTAGAGAATATCAAAAGAGTTGTGAGAAAGCTGCAGACATACCATGAGAACTCCTATGTTTATCCGGGGAACTTCCCTGTCCCTCCCACTTTCTGGAACTGTCAGGGTAATTTAATGCAGAACAAATACAAAGTGCAATGTATGATCCTAATGTGTTCAAGTTACACAGAAATTTTCAAAGCATAATCAGAATTTGTAAAATTACAATCCTAAATTCACTGTTTTATGCAGACTCTAAATGCAATAAAATACAAAATAGAAAGTGCAAATCTTAAATGTAATAAAAAACTTAAAGGCCAAATTCTAAATCTAAAATAAAATGCAAAGTATGAAATAATACTGTGTTGGATCCTATTACTATGCTATGTGTACTAAATATTATTAATCTACTTGTGGGTTCTCTCACACTAGTTTATTACACACCATCACCACGTCACTTATACACAATTCTAACTCACACTCACATTAGTTTTTTCACTCACCCCTATCTTAATGACAGATAACAATATTTAACAGTATTCACTCACACTACAGATGCCATTTTCAATGACCCTAACAATTTGTTATTGCCATCTAGTTAATAGTATTAACATCACATTCATTTGTATAGAGTCATTTAAGTGATTCACACTAACATTATGGGGATATTTATCAAAGCGTCAACTATGTTGCATTCGCGGGCGACAATATGCTCGCCTAACACTGGCAAACATTGCGGCCGCGGATCTGAATACGATCTCCATATTTATAAAAAAAGCCGTCAAAAACACGCGCACCAAGTACGGGGCGATGAGCATCGGACTTTTGTTAAGTCGTAATTCGTGTTTCTCCCAACTTTATTTATACCAACTAAACTGCCTATTAACTCTTAAACCGCCACCATCCCGCATCGCCGCCACTATAATAAACCTAATAACCCCTAATCTGCCGCTCCCGACATCACTGCCACTAATATAAATATTAACCCCTATTCCGCCGCTTCCCGACATCGCTGCCACTATATAAACCTATTAACCCCTAAATCTCTGGCCTACTAAAATTCTATTGGCTGATTTGAACAGCCACTAGAATTTCAGTAGCTCTCATCCTATTGGCTGATTTGAATTTAACACTCAAATCAGCCAATAGGAATGCAAGGGACACCATCTTGAATCACGCGACCATAAGAAGAGGAGCTCTGAATCGTATGTCATCAGGATGGACCAGCTCCACGCCGCAGGGATAAAGATAGAAGATGCCGCTTGGATGAAGACTTCTTCCGCCTGGATGGATGAAGACATCACCGCCTGGATGAAGACTTCTCTGCCTGGATGTCGGGACTTCAGAACTGTAAGTGGATCTTCTGGGTTAGTATTAGGATTTCTTTAAATTTTTTGGGTGGGTTTTTATTTTAGATTAGAGTTTGGGCTTGTAAAAGAGCTAAATGCCCTTTTAAGGACAATGCCCATCCAAATGCTCTTTCCAGGCCAATGGGTAGCTTATTTTTTTTTTTAGAGTTAGTTTTTTTTGGGGGGGTTGGTTGGGTGGTAATTTTTACTGTTGGGGGCCGTTTGTATTTTTTTTTACAGGTAAAAGCGCTGATATCTTTGGGGCTAGTTTTTTTTTAATTTTGGGGGCCCTTTTTTATTTTAATAGGGCTATTAGATTAGGTGTAATTTTTTTTATTTTGGATCATTTCGTTTGTTATTTTTCATAAGTTAGTGTTTGCTATTTTTTGTAACTTAATTTTTTTTGTAATTTAGTACTTTGTAATAATGTTTAATTATATATTTAAATAATTTTAGTAATGTTTTAATATGTAATTTAGTTTATTTAATTGGTAGTTTAATTTATTATTATTATTATTAGTATAATAGTTAGGGTAGGTTAATTTATAGTTTAAAATTAGTTTATTTTAATTCTACAGATAAGTTTTAATTTATTTTAAGATAGGGATCTTGTAATTTTAATTTAAAGTTAAGGGGTTGTTTGGTTTAGGGGTTAATAGCTTAATTTAGTTTTTGACGATGTGGGGGCAGACGGTTTAGGGGTTAATAGGTTTAGTTAGTGGTGGTGATGTGGAAGGCCAGAGGTTTAGGGGTTAATAAGTTTATTTAGTGGCGGCGGTGTCAGGGAGCGGCGGAATAGGGATTAATATATTTTATTTGTGTCGGCGATGTGGGGGGCGGCAGATTATAGGTGTTTAGACTTGGGGTTTATGTTAGGGTGTTAGGTGTAAATGTAACTTTTTTTCAGCTATAGAAATCAATGGGGTATATTTCATTCTCTTGCAGCATCGAACATAAGCTTTTGTTGCTTATATACTCCAATTGATCTCTATGGCATCTGCGGCCTCAAGGGTGGAGGTTTGTAAGCCAGGTACGATGCATCGGAATAGCCGCAAGCGTACCTGTTAAAAGTTTGATAAATTGGAAAAAGTGTCAAATAGAGGCAAATGTGTATTCAGAACATCTGTAATGACGTAAACATCGATCTGCATCGGATTGAGATAGCGGGATCGTACGTTTCGTCACAAATTTCAACATTTGACGATCTTGATGCTTTGATAACTAGGTCAGATCAATCTCGCAACAATTACGATGTGGAATTCCAGCGTATTTTCGGTTGACGCTTTCATAAATAGGACCCTATCATCCCAAATCACATGAACACTTTGTTTTTCCCTCACTTCAATTATTTATTATTACTAACATGGTCATCTTATACAAAGATCGTAATAAAATACACCTCCAAATTTAGTAGAGCCATACTAATGCGTAGTAGTTGACATATATTGACATATTACACTTCATTCACCCAATCCAATCATTACACAAGGTCCCACGCCCCCTTTTATACGTCATTGATGACGTTATTTAAACATCTGTACTCTTCTAGTTTTGTGTATATACGCAATTATAGACATCCTGTCACATGACACAGGATAATCACAACAAGCAATCCACACGCCCCTGATTACACATCATAGTTCATGCCGCATCATATGACAGAGGCCAATCCACCAGATACGCCACTCAGATGGGCGTTCTTATACTAATAAACAAAAGATCCGGGGTAAAGGTCCAGTAAATATTCAATCAGTAGATCTCGGAAGCGCACACTCTATATAGGCAACTTTAAATCAATTCTAAGAGTTAGTAGAATAGCATTAATAGTGACAGTAAACAAATCACCATCAGACTTATACTTTATAATTTATAGAACATGAACACACAGCGGGCATTATTAACACAAGAGAGTTCGCTTTGCATATATTGCGTAAATATTTTGATAAGACGATGTATTGTAATAAGTTACTTCTTTGTTGGTAGCATTTTGATTAATTTGATATGCAACAGATGAGGTAAAGTGGGTGTGAACAGATGCTACATCCTGACAGGTAGTTAGTTATTTCAAAAGACCGTGCTTGTTAGTAGGAGAAATATGCCTGAGGAAACAGTGTGTTGAAGCTGAGAAACGCGTTGCAAGTGTGTAAAGGGGCAATTGCAACCCCTGATTTTAAGAATTGTTTTTACTCTGTTTCTGTGCTTTTTTTGTTAAAGAAAAGGTGCCGGTACTAAAAAAAAAAAAAGTGCCGGTACTCATTGATTATTGATTAATAAATTCTGCTCAGTAACTTTAAAAAAAACAAAGGGACAACATTATTTACAATATTTGATTGATTTTGCAGCCCCCTCTTGTGAAAACTAGAGTATTTACATTATGATTACAAATATTACCTGTTATGAGTTGGCAGAGGTGGGGGAACTCAGTGCCGGTGAGTACCGCCACAAAAAAACCCTGCTCTGTTTTAATAAACCATCATTTTGTACTACAAGCACAAGTCTGTTTGGGAGGAGTGAGTCTGCTAGACCACACTATCATTGGAGCAGTAAGATGGGAAACTGAGAGATCCCAGTCTGTGTCATTCAGCACATTGGTGCTGCCACAATTGTGAGTACATTTGGTAGTAAATTGACCGCTAAACCTCTGTAATGGCATAGGAAAAGCAGAAATACAGGCATCTAGTTTGAAATGTGAAGAAAGTTGTAGTCAGAGATTGGAGAAGTGCTGAGAGAAGTCAAACAAGCTGAAGCCGATACACAATAAAGCAATCCCAAAATAGTAACTAGATTAAGGGTGAGCAAACAACCACTATAATCAGACATGCAAGATGGCAGGAAGTGACTTCTTATAGGTCCAGAACCAGTCACATGATCAGAGTCAGGTGAAGAGAGTTTAATATAATGAAGCTGGAGCCAGGTTTAAGGTAAGGTATAAAAGCAAACGGATTTAAGTTCTGAAGAGGCAGATTGACAGAGCAAAGGGCTAGTACCAGAGAGAGTCCGGGCTTCAATAACATATGTGTTCCTAACAGTTCTCCCTCCTTCAGAGAGATGTCCTCCAGACTATCTTCTATCCTAGCTTTGTAGGCTATCATAGATCCCTCAGCATGCTAGGAGCATCTCTTTTCAGTTCCATAACCCTGCCAATTAACCAAATGCTGTAAATGTCCATGATCAACTCTAGAATCTAAAACAAAAATTCTACCATATATTCTTCCTCACCATCCACTTGTTCAGTAGCTGGAGGGAGTGAAATCCTGCCTGGAAAAGTATTCTCAAAAATTGGTTTTAGAAGACATGAACAAAACACAGGGTATAATGTAGGATTTGTAGCTAGAAAGTAACTGGATTGCCCTGTTATCTTATAAGGACCAATGTACTTTTGACACAGTTTCTTAAATGGAACTTGAACCTTGAGATTCTTTGTGGAGAGCCACACTTTATCTCCAATATGAAAAATTGGATTCTGTTTACGATATTTTTTAGCTGATCTCATAACTTTCTGAGCTTCACTGAGAGTTGTTTTCCAAATAGTCTTATGTAGAGCTGCAAGTCATTCTTTCTACGGCTGGCATAGAATCTGTGATTGGGTGGTTAATAATGAATGCTGGATGTTACTCATAATTTGCAAGTGTGTGGGTTGTAACTGTGTTTTGCATTATTGTAGGCAAATTCTGCTGTGGGTAGCAAATCAGCCCAATTATACTGAAGATAATTAACAAAACATCACAGATATTGCTCTAAAGTCTGGTTGGGCAGTATTAAAACCTTTAACCAGCTTTAAATGTTGCAGACAGACAGCTGATCACAATTTTCAAAAATAATTTAATATTATTATTAATATTATTATTTAGTTTTGCTAAAATAGCAACAAATTACAAAACTTACCAATACCGGTTACAGTGAAGAAGGGTGTTTCTTCTTCCACATTTAGATATGTTTAGTTAATTAATCTTTATCTCCAAACTCAGCTTGTTGAACAGACTTCACTGCCAAGGACAAACATGAGCAATATCTTGCAACAGCTGATCATTCACAGTATGGATTTTTATACAATTTACCTAAACCCAGTACAAATGGTATACAAGGCATTTCGTTTTTTGGGTCACTTTTTGTTTGCGCACTTCACATGCAATAGACCACTTTTCATACAGAATCTGACAGAACTTTATTATTATTGATCCGAATGGTAGTCAATAATACATTTGGAAGGAAATTTGTTGAGTATATTTTGGGTTATTTCAAATTAAAAAAACTATAATAACATGTCAATATCGTAAAAATATACGGCTAGATTACGAGTTTTGCGCTACGAGCGGCTCGCTGCTAACTTGCAAGTTATTTCCACCGCTCACCTCCCTATAGCGCTGCTATTACAGGTTTGCAAAAACCCGGCGTCAGCAGGCAATATGGCAGCGTTTTGCTCCATTGAGCTCCATACCGCACCCAAATACCAGCGCTGCTTTGAGCTGGTTTTACATGCTCGTGCACGATTTCCCCATAGACATCAATGGGGAGAGCCTGCTAAAAAAAAAGCCTAACACCTGCCATAAAGGAGCGTAAAGCTCCGTAACGCAGCCCCATTGATTCCTATGGGGAAACTAAATTTATGTTTATACCTAACACCCTAACATAAACCCTGAGTCTAAACACCCCTAATCTGCTGCCCCCTACATCACCGCCACCTACATTACATTTATGAACCACTAATCTGCCACCCCTGACACCCCAGATATAACAACAAGACTACTGAGTATAGACGAGATGTGTGGAACTGTCAGAAAAGCTCATAGGAATTAAGATAAACTACAATAACTTTAGGTAGCTTGTTCATTAAAGGGACATAATACTCATATGCTAAATCACTTGAAACTGATGCAGTATAACTGTAAAAAGCTGACAGGAAAATATCACCTGAGCATCTCTATGTAAAAAAGGAAGATATTTTACCTCACAATTTCCTCACAGTTATACTCAGCTGCAGCCCAGCTGCAAGTAAAACAAAAATGAAGAAATGAACAGCAGCCAATCAGCATCAGCAGTGCTGAGGTCATGAACTATTTTACTGTGATCTCATGAGATTTGACTTAACTCTCATGAGATTTCATTGTAAACTTCCTTACACTGAATATGGAAATAACATGAGTTCACGAGGCTCATCCCTTCGGCTGTGCCGGGACAGACATACTGATATGCTGCTTAGAAGTCCTTTACAATGGGATGTGGCTACTGAGAAACTTTTGAGGTAAACTATCTTTCTTTCTTACATAGAGATGTTCAGGTAATATTTTCTAGTCAGCTTTTTACAGCTATACAGCATCACTTTCAAGTGTTTAAACATTTGGGTATTATGGCCCTTTAACAATACATTTTTAGATGACACCAGTCTTTTGGGACCTTAGGTGATATGATTAGGCGAATTCTCAATTCCCATGTTCCGCCACTTCTCATAGAAACATGAACTAAATACCACATATAAAATGTAGATAAACAAAACAACATGGAAATGCAGAAATATGGAAGTGAGTCATTAGCAGCACCTACCTCCATCTAAGTTTATATATTTTCACAAACATTTTATTTTATTAATTGGGTCAACAACTAATATAGGAGCAGAATGAACTAGCCTAAAAGTACCCTTCAACATTTAGTGATACTGAGAGATTTCTGAACTATAAGATGAACTTAACTCTAAATGTGTGGATCGAAATATGAAGTTTTATTTTTATTTTTTTTTTAAAATAATTTTTATTGAGGTAAAAAGAAAAAAGAAACATCAACACAGAAAATATGTCTTGACATATAGTAGAGTCAGTAATAGCAATAACACAATGCTCATAGAGAAGATATGCATAAACTCAGATATTAAAATACAGATATCATCATTATAGGTTCAATAAGTACTCTGTAACCAAGTTATGAACTAACAGGCAAAAACTTTTCATTATACAGATATTCACTTAGGTAGGCAAAAAAATATTAAATCTGAAGCTGTAATCATAGAATGGAATAATAGTATATGACAAAAATTAGTGTCAAGGACATATTGTAATGAAACCTCGGGGTTTTTTAACCCGTCACCTGAAGAGAATAGGAATATTCCCCCAATTGCGGAATAATCTACCAGTGGTTGATCTGTTTTAGGCTAAGTGTCGCAATATGGGGGATTAGCAAGATGGGTTTTTGTTTTAAGGGAGGGAAGTGCAGCGGGCCAAAGCCGCTCTAAATAAGAGAGGGGAATGGGGGGGGGGAGGGCGGAGCCAGTTAGGGTGTCTGTCCTGTGTAAACTTGGGTTTCTTATAAGTGATGGTAACTCTGATTAAAGATGTATAAAAGAGAGAATAGAAATACATACATGAGATGTAGGTGACTTCAGCAAGCGCCCCTCTCCTGGGGAAGTGCCATCTATCGGCAATGTAGGTAAAGTGAATAGGGGTATGACCCGCAGGCAGCCAGTACCAGCGGGAAAGGGAGGAGAGGAGCCTAGTAGAAATAATCTTCAAATAGCCTACATAAAAGGAGTACAAATAACTGGAGGTATGAATACAATAAGGCTGGAAAAATATTCTCTACTAATGGCATAATTAATTAGGAACAGTAAGCACATAGCGTGCTATGAAAAGCAGCAGATATGTATCAGGAGCCGCATTGTCCAGCGCTATGATAGAGGGGAAAATGAACATCATGCAAACTGAGAATGAATCTTAAATATTAGTGCATGATAATCAGCTAACAATATGTCACTAGGGGTTATCGTAGCCAGTCTAAAATAGCGATATACTATGATGAATGCAGACATATTTAACTAACCCTTTGAGTTCAGGCATAGAGAACAATAAAGCGTATTTCAGTCTCCTTGCCTCCATTCCCTTTTGTAAATGTGGGACAGCAAATTTTACAGATCTAAGCTTTGTGCAATACTGCAGGGAAATACAATGGATGGCTTTTAGTTAGTTAGGTGTGTTGGGTATAGAATAGAGAGGGGTGATACTATATGTATTTATATATGGAAGAGCCAGAGAGACTGATAAACATAATACAGCCTTTGATATATGGATTCTAGAAAGGGTACCATGCTCATGGTATAATATAGAAGATGTAGTGCTTAGTATGAATGTAAAAGAGTGATACAAATTGTTCTGAACTGGGGCTTTCCCTAGGCTGACATGCAAATAGGCTGTTGCTTATGGCTATGAAGTGAATGTATAGTAATTGTGATACTCTAGCAATGGCACTAAAAATATACTAGTAGGACAGGGAGTCTTAATATAAAGGTCCCCATCAGTACCTTAATAAGAGGATAATACAGCTGCATCCTTAGTGACATGTACGTTAATCTTGCTATTAGTTATATTAGACCCTACATGTACGTTTACAATGGAATAAAATCAGAGTTAGACAGTCACACAAATATAAGGTATGCATGACAATATACATCAAAGACAGCCCTATTCACACATTATAACAACGGTCCTCAGTACATAGTTGGGGTCCTTTAGAGCGCTCTTAATTATAGAGCAGAGTAATGGGATAACATAGCAGCCATCTTAGCTCGCTTTTATGCACCCAGCCATATATTGCGTGTAATAAACCTCGTCTAGCAGACTTAATGATGCCCTACAGCATCTAGAAATATTGAAAGGTGTCTAGGGTTGCTCACTAGTAACTAACAAGCCAAAAAACTAAGACACAGATTGGAACAAGTAACGGCTAACTACGGTAAACCAAAATGCCTAATATGCATAATTAATGTCCAGGATGATAGAGGAGATCACGGCTGAGTCTTTTAGCCAACTCCCGTTATTGGGAACCCAAGGGGTACAGTCATTAGGAGGCTTATGGCTGGTAGGGTTGAGAGAGGGGTTGAGGTATTGCGTGGCGGACTCAGGAAGTTTACTGGAATACCGGGTCTGTGAAATAAATATCCCAACTTACTCGTAAGGCACTCAGAGATCTCTAGATCACCAACTCCGGAGAAGATAGAGATGCAAGTGTCGCTAGGCTTCCTAGCCATGGGCTTATCTTTCTCGACTCCCACACCAACAGGGGCCAAGTCAGCAGCGACCAAGTCGAGAGCAACATCCCGATATGTCTCTGAGTTAGGAACGAGACTGATCTGAGGATCCGTCTTAGTAGGCCCCTCAAACAGCATAAGTAGGTCTTCATGGGTCTTATCTATGGCCTCGTCTTGGGAATGTTGATGTTATGGGTCATCTTCTTCCGAAAGGTAAGCAACAATGACGGGCAATTTGTTAAGATCATCCTCAGATGTGTCAAGCAGGCCCTCCCGAGCATGTGTTAGGTCCTGGAGGAGAATGTTGAATTGGGCGGCCATGCGGAGTTCCAGCGCAGCTAGTGCGCAGCTGGAGTGTAAGTAGGCTGGTGATGAGATACTGTGCTGCAGGTTAATAGCTTATGGCAGATAGTGTCGCGAGTTTCATCGCAAATGATTATGTACTCACAGTAAATTTAAGATGGCGGTTCGTGTCAAATCAGCCTGCACCTCTGCTCAGCTGCATTCTTTACATAAGCTGCCAGCAATGCGTTGAAACTGCGCAACAGACTCTGCGGCCCCAGCAGGGCACGAGTTGCTCTTCAGACGTTAGATCAAGTACTCGATCAAGCGGCAGGGTGGATGTTGTTTAGAGAAAGGGTTGGCAGTATCGGGCAGAGAATTCAGGCCACAGGGCCCATCGGCTGCCCAGGCTACTCCGGCAGGGATCACAATTCGTATTGCTGTTTACGATGGTCAGATGTGTACTCTCACCTCAAGGCTCCTATTTCTATAGTTTTTAGTCGGTATCCAGAACTTAGTTTTATGTTTTTTAGACGTTTTGTATGGAGAGCTGTAGACATGGATGTCTGGCTCCGCCCCCCTAAAGAAACTATTTTTTAACTACAAGTGAAGTGGAAGCACCTTTTTCTATCATTTACACCATTGCTATATTGCTACCTGGATCACATTGGCACACCTTGGTAGAGTCCGGAGAAGGTGAGCTGATACACCCAGAGCTATCAGCCTGCTTCTACCAGCACATAAGGGTGCTATTGATAAATGTGAGTACTACAATTGCTTGATGTCTACATGCTTATACCTGAATATGCTGATCTACACATGAGGCGCCCTCTGTGAATTTCAGTAGCTCTCATCCTATTGGCTGATTTGAATTTAACACTCAAATCAGCCAATAGGAATGCAAGGGACGCCATCTTGAATCACGTGACCATAAGAAGAGGAGCTCTGAATCGTATGTCATCAGGATGGACCAGCTCCACGCCGCAGGGATAAAGATAGAAGATGCCGCTTGGATGAAGACTTCTTCCGCCTGGATGGATGAAGACATCACCGCCTGGATGAAGACTTCTCTGCCTGGATGTCGGGACTTCAGAACTGTAAGTGGATCTTCTGGGTTAGTATTAGGATTTCTTTAAATTTTTTGGGTGGGTTTTTATTCTAGATTAGAGTTTGGGCTTGTAAAAGAGCTAAATGCCCTATTAAGGACAATGCCCATCCAAATGCCCTTTCCAGGCCAATGGGTAGCTTATTTTTTTTTTAGAGTTATTTTTTTTTGGGGGGGGGGGGTTTGGTTGGGTGGTAATTTTTACTGTTGGAGGCCGTTTGTATTTTAATTTATAGTTTAAAATTAGTTTATTTTAATTCTACAGATAAGTTTTAATTTATTTTAAGATAGGGATCTTGTAATTTTAATTTAAAGTTAAGGGGTTGTTTGGTTTAGGGGTTAATAGCTTAATTTAGTTTTTGACGATGTGGGGGCAGACGGTTTAGGGGTTAATAGGTTTAGTTAGTGGTGGTGATGTGGAAGGCCAGAGGTTTAGGGGTTAATAAGTTTATTTAGTGGCGGCGGTGTCAGGGAGCGGCGGAATAGGGATTAATATATTTTATTTGTGTCGGCGATGTGGGGGACGGCAGATTATAGGTGTTTAGACTTGGGGTTTATGTTAGGGTGTTAGGTGTAAATGTAACTTTTTTTAAACTATAGAAATCAATGGGGTATATTTCATTCTCTTGCAGCATCGAACATAAGCTTTTGTTGCTTATATACTCCAATTGATCTCTATGGCATCCGCGGCCTCAAGGGTGGAGGTTTGTAAGCCAGGTACGATGCATCGGAATAGCCGCAAGCGTACCTGTTAAAAGGTTGATAAATTGGAAAAAGTGTCAAATAGAGGCAAATGTGTATTCAGAACATCTGTAATAACGTAAACATCGATCTGCATCGGATTGAGATAGAGGGATCGTACGTTTCGTCACAAATTTCAACACTTGACGATCTTGATGCTTTGATAACTAGGTCAGATCAATCTCGCAACAATTACGATGTGGAATTCCAGCGTATTTTCGGTTGACGCTTTCATAAATAGGACCCTATCATCCCAAATCACATGAACACTTTGTTTTTCCCTCACTTCAATTATTTATTATTACTAACATGGTCATCTTATACAAAGATCGTAATAAAATACACCTCCAAATTTAGTAGAGCCATACTAATGCATAGTAGTTGACATATATTGACATATTACACTTCATTCACCCAATCCAATCATTACACAAGGTCCCACGCCCCCTTTTATACGTCATTGATGACGTTATTTAAACATCTGTACTCTTCTAGTTTTGTGTATATACGCAATTATAGACATCCTGTCACATGACACGGGATAATCACAACAAGCAATCCACACGCCCCTGATTACACATCATAGTTCATGTGGGCGTTCTTATCCTAATAAACAAAAGATCTGGGGTAAAGGTCCAGTAAATATTCAATCAGTAGATCTCGGAAGCGCACACTCTATATAGGCAACTTTAAATCAATTCTAAGAGTTAGTAGAATAGCATTAATAGTGACAGTAAACAAATCACCATCAGACTTATACTTTATAATTTATAGAACATGAACACACAGCGGGCATTATTAACACAAGAGAGTTCGCTTTGCATATATTGCGTAAATATTTTGATAAGACGATGTATTGTAATAAGTTACTTCTTTGTTGGTAGCATTTTGATTAATTTGATATGCAACAGATGAGGTAAAGTGGGTGTGAGCAGATGCTACATCCTGACAGGTAGTTAGTTATTTCAAAAGACCGTGCTTGTTAGTAGGAGAAATATGCCTGAGGAAACAGTGTGTTGTAGCTGAGAAACGCGTTGCAAGTGTGTAAAGGGGCAATTGCAACCCCTGATTTTAAGAATTGTTTTTACTCTGTTTCTGTGTTTTTTTGTAAAAGAAAAGGTGCCGGTACTAAAAAAAAAAAAAGTGCCGGTACTCATTGATTATTGATTGATAAATTCTGCTCAGTAACTTTAAAAAAAACAAAGGGACAACATTATTTACAATATTTGATTGATTTTGCAGCCCTCTCTTGTGAAAACTAGAGTATTTACATTATGATTACAAATATTACCTGTTATGAGTTGGCAGAGGTGGGGGAACTCAGTGCCGGTGAGTACCGCCACAAAAAAACCCTGCTCTGTTTTAATAAACCATCATTTTGTACTACAAGCACAAGTCTGTTTGGGAGGAGTGAGTCTGCTAGACCACACTATCATTGGAGCAGTAAGCTGGGAAACTGAGAGATCCCAGTCTGTGTCATTCAGCACATTGGTGCTGCCACAATTGTGAGTACATTTGGTAGTAAATTGACCCCTAAACCTGTGTAATGGCATAGGAAAAGCAGAAATACAGGCATCTAGTTTGAAATGTGAAGAAAGTTGTAGTCAGAGACTGGAGAAGTGCTGAGAGAAGTCAAACAAGCTGAAGCCGATACACAATAAAGCAATCCCAAAATAGTAACTAGATTAAGGGTGAGCAAACAACCACTATAATCAGACATGCAAGATGGCAGGAAGTGACTTCTTATAGGTCCAGAACCAGTCACATGATCAGAGTCAGGTGAAGAGAGTTTAATATAATGAAGCTGGAGCCAGGTTTAAGGTAAGGTATAAAAGCAAACGGATTTAAGTTCTGAAGAGGCAGATTGACAGAGCAAAGGGCTAGTACCAGAGAGAGTCCGGGCTTCAATAACATATGTGTTCCTAACAGTTCTCCCTCCTTCAGAGAGATGTCCTCCAGACTATCTTCTATCCTAGCTTTGTAGGCTATCATAGATCCCTCAGCATGCTAGGAGCATCTCTTTTCAGTTCCATAACCCTGCCAATTAACCAAATGCTGTAAATGTCCATGATCAACTCTAGAATCTAAAACAAAAATTCTACCATATATTCTTCCTCACCAACCACTTGTTCAGTAGCTGGAGGGAGTGAAATCCTGCCTGGAAAAGTATTCTCAAAAATTGGTTTTAGAAGACATGAACAAAACACAGGGTATAATGTAGGATTTGTAGCTAGAAAGTAACTGGATTGCCCTGTTATCTTATAAGGACCAATGTACTTTTGACTCAGTTTCTTAAATGGAACTTGAACCTTGAGATTCTTTGTGGAGAGCCACACTTTATCTCCAATATGAAAAACTGGATTTTGTTTACGATATTTTTTAGCTGATCTCATAACTTTCTGAGCTTCACTGAGAGTTGTTTTCCAAATAGTCTTATGTAGAGCTGCAAGTCATTCTTCTACGGCTGGCATAGAATCTGTGATTGGGTGGTTAATAATGAATGCTGGATGTTACTCATAATTTGCAAGTGTGTGGGTTGTAACTGTGTTTTGCATTATTGTAGGCAAATTCTGCTGTGGGTAGCAAATCAGCCCAATTATACTGAAGATAATTAACAAAACATAACAGATATTGCTCTAAAGTCTGGTTGGGCAGTATTAAAACCTTTAACCAGCTTTAAATGTTGCAGACAGACAGCTGATCACAATTTTCAAAAATAATTTAATATTATTATTAATATTATTATTTAGTTTTGCTAAAATAGCAACAAATTACAAAACTTACCAATACCGGTTACAGTGAAGAAGGGTGTTTCTTCTTCCACATTTAGATATGTTTAGTTAATTAATCTTTATCTCCAAACTCAGCTTGTTGAACAGACTTCACTGCCAAGGACAAACATGAGCAATATCTTGCAACAGCTGATCATTCAAAGTATGGATTTTTATACAATTTACCTAAACCCAGTACAAATGGTATACAAGGCATTTCGTTTTTTGGGTCACTTTTTGTTTGCGCACTTCACATGCAATAGACCACTTTTCATACAGAATCTGACAGAACTTTATTATTATTGATCCGAATGGTAGTCAATAATACATTTGGAAGGAAATTTGTTGAGTATATTTTGGGTTATTTCAAATTAAAAAAACTATAATAACATGTCAATATCGTAAAAATGTACGGCTAGATTACGAGTTTTGCGTTACGAGCGGCTCGCTGCTAACTTGCAAGTTATTTCCACCGCTCACCTCCCTATAGCGCTGCTATTACAGGTTTGCAAAAACCCGGCGTTAGCAGGCAATATGGCAGCGTTTTGCTCCATTGAGCTCCATACCGCACCCAAATACCAGCGCTGCTTTGAGCTGGTTTTACATGCTCGTGCACGATTTCCCCATAGACATCAATGGGGAGAGCCTGCTAAAAAAAAAGCCTAACACCTGCCATAAAGGAGCGTAAAGCTCCGTAACGCAGCCCCATTGATTCCTATCGGGAAACTAAATTTATGTTTATACCTAACACCCTAACATAAACCCTGAGTCTAAACACCCCTAATCTGCTGCCCCCTACATCACCGCCACCTACATTACATTTATGAACCACTAATCTGCCACCCCTGACACCCCAGATATAACAACAAGACTACTGAGTATAGACGAGATGTGTGGAACTGTCAGAAAAGCTCATAGGAATTAAGATAAACTACAATAACTTTAGGTAGCTTGCGCATTAAAGGGACATAATACTCATATGCTAAATCACTTGAAACTGATGCAGTATAACTGTAAAAAGCTGACAGGAAAATATCACCTGAGCATCTCTATGTAAAAAAGGAAGATATTTTACCTCACAATTTCCTCACAGTTATACTCAGCTGCAGCCCAGCTGCAAGTAAAACAAAAATGAAGAAATGAACAGCAGCCAATCAGCATCAGCAGTGCTGAGGTCATGAACTATTTTACTGTGATCTCATGAGATTTGACTTAACTCTCATGAGATTTTATTGTAAACTTCCTTACACTGAATATGGAAATAACATGAGTTCACGAGGCTCATCCCTTCGGCTGTGCCGGGACAGACATACTGATATGCTGCTTAGAAGTCCTTTACAATGGGATGTGGCTACTGAGAAACTTTTGAGGTAAACTATCTTTCTTTTTTACATAGAGATGTTCAGGTAATATTTTCTAGTCAGCTTTTTACAGCTATACAGCATCACTTTCAAGTGTTTAAACATTTGGGTATTATGGCCCTTTAACAATACATTTTTAGCTGACACGAGTCTTTTGCGACCTTAGGTGATATGATAAGGTGAATTCTCAATTCCCATGTTCCGCCACTTCTCATAGAAACATGAACTAAATACCACATATAAAATGTAGATAAACAAAACAACATGGAAATGCAGAAATATGGAAGTGAGTCATCAGCAGCACCTACCTCCATCTAAGTTTATATTTCTTTCATGTAATTAACAAGAGTCCATGAGCTAGTGACGTATGGGATATACATTCCTACCAGGAGGGGCAAAGTTTCCCAAACCTTAAAATGCCTATAAATACACCCCTCACCACACCCACAAATCAGTTTTACAAACTTTGCCTCCAAGGGAGGTGGTGAAGTAAGTTTGTGCTAGATTCTACGTTGATATGCGCTCCGCAGCAAGTTGGAGCCCGGTTTTCCTCTCAGCGTGCAGTGAATGTCAGAGGGATGTGAGGAGAGTATTGCCTATTGAATGCAGTGATCTCCTTCTACGGGGTCTATTTCATAAGGTTCTCTGTTATCGGTCGTAGAGATTCATCTCTTACCTCCCTTTTCAGATCGACGATATACTCTTATATTTACCATTTCCTCTACTGATTCTCGTTTCAGTACTGGTTTGGCTTTCTACAAACATGTAGATGAGTGTCCTGGGGTAAGTAAGTCTTATTTTCTGTGACACTCTAAGCTATGGTTGGGCACTTTATTTATAAAGTTCTAAATATATGTATTCAAACATTTATTTGCCTTGACTCAGAATGTTCAACTTTCCTTATTTCCAGACAGTCAGTTTCATATTTGGGATTATGCTTTAAATTATCATATTTTGTCTTACCTCAAAAATTTGACTTTTTTCCCTGTGGGCTGTTAGGCTCGCGGGGGCTGAAAATGCTTCATTTTATTGCGTCATTTTTGGCGCGGATTTTTTTGGCGCAAAAATTCATTTCCGTTTCCGGCGTCATACGTGTCGCCGGAAGTTGCGTCATTTTTTGACGTTATTTTGCGCCAAAAATGTCGGCGTTCCGGATGTGGCGTCATTTTTGGCGCCAAAAGCATTTAGGCGCCAAATAATGTGGGCGTCTTATTTGGCGCCAAAAAATATGGGCGTCGCTTTTGTCTCCACATTATTTCAGTCTCATTTTCATTTGCTTCTGGTTGCTAGAAGCTTGATGTTTGGCATTTTTTTCCCATTCCTGAAACTGTCTTATAAGGAATTTGATTTATTTTGCTTTATATGTTGTTTTTTCTCTTACATATTGCAAGATGTCTCACGTTGCATCTGAGCCAGAAGATACTACAGGAAAACCACTGCCTGCTGGATCTACCAAAGCTAAGTGTATCTGCTGTAAACTTTTGGTAGCTATTTCTCCAGCTGTTGTTTGTATTAATTGTCATGACAAACTTGTTAAAGCAGATAATATTTCCTTTAGTGATGTACCATTGCCTGTTGCAGTTCCCTCAACATCTAAGGTGCAGAATGTTCCTGATAACATAAGAGATTTTGTTTCTGAATCCATAAAGAAGGCTTTGTCTGTTATTTCTCCTTCTAGTAAACGTAAAAAGTCTTTTAAATCTTCTCTCTCTACAGATGAATTTTTAAATGAACACCATCATTCTGATTCTTTGGACTCTTCTAGTTCAGAGGATTCTGTCTCAGAGATTGATGCTGATAAATCTTCATATTTATTTAAGATGGAATTTATTCGCTCTTTACTTAAAGAAGTACTAATTGCTTTAGAAATAGAGGATTCTAGTCCTCTTGATACTAATTCTATACGTTTGGATAAGGTTTTTAAAGCTCCTGCGGTTATTCCAGAAGTCTTTCCTGTTCCTAATGCTATTTCTGCAGTAATTGCTAAGGAATGGGATAAATTGGGTAATTCATTTACTCCTTCTAAACGTTTTAAGCAATTATATCCTGTTCCGCCTGACAGGTTAGAATTTTGGGACAAAATCCCTAAAGTTGATGGGGCTATTTCTACCCTTGCTAAACGTACTACCATTCCTACGTCAGATGGTACCTCGTTTAAGGATCCTTTAGATAGAAAAATTGAATCTTTTCTAAGAAAAGCTTATCTATGTTCAGGTAATCTTCTTAGACCTGCTATATCATTGGCTGATGTTGCTGCAGCTTCAACTTTTTGGTTGGAAACTCTAGCGCAACAAGTAACAAATCGTGATTCTCATGATATTATTATTCTTCTCCAGCATGCTAATAATTTCATCTGTGATGCCATTTTTGATATTATTAGAGTTGATGTTAGATTTATGTCTCTGGCTATCTTAGCCAGAAGAGCTTTATGGCTTAAGACTTGGAATGCTGATATGGCTTCTAAATCAACTCTACTTTCCATTTCTTTCCAGGGAAACAAATTATTTGGTTCTCAGTTGGATTCTATTATTTCAACTGTTACTGGTGGGAAAGGAACTTTTTTACCACAGGATAAAAAATCTAAAGGTAAAAACAGGGCTAACAATCGTTTTCGTTCCTTTCGTTTCAACAAAGAACAAAAGCCTGATCCTTCGTCCTCAGGAGCAGTTTCAGTTTGGAAACCATCTCCAGTCTGGAATAAATCCAAGCCTGCTAGAAAGGCAAAGCCTGCTTCTAAGTTCACATGAAGGTACGGCCCTCATTCCAGTTCAGCTGGTAGGGGGCAGGTTACGTTTTTTCAAAGAAATTTGGATCAAATCTGTTCACAATCTTTGGATTCAGAACATTGTTTCAGAAGGGTACAGAATTGGTTTCAAGATGAGACCTCCTGCAAAGAGATTTTTTCTTTCCCATGTCCCAGTAAATCCAGTGAAAGCTCAAGCATTTCTGAATTGTGTTTCAGATCTAGAGTTGGCTGGAGTAATTATGCCAGTTCCAGTTCCGGAACAGGGGATGGGGTTTTATTCAAATCTCTTCATTGTACCAAAGAAGGAGAATTCCTTCAGACCAGTTCTGGATCTAAAATTATTGAATCGTTATGTAAGGATACCAACGTTCAAGATGGTAACTGTAAGGACTATATTGCCTTTTGTTCAGCAAGGGAATTATATGTCCACAATAGATTTACAGGATGCATATCTGCATATTCCGATTCATCCAGATCATTATCAGTTCCTGAGATTCTCTTTTCTAGACAAGCATTACCAATTTGTGGCTCTACCGTTTGGCCTTGCTACAGCTCCAAGAATTTTCACAAAGATTCTCGGTGCCCTTCTGTCTGTAATCAGAGAACAGGGTATTGTGGTATTTCCTTATTTGGACGATATCTTGGTACTTGCTCCGTCTTTACATTTAGCAGAGTCTCATACGAATCGACTTGTGTTGTTTCTTCAAGATCATGGTTGGAGGATCAATTTACCAAAAAGTTCTTTGATTCCTCAAACAAGGGTAACCTTTCTGGGTTTCCAGATAGATTCAGTGTCCATGACTCTGTCTTTAACAGACAAGAGACGTCTAAAATTGATTACAGCTTGTCGAAACCTTCAGTCACAATCATTCCCTTCGGTAGCCTTATGCATGGAAATTCTAGGTCTTATGACTGCTGCATCGGACGCGATCCCCTTTGCTCGTTTTCACATGCGACCTCTTCAGCTCTGTATGCTGAACCAATGGTGCAGGGATTACACGAAGATATCTCAATTAATATCTTTAAAACCGATTGTTCGACACTCTCTAACGTGGTGGACAAATCACCATCGTTTAATTCAGGGGGCTTCTTTTGTTCTTCCGACCTGGACTGTAATTTCAACAGATGCAAGTCTCTCAGGTTGGGGAGCTGTGTGGGGATCTCTGACGGCACAAGGAGTTTGGGAATCTCAGGAGGTGAGATTACCGATCAATATTTTGGAACTCCGTGCAATTTTCAGAGCTCTTCAGTTTTGGCCTCTTCTGAAGAGAGAATCGTTCATTTGTTTTCAGACAGACAATGTCACAACTGTGGCATACATCAATCATCAAGGAGGGACTCACAGTCCTCTGGCTATGAAAGAAGTATCTCGAATTTTGGTTTGGGCGGAATCCAGCTCCTGTCTAATCTCTGCGGTTCATATCCCAGGTGTAGACAATTGGGAAGCGGATTATCTCAGTCGCCAAACGTTGCATCCGGGCGAATGGTCTCTTCACCCAGAGGTATTTCTTCAGATTGTTCAATTGTGGGGGCTCCCAGAGATAGATCTGATGGCCTCTCATCTAAACAAGAAACTTCCCAGGTATCTGTCCAGATCCCGGGATCCTCAGGCGGAGGCAGTGGATGCATTATCACTTCCTTGGAAGTATCATCCTGCCTATATCTTTCCGCCTCTAGTTCTTCTTCCAAGAGTAATCTCCAAGATTCTGAGGGAATGCTCGTTTGTTCTGCTAATAGCTCCGGCATGGCCTCACAGGTTTTGGTATGCGGATCTTGTCCGGATGGCATCTTGCCAGCCATGGACTCTTCCGTTAAGACCAGACCTTCTGTCACAAGGTCCTTTTTTCCATCCGGATCTGAAATCCTTAAATTTAAAGGTATGGAGATTGAACGCTTGATTCTTGGTCATAGAGGTTTCTCTGACTCCGTGATTAATACTATGTTACAGGCTCGTAAATCTGTATCTCGAGAGATATATTATAGAGTCTGGAAGACTTATATTTCATGGTGTCTTTCTCATCATTTTTCTTGGCATTCTTTTAGAATACCGAGAATTTTACAATTTCTTCAGGATGGTTTGGATAAGGGTTTGTCCGCAAGTTCTTTGAAAGGACAAATCTCTGCTCTTTCTGTTCTTTTTCACAGAAAGATTGCTATTCTTCCTGATATTCATTGTTTTGTACAAGCTTTGGTTCGTATAAAACCTGTCATTAAGTCAATTTCTCCTCCTTGGAGTTTGAATTTGGTTCTGGGAGCTCTTCAAGCTCCTCCGTTTGAACCTATGCATTCATTGGACATTAAATTACTTTCTTGGAAAGTTTTGTTCCTTTTGGCCATCTCTTCTGCTAGAAGAGTTTCTGAATTATCTGCTCTTTCGTGTGAGTCTCCTTTTCTGATTTTTCATCAGGATAAGGCGGTGTTGCGAACTTCTTTTGAATTTTTACCTAAAGTTGTGAATTCCAACAACATTAGTAGAGAAATTGTGGTTCCTTCATTATGTCCTAATCCTAAGAATTCTAAGGAGAAATCATTGCATTCTTTGGATGTTGTTAGAGCTTTGAAATATTATGTTGAAGCTACGAAATCTTTCCGTAAGACTTCTAGTCTATTTGTTATCTTTTCTGGTTCTAGGAAAGGCCAGAAAGCTTCTGCCATTTCTTTGGCATCTTGGTTGAAATCTTTAATTCATCTTGCCTATGTTGAGTCGGGTAAAACTCCGCCTCAAAGAATTACAGCTCATTCTACTAGGTCAGTATCTACTTCCTGGGCGTTTAGGAATGAAGCTTCGGTTGACCAGATCTGCAAAGCAGCAACTTGGTCTTCCTTGCATACTTTTACTAAATTCTACCATTTTGATGTATTTTCTTCTTCTGAAGCAGTTTTTGGTAGAAAAGTTCTTCAGGCAGCGGTTTCAGTTTGAATCTTCTGCTTATGTTTTTTGTTAAACTTTATTTTGGGTGTGGATTATTTTCAGCAGGAATTGGCTGTCTTTATTTTATCCCTCCCTCTCTAGTGACTCTTGTGTGGAAAGATCCACATCTTGGGTAGTCATTATCCCATACGTCACTAGCTCATGGACTCTTGTTAATTACATGAAAGAAAACATAATTTATGTAAGAACTTACCTGATAAATTCATTTCTTTCATATTAACAAGAGTCCATGAGGCCCACCCTTTTTTTGTGGTGGTTATGATTTTTTTGTATAAAGCACAATTATTCCAATTCCTTATTTTATATGCTTCGCACTTTTTCTTATCACCCCACTTCTTGGCTATTCGTTAAACTGATTTGTGGGTGTGGTGAGGGGTGTATTTATAGGCATTTTAAGGTTTGGGAAACTTTGCCCCTCCTGGTAGGAATGTATATCCCATACGTCACTAGCTCATGGACTCTTGTTAATATGAAAGAAATGAATTTATCAGGTAAGTTCTTACATAAATTATGTTATTTTCACAAACATTTTATTTTATTAATTGGGTCAACAACTAATATAGGAGCAGAATGAACTAGCCTAAAAGTACCCTTCAACATTTAGTGATACTGAGAGATTTCTGAACTATAAGATGAACTTAACTCTAAATGTGTGGATCGAAATATGAAGTTTTATTTTTATTTATTTTTTTAAATAATTTTATTGAGGTAAAAAGAAAAAAGAAACATCAACACAGAAAATATGTCTTGACATATAGTAGAGTCAGTAATAGCAATAACACAATGCTCATAGAGAAGATATGCATAAACTCAGATATTAAAATACAGATATCATCATTATAGGTTCAATAAGTACTCTGTAACCAAGTTATGAAATAACAGGCAAAAACTTTTCATTATACAGATATTCACTTAGGTAGGCAAAAAAATATTAAATCTGAAGCTGTAATCATAGAATGGAATAATAGTATATGACAAAAATTAGTGTCAAGGACATATTGTAATGAAACCTCGGGGGTTTTTAACCCGTCACCTGAAGAGAATAGGAATATTCCCCCAATTGCGGAATAATCTACCAGTGGTTGATCTGTTTTAGGCTAAGTGTCGCAATATGGGGGATTAGCAAGATGGGTTTTTGTTTTAAGGGAGGGAAGTGCAGCGGGCCAAAGCCGCTCTAAATAAGAGAGGGGAATGGGGGGGGGGCGGAGCCAGTTAGGGTGTCTGTCCTGTGTAAACTTGGGTTTCTTATAAGTGATGGTAACTCCGATTAAAGATGTATAAAAGAGAGAATAGAAATACATACATGAGATGTAGGTGACTTCAGCAAGCGCCCCTCTCCTGGGGAAGTGCCATCTATCGGCAATGTAGGTAAAGTGAATAGGGGTATGACCCGCAGGCAGCCAGTACCAGCGGGAAAGGGAGGAGAGGAGCCTAGTAGAAATAATCTTCAAATAGCCTACATAAAAGGAGTACAAATAACTGGAGGTATGAATACAATAAGGCTGGTAAAATATTCTCTACTAATGGCATAATTAATTAGGAACAGTAAGCACATAGCGTGCTATGAAAAGCAGCAGATATGTATCAGGAGCCGCATTGTCCAGCGCTAGGATAGAGGGGAAAATGAACATCATGCAAACTGAGAATGAATCTTAAATATTAGTGCATGATAATCAGCTAACAATATGTCACTAGGGGTTATCGTAGCCAGTCTAAAATAGCGATATACTATGATGAATGCAGACATATTTAACTAACCCTTTGAGTTCAGGCATAGAGAACAATAAAGCGTATTTCAGTCTCCTTGCCTCCATTCCCTTTTGTAAATGTGGGACAGCAAATTTTACAGATCTAAGCTTTGTGCAATACTGCAGGGAAATACAATGGATGGCTTTTAGTTAGTTAGGTGTGTTGGGTATAGAATAGGGAGGGGTGATATTATATGTATTTATATATGGAAGAGCCGGAGAGACTGATAAACATAATACAGCCTTTGATATATGGATTCTAGAAAGGGTACCATGCTCATGGTATAATATAGAAGATGTAGTGCTTAGTATGAATGTAAAAGAGTGATACAAATTGTTCTGAACTGGGGCTTTCCCTAGGCTGACATGCAAATAGGCTGTTGCTTATGGCTATGAAGTGAATATATAGTAATTGTGATACTCTAGCAATGGGACTAAAAATATACTAGTAGGACAGGGAGTCTTAATATAAAGGTCCCCATCAGTACCTTAATAAGAGGATAATACAGCTGCATCCTTAGTGACATGTACGTTAATCTTGCTATTAGTTATATTAGACCCTACATGTACGTTTACAATGGAATAAAATCAGAGTTAGACAGTCACACAAATATAAGGTATACATGACAATATACATCAAAGACAGCCTTATTCACACATTATAACAACGGTCCTCAGTACATAGTTGGGGTCCTTTAGAGCGCTCTTAATTATAGAGCAGAGTAATGGGATAACATAGCAGCCATCTTAGCTCGCTTTTATGCACCCAGCCATATATTGCATGTAATAAACCTCGTATAGCAGACTTAATGACGCCCTACAGCATCTAGACATATTGAAAGGTGTCTAGGGTTGCTCACTAGTAACTAACAAGCCAAAAAACTAAGACACAGATTGGAACAAGTAACGGCTAACTATGGTAAACCAAAATGCCTAATATGCATAATTAATGTCCAGGATGATAGAGGAGATCACGGCTGAGTCTTTTAGCCAACTCCCGTTATTGGGAACCCAAGGGGTACAGTCATTAGGAGGCTTATGGCTAGTAGGGTTGAGAGAGGGGTTGAGGTATTGCGTGGCGGACTCAGGAAGTTTACTGGAATACCGGGTCTGTGAAATAAATATCCCAACTTACTCGTAAGGCACTCAGAGATCTCTAGATCACCAACTCCGGAGAAGATAGAGATGCAAGTGTCGCTAGGCTTCCTAGCCATGGGCTTATCTTTCTCGACTCCCACACCAACAGGGGCCAAGTCAGCAACGACCAAGTCGAGAGCAACATCCCGATATGTCTCTGAGCTAGGAACGAGACTGATCTGAGGATCCGTCTTAGTAAGCCCCTCGAACAGCATAAGTAGGTCTTCATGGGTCTTATCTATGGCCTCGTCTTGGGAATGTTGATGTTATGGGTCATCTTCTTCTGAAAGGTAAGCAACAATGACGGGCAATTTGTTAAGATCATCCTCAGACGTGTCAAGCAGGCCCTCTCGAGCATGTGTTAGGTCCTGGAGGAGAATGTTGAATTGGGCGGCCATGCGGAGTTCCAGCGCAGCTAGTGCGCAGCTGGAGTGTAAGTAGGCTGGTGATGAGAGACTGTGCTGCAGGTTAATAGCTTATGGCAGATAGTGTCGCGAGTTTCATCGCAAATGATTATGTACTCACAGTAGATTTAAGATGGCGGTTCGTGTCAAATCAGCCTGCACCTCTGCTCAGCTGCATTCTTTACATAAGCTGCCAGCAATGCGTTGAAACTGCGCAACAGACTCTGCGGCCCCAGCAGGGCACGAGTTGCTCTTCATACGTTAGATCAAGTACTCGATCAAGCGGCAGGGTGGATGTTGTTTAGAGAAAGGGTTGGCAGTATCGGGCAGAGAATTCAGGCCACAGGGCCCATCGGCTGCCCAGGCTACTCCGGCAGGGATCACAATTCGTATTGCTGTTTACGATGGTCAGATGTGTACTCTCACCTCAAGGCTCCTATTTCTATAGTTTTTAGTCGGTATCCAGAACTTAGTTTTATGTTTTTTAGACGTTTTGTATGGAGAGCTGTAGACATGGATGTCTGGCTCCGCCCCCTAAAGAAACTATTTTTTAACTACAAGTGAAGTGGAAGCACCTTTTTCTATCGATTACACCATTGCTATATTGTTACCTGGATCACATTGGCACACCTTGGTAGAGTCCGGAGAGGGTGAGCTGATACACCCAGAGCTATCAGCCTGCTTCTACCAGCACATAAGGGTGCTATTGATAAATGTGAGTACTATAATTGCTTGATGTCTACATGCTTATACCTGAATATGCTGCTCTACACATGAGGCGCCCTCTGTTTTTTTATTTTCCTGCATTATAGCCCTTTTCAGTTAAAACCTATAACACCTTCTAAAAATAGTTTGAACTAACTTATACTTACTAATAATAACAAACTAAGCATTAACCCCTATCCTTGATGCTTAGTTTACCCCAAACAGTTTAAGAAGAGCATATTCAATCAGACTGCTGATCCGGTGCTTGGTAATGCTATGTATGCTGCCATGTTGTAACGCACATTGCTCACAGGCACAGCAGTCAGGTGATGTGCACGGCAGATAATTGTATAAATCAAGTTAAGAGGATTATCAGAATGCTCCCTCACTGTGGTGCTAATCGAGTGCTGTATAAACATCATATGTGCCTCATATTTATATAAATAAACATTCAGTTTGTCCATTAATTGCTTTAGAAATACTTCTGCACTATTGTGTGCACAGCTAGAGGAATGTTTGTTTTCGCTAATAGCAAGCTACACAGGGAGGAGGAAGGAGGGGGAGAGGCATGCTCCCTGTGAAGAAGGCAGGCAGCTGAAAAACTTACATGTTAATTACTAGAATATTTATGCACTGTGTAAGCATTTTTTTAATGTCTAGTCCGTAAAATGTCTTATTGTCTTTTGAAGTAAAATGTAAATACATCGTTATTCAGCTGCCTGCCTTCTCCCCACGGAGCATGCCCCTCCTTCCTCTTCCCCACTCCTCCCGGTGTATCTTGCTATTGTACTAAGTGCATAAGAGATAAACTTCGTATTACGTCTTATATACCCTAGAATTATTAATCAATAAACACACAACAACAGGTTTTGGGCTAAAGACCGGTCACGGTCACGTTTATTATATAACAATAAACCTCTTAAGTTAGGCTATTTAAATATGCCATCTTAGGCAACTTATTCATAATAATAAGAAGAACTGTATAAAGTTCTTAACACTGGCGGCAACGAACTAGTTAGTCTAACCCCTACTGACAGACGGCCAGGGTCCTACACGGTGTTTGCAGCGTGGCACGGATTGCGCATGCCCAATTGGCGGAGAGAGAAAGCTGTAAGCTGGTAGAGTTATTTGGCCTACGATTCGTAGGGGGGAGTAATCTCTAGGTCGGCACCTGGCGGGTGTCGCCTCCCCCATCCTAAGGCATCACTCTTTTCTCTCCCCGCCCGCTCTCTGGGCCCTGACCGACCGCCACAAGAGTCAGCCGCCTCTTGCCGCCACCTAACTGACAAGCTCCTGAACAATCATAACATTTTTATAAAAGTCCAGATTACCAATTTTTTTTTCAATTTTTAGTATATATATATATATATATATATATTTATATATATATACAACAGAAAGAAGAGCTTTGCTAATATCCCCGAAGAAAATATCCAGTCCCACATCCATGAGCAGGGCCGCCACTAGAAATTTTGGGGCCCCTGACTTAACCATTGATCAGGCCCCCCCCCCCTTCCTTTGACATGTGCAATTTTTGACCAAGTGACTAAAACGTATATGCACTTTATTCTTAAGTGTCTATTTAAACTTGGAAATGTTGTAAAGGTAGTAACATACAAATACACAGACACACTCATACACTGAAACACACACACTCACACATAAGGATTCACATATAGACACGCAAAGAAACACACTCAGACACAGACACTCAACACTTGTTTACAATGAGCTGACAAATAATGAGGTAAACTACAGTTTTCTAAAAAAAATAGATTTAGATATGGAGTTCTAATTATCTTTTTGTAAAGGAAGATGCCAACTAAATGATGACAACAGCATGCAGTGGCTGAAAGGAAGGGACCTGAACTGCCTAAACAATAATTTAAAGGTTAAATGGTAGATTGGCGATTTCCGGAAAGGTCTCAGTCTCAAAGTCTGTAGAAAGATGTGAATAATCAGTAGTAAAGTCAAAATGTCCTAAAAAGGAATAGACAATGTAGACACACACACACACACACAAACTCAAACTTGCACATACACCCAAGGAAACACCGATAGAGACAGCCTCAGAAAACACACAAAGACATACAAACACACACAGAGACACCCACAGAAAACACACAAAGACATACACACACAGAGAGACAACCACATAAAACACAGAAAGACATACATACACACACCCTCACTGAGACATCCACAAAAAACACACAAAGACATACACACACCCTCACAGAGACACCCACAGAAAACACACACCCTCACAGTGACATCCACAGAAAACACAGACATACATACATACACACACCCACCCTCACAGAGGCATCCAGAGAAAATACACAAAGGCAAACATATACACACACCCTCACAGAGACACCCATAGAAAAAGCTCAAAGACATATGCACACACCCTCACAGACATCCACAGAAAATGCACAAAGACATACACACCCACCCTCACAGAGAGACTCATAGAGACACAAACCAAAGCACAAAGACATAAACACAGACACCCACAGAAACACTCACAGGAGGAAACATTTATGCACCTTATATCCCCTAAATCAACAGTGTTTGACATGCATGATAAAAAATTGCAGAAATGAAGAGATCACTTTTTAAAGAATCATATTTGTAAATGTGCAAACAAAAATAATTATGTGAATTCAAATTGTACATTAATGATATGGGTAGATGGCTAGATGGAGAAAAGTACTTTTAAAAGGTTGACATATGTTTGTTTGATTTTTCTCCATTTTCCCCAACCAAGAGCACCACTTCAAATATAGTGTACAAATGTTCCCATCTGTCAGCTGTACTTATGGATTTTGAAAATGCTGTACTCTATATGGTCTTGGTGGAACCATATGCTGTGGTACTCATACCATTAGATCTTGTTAAATGCAGGATTTAGGCTTGTTGGTATGTATTTCAAAATTAAGTCAGCTGTAGTGTAAACTGAACAGTTTTAAGTTAACGTGTCTCATTTCAAACACTGAGCAATCTTAGTCTGAGAGTATAACATGTTATGCAGATGTAAAAATCATAGATAAAATGCCTCCTTGCATCTGGAAAGTCCTTGCATAAATGGGCAGTAAACTGGAATGTAATTATATATATATATATATATATATATATATATATATATATATATATATATATATATATTGTATATATAAAAATGCATATCTGCCAAAAGGGCACCTACCATTTGTGTATTGAGGAGGAAACATTTCTGCATGGTTTTAAATATAGAATTTCTACAGCATTGTCAAATAATCATAAATACACTGATGCTAAACAAAATATGTTTTTATGGACCCCTGGCCCCATCATACAACTACTGCCACACTGACGTTACAATCCGAAATAATTGCACAAAGAAATAAAAAACATTTGCTAAGTAAGTCCTACCTCCTCTGGAAATGAAAGTGATCTGCCATCTGACTCAGGCACACACTGTACAAAGTGCCAAGTCTGTCTCACACTGTGCATAGTGGTTTAGTGCACACTCGAAAATCCTCTCAAATGCTAATACTTTACTCCTTGTAATAACAATCCCCATGCTCAATTAGCACTTTGCTGTAGCACCCACTGGTGTCTGCAAAAATTAAAATTTTTTTTTTTTTTTTTTTTAGTTCTTTCCTCATGGGGCCCCCTGACCCATTGGGCCCCTGACAGGAGTCACCCCTGTCACCCCCTGATGGCGGCCCTGTCCATGAGATGGACACCATCAGGGCGGTAAAGAGCCTTATTGTCAGCCGTCAAAGTATTGTGCCTTATGGCAAAACCCAATAACGCCGTGACCGTTCTCCCCATCTCCCTGTTTAGCTTATTCCTCACATTGTATGCTGCCCTCTGAGTAACAATGTACCTCCAATGCAGTGGTGCAGTCACGTTGGACCACCCAATCCTTACATCCTTGAGCCATGCACACACCCAATGTATGTCCGAAGCCATTCTCCTAATTAGGTCCAAAACTGAAATAGACCCCATGTCATTCCCTCCTAGGTGCAGTACAATAATGTGAGGTTGCCCCCACCTCCTATGAGCATCTTGAAGAAGGGTAGGCAACTCGTCCCACGTTAAACCCCTGTGACCCAGCCACCAAATGTTAGCCCTGAATGAGGAGAATACTAACTGCAGCCCATCTGGCAGACGCAGAGCCCTGATGGATGCCCAATGCACGAATGAGTGTCCCACTATCCATACTCGCATCAGGGAAGAATTCTTTCCTGCAATCACATGATAAGAGGCTGAGCCCAAAAACGCTACCGCCTTTAAGCAGAGAACTTCACAACCCCTTAAAGCCCAACCACCGTGAGCCCTGTGTTCCCCTTTTTGTAAAAGTGCAGCCCTATTGAAGCATGTCCCCCAATGTATGGATATACAATTTAAATCTGCCTGATTTCCACCACCCTAGTCTCTTTATATCTGCTTCAGAAGACCCACTCCTAGCCGCGCTCTTAGCAGCCCCAATCCTAAATGAGTGAGATGCAATTCTGGAAGGGTCCAGACCCGCTGCGGATGCTGCCCTGGATAGCACCTTCTTAAATTGAAAAATGGACAAAAACAAACTGTCTTTGTGCACGAGGAACTGCCGAGGACCTTGCGGTCTCACACAGCAATACTCCTCGAAACTCCTCACCGGGCAACATTCCGGGAATTCATGCCTGTGCAACGAGAGCCAGGCCCCCCTTTCCTCAGGATCAGTTTTAGACCTGGGGACTAGCAGTAACAAACCACCTTCAGCGGGCCACACATGCTCCCATTTGATGCCCCCTACTGAGCCCACCTTGGAGGTGGCCACCAATTCCCCTACTCTCAAAGCCCCCGACAGAGCAAACGCGAAGGCCGTCTGAAAGAGCAAGGCCTTGTACCTGGATGAGCACACTGACTGCAGCATTCCCACCAGCTCCTTCAATCGCAATGGTGTGATAGGCTCCCTACAGTCCTTGTTGCGTGGGGACAGCCGCCCATACCCCTTCAACACTTGTCTCACCAGAAAGGCACCCGAGTAGTCAGCTATCCCTAATGTTTTGTTAAAGAACGAGATAGCAGACAACCTGCTCTGGGTTCCCAATCTAGACACCCCTTGCCTACACAAGCACGCCAACCAGTCAAGCACATGTACCTGTGTAGCCCAGTGGACCCAGAACACTTGACGGGAGGCAAAGCAGACCCAAGCCTTCCAGTGGTTTTCATATGTACTCCATGTCTTAAGTGCCAAAGAAGCCCTAACTAAAGAAATGGATGGCAAGTTAGGCCAGTTAACTCGGCCCTCGGCGCCACCCTCCTAAACCGTTCCAAGTTAAACCTCGATAGTGCGTCCGCCACTACATTCTTCACCCCAGGGACATGCCGAGCCGCAAAGCTAACATTCAATTGTAAGCATCACAACACTAGATGCCTCAAATACGTGACCACCTTCAGGGATGATGTCGACAATCGGTTTATGGCATAGACCATGCTCATGTTGTCAGACCAGAAATGACCGACCGATTAGCCAATTTCTGTCCCCACAGCTCTATTGCCACTATGATAGGGAAAATTTCCAAAAGGGTCAGGTTCTTAATCAGACCTGCCCTAATCCAATCATCCAGCCAAGGAGCCGTGCTCCATTCGCCGTTTAAATAAGCCCCATACCCAAAAAACCCTGCTGCATCCATGAAGAGGTGCAGCATTTGGTTCGAAATAGGGGCTTTCTGCCATAGGCAGACACCTTTGAAGTTTCTCAAGAAGTCTTCCCAGACCTTGAGATCCACCTTTATCTTATTAGACACCCTGAACCTAGTTCTATGCCCCCTAGGACCCTAAAGCTGATTTTCCAGCCACCTATTAAAGATTCTGCCCATCGGTATTGCCTGCCCCGCAAAATTCAGCAACCCCAACAGGGACTGCAGTTCCTTGATGGAAATAGAGTAAGCGATAGCCATGGACGAAACCACCTGCAACAGACGGTCGACCTTGTCCCTAGGAATCCTGCACTCTGCTGCCCGAGTATCTATCTCAATCCCTAGAAAAGTCAGACAGGTACAGGGGCCTTCTGTCTTTTCATTCGCCATTGGAACCCCAAATCTCCCGATCATATCCTGCATGATTGCCATCAAGCGAGAACATTCATCTGAATCAGCCGCTCCCACCAGTAGAAAGTCATCCAGGTAATGGGCCACAGCCCCACCCCCGGACACCTTTTGTACTACCCAGTGTAAGAACGAGCTGAAGCTTTTGAAAAGCGTGCGCAATAGCGAAGATCCCATGGGAAGGCATTTGTCCACATAGAATGCCCCATCCATCTTTATGCCCATGAGCCTGAATGCGGATGGGTGCAGGGGCAGAAGCCAAAATGCAGACTCTATGTCCAGCTTCGCCATCAGCGCCCCCTTTCCTTTGCCCCTGACGATCACCAATGTGTCGTCAAAAATCTGATAATGTACCAAGCTCATTACCGGGTCAATGGCGTCATTCACTGACGCCCCTTTTGGAAAGGACAAGGGGTGTATAAGCCTATACTTGCCAGTATCCTTCTTAGGTACCACGCCCAATGGGGATACCACCAGATCAGGCAAAGGAAGATCCCAAAAGGGGCCAGCCACCCTACCCAATTCCATTTCCTTCCCCAACTTGTCCCGTACTACCTCCGGGTATTCGTAGGCCGACTTAAGGTTACGGTGAACCGTGGACCCCACCACGCGCCCCCCCCAACGGGAATTCTAAATCCCTCTTCCAACCCCACCCCAATCAGCCGAGCTGACTCATAATCAGGGTAATTCGCCAGCCACGTCCCCATGGCTAACAGATTAAGGGGCGTTGGGGCCCTTGTTGCCAGGATCCCCTTTTGAGGCTGGCTTCTCCATGCCAGGCTCGCTCCTCCTACTGCATTTCACCCCGGGGTGTGGGCCACTGCAGAATTTGCAGATGTGACGAAAGGAGCAGCTCGCCCCCCTGTCACATTGCTTGTCCTGGAATTTCCAGCACTCCCTACCCCGTTTTTTCTGGCATGGGGGAGGGCGACTAACTCCCTGGCACAACGCCTTTGGGACACTTGCCGTGCCCTCCAGCCCCAATTTTGACCACAGGTAGAGATCCTGAGTCCCAAAATGTAGGAGAAGGTTCCCCACCATCTTCCTACGGAAGGCCATGTCGTACTCCCACCATGCCCCCTCCTTGCACCTGGAGTGGATGTTGTATATGGTATCCTCATGCTTAAACAGGTTATGACCCTGCGACTGACACTTGTCCACATAACAAGTTGCCAGCACACGAAAGCAGCACTGCCATTCTTCGTATGTTTCGGGTCTTTGCACTTTCTTAGGGCCGGTACCATCCACTGACCTTTCCCTAGCCCTACAGGCCTCTGGCGAGAGTTCAAAGATGTTGACGTAACGTCCATCTTGAATTTTCTTCACCACTTTAGCTTTCAGGTGCCCGTACAAGGAGTGAACTAAACATGGGTAGGTGTCCCCATGTGATGCCACTTTCCTTGACACCGCCACGGTCCCCGCACCCGAGTTATCTAAGCTAATGCCCTGCGCGAATGGGACTACCTCCATACCCACTGAGGAAGAAACCTTACCCTTAACCTGGGCCGCAACCAGCTTTTTAATAATTTTAAACATCTCCTTCTGACCCTTCCCTACTAAGCCCAAATCAAGCTCTCTGAGCCTGACTCACTAGTAGATGCGCCCTGCTCTGCGTGTGGTGCTGTGAGCAGTAGGTACTCACCGATGGGGGCCAATGGTGGAGCAGCTCCTGCTGGTGACGACTGTGATGTGGAGGCAGCCAGGGTGGGCTGTGCTGAATCCGCTGATGCTGTACCCTGACTAGATGCTGATGTCATAGCGGTAGCTGCCGTGGCGTCCTGTGAAAACAAAAAAGAATGGGGAGAACTCTGCACAGCTGAACGGACCCCCGAGGGGACCCATCCCAACCTCTCATGCTCTCCCACCCCACACATCCCCAAAGCAGATGCTACTGCCTTGCGGATCGCCTCCTTGCTCACACAGTGTCCTTCAATCACACCCACAGCGGGCCCACATGCCCCAGCAGACTTCACATCAGCCATCCTAGCACCAAAATTGCCTGTCCCCCCAGATGCTTTCATAACAGACATGCCCTCTTATTCGTGCGCATTTATCCCCATGTGACTTGCTATGCCAGAATTGCTAATACCAAAACTGCCTGTCCCTAGACATGCGCGCGGTGACTGGAAGGGGCGGGACTTAACTCCGGAGCGGGCCTGCAAATAACGGAGGCCCCAGAGCCCACGCTACCACCCAAAACTGCCCCCAGACCACAAGAACTGGCCAGGCCCGCCGGGGACAGGGTCCCCATGAGCACCTGGGCCAGCACTAGGACCGATTGCGTCACCTCAGGGGGCAAAGCCTGCAGCTGCTGCCAGGATGTGTCACCGGCTACAGCTGCAACAGGTGACAACCCTGTAGGCACCTGAGAGGCATGAGAGGCCCTGATATTAAGCTGGGGGGGGGCTTGACACACCGGGGACATGCTCAGGCCCAGCAGCAAGTACCAAGGCAGCATGATCCCCAGCCATCTGACCAGTTAGGCCTGTATTAGAGATCTGGGAGACCCCTAGAGCACCTGGGGCATGGGAAGATGAGAAATCCATAGTAGGTGACTGGGGTCCAGGGCCTGCTGGCAGATCTTGGAGGTCCAGCTAGGGTTGCCACCTTTTCCTCAAAAAAATACCGGCCATGGGTGAGGGCGGGGCCACAAAAGGGCGCGGGCCACAAAAGAGGCAGATTGACTCAATGTTGCATGCCCCATCCTTACTCTGTTACTTTAACTTGTAAATTGTGAAAATAAATAAATAAAAATAAAGTAGCACATCAGGCTACTTCAGTGCCACCCTGAAAAATGCCCAAACGAATATGGGTGTTTGCTTATTGCTTAGTTAGGTGATCTGTGTGTACAGGCAAATACAGGGCAAACAACTTTTATTTTAAAATCTGGCACATTTGCTTCTCTAGCACCAGAATATTCACCTTCAAACTACACTTTACACCCTCACTTCTCTGGGAACTTAACCCTATAAGCTGTGCACACAGATTAATAAACATTATAGGGTTAAGTTCTCAGAGCTGTGTGTGTAACTGTCAGCTGCCCTGTCTCTGCAGCTCCACATTTATTACTTAGGGAAACGCTGCAGCAAGTTCTAATAATGGCTGCGGTGCTAGCAGCTAAGGGGGCAGGGGACTAGCTGTGTGAGGAGTATAAATTACAGATGTAGAGAACATGATATCAGGGCTGCAAAAATTAAACTTTTTTTAAAATACTGCAAACTAGTAAATACATATTAATGGCAAATTTTATATATGCATTAGTCTTTTTTTAAACTATTGTATTTTAATTGTTGACATACATCACCAATCCCAGGCTCCAGTCAGATGTGCAACTAAGAGTAAATGACTCACAATGTTTGACTAATGCAAACGGAGGCTAAACAGTGCAACCAATAAACAAGAGCCTTTCATCAGTCAATCAGATTTGACAGCAGGGATAGCCAATGATAGAAGATTTGTCACAAAATGCAAGTGTAATTCACGATAACTACTACAGTGTCTGCGTTCTTAGAGAGGGAATGGAGAGGAGGGCAGCATAGAAGAGCTGCTGCAGGGCTTGTTTAAACATATTCTGCACAATAAATAGACTGCATGTAGCCAAGCTCTTGGGGATCCAGAATTTGTGTTTTATGCGTTGTGAGTAGGAGCTCAAACAACATGACAGAGTTACAGACTACATACACTCTTAGAATATAAAAAAAACGGCTAATTGCATTGCCGGTATTTTACCAATGCCGGCACCGGCTCCTAACCAGCCCCCTCCTCACAGTACTTCTAGTTGCTAGCAGGGGGGCTGCCCGGGGCCTAGCCATGGGAGTAGGGGGTACCACATCTTCATTGTCTGATGCTCCACTTCTCCTCGCAGATCCCCGCATGCCCGGTACCTCCTGCATGACCTAACGATAACGCTTAGGTGGCACAGATTTCCTCCTGGAATGCTGCATCGCTGGATCACTGGATAACGAACACACAAGAAAGCTCCTTTGAAGTCTGGAGCCAGGAGCAAAGAGGGTCGGATCCACTGCAGCAAGGACCTATAAAGGTAAGCAGAAATACCCGCCCCCACTCTTGCAACAATGTAGCTGACCTAGTACCTTCCAGACTTCAACTCAGTTATCCCTTAATTTTGCTACAGGCCCACTAGAGGGCCCTCCACTTCCATAAATCTTCTAGTAATTAAAATGTAAGTTTTTCAGCTGCCTGCCTTCTTCACATGGAGCATGCCTCTCCCCCTCCTTCCTCCTCCCTGTGTAGCTTGCTATTAGCGAAAACAAACATTCCTCTAGCTGTGCACACAATAGTGCAGAAGTATTTCTAAAGCAGAAAGTTTTGAGTGCTTTGATTTTAAATCAATTAATGGACAAACTGAATGTTTATTTATATAAATATGAGGCACATATGATGTTTATACAGCACTCGATTAGCACCACAGTGAGGGAGCATTCTGATAATCCTCTTAACTTGATTTATACAATTATCTGCCGTGCACATCACCTGACTGCTGTGCCTGTGAGCAATGTGCGTTACAACATGGCGGCATACATAGCAGCATTGAGCTCAGTATCACTATTCTGTTTGACAACACTCATCTTGAATATACTGGGGGTAAGCTTCACAGACTGCCTAAAAATCCTTTTTTACTACATTTGGAGTACATTTATGAATTAAAAGCAGAAGTTAGTTTGCAGAATTTGCAGCAGATGTTTAGTGTCCCTTTAAGTAGATGAAAACATGATAAAACATATTTATGCAATATTCATATTTAATAAATATTTTAACAATGTATTTATTGTAAGTATTTGACGTATGCTGTTGTTTGTGCGATGGGTGCTCAACAATTTTTTTTCCTCCATTGACTTCTATGGGGAATGCGAAAATGCAATGGTGTTTGCGCGGTCTCAAGGGTTAGGTTTTTTTCCAATTCCTTTTCTCCATTGACTTCTATGGTGGAATACATGCACACGCACGCAAATACTTGTTAGGTTTTTCAAGCTATTCTGGTTAATGCTATCACAAAATAGTTTTTTTTTTACTTGTAATACATTGCAACTCGAATAATGCAAAAAAACTCTAGCTGAGTTTTTGCAATCGTGAAAAAAAAAATACTGCAACACTTGTAATCTATCCCCTAGACTTTAATTACCACAGATCACTGAATTTTAAACACAGTTTCAGTTGTTCTACTACACTATGGGGCATATTTATTAAGCTCCGAATGGAGCTTGATGCCTCGTGTTTCTGGCAAGTCTGCAGGCTCACCAGAAACAGCAGTTATGAAGCAGCGGTCACAAAGACCGCTGCTCCATAACCTGTCCGCCTGTTCTGAGCAGGCGGACAGACATCGCCCAAATTCAACCCGATCGAGTACGATCGGGTTGATTGACACCCCCTGCTGGCGGCCTATTGGCCGCGAATCTGCAGAGGGCGGCGTTGCACCAGCAGCTCTTGTGAGCTGCTGGTGCAATGCTGAATACGGAGAGCGTATTGCTCTCCGTATTCTGCGAGGTCGGATCAGGTCCAACAGACCTTGATAAATAGTGGCCTTTGTATTAAATCATATACAAATTGTCAGGCCTCCTTTTATTCATTTTTCAAAGCCTAACATCCATTAAGGCAGAAATTCAAAAGATTTATCCATAAATGCCACAAAACCAGCCTTAAACAATTTGGGCCTTTTTTGAGCAATATCGTTTTGGTAAAAAAAGAAAAAATTGACAATTTTGTCCAGTTATAAAGTTAAGATCTCTAAATTTTTATGTCACTTATTAACATTTCAAAATGAAAGGTATTCATCTATTGAGGGGATGGCACATTACATTTAACCAAAGCTTATTTTAAAGGGTCTAGTCAAAATTAAACTTTTATGATTCAGAGGGCATGCAATGTTAAACAACTTTCAAATTTACTTTTATCATCAAATTTACTTTGTTATCTTGGCATTCTTTGTTGAAAGCTAAACCTAGGAAGGCTCATTTGCTAATTTCTAAGCTTTTGAAGGCTGCCTCTTTAAACAGTGCATTTTTACAGTTTTTCACAGCGCTAGTGTGCCATATAGATAACATTGTGCTCACTGTCGTGGAGTTTCTTGTAAGTCAGCATTGATTGGCTAACATGCAAGTCTGTCAAAAGAACTGAAATAAGGGGGCAGTCTGCAGAGGCTTAGATACAAGGTAATCACAGAGGCAATAATTATATTAATATAACGGTGTTGGTTATGTGAAACTGGGGAATGGGTAATTGTCAGGACTATTCTTAGAGATTGATTAATACCATCATCAGACCGTCCCTTTAAGGATTCCAATACATCAATTACTCCACCCTATATAAACACCACATTGGCCCTTCCCTCATTGCTTAGTATTGAAGTGAATTCCTCATTCTATTCCTGAGCCAATCCATGTGAACGCTGTTCACACCAACTCTCCCTACTGCTGCAGAATCACCTGTGAACGCTGTTCACACTCAAGTCTCTTTATTGCTGCTGATTCTTTGTGAACGCTGTTCACACTAGAGCCGTAGTAATCCTCAAACCTGCTACAAACTTTCATTTTGTGACAGTCTCTTTCCGGATTTACCCCTCTCCTACCTGCAACTCGGATCTCCGGTCACACTTACAGCTCCGCTCCACTTCTAATCCAGCTCCCCTCTCAAGTTCTACTCTAACGGCTTCCCTTGCGGTGACGTCACACGCCTGCTGCTCTCTGTCTCCGGATCTCCCGCTTCCAGCCTGTGTACTCTCTCACCGCTCCAGACTCAGTAAGTGTGCAGACTTGTCCTAGTTGTCTCCACATAAGTAATTCTGTATTTTCTACTTGCCTTAAAGTTTCAAATTTACTTTTATCATCAAATTTACTTTGTTATCTTGGCATTCTTTGTTGAAAGCTAAACCTAGGAAGGCTCATTTGCTAATTTCTAAGCTTTTGAAGGCTGCCTCTTTAAACAGTGCATTTTTACAGTTTTTCACAGCGCTAGTGTGCCATATAGATAACATTGTGCTCACTGTCGTGGAGTTTCTTGTAAGTCAGCATTGATTGGCTAACATGCAAGTCTGTCAAAAGAACTGAAATAAGGGGGCAGTCTGCAGAGGCTTAGATACAAGGTAATCACAGAGGCAATAATTATATTAATATAACGGTGTTGGTTATGTGAAACTGGGGAATGGGTAATTGTCAGGACTATTCTTAGAGATTGATTAATACCATCATCAGACCGTCCCTTTAAGGATTCCAATACATCAATTACTCCACCCTATATAAACACCACATTGGCCCTTCCCTCATTGCTTAGTATTGAAGTGAATTCCTCATTCTATTCCTGAGCCAATCCATGTGAACGCTGTTCACACCAACTCTCCCTACTGCTGCAGAATCACCTGTGAACGCTGTTCACACTCAAGTCTCTTTATTGCTGCTGATTCTTTGTGAACGCTGTTCACACTAGAGCCGTAGTAATCCTCAAACCTGCTACAAACTTTCATTTTGTGACAGTCTCTTTCCGGATTTACCCCTCTCCTACCTGCAACTCGGATCTCCGGTCACACTTACAGCTCCGCTCCACTTCTAATCCAGCTCCCCTCTCAAGTTCTACTCTAACGGCTTCCCTTGCGGTGACGTCACACGCCTGCTGCTCTCTGTCTCCGGATCTCCCGCTTCCAGCCTGTGTACTCTCTCACCGCTCCAGACTCAGTAAGTGTGCAGACTTGTCCTAGTTGTCTCCACATAAGTAATTCTGTATTTTCTACTTGCCTTAAAGTTATTTTGTTACCGGATATCTCAGACTAACTCCTCCTGTGGTTTTACCACTTAACAATTGTCCTGGCTTACCCTCATTCTCCAATTGACTTTTGTTGTTCATTCCATTTTATGTTTTCACCCAAGTTCTCCCTCCTATTTCAAGGGGTCATAATTTTTGCTATTTTTTATATTTTGTGCACATACTGTTCCCTTTTTATTATCTTGCATTCCTTGGGAAAACTATAGTACATTACTCCCTGCTGCAATTGTTAGTGCTAATTAGCACAGGTGGCAGCAATAGGGTTAATGTACTTGTGTATCCCTATAACAATTACATCCTGGTGATACAAGGTAACCACTATTACTACTACACTTACAAGTGTGGTTCCCTGTATCTTTTTGCTACATAAAATTATAAGTATCTTTCTGACTCAGCAGTTGTGGTCCAGCAATTCATTTTGCTATTGTCTGTATTCTCCTAGATACAACTTTGAGCAGTGTGACAGAATACTAAGCCCTTTTTCAACTATGGACCCAGCTGAGATCAATAACCAGATGCAAGCTTTAATTCAAAGGGTTGACCTTTTAACTGCTGGGTTAAATACCCTAAAAGCAGAAAATGATTCACTTAAAGCCTATATCAGAGACGTAGTGGATAAAAGAATCCCTCTTACAGAACCCCAGGTTAGCCCCCCAGAAAAGTTCTATGGTGACAGGACCCTCTATAGGGAGTTTAAAAATGCCTGTCTGTTAATGTTCGCCCTCAAGCCACAAACCTACCCTAATGACAGGGTTAGAGTACTCACTACTATATCATATCTTAGAGGTGAGCCACGTACCTGGGCTAATACTTATTTTGAGGGTAACGAAGAGATATTGAATTCTCTAGAGAATTTTTTCACAGCAATGGGCCAACTTTATGAAGATCCATATAAGCAGCTTACTGCTGAAAATGCTATGCGGGCTCTTAAACAAAAAAAGAGAGTGGTAGAGGACTATATCACAGAACTCAAGAAGTGGGCAAAGGATTCCCAGTGGAACAACCTTTCGCTCAGGAATCAATTCAGATTAGGGCTCTCAGATGGTATTAAGGATGAGCTATCAAGATCAGAGCTCCCCAATACTCTAGAAGAGTTGATGACACTCAGCATAACTATAGATAGACGTCTTAGGGAGAGACACCAGGAAAGGTCCAGTCATGACCCTATCTCAAAAAAGCTTGGTACCAGTACACATGTTCAATCATCCAGCAAAAGTTCTACTGAACCCATGGATATTGGATTCGTAAAAGGGCCTCTATCGCCCCAAGAAAAACTTAGAAGACGTACTAACAACTTATGTTTATACTGCGCATCTGAGGACCATACAGTCAAGGAATGTCCTTCCCTCTTGAGACAAAATAAGGGTAAGAACCTTTCTCATTCCTTCTGTTGTAACACCCAGCACAGTTTGTCCTCCTATCTAAAATTGCTCCTTCTTTTGCAGTGGGATCAGTTGCGTCTAGCCGCCTCCGCGATAATTGACTCCGGAGCCACAGCTTCCTATATTGATAAAGATTTCTGCACTACCAATAAAATACCACTAATGAAAAAAAACTCTCCTGTCTTTTTAAGAGGTATAGATGGGAAAACCATAACCACTGGGCCCGTAGAATACCATACTATCCCTCTACTGGTAACCTGTTCTGACCACCATAAGGAATACTTATCATTTGACGTTATTTGTTCTCCTGTTTCACCTATAGTTTTAGGCATTCAATGGTTACATACACATAACCCACATATTGATTGGAATACATCAACACTTACATATAATTCTCCTTACTGTGTAAACACTTGTCTCCCTGATACTATTCTTCAGACTTCTGCAGTGCCTGATCATAGTGATATACCTGAGGTTTATAGAGATTTTACAGATGTCTTTAGTAAAAAGGAGGCTGACAGTCTTCCTCCTCATAGGAAGTACGATTGTCCCATAGAGATCTATCCAGGTTCAGAGATCCCCTTCGGACACATATTTCCACTATCAAATTCAGAATTAGAACACCTCAAAACTTATCTGGATGAGAATTTGAAAAAAGGCTTTATCCGACCTTCCACCTCTCCGGCTGGAGCAGGTATATTTTTTGTTAAAAATAAAGATGGGACTCTTAGACCCATAATTGACTATCGTCAATTAATCAAGATCACAGTGAAGAATCGCTACCCCCTACCTCTTATCCCAGAGCTCATTGAGAGACTCGAAGGGGCTAGATTCTTCACGAAGTTAGATCTAAGGGGAGCATACAATCTGGTCCGTATAAGATCTGGCGACGAATGGCTGACGGCGTTTCACACTCGGTACGGCCTCTTTGAATACGTCGTCATGCCATTCGGGTTGTGTAATGCCCCTGCTACCTTCCAGCATCTGATAAACGACCTGTTTAGAGACGTCCTAGACGTATATATCGTTATTTACTTGGATGATATCCTTATATATTCTAAGACCTATGAACAGCATGTAAATCATGTAAGACAAGTTTTATCCAGGCTAAGAAGTAACTACTTGTATGTCAAAGCTGAGAAATGCATTTTCAATTCACAATCTATTTCATTCCTGGGTTATGAAATTTCTCCTTCTGGGATTCGTATGGAGGATAATAAAATTACGGCAATATTAAATTGGCCTACACCAAAGTCGAAACGTCAGGTACAGTGTTTTATGGGGTTTGCTAACTTCTATCGTAAATTTATAAGAAATTTTTCTAAGTTAGCAATACCTTTAACCAGACTCACTAAAGCCAATATACCTTTTAAATGGACAGCTGAGTCACAGGAAGCTTTTGATTTCTTCAAACAGAAATTCCCTAGTGCACCTATTCTGCATTTCCCAGACCCTAAACTCCAATATATTTTAGAGGTCGACGCCTCCAATTATGCGATAGGAGCAGTTCTATCACAAAGAGTCGCCATAACAAAACCTTTACACCCCGTAGCCTTCTATTCACAAACCCTAAACACTGCTGAACAAAACTACCCCATAGGGGAGAAGGAACTCCTCGCCATAAAAAAAAACCAGAAGGCGGATGCTCTCTCACGAATGCCTGAAGAACCGATAACTCCTCCTCTACAACAAACTGTTATTCCTTCTCAGAACTTTCTTTGTTTCACTTTTGATACATTACCTCTTCTCCTGAAGGAACAGCAAACCGATCAGACTAAACCACTTCCCCTCTTGCAACGCAACTCAGAGGGTTGCTACTGTTTCCACAACCGTCTATATATTCCACCATCCCTCAGAAGATCTCTACTTGAGGCAGTACACGATTCTCCTCTTGCTGGACACCCTGGTATTGCTAAAACTCAAGAATTAGCCAAGAGGAACTACTGGTGGCCAAAGATGAGTAGTGATATTACACAGCATGTCTTAACATGTCCTATTTGTACTACTTCCAAGAGGAAGAAACAACCTCCCTATGGTCTTTTACTTCCACTACCTACTCCCAAAAGACCCTGGTCTGAAATTGCCCTAGACTTCATAGTTGATTTACCACTATCCGCAAAGAACAACACTATCCTTGTCGTGGTAGACCTATTCACCAAAATGTGTCATTTCATCCCATTCAGCAAGTTGCCAACTTCTCTCGAGACTGTTCAGCTCCTCATCACTCACGTTATCAAACTTCATGGTTTACCCCAAACTATACTAAGTGACCGAGGAACTCAATTCTCCAGCAAATTATGGATGGAATTCTGCAGGCTATTCCACATTGATAGAAGACTGACCACTGCATACCACCTACAGTCAAATGGACAAACGGAACGTTGTAATCAATGGCTAGAACAATTCTTGAGATCCTTCTGCTCTACACAACAACATCTCTGGGCAGAATATCTCCCATATGCTGAGTTCTGCTATTACAATACATTACACTCAACTACTAATCAGACACCGTTTTATTCTAACTATGGCTTTCATCCTACATTTCACTTACATCCAACCCAGGACTCTACCTCTCCCACCATTTCTGAGATCTCAGACATCATTTCTTCGAACTTCAAGTGTATTGAGACCTCCATACAGAACGATAAAACCATATACAAGAAATACTATGATAGACATAGAACACCACCACCACAATATATGGTAGGAGATTTGGTTTGGCTCTCCACCAAGAATCTCAGAATGAATTGTCCCTCCAAGAAACTATCACCACTCTATGTTGGTCCTTATCCAATCGAACGCATAATCAATGTCAATGCAGTTCGTCTCACTCTACCTGATACTTTAAAAATCCACCCAACCTTTCATGTGTCCCTGCTTAAGCCATACCATGCTCTGAGGGGATCTTCCAAACATTCCTACGTTCCTCCTGTTCAAATTGATCTGAACCTAGAGTACGAAGTTCGAGCTATACTGGATTCTCGGCTCAGTCATGGGACTCTGCAGTACCTAGTTAGTTGGAAGGGTTATCCTCAGGATGATGACTCCTGGGGACCAGCGACTAACATTTCAGCTCCCAGATTGATCTCTCGTTTCCATCAGAGGAACCCAGAACATCCGGCACCTTGAGCTCCGGTGTCGCTCCTTGAAGGGGGGATCCTGTCAGGACTATTCTTAGAGATTGATTAATACCATCATCAGACCGTCCCTTTAAGGATTCCAATACATCAATTACTCCACCCTATATAAACACCACATTGGCCCTTCCCTCATTGCTTAGTATTGAAGTGAATTCCTCATTCTATTCCTGAGCCAATCCATGTGAACGCTGTTCACACCAACTCTCCCTACTGCTGCAGAATCACCTGTGAACGCTGTTCACACTCAAGTCTCTTTATTGCTGCTGATTCTTTGTGAACGCTGTTCACACTAGAGCCGTAGTAATCCTCAAACCTGCTACAAACTTTCATTTTGTGACAGTCTCTTTCCGGATTTACCCCTCTCCTACCTGCAACTCGGATCTCCGGTCACACTTACAGCTCCGCTCCACTTCTAATCCAGCTCCCCTCTCAAGTTCTACTCTAACGGCTTCCCTTGCGGTGACGTCACACGCCTGCTGCTCTCTGTCTCCGGATCTCCCGCTTCCAGCCTGTGTACTCTCTCACCGCTCCAGACTCAGTAAGTGTGCAGACTTGTCCTAGTTGTCTCCACATAAGTAATTCTGTATTTTCTACTTGCCTTAAAGTTATTTTGTTACCGGATATCTCAGACTAACTCCTCCTGTGGTTTTACCACTTAACAATTGTCCTGGCTTACCCTCATTCTCCAATTGACTTTTGTTGTTCATTCCATTTTATGTTTTCACCCAAGTTCTCCCTCCTATTTCAAGGGGTCATAATTTTTGCTATTTTTTATATTTTGTGCACATACTGTTCCCTTTTTATTATCTTGCATTCCTTGGGAAAACTATAGTACATTACTCCCTGCTGCAATTGTTAGTGCTAATTAGCACAGGTGGCAGCAATAGGGTTAATGTACTTGTGTATCCCTATAACAATTACAGCCTGGTGATACAAGGTAACCACTATTACTACTACACTTACAAGTGTGGTTCCCTGTATCTTTTTGCTACATAAAATTATAAGTATCTTTCTGACTCAGCAGTTGTGGTCCAGCAATTCATTTTGCTATTGTCTGTATTCTCCTAGATACAACTTTGAGCAGTGTGACAGAATACTAAGCCCTTTTTCAACTATGGACCCAGCTGAGATCAATAACCAGATGCAAGCTTTAATTCAAAGGGTTGACCTTTTAACTGCTGGGTTAAATACCCTAAAAGCAGAAAATGATTCACTTAAAGCCTATATCAGAGACGTAGTGGATAAAAGAATCCCTCTTACAGAACCCCAGGTTAGCCCCCCAGAAAAGTTCTATGGTGACAGGACCCTCTATAGGGAGTTTAAAAATGCCTGTCTGTTAATGTTCGCCCTCAAGCCACAAACCTACCCTAATGACAGGGTTAGAGTACTCACTACTATATCATATCTTAGAGGTGAGCCACGTACCTGGGCTAATACTTATTTTGAGGGTAACGAAGAGATATTGAATTCTCTAGAGAATTTTTTCACAGCAATGGGCCAACTTTATGAAGATCCATATAAGCAGCTTACTGCTGAAAATGCTATGCGGGCTCTTAAACAAAAAAAGAGAGTGGTAGAGGACTATATCACAGAACTCAAGAAGTGGGCAAAGGATTCCCAGTGGAACAACCTTTCGCTCAGGAATCAATTCAGATTAGGGCTCTCAGATGGTATTAAGGATGAGCTATCAAGATCAGAGCTCCCCAATACTCTAGAAGAGTTGATGACACTCAGCATAACTATAGATAGACGTCTTAGGGAGAGACACCAGGAAAGGTCCAGTCATGACCCTATCTCAAAAAAGCTTGGTACCAGTACACATGTTCAATCATCCAGCAAAAGTTCTACTGAACCCATGGATATTGGATTCGTAAAAGGGCCTCTATCGCCCCAAGAAAAACTTAGAAGACGTACTAACAACTTATGTTTATACTGCGCATCTGAGGACCATACAGTCAAGGAATGTCCTTCCCTCTTGAGACAAAATAAGGGTAAGAACCTTTCTCATTCCTTCTGTTGTAACACCCAGCACAGTTTGTCCTCCTATCTAAAATTGCTCCTTCTTTTGCAGTGGGATCAGTTGCGTCTAGCCGCCTCCGCGATAATTGACTCCGGAGCCACAGCTTCCTATATTGATAAAGATTTCTGCACTACCAATAAAATACCACTAATGAAAAAAAACTCTCCTGTCTTTTTAAGAGGTATAGATGGGAAAACCATAACCACTGGGCCCGTAGAATACCATACTATCCCTCTACTGGTAACCTGTTCTGACCACCATAAGGAATACTTATCATTTGACGTTATTTGTTCTCCTGTTTCACCTATAGTTTTAGGCATTCAATGGTTACATACACATAACCCACATATTGATTGGAATACATCAACACTTACATATAATTCTCCTTACTGTGTAAACACTTGTCTCCCTGATACTATTCTTCAGACTTCTGCAGTGCCTGATCATAGTGATATACCTGAGGTTTATAGAGATTTTACAGATGTCTTTAGTAAAAAGGAGGCTGACAGTCTTCCTCCTCATAGGAAGTACGATTGTCCCATAGAGATCTATCCAGGTTCAGAGATCCCCTTCGGACACATATTTCCACTATCAAATTCAGAATTAGAACACCTCAAAACTTATCTGGATGAGAATTTGAAAAAAGGCTTTATCCGACCTTCCACCTCTCCGGCTGGAGCAGGTATATTTTTTGTTAAAAATAAAGATGGGACTCTTAGACCCATAATTGACTATCGTCAATTAATCAAGATCACAGTGAAGAATCGCTACCCCCTACCTCTTATCCCAGAGCTCATTGAGAGACTCGAAGGGGCTAGATTCTTCACGAAGTTAGATCTAAGGGGAGCATACAATCTGGTCCGTATAAGATCTGGCGACGAATGGCTGACGGCGTTTCACACTCGGTACGGCCTCTTTGAATACGTCGTCATGCCATTCGGGTTGTGTAATGCCCCTGCTACCTTCCAGCATCTGATAAACGACCTGTTTAGAGAAGTCCTAGACGTATATATCGTTATTTACTTGGATGATATCCTTATATATTCTAAGACCTATGAACAGCATGTAAATCATGTAAGACAAGTTTTATCCAGGCTAAGAAGTAACTACTTGTATGTCAAAGCTGAGAAATGCATTTTCAATTCACAATCTATTTCATTCCTGGGTTATGAAATTTCTCCTTCTGGGATTCGTATGGAGGATAATAAAATTACGGCAATATTAAATTGGCCTACACCAAAGTCGAAACGTCAGGTACAGTGTTTTATGGGGTTTGCTAACTTCTATCGTAAATTTATAAGAAATTTTTCTAAGTTAGCAATACCTTTAACCAGACTCACTAAAGCCAATATACCTTTTAAATGGACAGCTGAGTCACAGGAAGCTTTTGATTTCTTCAAACAGAAATTCCCTAGTGCACCTATTCTGCATTTCCCAGACCCTAAACTCCAATATATTTTAGAGGTCGACGCCTCCAATTATGCGATAGGAGCAGTTCTATCACAAAGAGTCGCCATAACAAAACCTTTACACCCCGTAGCCTTCTATTCACAAACCCTAAACACTGCTGAACAAAACTACCCCATAGGGGAGAAGGAACTCCTCGCCATAAAAAAAAACCAGAAGGCGGATGCTCTCTCACGAATGCCTGAAGAACCGATAACTCCTCCTCTACAACAAACTGTTATTCCTTCTCAGAACTTTCTTTGTTTCACTTTTGATACATTACCTCTTCTCCTGAAGGAACAGCAAACCGATCAGACTAAACCACTTCCCCTCTTGCAACGCAACTCAGAGGGTTGCTACTGTTTCCACAACCGTCTATATATTCCACCATCCCTCAGAAGATCTCTACTTGAGGCAGTACACGATTCTCCTCTTGTTGGACACCCTGGTATTGCTAAAACTCAAGAATTAGCCAAGAGGAACTACTGGTGGCCAAAGATGAGTAGTGATATTACACAGCATGTCTTAACATGTCCTATTTGTACTACTTCCAAGAGGAAGAAACAACCTCCCTATGGTCTTTTACTTCCACTACCTACTCCCAAAAGACCCTGGTCTGAAATTGCCCTAGACTTCATAGTTGATTTACCACTATCCGCAAAGAACAACACTATCCTTGTCGTGGTAGACCTATTCACCAAAATGTGTCATTTCATCCCATTCAGCAAGTTGCCAACTTCTCTCGAGACTGTTCAGCTCCTCATCACTCACGTTATCAAACTTCATGGTTTACCCCAAACTATACTAAGTGACCGAGGAACTCAATTCTCCAGCAAATTATGGATGGAATTCTGCAGGCTATTCCACATTGATAGAAGACTGACCACTGCATACCACCTACAGTCAAATGGACAAACGGAACGTTGTAATCAATGGCTAGAACAATTCTTGAGATCCTTCTGCTCTACACAACAACATCTCTGGGCAGAATATCTCCCATATGCTGAGTTCTGCTATTACAATACATTACACTCAACTACTAATCAGACACCGTTTTATTCTAACTATGGCTTTCATCCTACATTTCACTTACATCCAACCCAGGACTCTACCTCTCCCACCATTTCTGAGATCTCAGACATCATTTCTTCGAACTTCAAGTGTATTGAGACCTCCATACAGAACGATAAAACCATATACAAGAAATACTATGATAGACATAGAACACCACCACCACAATATATGGTAGGAGATTTGGTTTGGCTCTCCACCAAGAATCTCAGAATGAATTGTCCCTCCAAGAAACTATCACCACTCTATGTTGGTCCTTATCCAATCGAACGCATAATCAATGTCAATGCAGTTCGTCTCACTCTACCTGATACTTTAAAAATCCACCCAACCTTTCATGTGTCCCTGCTTAAGCCATACCATGCTCTGAGGGGATCTTCCAAACATTCCTACGTTCCTCCTGTTCAAATTGATCTGAACCTAGAGTACGAAGTTCGAGCTATACTGGATTCTCGGCTCAGTCATGGGACTCTGCAGTACCTAGTTAGTTGGAAGGGTTATCCTCAGGATGATGACTCCTGGGGACCAGCGACTAACATTTCAGCTCCCAGATTGATCTCTCGTTTCCATCAGAGGAACCCAGAACATCCGGCACCTTGAGCTCCGGTGTCGCTCCTTGAAGGGGGGATCCTGTCAGGACTATTCTTAGAGATTGATTAATACCATCATCAGACCGTCCCTTTAAGGATTCCAATACATCAATTACTCCACCCTATATAAACACCACATTGGCCCTTCCCTCATTGCTTAGTATTGAAGTGAATTCCTCATTCTATTCCTGAGCCAATCCATGTGAACGCTGTTCACACCAACTCTCCCTACTGCTGCAGAATCACCTGTGAACGCTGTTCACACTCAAGTCTCTTTATTGCTGCTGATTCTTTGTGAACGCTGTTCACACTAGAGCCGTAGTAATCCTCAAACCTGCTACAAACTTTCATTTTGTGACAGTCTCTTTCCGGATTTGCCCCTCTCCTACCTGCAACTCGGATCTCCGGTCACACTTACAGCTCCGCTCCACTTCTAATCCAGCTTCCCTCTCAAGTTCTACTCTAACGGCTTCCCTTGCGGTGACGTCACACGCCTGCTGCTTTCTGTCTCCGGATCTCCCGCTTCCAGCCTGTGTACTCTCTCACCGCTCCAGACTCAGTAAGTGTGCAGACTTGTCCTAGTTGTCTCCACATAAGTAATTCTGTATTTTCTACTTGCCTTAAAGTTATTTTGTTACCGGATATCTCAGACTAACTCCTCCTGTGGTTTTACCACTTAACAATTGTCCTGGCTTACCCTCATTCTCCAATTGACTTTTGTTGTTCATTCCTTTTTATGTTTTCACCCAAGTTCTCCCTCCTATTTCAAGGGGTCATAATTTTTGCTATTTTTTATATTTTGTGCACATACTGTTCCATTTTTATTATCTTGCATTCTTTGGGAAAACTATAGTACATTACTCCCTGCTGCAATTGTTAGTGCTAATTAGCACAGGTGGCAGCAATAGGGTTAATGTACTTGTGTATCCCTATAACAATTACAGCCTGGTGATACAAGGTAACCACTATTACTACTACACTTACAAGTGTGGTTCCCTGTATCTTTTTGCTACATAAAATTATAAGTATCTTTCTGACAGCAGTTGTGGTCCAGCAATTCATTTTGCTATTGTCTGTATTCTCCTAGATACAACTTTGAGCAGTGTGACAGTAATAAAGGGATTATCTATCTTTTTAAACAAAAAAACATTCTGGAATAGACTGTCCCTTTAACAGTCCAATTCCCCCCCAATCACTTATAAGGCATCTCTTATTACAATAGAAAGATGCAACGAAAATGTGATTCTCACGCAAACCCACTCCCTCACCTTGTCACTTTTTAATAGATAAAACTTGAGCCTCTCTAGGCTTCCCCTTCGGCAATATAAAGAATATAAAAAAGGACATTGCTTGTTCACTTCACAAACCTTCCATTTCTTTCAAGAATCTGTCTCAAATATTATTTTTATTATTATTATTATTATTATTATCATTTATTTATATAGCGCCACAAAATTCTGTTCTGCTGATCACCCTCTATTCAGGCAATATTTTCTGCTCCTCTTCTCTTATTCCTATTGTGTTCAGTTATCTTCCGAAGCTCGAGAAGAGCTCTTTTGGTGGAGATGTGGTTCCTTGATTACTGACTTCCAAAGAGAAAACCTATCATGTCAACTGTTTGGAATTGTAAGCAGGTTGTTTTGCGAAATCGTTTTACCCTATTTCGATACTTCTCGGAATGGACAACATTTCTGCCATTCAATAAATCAATCGTCTGGGGGGAACCAAATCTTAAGATTTATATATTATTTCAAGAGATTGTATCAATCAATGCATAGACAGAAATATTTTGTTCAGAGCAGAATACTTACTGTGTTTATCCAATCAAGCATTGCATTATATGAACTGAACTGAAAGGTGCTTCAATAAAATGTTTATAAAGATGTTTAAAAAAAAAGGAGGATGATGTGTATTAATTGCTGATTGTATTGGAGGGCTCAGCAGTGGCCCAGAGATTCACATGCATCAATTCACAAAAGTAAGGTGCTGGTGTTTGGTTTTATGGAATGGGATCCAGATTCCTGAGAGATTCCTGTGATTGAAAAATGGATCCTCAGATTTTCCAAAAAAATCTTTAACTTTCCCCAAGGTCCCTTTTCTCTTTACATCTTGCTTCAACTGTCATGTTCCTTCCTTTATTAATATGTGCCCAGATCAGATGGCCTTAGTTGTTGATGTGCTTCTTCAACCTTGGCCAAGTTGGCCCCTTCATGGGAGTTATGCCTTTCCTCCCTTTATACTGATCCCCTTACTCACTTCCAAAGTTCACCTGGAAAAAAATCCTTTCTTTTGATAACCCCCTTTTGGTTGACTCAGCCTTGGTTTCTGTCTCTTTTAGATATCTAGTACTTTTCAATCTACCTTAATATTTCTCCTTCCTTACTTTTAGATCCCGATGGGAATCTTCATGATCAATACTTCAAGGAACCCTTCATTTCATCTCTTGGATGATTTCATGAGACCTTGGGCTATAGACATACTTTTTTATCCTCCAAGAATCGGGAACCTGGAACACGAAAATCTTATTCTTCAACCAGAGCAAAATTACTTTGTTGAGTGTTTAGCACCTCTAATAGATATTTTAAATTATTTTTCTATTTTTTCAATTCAGGCCTTGCTTATCATTCATTTATGCTATGCTCCGGTTGGACTCAAGTTGGGTTAATTGTTTTCCTGTAGGAGGTCATCCTCAAGTTTGCAGGATTATAAAATCCATTAGAATCCTGTGTCCCCCTTCTCGATATTCTCAATTTTGGGATGTAGATCTTATCACCCACTTTAGAAATTGGCAAAATAATCCTGACCTTACTCTAAAACAATTGCCTGCTAAATTAGCAGCTTAATTATGTTTGTTAACTTTCCAAAATATTTCAGATGTCAAGGCAATAGACTTTAATTCAAAATGTTTTACCCCTGAAGGCGTAATCTTTTATTTGTCTCATAGAAATACGTTTTCTTCTCCCCTTTTCTATCCGTATTACCCTCAAACTTCTAATATAGAAATATAGATTTCTGCTTGCTGCTTTGGAAAAGCTAATTTCAGCGTTAAATCAAACTTCATTAAAATTATGGTGGAGATAAAAGTTTGAGATTAAAATCCTTCATGTCTCAAAAGTAAATCAATACAATTTTTTGTATAGGAAATTAGCACATCCAGGCAAGTTCCCAGCTTGTTTTTCCCCAGTAATACTCCATGTACACTGTTACCAATGCACAAGAGGATTCTGGGTAAGATATGCAAATTAAATATGCAAAATCTCAGATTTTTTGCTTCAAATACTGTTTTAACACAACGATCCCTTAATAGGGTTATTTGCAGCAATACAGAAACCACTGCTAGAAAGCCTGTTTTGTTCTTGTTAGAACTCTTAAGGGGCAAACCTCCTATTCCGTCTTAAATTAATCTACACTTACTCAAAATAAATACACAACACATATGTACGTGGGAAAAGACCGGTCACGGTCGCATTTATTAACCTAACCTTTATCACGGCTAAATGCCGCATCAGGCAACTTTCGGGGGACCGAGCCGACCGCCAGCTAGGGTATTCAATTCCAGCCCGAGAAGGCACCCACACCTGGTGAGTCGTAAAAACACGCCAATCCGTGGTGGAAACTAAAATTACAAGACTTGGACTTACCGGGCTGGCTCACATAAACCTACCCGGGCCGAGTCTGACTAAGCCCTCACATTACACTAATATGCCGCATCTCCTCTCTCCGGGATGGGCGGGTGGGAAAGTTCTTCTTGAAGTCTGTGCACTGGAACAAAGAGGCCGGATCTACTGCAACAAGAACCTTTAAAGGTGAGTAGAAACCCCCGCCCCTTCAATTGCAACATTGTTTTACCTAGAACCATCAAGACTTCAAGTCCCTTGCCCCTTAATTTTGCTACAGGCCCACTAGAGGGCCCTCCACTTCCATAAGGGGAAAACCTCCTATTCCGTCTTAAATTAATCTAGACTTACTCAAAATAAATACACAACACATATGTACGTGGGAAAAGACCGGTCACGGTCGCATTTATTAACCTAACCTTTATCACGGCTAAATGCCGCATCAGGCAACTTTCAATTTTTCAACTTGTAACAAGGTCAGCAAAAATTGGTGGCGGCATCTACTCCTTATCCTAACCCCTACTGACAGCCGGCCCGGACCCCCCAATCGGGGGACTGCAGCGCAGCACGGGTTGCTTGCGCCCAAAATGGCAGAGAGAGATAGTTGCAGAACTGTAGAGATCTTCAACCAAAGATTAGTAAGGGGGAGGATCCCCCAGGCCGGCACCCGGCAGGCATCCCTCCCCCATCCAAGGGTGTCACTCAAATCTCTCTCTACCCGCTTCGGGGGACCGAGCCGACCGCCACAAGAGAACAGCTCCCTGCCCTCTTGCCGCCACCACACAAAACACAACCAGCATTAACTCAATAACTTAAATTAACCATGTAACACTGTCCATAGAACAAAACTTTTCTTAAAACTTTTATAAAACTGATAGCAAACTCCTTCTAATGTCTGCCAGAAAAATGTCAATCCCAGCATCCGCCAGGTGAACTCCGTCTGGACTGTATAAATCCTTCTTGTCGGCTGTAATTGAGTCATGCCTAATTACAAAGCCGCCCAATGCCGTGACCGCTCTCCCTACTTCCCGGTTGACTTTTTTCTTAACATTATATGCCGCCCTTTGTGTCACAATATGTCTCCAGCGCAGCCGTGCAACCACGTTGGACCACCCTACTTGCACACCTTGGAGCCAAGCATACACCCATCATAAATCAGACACCATCTTTCTGATCAAATCCAACACCGGGACAGCACCCAAGTCATTGCCTCCCACATGCAAAATTACAATCTGAGGCTTCCCCCACCTCCTGTGAGCATCCTGGAGGAGGGCTGGCAACTCATCCCAAGCCAATCCCCTGCGACCCAACCAACGCACATTGGCCCTTGACCACGGAATTCCCAGCTGCTGCCCTTCTGGTAACCTCAACTCCCTGATGGCCGCCCAATGAATAAATGAGTGGCCCACTATCCAAACGCGTGATGGAGGGGTATTCCTGCCTGAAAGGACATGATATAAATGCTGAGCAACACTCATACAGATCCACCACCCCTTCAGACCTAAGAAGCCCGAGAGAGCTCCCTTCTCACCCCTCCCACCCCCCGAAAGCCCTTCTGACTAGCGTTGAGTGACCTGTCCTCCTGTTTTCTGATCCTACCCCCGTGAAACCTTCACCGGCCGAATATACAACTTATACCTGCCCGACTTCCAGCACCCCAGCCGCTGAATTTCCGTGCCTGAAGACCCGCACGCAACAGCCGACGTTGCAGCCCCAATTCTAAATGAATGAGACCCTATATTAGCAGGATCCAACCCAGCCGCCCTCGCCGCTCTCGCCAGAACCCTGCGGAACTGGAAGGCAGAAAGGATGACCCATCCTCATGCACGAGTAGCTGCAGTGGACCCGCCAGACGCACTGTGCAAAACTTTTCGAAGTTCCACACTGGGCAACAATCCTCCTCCGCTGACCTGCCCAAACATAACCATGCTCCTTTTCCTGCTTGGTCCGTTTTAGACCTAGGAATGAGCAACATAAGGCCATTCTCTGCCGACCGTACATTTTTCCACAGAATACCGCCAGCGTCCCCAGAACACGACGACGCCATTAACTCCCCAATCCTAAGGGCCCCCGCAAACGCCAACACAAATGCCGCACGAAACAGCAAAACTTCGAACTCAGAGGAGCATATCTCCCCCAAGCATCCCATCAACGCCCGCAGACGAGAAGGCGTGATGGGCTCCCTGTGGTCAAGAGGGCGAGGGTAAACACGACCCCATCCCTTCAGTACTTGCCTAACAAGGAATGACCCCGAAAAATCTGGAATACCAAACGTTCTATTAAAGTACGCCATTGCAGCCAACCTACTTTGAGCAGCCAATCTAGAGGTCCCTTCTTTCCGCAAACTCGCCAGCCACTCTAAGACCTGTACCTGCGATGCCTTGTGCACCTCAAACCCTTGATTAACAGCAAAACGTTCCCACACCCTCCAGTGACTCACATAGGTTGTCCATGTCTTTGGCGCCACTGAAGCACGAATCAAAGGGATAATTGTTTCCCAGCCTCTGCCATCTGCCAAAGAAAAGGAGGGCATGTCAAGCCATTCTGCTCTACCTGAGGGGCGGCCTGCCTAAATAATTCCCAATTAAACCTAGACAATGCGTCCGCAACCACATTATGGACGCCTGGGACGTGACGGGCCACGAAGCAAATGTTAAGCTGCAAGCAGCGCAACACCAAGTGCCGAAGGTAGGTGACTACCCTAGGGGAAGACGCCGATACCCTGTTGATGGCGTAGACAACGCTCATGTTATCTGACCAAAAGACTACAGATTTGTTGGCCAGCGCTGGTCCCCACAGCTCAACTGCTACCACAATAGGAAACAGCTCCAACAGCGTCAGATTCCTGTTAAGGCCAGCTGCAACCCATTCCCTAGGCCAAGGAGCGGCGCTCCACGACCCATTCAGGTAAGCCCCGTAGCCGTGGCTGCCTGCTGCGTCTGTAAACAGATGCAACGCCTGATTTGACTTGGGCTTTTCCTGCCAAATACAGACGCCATTAAACTGACTCAGAAATTCTTCCCAAACTTCTAAGTCATCCCTCATGGCTTGCGACACTTTAAAACGACGCGCCCCGTCGCGTGGCCCCCGTAATTGCTCTTCCAACCGTCTGTTAAAAACCCTACCCATGGGAATAGCCCTACCGGCAAAATTCAGCATTCCAAGTAAGGATTGCAGATCTTTTTTGGACACCCAAGTTGCCCTTTTCACGGCCCCCACGGCCCCCAACATGCGCACCACTTTGTCACCTGGGAGCCGACATACCTCAGCCACTGTATCAATTTCTATACCTAGAAATGTGAGACAAGTGCACGGCCCCTGCGTCTTATCTGACGCCAATGGGACACCAAACCTGCCCATCATGTCATGCATAACGTCCATTAGGACCCTACATTCCGATGTGTCCGCACGCCCCACCAGAAGAAAGTCATCCAAGTAGTGGGCCACGGCCCCACCACCCGACGCCTTCCGGATAACCCAGTGAAGAAACGTACTGAAACTCTCAAATAGGGCACATGACAACGAGCAACCCATGGGCAAGCAACGATCAACATAAAATTCCCCTTCAAATTTCATGCCCATCAGCCTAAAGGCCAACGGGTGCAAAGGGAGAAGCCGAAACGCTGACTCAATGTCCAGCTTAGACATCAAAGCCGCATGTCCCCTGTCTCTGACCAGTGCCAATGCCTCGTCAAAGGACTGGTAGTGCACCGAACTAAGCTCGGTGTCAATGGCATCATTCACAGATGCCCCTTTGGGGTAAGACAAGCGGTGTATGAGCCGAAACTTGCCTGAATCCTTCTTTGGGACAACCCCCAACGGAGACACCACCAGGTCCGGAAGAGGCTTAGTCCCGAATGGGCCCGCAACTCTCCCCAAGGACAATTCTTTAGCTAACTTCTCCCTAACCACCCCTGGAAACTCATAGGCTGATTTCAGATTCCTATGCAACGAGGAACCCACCACCCGGCCCGAGGAGGAGTTAGGCTACTCCCCTGTCTGGGTACTGTGCCAGCCACATGGCCATGGCCTCAAGCCTAAGAGGCGTTGGGGCCCTTGTTACCAGGGGCCCCTTTTTGGAACTGTTTGTCTCCGCCAGCCTCTCTCTTCTTGTTGCAATCAAATCCTGGGTGTGGGCCGCTGCAGAACTTGCAGATGTGACAAAAGGAGCAACTTGCCCCCCTGTCACACTGCTTGTCCTGAAATTTCCAGCATTCCCGTCCACGTCTCTTTGGACGCGGGGTGCCAGGCCGCCCAGGACCTGTCCGCAGGCCTGTTGTCTGGCCCGCTTGCCCTTCCAACCCCAGTTTGGACCACAGGTATAAATCCTGCGTCCCAAAGTGGAGCATAGGGTTCCCTACCATTTTCCTACGAAAGGCCATGTCATATTCGCGCCACGCCCCTTCCCTGAATCTGGCATGGACATCGTCGATAGTGTCTTCATATTTAAACAGGTTATGCCCTTGTGTCTGCCACTTATCCAAATAGCAGGTTGCGAGGACTCTGAAGCACCTCTGCCATTCTTCATATGTTTCTGGCCTTTGGACCTTCTTAGGACCCGTGCCATCCGCTGCCCGCTCTTTAGCGCGACATGCCTCAGGTGAAAGTTCAAAGATGTTCACGTAGCGACCATCTTGAATCCTTTTCACCACCTTCGCCTTGAGGTGCCCATAAAGGGAGTGAACCAAGCACGGGTAAGTATCACCCTGCGAGGCCACTCTCCTTGTCACTGGCACCCCCAAAGGGGGCTGCAAAACCGCACCCACCCCGGGGACAAACGGAACCAACGCCGAACCCGACGCTTGCGCAGCCTGGTTCTTCACCTGCGCTGCTACTAGTTTCTTAATCATTTTAAACATCTCCTTCTGGCCCTTACCCACTAGCCCTAGGTCCCCATCGCTATCTGAACCTGACTCACTAGAGGGTACCATGTGTTCAGTGTGTGTGGAAGTGCCAAGTAGGTACGCACCGCTCGGGGCCAAAGGAGGTGCAGCTCCAGTTCCGCTTTGTGCTGCCGCCGCAGCCACCGTTGGGGCAACAGCCTGAGATCCAGCTGGAGCTTGCCCAGCTGGGGAATCCATCTGCGCTGCTGTCGTCTCACTGCCAACCTGGGGAAATAAAGGAACATGGGGAGTACTCTGTGTGCAGGATGAAACCCCCGAGGGGGCCCCAGCCACCTCCCCTACACACCTCTGTCCCCTACTGCCATCCCCTACAGCCATCCCTAGCGCAGATGCCACAGCCTTCCTTATCAACTCCTCATTCACACACCCTGTTTGCGCAATAGCAGCCACCAAAGTCTCCTGGCAGTGTACAGTCACCCCTCTATCTAACCTATGTCTTTCACCAAATGCACCCTGACCACTTTGCTCATTCATGTTTCCAGCCTCCTGCATAACCCCTGCATGCCGCCTATCGCAAGATGCACCCAGACTGCCATGCTCCCGAAAGCTTCCTGCCTCATGCAAACCAGCTGCAGACCGCCTGTCTCCCATTGCACCCTGCCTGTCTTGTTCCAGAAATATCCTAGTGCCCGACATTTCTGCTGCGTTTGCCCCCTCTGCAGGCCCGGCCCTTGAAGCACTCACACCCCTTGCATTGCCGGTCTTTCTGCCTCTACCCCCTTCCGGGGTCTTATGTGTCGCTTTGCCACCAACCCGCCTGACCCCCCTCCCATCGGGAGCTGCATCCTCCACCCGGAGCCTCCCCAACTTACTTGGGGCCTCTCCGGAAGAAGATCCGCTCCCGCTGTGCTCTCTGCGTCTACTCCTTGGACGCCCGCGCTCCTCCCCACTCGATGAGTCACATGGGGAGGACGCGCGTGACGTAAACAAGGAGGCGGAGCCAGCCGGGGACGCACGACGCGGCCTAGTAGCCGTCTGAGGCCTGCAGGCCGCACCACTGCCTCCCGGAACTGCCTCGCCATCACCGCCCGCCCCAGCCACACCGGGGGACATGAATGCCGCCAGGGACTGGGCCAAGGAGGCGACGGATGCCAAGGCCGCAGGATGTAAGCCCTAAGCTGCTGGCATGTGGCCAGCCACTCGGTCACCGCCGCGTCAGGCGTTGCCACGTGGGGAACCTCTGCTCCATCCTGAACTGATGCCTGTGTCCCAGAAGCGGCCGCAGTATGCACTGCAGGCCGCTTCGCGCCCTGGCCGCCAATACCTGAGGCCCTTACTACTACCCCACTACCCAACGGCACCTCCGCATCGGTTACGCTAAGGGAAACCCCTGGAGAGCCTAGGGCATTAGATTCCTGCACCCCCACCCCCTGCTGAGCCCCCTGCCTCGTAACCCTTCCCTGCAAACCAAGGCCTCTCCTAGCCCCTGGCCTGGGTCCTATCACTTTAGCTGGTATAGCCCTGGGGTAGGGAGGTGTAACTCCCTCAGAACCTGATTCTTCTCTTTCCCTTGCAGGGCCTCTCATCCCCGGAATCTCCTTCACCACTTCAGCATATCTCCTTGGAGGGACAGATCTTCTCTTTGCTCGCCTCATCTTGCTACAGCAACAAAAGTTCTTCTTGAAGTCTGTGCACTGGAACAAAGAGGCCGGATCTACTGCAACAAGAACCTTTAAAGGTGAGTAGAAACCCCCGCCCCTTCAATTGCAACATTGTTTTACCTAGAACCATCCAGACTTCAAGTCCCTTGCCCCTTAATTTTGCTACAGGCCCACTAGAGGGCCCTCCACTTCCATTAGTAGCAAATAGATTTCTGATTGCTGCTTATGTAAAGCTAATTTTAGGGTTAAATCAAAATTCATAAAAATTATGGTGGAGATAAAAGTCTGAGATTAAAATCCTCCATGTCTCTAAAGTAAATCATAAAACAGAATGCTAAAATATAATAAACATGCATAACTTGTCATAACAAATCATCAGAATAAAAAGACTGTAAAGATAATGTTGTCAAGGTCCTCATATAGTAAATACTTTTTAAATTAGCGGTTGTCCTACAAATCCATTCCTTCCCTTGGAAGCAATATAATCATACCAAACATATAAGCGCATGTATTGAAAATTGAAAGTAAAAAGTTAACGTGTGAGCAAAAGACTCAGGCACGCTAATCTCAGGACTTTGGACATTGCAACCATGTTAACACCTTCTCCCCAGACTTCTTTGGGACGCGCTACAAAAAGTCTTATTAGTTATCACTTGCGCTCGACACTGCGCTAGATCAATTGCGCTAAAGCCGAAGGTTGGTAAGGAATACTTTACATTCCTATGTTCTTCACATAGAAGAAAATATAGTTTTTTTATATAAATATCTATAGATAAATGATTTTTTGGTAAAAATAATATATATATATATATATATATATATATACTGTATATATACTTTTATAGCTATACAAGTATAAACAGATATAGCTATACATTGCATATACTTAAATATAAAAATCAATACAAACCTTTTTTACATAGGAAATTAGCACATCCAGGCAAGTTCCCCACTTGCTTTTCCCCAGTAAAAATCTTTGCTTCAAATACTGTTTTAACACAGTGATCCCTTAATAGGGTAATTTGAAGCAGTCCACTCCAAATTCAGTCCCGCATAGGGGTATCTGCATAGATGGTTTCTTACTACCTCCAAACCTTGTGTGTGCGGTATGACCATATAAAGGCTGACTACATCTAATGTCACAAGCCATTCAGTTCCTTTTAGAGGAGGTAGTTGCTTTAGGCCATTCACAAGGGTCATAGAGTCCAGCAAAAAAGAAGGCATGTTTCTGACTATAGGTTGCAATATATAGTCTAGATATGAGGCAATTGGCTGTAAGAGTGACCCAATAGCCGACACTATGGGTCTGCCCGGTGGCTGTGTTGCGTGCTTGTGCACTTTCGGCAATGTATACAACACCAGGGTACTAACTAAAAGTTCTTATCAATTAGACCATTTACTTCAGCATTCGATAATGATTGGTCCACTTATTTTTTAAAAGTACAGATAGGATCTCCAGGTAGCTGCCTGTAGGTGGTGGAATCATTTAGTTGATTTAAAGCCTCATGTTGGTAGGCCTTGTAATTTAAGACCTCTACTGCACCGCCCTTGTCTGCTTCACGGAAAATTATGTCTTTGTTATCATCCAGGGTCTTTAGTAATTTGCGTTCCTCTGCGGACATATTGTTTCTGCAATGTTGTTTTGTTTGTAAAAAAGACTTGTTAGCCTGCCCAGTGAATATTCTCGTATGTGTTTTAATGCTGGCATTAGAACTAGGTGGATCATATTGACTTTTAGTTCTAAATTTTGTATATTGAGTTTGGGATCTCCCAAAGTGTTCCTTAAGTCTCAAAGGTCTCTCAAATGTATGCATGTCCAAAAAGGTGGTAAAGGGTTCATTATAATTAGTAGGAATGAACGAAAGTCCCTTATTGAGTACCCTGAGTTCCACTGGTGTCAGAACATGGGAACGTAGGTTCATTACAATGTTTGATATCACTGTCACCTTTGTCGAGGGGGTCTTCCTCTTATGCCCCCCCTCCTGCTGTGTGGCCTTCTCCCTTCAAGTTTTTTGAGCGTGTCATGACACCTGCTGCTTGTACTTGTGAAGATGAGGTTGCTGCTATTCCCTGAACTGTCAACTGTTGTTCAGCTTCTGGGTTTATAAAATCGGGGTCTTTGTGGTCTAGTATCAATGAACGATAAACCCTCTTTTCTTTGTAATCCATGGTGACCACATCCCATTTTCTGTTTTTAAAGGTGGTTAACTCCGTATAGCTGTTGCTCTAATTTGGTCAGCCAATTTTGATCTTGGTCTGACTCCAAAACAGGTTTGTAGGATACTTCAAATTATTTTACTTCATTTTCAGCAGTGGTCATGAGTGTTCTTACCTCTTCAATTACCAGCAAAATGAGATCCAATGAGCATTTATTCAAAATGCTGCACCATTTTACACAAAATGCTGCATCATTCCTCCCTATAGTGGGGACATTTTTCACTCTAAAGCCTCTTGGAATGTACATTTTTCTATGATATTCAGAGAGAAAACTGCCATGCAGTGAAAGATCTATACATATTTTTTTGAGTTCAAGCCATTTTGTGTAAAGGTGATCTGGTTGTTCCTTAATTTCCCTTGCTGGTAAGGCTGTAAAGCGAATCCTATCAGCATCATCCTGTGTATAATAAAATACAGTGGCCCCTGGTATTTCATCATCATTGTTTACTGCCATCTGCCATAGTGTTATTAGTATAAAACACCAAAAATAGTGCAAAATTGTCGTCAGGAGGTAATCCGCAACTTAATTGAGGGTGCAAAGAGCTAAGATTAATACAAAAATGTTATTAAAAAGAAATGCTAGATTGATGTCCATTTGAAAATAAATTTAATATGAAATAGATATTTGGTGAATTTTGATAATTGGTAAATGCTACTTGGAATTAGTGGATTTACTGTGGCCCAACACCATAAGAAAAACTGTGGCTTACCTACTCCAAAAGATTCTGAGGGACCAATTTAGCAATGTCTGGCGGTCATGATACAATATAGCGTATCATGTCCGCCAGACATAGCTGTCGGCATTTAGCATTGCACAAGCAGTTCTAGTGAACTGCTTGTGCAATGCAACCCCCTGCAGATTCGTGACCAATTGGCCACTAGCAGGGGGTGTCAATTAGCTCGATCGTATAGGATCAGGTGGAGTGATGTCCGCTGCTCAGAGGCGGTGGACCAGTTAAGGAGGAGCGGTCTTAAGACTGCTTATTCTTAACTGCTGTTTCCGGGGAGACTGAAGGCTCACGCGGAAACAGGGGCATCAGGAGCCATTCGGCCATTGTTAAATTGGCCGCTATAAATTACAGGTATGACTGGACTAGAATGTAGGTTAGTGTTGTCAAGCAAATATTCCAAATACACATCAATTTTACAGAAAATATTTTTTTATTTTTTTCAATTAAAAAAACTAATTATTATAAATTCATTGAATAAATAAGTGTTGGGAAATCCCTAGCCTGAATTCAAGTTACTTCCTGGCTGCAAAAAAAAGTTCTGTCCAGGTTATATGGTGCCCATACTTACATTAACTTGCTTCAGGCAGTATAGCGCTGAGTAATAAGCTGAAAGTCTAGAGGGCTACTGCTTGGTTTTTTTTTTGTTTGTTTTTAACATTTTGGGAAAACATACCAAGATTAATCAATTGTATTTATTCAATTCATATAAATCTGCAGAATCATTCGGCTAGATTTAGAGTTGGGCGGTAGCCGTGAAAACCAGCGTTAGAGGCTCCTAATGCTGGTTTTGGGCTACAGCTGGTATTTGAAGTCAGTCAGGAAAGGGTCTAACGCTCTCTTTCCAGCCGCGACTTTTCCATACCGCAGATCCCCCTACGCCATTTGCGTATCCTATCTTTTCAATGGGATCTTTCTAACGCTGGTATTTAGAGTCATGGCTGAAGTGAGCGTTATAAATCTAACGACAAAACTCCAGCCGCAGAAAAAAGTCAGTAGTTAAGAGCTTTTTGGGCTAACGCCGGTTTATAAGGCTCTTAACTACTGTGCTCTAAAGTACACTAACACCCATAAACTACCTATGTACCCCTAAACCGAGGTCCCCCCACATCGCCGCCACTCTATTAAATTTTTTTAACCCCTAATCTGCCGTCCGCACGCCGCTGCAAGCTACATTATACTTATGTACCCCTAATCTGCTGCCCCTAACACCGCCGACCCCTATATTATATTTATTAACCCCTAATCTGCCCCCCTCAACATCGCCTCCACCTGCCTACACTTATTAACCCCTAATCTGCCGACCGGACCACGCCGCTATTATAATAAAGTTATTAACCCCTAATCTGCCCTCCCTAACATCACCGACACCTAACTTCAAGCATTAACCCCTAATCTGCCGACCGGAACTCACCGCTACTATAATAAATTTTTTAACCCCTAAAGCTAAATTATAATTATATTGTAGCTATTTTAGGATTTATATTTATTTTACAGGTAACTTTGTAATTATTTTAACCAGGTACAATAGCTATTAAATAGTTAATAACTATTTAATAGTTACCTAGTTAAAATAATTACAAAATTACCTGTAAAATAAATCCTAACCTAAGTTACAATTAAACCTAACCTTACACTTATTTACCCCTAATCTGCCGCCTCCACTATCGCTGACCCCTGCATATTATTATTAACCCCTAATCTGCCGCTCCGTACACCACCGCAAGCTACATTATAGCTATGTACCCCTAATCTGCTGCCCCTAACACCGCCGACCCCTATATTATATTTATTAACCCCTAATCTGCCCCCCTCAACGTCGCCTCCACCTGCCTACACTTATTAACCCCTAATCTGCCGACCGGACCGCGCCGCTATTATAATAAAGTTATTAACCCCTAATCCGCCTCACTCCCGCCTCAATAACCCTATAATAAATAGTATTAACCCCTAATCTGCCCTCCCTAACATCGCCAACACCTAACTTCAAGCATTAACCCCTAATCTGCCGACCTGAGCTCACCGCTATTCTAATACATTTTTTAACCCCTAAAGCTAATTCTAACCCTAACCCTAACACCCCCCTAACTTAAATATAATTTAAATCTAACAAAATAAATTAACTATTATTAAATAAATTATTCCTATTTAAAGCTAAATACTTACCTGTAAAATAAACCCTAATATAGCTACAATATAAATTATAATTATATTGTAGCTATTTTAGGATTTATATTTATTTTACAGGTAACTTTGTAATTATTTTAACCAGGTACAATAGCTATTAAATAGTTAAGAACTATTTAATAGTTACCTAGTTAAAATAATTACAAAATTACCTATTACCTGTAAAATAAATCCTAACCTAAGTTACAATTAAACCTAACACTACACTATCAATAAATAAATTAAATAAAATACCTACAATTACCTACAATTAAACCTAACACTACACTATCAATAAATTAATTAAATACAATACCTACAAATAAATACATTTAAATAAGCTAACTAAAGTACAAAAAATAAAAAAGAACTAAGTTACAAAAAATAAAAAAATATTTACAAACATAAGAAAAATATTACAACAATTTTAAACTAATTACACCTACTCTAAGCCCCCTAATAAAATAACAAAGCCCCCCAAAATAAAAAAATGCCCTACCATAGCGGGCAGAAGAGGACATCCGGACCGGCAAACATCTTCATCCAAGCCGCATCTTCTATGTTCTTCAATCCGATGACGATCGGCTGATCTTCAAGACCTCCAGCGCGGATCCATCCATCTTCACCGACGACTTCCCGACGAATGAAGGCTCCTTTAAGGGACGTCATCCAAGATGATGTCCCTCGAATTCCAATTGGCTGATAGGATCCGATCAGCCAATAGAATGCAAGCTCAATCTGATTGGCTGATCGGATCAGCCAATCGGATTGAACTTGATTCTGATTGGCTGATTCCATCAGCCAATCAGAATTTTCCTACCTTAATTCCGATTGGCTGATAGAATCCTATCAGCCAATCGGAATTCGAGGGACGCCATCTTGGATGACGTCCCTTAAAGGAGCCTTCATTCGTCGGGAAGTCGTCGGTGAAGATGGATGGATCCGCGCTGGAGGTCTTGAAGATCAGCCGGTCGTCATCGGATTGAAGAACATAGAAGATGCGGCTTGGATGAAGATGTTTGCCGGTCCGGATGTCCTCTTCTGCCCGCTTGGATCAAGACTTCAGCCGGAGGATGGACGTCACTCTTTAGCTCCCGCCTGGGCTTGGATGAAGACATCGGAGGCTCTTCTGGATCGATCAGTGATACCTGGCATGTTGAAGACAAGGTAGGAAGATCTTCAGGGGGGTAGTGTTAGGTTTATTTAAGGGGGGTTTGGGTTAGATTAGGGGTATGTGGGTGGTGGGTTTTAATGTTGGGGGGGTATTGTATGTGTTTTTTTTACAGGCAAAAGAGCTGAATTCTTTGGGGCATGCCCCACAAAAGGTCCTTTTAAGGGCTGGTAAGGTAAAAGAGCTTTGAACTTTTTTAATTTAGAATAGGGTAGGGCATTTTTTTATTTTGGGGGGCTTTGTTATTTTATTAGGGGGCTTAGAGTAGGTGTTATTAGTTTAAAATTGTTGTAATATTTTTCTTATGTTTGTAAAAAAAAATTATTTTTTGTAACTTAGTTCTTTTTTATTTTTTGTACTTTAGTTAGTTTATTTAAATGTATTTATTTGTAGGTATTGTATTTAATTAATTTATTGATAGTGTAGTGTTAGGTTTAATTGTAGGTAATTGTAGGTATTTTATTTAATTTATTTATTGATAGTGTAGTGTTAGGTTTAATTGTAACTTAGGTTAGGATTTATTTTACAGGTAATAGGTAATTTTGTAATTATTTTAACTAGGTAACTATTAAATAGTTCTTAACTATTTAATAGCTATTGTACCTGGTTAAAATAATTACAAAGTTACCTGTAAAATAAATATAAATCCTAAAATAGCTACAATATAATTATAATTTATATTGTAGCTATATTAGGGTTTATTTTACAGGTAAGTATTTAGCTTTAAATAGGAATAATTTATTTAATAATAGTTAATTTATTTAGTTAGATTTAAATTATATTTAAATTAGGGGGGTGTTAGGGTTAGGGTTAGAATTAGCTTTAGGGGTTAAAAAATGTATTAGAATAGCGGTGAGCTCAGGTCGGCAGATTAGGGGTTAATGCTTGAAGTTAGGTGTTGGCGATGTTAGGGAGGGCAGATTAGGGGTTAATACTATTTATTATAGGGTTATTGAGGCGGGAGTGAGGCGGATTAGGGGTTAATAACTTTATTATAATAGCGGCGCGGTCCGGTCGGCAGATTAGGGGTTAATAAGTGTAGGCAGGTGGAGGCGACGTTGAGGGGGGCAGATTAGGGGTTAATAAATATAATATAGGGGTCGGCGGTGTTAGGGGCAGCAGATTAGGGGTACATAGCTATAATGTAGCTTGCGGTGGTGTACGGAGCGGCAGATTAGGGGTTAATAATAATATGCAGGGGTCAGCGATAGTGGAGGCGGCAGATTAGGGGTAAATAAGTGTAAGGTTAGGGGTGTTTAGACTCGGGGTACATGTTAGGGTGTTAGGTGCAGACTTAGGAAGTGTTTCCGCATAGGAAACAATGGGACTGCGTTAGGAACTGAACGCTGCTTTTTTGCAGGTGTTAGGTTTTTTTTCAGCTCAAACAGCCCCATTGTTTTCTATGGGGGAATCGTGCACGAGCACGTTTTTTAAGCTGACCGCGTCCGTAAGCACCGCTGGTATTGAGAGTTGCAGTGGCGTTAAATATGCTCTACGCTCCCTTTTTTGGAGCCTAACGCAGCCCTTCTGTGAACTCTAAATACCAGCTGTATTTAAAAGGTGCGGGAGAAAAAAAGCACGCGTAGCTAACGCACCGCTTTAGCCGCAGAACTCTAAATCTAGCCGATTGTTACTACATAACAGAGAACAATATCTTGTGCAACTAGGTTTTTTAAATGAAATATGTTTTATTATTGTTGGGGCTAGAGATTGCAGATTTATGTTTGTATATGAATCACCCTTTTATATAGATTTTCTAGCTCAGAAAGTACCCTGTTGTTAGTCTTTTTATACTGCTAACTGCTGGTTCAAATATAATTCTAAATAGAAGTTATAATAATAATGTCATAGATTTTTTTCTTTTAGGCAAATAATTTTAAAAGCACCAAAATGTGTAGCTAGCATTTTTCAGAATTAAAAAATATTAGAAAATCAACAACAAAAAAATTGTTTAAAAATTGCGTTTATACATTAGTGCTATATCTGTTATGATTAAAAATGAAATAAAGTTTGCTCACAATAAAAAAATCTGTCCCGCTTTAAGAGAAATATGTGACGTGTAATGTTACAGACATGTACTGTAGTGCTTTTAATTTAACCCCAGACTTAGCAGAGGCAGACCACAATTAAACCGTAGTCTGATCCATTCCTATTACTTGCAAAACCAGTATGGAGGACAGTGGACGGCGACCTCAACAGTACCTTTTAACTTGCAGGGGAAGGTGGGAGGAGTTCATGGGGGCGCCATAACCAAAATATCCGCTTACGCTTGAGGGCGAGCAGTGGACACAGCATTCTATGGGAGAGTGCTGGGCACGAGGGGGTGGGTAAAATAGATTTTTATTTTTTCGGTCATTTTAGGCAGGTTTTTTCCCTTTCGGCAAAACGCTGATAACCCTATTTTCGGCCGAGAAGTTTTGGTCGCCGATATATTGGTGCATCCCTGATATATATATATATATATATATATATATACACAGTAAGTAACAGTAAGGAAAATAAAAGAAGCAATCACAATTATAATTGTGTGTTCCTTTTTTAATTATATTATATATTTTTTAAATATCACCTGCATTGTAACTACATACTAATCAATAGTGATGTTGCGAATTGTTTGCCGGCGAATAGTTCCCGGCGAACATAGCATGTTCGCGTTCTCCGCGGCGGGCGAACATATGCGATGTTCGATCCGCCCCCTATTTGTCATCATTGAGTAATACTTTGACCCTGTACCTCACAGTCAGCAGGCACATTCCAGCCAATCAGCAGCAGACCCTCCCTCCCAGACCCTCCTACCTCCTGGACAGCATCCATTTTAGATTCATTCGGAAGCTGCATTGTTAGTGAGAGGAGGGACAGTGTAGCTGCTGCTGATTTAATAGGGAAATCGATAGCTAGGCTAGTGTATTCAGTGTCCACTACAGTCCTGAAGGACTCATCTGATCTCTGCTGTAAGGACCGCACCCCAAAAAGCCCTTTTTAGGGCTGCTTTTTTTTTTTCCCCTGTGTAATCTAATTGCAGTTGCCTGCCTGCCAGCGTGTGTGTCAGGCTCACAGCGTATACTGTGCCCACTTGCCCAGTGCCACCACTCATATCTGGTGTAACAGTAGTGTAGATTTAAAAAAAACAACACTTTTTTGACTGTGTTAAATAATAGCAGTCAGTTTCCTTCACACGTGTGCGTTTAAGTGCCTGCCTGCCAGGGCACAGTGTCACCCCAGTGCAACTCATATCTGGTGTAACAGTAGTGTAGATTTAAAAAAAAAAACACTTTTTTGACTGTGTTAAATAATAGCAGTCAGTTTCCTTCACACGTGTGCGTTTAAGTGCCTGCCTCCAAGGCCACAGTGTCACCCCAGTGCAACTCATATCTGGTGTAACAGTAGTGTAGATTTAAAAAAAACAACACTTTTTTGACTGTGTTAAATAATAGCAGTCAGTTTCCTTCACACGTGTGCCTTTAAGTGCCTGACTGCCAGTGCAACTCATATATGGTGTAACAGTAGTGTAGATTTTAAAAAAAACAACACTTTTTTGACTGTGTTAAATAATAGCAGTCAGTTTCCTTCACACGTGTGCGTTTAAGTGCCTGCCTGCCAGGGCACAGTGTCACCCCAGTGCAACTCATATCTGGTGTAACAGTAGTGTAGATTTAAAAAAAAAAACACTTTTTTGACTGTGTTAAATAATAGCAGTCAGTTTCCTTCACACGTGTGCGTTTAAGTGCCTGCCTGCCTGCCAGGGCACAGTGTCACCCCAGTGCAACTCATATGTGGTGTAACAGTAGTGTAGATTTAAAAAAAAAACAACACTTTTTTTACTGTGTTAAATAATAGCAGTCAGTTTCCTTCACACGTGTGCGTTTAAGTGCCTGCCTGCCAGGGCACAGTGTCACCCCAGTGCAACTCATATCTGGTGTAACAGTAGTGTAGATTTAAAAAAAAAAAAACTTTTTTGACTGTGTTAAATAATAGCAGTCAGTTTCCTTCACACGTGTGCGTTTAAGTGCCTGCCTGCCAGGGCACAGTGTCACCCCAGTGCAACTCATATCTGGTGTAACAGTAGTGTAGATTTAAAAAAAACAACAATTTTTTGACTGTGTTAAATAATAGCAGTCAGTTTCCTTCACACGTGTGCGTTTCAGTGCCTGCCAGGTCACAGTGTCACCCCAGTGCAACTCATATCTGGTGTAACAGTAGTGTAGATATAAAAAAAAACAACAATTTTTTGACCAGATATGAGTTAAATAATAGCAGTCAGTTTCCTTCACACGTGTGCGTTTCAGTGCCTGCCAGGGCACAGTCTCACCTCAGTGCAACTCATATCTGGTGTAACAGTAGTGTACATACCTGATGTTTTAAAGCACGTTATTCCAAACAATTTAGGAATGTTAGGTGATTTATGCCCTTTAAGGATTAAAACCAGACTCAGCATCAACTATGTAATTTTCCATGGGAGTTTTGCCATGGATCCCCCTCCGGCATGCCACATGTGGCCAGAAAGAGTCCCTGTGGGTTTTAAAATTCGCCTGCCTATTGAAGTCTATGGCGGTTCACCCGGTTCACCCATTCGCGAACAGTTGTGGAAGTTTGCGTCCGCCGTTCGCGAACGCAACATTTTAGGTTTGTGACATCACTACTGATCAACTTATTGTAAGATATAATTCACTAACATCTGTGTTTATCATAACTGTCTTCAATGGAAATGTAGCTGCTAACAAATTAAATATTATTCCAATTATTCCAATAGTGTATAACTTCTGGTCTTATCTGTAAGACTCTAAATATAGTGTTCAGTTCTGATTGGCTACCTGAGTATATATATATACTGTAGTGAGATGTAGCTCTCTCACTTGGTTTGGAAGTGAGGCAGAATGGCTCTCCTTTGGCTCTCATCTTGTGTTGCCCTTCTTGGGAGCGCCTATGGTAGATTCAATCAATTTCTTTCTTTTTTTCTATGTGCTTTGTTGTCTCCCTTGTCTCTACCTATGATGGCTGCACTCAAATCATGACCGGTAACTTTATTGCTTTTCAGGTTGTGGTTTTCCTGCCATCCAGCCCGTTCTTTCTGGATATTCCAGGATTGTGAATGGTGAGGATGCTATCTCTGGGTCGTGGCCATGGCAAGTGTCTCTGCAGGTCTGTTGTGATGTCTAATAATTACTTTTAAGACTTGTGTATAATAGATTTAAAGGGATAGGTAAGTCAGAGCTAAACTTGCACGATTAAGATAGAGCATGTGATTCTAAGAATTTTTAAATTCAATTAATTTTCAAATGCACTTTGTCCTCTTAGGTCCCGATTGTAAAAAGATCCCTGGGCTGGTGCAATTCTATAAGAATGCTTGAAAGCCCTTCTATTTCTCTAGTGGAATGATATAAAGCGACTTTTTACTCTGAAAACAAGGTGTCTCGCTAAATCATATTAATTATGCAAAGGGAAAATCGTAATTTAAGTACACTGGATGTGCAAAAAAAAAAAGCAAGAAATTCGTGCTTAAAGTTACAAAATAGAAAGCGTAATTGTTGTTTGTTTTTGTTAAATGGGCTGAACATGGGTGTTCCATGGGTTTATATGAAATTTTCTCTCAAATCACTATTTTTACTTGCAAGTTAAAAAGTGGCAAGTTTTCACCAAAATTCTCAAAACACTAATTATTCTGAAAGGAGAACCTATGCATGAAAATTACAGTGAATTTAAGGTACAGTGTACAGAAAACAGCATATTTTGATTTGCATTAAGCACCATATTCATGTTTTAAAACACGCCAATTTACCCCTCTGTACTTCGTCCTCTATTGCGAACTTTTACATAGCAGTGAGCTCTCATTGACCCAGATTACAAATTGTGCGTACGGCTATACCTCTGAAAAATTGGCCTTTGCAAACGGAATAGTCAGCTCACCCGTATTACAAGTCGCGGCAGTACGGTTATACCGCTAGCATTTTAGCCTTTGCCGCAACAATCCATTCCGCACTCTGTAAATGGCTTTTGAGTGTGGAGCATTCAGCTCAGCCGTATTACAGGTTGTATTCTGCTAGCGTTATAGCTTATACCGTCACGATCCATTTTGAAATCAAAGGCTAGTAGTTACAGATTTTGTGAAACAAAAATGTTTCACAAAACTCATAACAAAAATGTTACAAAGTACACTTACACTCATAAACTACTATTAACCCCCAAACCACCACCCCCCATTGCTAATACTATATTAAACCTATTAACCCCTAATCTGCCACCCACCCACATCGTCAACACTAAATAAACCTATTAACCCCTAAACCGCTGACCACCCCACATTGCCAACACTAAATAAATCTATCAACCCCTAAACCGCTGACCCCCACATCACTACTACTAAAATAAACCTATTAACTCCTAAACCGCCAAACCCCACATAGCTACTACTAAAATAAACCTATTAACCCCTAAACCGCCAACCCCCACATCGCTACTACTAAAATAAACCTATTAAACCCTAAACCGCCAACCCCCCACATCGTGACTACCTAAATTAAACTATTGACCCCTAAACCTAACACCCCCCCTAACTTTAAATTAAAGTTACAATATAACTACCTTCAAATAAATAAAAACTTACCTGTGAAATAAAAAAAAACTAAACTTAAACTATAAATAAACCTTACTATTTAAAAAAAAATATATATATATACCAAAAAAAAACAACCTAAATTACAAAAGTAAAAAATCCTAACACTACGAAATAAAAATAAATATCCTAACATAACAAAAAATAACAAACTCTAAAATTAAAAAAATCTAATATTACAAAAAACGAAATTATTCAAAATAAAAAAATTAAACCTAATCTAATACACCTATAAAAACAAAAAGCCACCCCAAAAAACAAACAAACCCTAATCTAGCAATAAACTACCAGTAGCCCTTAAAAGGGCCTTTTGTAGGGCATTGCCCTAAAGAAAACAGCTATTTTTGCATAAAAAAATAGAATGTCCCCTCTAACAATGCAACACCCAATCTCTCAAAATAAAAAAAAACCTAACTAAAAAAATCCTAAACTACCCATTGCCCCTAAAGGGGCATTTGTATGGGCATTGCTCTTAAAAGGGCAATCAACTCTTTAGTGCCCATTAAGATATAAAGAAAAGCCCTAATCTAAAAAAAAAAAACACCAAAAAAACCTAACACTAACCCTGACATAGGTACTCCCCATTCCTGAATTTCGGTGGTGAAGGTCTTCTTCCAGGCGGATCCATCTTCATCCACCTCGGGCCATCTTCTTTGTTTATCCCGGTGGCGTGGAGCAAAGGTGGCACGGAGCGGAGCTGGAACGGCGGCCATGCAGCCATTCAGCTTGGAGGCTCCTCTTCATGCGATCATCCGCCACACACTGAAGATTGAATGCAAGATACCTGTTTTATATTGCGGTACCTTGCATTCCTTTTGGCTAAAATATTCAAATCAGCCAATAGGATGAGAGCTGCTTAAATCCCATTGGCTGATTTGAGCCAATAGGATTTAAGCAGCTCTTATCCTATTTTGTAATCTAGGTTTTTTATTTTTGGTATATTTTTTTTTAATAGTAATGTTAGGTTTATTTATAGTTTGAGCTTAGTTTTTTTATTTCACAGGTAAGTTTTTATTTATTTGAAGGTAGTTATATTGTAACTTTAAATTAAATTAAGGGGGGTGTTAGGATTAGGGGTTAATAGTTTAATTCAGGTAGTCGCAATGTGGGTGTTTGGCGGTTTAGGGGGTAATAGGTTTAGTCTAGTATTTGTGATGTGGATTTTTGGTGGTTTAGGGGCTAATAGGTTTAGTTTAGTATTTGCGATGCAGGGGGAGGCGGATTAGGGGTTAATAGTTTTATTTAGTTTTATTTAGCAATGTGGGTGGGCGGATTAGGGGTTAATAGGTTTATTGTAGTGTTCGCAATGTGAAAGGGTCGGTGGTTTAGGGGTTAATAGGTTTATTTAGGTATTATCGATGCAGGTGGGCAGTTGATTAGGGGTTAATAGGTTAATTTAGTGTTGGTGATGTCTGGGGGCAGTGGATTAGGGGTAATTAGACTAGGGGTTTATGTTATGGTGTTAGGTTTATACATAAGCTTCTTGTCTCCATAGACATCAATGGGGAATGCGTTATATCAATCGCCATTCTGCAATCGCAGGTATGGGGGAAAACGTGCATGAGCACATCAAGTCAGGACTTGGCTTTTGTGCGGGATGGAGTTTAAAGCACAATAACGCACAACACAAGAAGGTTCTTTTGTAACTTGTAATGTCAGTGCGATACTGCTACATTTTTAGCATTATTTATGTAAGGGGTTTAGCGCACAATTTGTAATCTTGGTCATTATTTGTATGAGACATCTCACCACTTGCAGGGACAGCCCATTTTTAATATAATTCCATGAGGGCTGCCCCCGTAAGTATTGGTGTGGAACACCATGTCTTGATGGGTGAATGTTTTGAATTGGGCCTTAATATGCCTTGTTTAAGAAGAAAACACCCATATTCTACACAAGTGGAAGCCAGCTGCTGATTGGTGCCTGCACGCATTTGTCTCGAGTGATTGGCTAACTACATGTGTTCAGCTAGCTGCCAGTGTTTCTTTAGCAAAGAATAACAGGAGAATGAAATAAATTTGATAATAGTAGCAAATTGGAAAGTTGAAGAAAATTGTAAGTTCTATCCGAATCATGAAAGAAAATTATTATTATTATTGCATTGTGTTTTCTTAATCGTGTTATGTACAGTATATGGAAGGAAAACTTTGATTATATTGTTGTAGAGGGAGAGAACATTTTGCCCAACAATAATAATGTTATTATAGGCAAATACTAATATATATTTATATATAAAGTGCTGGGGTGGGGATACAGGGCACTTACTCAAGGGTGATTCTAGACTTTGGGTTCTAACAAAGGTTGGCACACAGCTGGGGGAGTGGTACATAATTTATTGTGGTCACTAGCATTTTTGCCAATGCACCTACGGCAAAAATTAAGAGCTTGGATACAATACAATAAAGAAATACAAATGTTTTCCTCTAGAGATCATGCCAGAGTATTTCTTATCTTCTCGCTCATTATCATAGCCTAGGATATTTTGTTTTATAAACTTGGAAGTAAATTCTCACTTTCAAAATAATTGACCATAAAGAAGGAAAAGTATAACATAAAGATTCTGTATTTATTGACAATGATGTTGATGTTTTGTTTGATCACTTCAGGACATCACTGGTTTCCACTTCTGCGGTGGTTCCCTGATCAACACCCTCTGGGTTGTCACTGCTGCTCACTGTGGTGTCACGTAAGTAACTCAGCTCATTTTTATTTGGCATCTGTATTTTTATGAGACATATACTTTTTATTTATGTTTAGTTGAACACCTACAGCTCACCCGCAGTATTTGAGGATAAATAAAATAAAATAAATATATATAAACCCTCAGTATTTGAGGATAAATGAAATAAAATAAATCTAATTATTCATATTAGGTGTTTTAAGAACATTTATGACAGCTCGGCGTCACAACCACATGGAGTAAATTAAAACCTATATTTTACATATATTTTATTCTATATACTTTTGCATATTTTATAATGGATCAGACCTGTACTTCATATTTGTATGCAACATTTTGCTTGTCTCTCTCTTTCTGTCTCGGTCGCACACACCGAGAAGTGTTTTAAAAATGTAAAAGTGTTTTTGATGGTCTTCTACATATTTATAACACTTTATATAAGGTTGGCATCTACACTTTATTGTGATGTTACAATGAAGGCCTAAAATCTACTTACTCTTACTAGTAGTCTTGAGAACCTATCTGACACAAACGTCTCACTCCCAAAATGTCAATAAAGGCCTATGTTTAAATAAAGTCAGCTGGAGAACATTCCATGTAAATGGAAGTGAGGCTAAAACTGAAATATTTTTTTTCTATAATCAATCAGCCTCACTCATGATATATCAAAACGAAAGCCTAAAATTATTTAAGTGGGATTCTAACAAAAATCAGTTGCAGTTGCATTGAACATTAAATCCAGCTAAAAAAAAATAGAATGGATTATTATTTATAATTGTTATCTACAGAGTAAAGTTAAATTAAATTACATCTAAATAAAATATATTTTTTTAACACTGAAGAGAAAACTAACTAGTTTTCCACCAAATATATTTTCCAGTATATTTAGTTTTTAGCTTATCTTATGAGGGTAATGAAGGACCTGTTTATATTTTGGCTGATATTGGACATTACATTTCCCTTTTAACATAAAATTACTGTAATTGAACTATGTTGGCCTTTAGTATGTTCCAGATGAAACATAGAGAAAATGTCCCCAAATATTTATGCTGTTTAGTTTATTGTATCAGACATTTTAGTAAAATTATTATTATTTATAATTATTATTTATAAAATTTCCCATAAAGTTTTTGCACAAAACTCTAGATCTATTATATATCATCAAAACACCATAAAGTAGATCCATGAGTCTCCTTGTCATGAGTGTGTGCTCTTGACAATTGGAGATAAAACAGAACATGGAGATGTATAAACTTCTGAGTTGTCTGCATATTTTCAAAAAGTTAGTATTAGACTTGCCGTGTCCTATCCATAATGTACAATTTTTTAATGAAAGTTTTGAGGATACATTTGATACTGTCTGCAATTTTGTTCAGGGTGAAATGTCTTCATCTTAAACTTTTCTTATTTTTAATAATTTTGTTAAGAAACAGGTTTTCAAACTCTTTTCTGCACTATACTATATTAAAATAATTAAATCTTATATTCAATGTAGAACCTCACACCATGTCATTTTGGGTGAATATGATCATTCTTCCTCTGCTGAGCCCATCCAAACTAAAACAATTTCCAGGGTAAAGACACAAACACCATGAGATTTGACACAAAGGGCAAATATCTGTATTTTTAAATTAAATGGTAGAACCAATGTGCCCCCTTGTAATTCATTTTGCCATTAAAATTTATCTAGAAGGTACAGTATGTTAATAACGAATTACTGAATTTTACCAGTAGAGCATCACATGTTGTGTAGTGTAACATATGAATATGTAAACACAATACTTGATTACATGTAAACATTGATTTCAATACACTTACATTGAAGTCTATGAGGCCTATGTATCAAGCCGTCAACTTACTTGCATTCGACGGCACCAATACGCTCGCCTGACATCGCCTAACATCGCGGCCACGTATCTCAATACGCTCTCCATATTTAACAACAAAGCTGTCAAAAAGCCGGGCACCAAGTACGGGGCAATGAGCAGCGGACTGTTGTTAACTAACATTCATCGATCTCGTTGTTATTCGGCTTTTTCACAGCTTTATTTGTATACTGCCACTAAACACCCACACTATACTAAACTGTTTAACCCCTATCCTTCCGCTCCCGGACCCCGCAGCAACTAAATTAAGTTATTAACCCCTATCCTGCCGCTTCTGGAGCCCACCGCAACTCTAATAAACCTATTAACCCCTATCCCTCTGCTCCCGGAGCCCACCGCAACTCTAATAAACCTATTAACCCCTATTCCGCCGCTCCCCGACCCTGCTGCCACCAACTAAATGTATTAACCCCTAAACCTCTGGCCTCCCACATCACTAACATCTTATAATAAATTAAACCTTACCTTTAGATTTAAATTAAACTATATTAAACTATTAATTAACCTACCCTAACTATTAGACTAAAATTATATTAAACTATATTAAACTAATAATTAATCTACCCTAACTGTTATACTAAAATTACATTAAACTACAAATAAAATAAAATATATTATATAGTTAAAAACCTAACCCTACTCAACTAATTTAAACCTACAATTAAAAATTACAAAGTTACAAAAAACTAACTAAGTTACACAAAATAACAAACACTAACGTTACACAAAATAACAAACACTAAGTTACACAAAATAATAAAGAAATTATCAAAGATTTAAACTAATTACACCTAATCTAAGAGCCCTATGAAAATAAAAAAAGCCCCCGCAAAATAAAAAAAACCCTAACCTACAATAAACTACCAATGGCCAAATACAAATACCCCCCAACAGTAAAATCCCCACCCACAATACCAACCCCCCAAATAAAAACCTAAGTAAAAAAAACCTAAGCTCCCCATTGCCCTGAAAAGGGCATTTGTATGGGCATTGCCCTTGAAAGGGCATTTAGCTCCATTGCTGCCCAAACCCTAACCTAAAAATAAAACCCACCCAATAAACCCTTAAAAAAACCTAACACTAACCCCCGAAGATCCACTTACAGTTTCTGAAGAGTCGACATCCATCCTCAGCGAAGCGGCAGAAGTCCTCATCAAATCCGGCAGAAGTCTTCATACAAGCGGCCAAAGTCTTCATCCAAGCCCGCAGAAGTCTTCACCCAGACGACATCTTCTATCTTCATCCATCTGGCGCGGAGCGGGTCCATCTTCAAGACATCCGCCGCGGAGCATCCTCTTTTTCCAACGACTCCCGATGAATGAAGGTTCCTTTAAGTGATGTCATCCAAGATGGCGTCCCTTAGATTCCGATTGGCTGATAGATTTATATCAGCCAATCGGAATTAAGATTGAAAAAATCCTATTGACTGATGCAATCAGCCAATAGGATTGAACCTCAATCCTATTGGCTGATCCAATCAGCCGATAGGATTGAGATCACATTCTATTGGCTGATTGGAACAGTCAATAGAATGGAATCTCAATCCTATTGGCTGAATGCATCAGCCAATAGGATTTTTTTCTACCTTAATTCCGATTGGCTGATAGAATTCTATCAGCCAATCGGAATCTAAGGGACGCCATCTTGGATGACATCACTTAAAGGATCATTCATTCATCAGGTGTTGTCGGAAGAAGAGGATGCTCTGCGCCGGATGTCTTGAAGATGTCGTCTGGGTAAAGACTTCTGCAGGCTTGGATGAAGACTTTGGCCGCTTGGATGAAGACTTCTGCTGGATTTGATGAGGACTTCTGCCGCTTCTTTGAGGATGGATGTTGGATCTTCAAAACTGTAAGTGGATCTTCAGGGGTTAGTGTTAGGTTTTTTAAGGGTTTATTGGGTGGGTTTTAGTTTTAGATTAGGGTTTGGGCTGCAAAAGTGCTAAATGCCCTTTTAAGGGCAATGCCCATCCAAATGCCCTTTTCAGGGCAATTGGGAGCTTAGGTTTTTTTAGCTAGTTGTTTATTTGGGGGGGTTGGTTGTGTGGGTGGTGGGTTTTACTGTTGGGGGATGTTTGTATTTTTTATTTACAGGTAAAAGAGCTGATTTCTTTGGGGCAATGCCCCACAAAAGCCCTTTTAAGGGCCATTGGTAGTTAATTGTAGGTTAGGTTTTTTTATTTTGGGGGGGCTTTTTTATTTTCTTAGGGCTATTAGATTAGGTGAAATTAGTTAAAATATTTCATAATTTATTTTTTATTTTGTTGAATTTAGTGTTTATTTTTTTTGTATTTAGTGTTTGTTATTTTTTGTAACTTAGTTGTTCTTTTTTTAACATTGTAATTTTTTAGTGTATATTTAAATTATTTGAGTAGGGTTAGTTGTTTAAATATAAAATATATTTAATTTAATTTGTAGTTTAATGTAATTTAGTATAACAGTTAGGGTAGATTAATTATTAATTCAATGTAGTTTAATGTAATTTAGTATAATAGTTAGGGTAGGTTAATTAATAGTTTAATATAGTTTAATGTAATTTAGTATAATGGTTAGGGTAGGTTAATTAATAGTTTAATATAGTTTAATTTAAATCTAAAGGTAAGTTTAAATTTATTATAAGATAGCGATGAGTTAATATTTAATATAAAGTTAGCAGGTTGTTAGGTTTAGGGATTAATAGTTTAATTTAATTTATGGCGATGTGGGGGGCTGGCGGTTTAGGGGTTAATAGGCTTAGTAAGTACTAGTGATGTGGGAGGCCAGGGGTTTAGGGGTTAATAACGTTATTTAGTTGCGGTGGGCTCCGGGAGCGGTGGGATAGGGGTTAATATCTTTATGAAGGTGGCGGCGGTGTCGGGGTGGCAGATTAGGGGTTAATAAGTATAATGTAGGTGGCGGCGGTGTAGGGGGCGGCAGATTAGGGGTGTTTAGACTCGGGGCTTATGTTAGGGTGTTAGGTGTAAACGTAACTTTTATTCTCCCATAGGAATCAATGGGATATCGGGCAGCAGCGAACATAACTTTCGCTGCTTTCAGACTCCCATTGATTCCTTATTCATCCGCTTCCTCCAGGGTGGCGGAGAAAAGCAGGTACGCTTGACCGGAATAGTGCCGAGCGTACCAGTTAGATATTTGATAACTAGCAAAAGTTGTCAGATAGTGCAGAATTTGCATTTGGAACATCTGTAGTGACGTAAGCATCGATCTGTGTCGGAATGAGACCGGTGGATCGTATGTTACGTCACAAAATTCAACTTTTGGCAGTCTTTAGGCTTTGATAAATAAGGCGAATCATGCTCTCCCCAATTATGCAGCGGAATTCAGGCGTATTTGCGGTTGACGGCTTGATAAGTAGGCCCCTATAAGAATAGTGTTTATTTTGTAATATTCATGCGCTGCACTGAATTAACAGAAAGTAAGGAGAGTGTGTAAAGACAAATGTCAGACATTCAGCAAACATTCCCCATTCATTAGAATAAAATGTGCAGAACCATTTGCCATTCCTTATTCACCAGCAGCTTTTGAGGTTAATAGGGATTGCATTAGATGATAGTATACATAAACATAACAATTTAAAGTGATGCTAAATGCAAGGAAAATTATGTTAAACATAGTTCTGACCCTTTGAAATAAAATTTAGAATATTTCTTAGTTAATTTAAATGATTCACATAGAAAAATATTAATGGGTGGAGAAAGTACCTTACCAGCTTCACTATCATTAGTAATTGTTAAAGGGACAGTAAAGTAAAAATGAAAGGGCTTTTGTGGGGCATTGCCCCAAAGAAATCAGCTCTATTACCTGTAAATAAAAAATACAAACACCCCCCAACAGTAAAACCCACCACCCACACAACCAACCCCCCCAAATAAACAACTAACTAAAAAAACCTAAGCTCCCCATTGCCCTGAAAAGGGCATTTGTATGGGCATTGCCCTTAAAAGGGCATTTAGCTCTATTGCTGCCCAAACCCTAACCTAAAAATAAAACCCACCCAATAAACCCTTAAAAAAACCTAACACTAACCCCCGAAGATCCACTTACAGTTTCTGAAGAGTCGACATCCATCCTCAGCGAAGCGGCAGAAGTCCTCATCGAATCCGGCAGAAGTCTTCATACAAGCGGCCAAAGTCTTCATCCAAGCCCGCAGAAGTCTTCACCCAGACGGCATCTTCTATCTTCATCCATCCGGCGCAGAGCGGGTCCATCTTCAAGACATCCGCCGCGGAGCATCCTCTTTTTCCAACGACTCCCGATGAATGAAGGTTCCTTTAAGTGATGTCATCCAAGATGGCGTCCCTTAGATTCCGATTGGCTGATAGATTTCTATCAGCCAATCGGAATTAAGGTTGAAAAAATCCTATTGACTGATGCAATCAGCCAATAGGATTGAACCTCAATCCTATTGGCTGATCCAATCAGCCGATAGGATTGAGATCACATTCTATTGGCTGATTGGAACAGTCAATAGAATGGAATCTCAATCCTATTGGCTGAATGCATCAGCCAATAGGATTTTTTTCTACCTTAATTCCGATTGGCTGATAGAATTCTATCAGCGAATCGGAATCTAAGGGACACCATCTTGGATGACATCACTTAAAGGATCATTCATTCATCAAGAGTTGTCGGAAGAAGAGGATGCTCCGCGCCGGATGTCTTGAAGATGGAGCCGCTTCGCGCCTGATGGATGAAGATAGAAGATGTCGTCTGGGTAAAGACTTCTGCAGGCTTGGATGAAGACTTTGGCCGCTTGGATGAAGACTTCTGCCGGATTTGATGAGGACTTCTGCCGCTTCTTTGAGGATGGATGTTGGATCTTCAAAACTGTAAGTGGATCTTCAGGGGTTAGTGTTAGGTTTTTTAAGGGTTTATTGGGTGGGTTTTAGTTTTAGATTAGGGTTTGGGCTGCAAAAGTGCTAAATGCCCTTTTAAGGGCAATGCCCATCCAAATGCCCTTTTCAGGGCAATTGGGAGCTTAGGTTTTTTTAGTTAGTTGTTTATTTGCGGGGTTGGTTGTGTGGGTGGTGGGTTTTACTGTTGGGGGGTGTTTGTATTTTTTATTTACAGGTAAAAGAGCTGATTTCTTTGGGGCAATGCCCCACAAAAGCCCTTTTAAGGGCCATTGGTAGTTTATTGTAGGTTAGGTTTTTTATTTTGGGGGGGCTTTTTTATATTATTAGGGCTATTAGATTAGGTGAAATTAGTTTAAATATTTCATAATTTATTTTTTATTTTGTGGAACTTAGTGTTTATTTTTTTTGTATTTAGTGTTTGTTATTTTTTGTAACTTAGTTGTTCTTTTTTTAACTTTGTAAGTTTTTTAGTGTATATTTAAATTATTTGAGTAGGGTTAGTAGTTTAAATATATAATATATTTAATTTAATTTGTAGTTTAATGTAATTTAGTATAACAGTTAGGGTAGATTAATTATTAATTCAATGTAGTTTAATGTAATTTAGTATAATAGTTAGGGTAGGTTAATTAATAGTTTAATATAGTTTAATGTAATTTAGTATAATGGTTAGGGTAGGTTAATTAAAAGTTTAATATAGTTTAATTTAAATCTAAAGGTAAGTTTAAATTTATTATAAGATAGGGATGAGTTAATATTTAATATAAAGTTAGCAGGTTGTTAGGTTTAGGGATTAATAGTTTAATTTAATTTATGGCGATGTGGGGGGCTGGCGGTTTAGGGGTTAATAGGCTTAGTAAGTACTAGTGATGTGGGAGGCCAGGGGTTTAGGGGTTAATAACGTTATTTAGTTGCGGTGGGCTCCGGGAGCGGTGGGATAGGGGTTAATATCTTTATGAAGGTGGCGGCGGTGTCGGGGTGGCAGATTAGGGGTTAATAAGTATAATGTAGGTGGCGGCGGTGTAGGGGGCGGCAGATTAGGGGTGTTTAGACTCGGGGCTTATGTTAGGGTGTTAGGTGTAAACGTAACTTTTATTCTCCCATAGGAATCAATGGGATATCGGGCAGCAGCGAACATAACTTTCGATGCTTTCAGACTCCCATTGATTCCTATTTCATCCGCTTCCTCCAGGGTGGTGGAGAAAAGCAGGTACACTTGGCCGGAATAGTGCCGAGCGTACCAGTTAGATATTTGATAACTAGCAAAAGTTGTCAGATAGTGCAGAATTTGCATTCGGAACATCTGTAGTGACGTAAGCATCGATCTGTGTCGGAATGAGACCGGTGGATCGTTACGTCACAAAATTCAACTTTTGGCGGTCTTTAGGCTTTGATAAATAAGGCGAATCAGGCTCTCCCCAATTATGCAGCGGAATTCCGGCGTATTTGCGGTTGACGGCTTGATAAGTAGGCCCCTATAAGAATAGTGTTTATTTTGTAATATTCATACGCTGCACTGAATTAACAGAAAGTAAGGAGAGTGTGTAAAGACAAATGTCAGACATTCAGCAAACATTCCCCATTCATTAGAATAAAATGTGCAGAACCATTTGCCATTCCTTATTCACCAGCAGCTTTTGAGGTTAATAGGGATTGCATTAGATGATAGTATACATAAACATAACAATTTAAAGTGATGCTAAATGCAAGGAAAATTATGTTAAACATATTTCTGACCCTTTGAAATAAAATTTAGAATATTTCTTAGTTAATTTAAATGATTCACATTGAAAAATATTAATGGGTGGAGAAAGTACCTTACCAGCTTCACTATCATTAGTAATTGTTAAAGGGACAGTAAAGTAAAAATGAAATGTTAATTATTCAGATATAAGATGCAGTTTTAAACAACTTTCTAGTTCACTTCTATTATCAAATTTGTGTTGTTTCTTGCTATCCTTTGTTGAAGGGTAAAGCTAGGTAGGCAGACAGGAGCTTAGGTACATGCATGTGTCTTTAGCAGTATTTGCAACAACATATAACTGCTCTAAATATTGTTGCAGACACTACTGCCAAATTGCTAAAGATATGTGCATGCTCCTGAGATCGCCTAGGAGTACTCTTTAATAGAGGATACTAAAAGAATTAAAGGGACATGATACCAAATATTGAAGCACTTGAAAGTGATGCAGCATAGCTGTCAAAAGCTGACTAGAAAATATCACATGAACATCTCTATGTAAAAAAAGGGAGATATTTACCTCAAAATGTCCTTAAAGTTTTTTTACAATGGGGTGTGAATACTTTGAAGTCAATCAGGATATTTGTCCCAGGACTTGCAAGGGAGCGTGCATCTGGCATGTGCAGGCACAGTCATGTTATTTCCCTATTCAGATTAGGACATTCCAGACAAAATTGGAATACGCATGGACGCATTTCAGTTTTGAATTGAAGCTATGTTGTAATATATATGTATTAGCAAAAATGCTTCTAATAAAAGCTATAGCTATTTCAAAGGTGTATTTAAGTATGCACCGTGCACCAGCATTTTAAACACAGCACTTGCTCAGAGAGCCTAAGGTGCTTGTACCATATGGTAATGACTCAATTTGTTAATCGCTAACACGATACATGCTACACTGGTGTTCTAAGCAGCTGCAGTATTTAAATGCTGGTAAACTGAAAATATCTAGCTATGCTTTACATGCATGTGCAGAAAAAAATGTTAACATTAAAACAGTGATGACCTTTAGTAGAAGCATTGTTGCCAATACATGTATATTGTAAATATGTTTCTATTCAAATATGTAAGTCATCTATGTGCATTTAAATTTTGACCAGAATGTCCCTTTAAGGGAATTTACTATGAAATCTCACAAGATTTCAGTGAAAGCTTATGAGATCACAGCACGGCAATGCATGACCTCAGCACTGCTGATTGGCTATTGTTTTTGTTTTTTACAATTTGCAGTTAGACAGTAGCTGAAGTATAACTGTTAACATAGCACTGGTGAACTGAAGAAATGTTGAGGTAAAATATCTTCATTTTTTACATAGAGATCCTTTTTACAGTTTTTCTGCATCACTTTCAAGGGATTTAGCTTATGAGTATTATGTCCCTTTAAGCAAAATTTAGAATAGAAGTTAAATGGAAAGTTATTTAAAAAAAACAAAACATGTTCTATCTAATCCATTTACATTTACATTTCATTTTGACTTTACTGTCCATTTAATATTGTTAATAAACAAATTATAATGCCTGGTTTGATTTATTACTTTCTTCTTGAATCAAGGTTTTCAGACACCCTAAATACAGCTTAATAACCATCACCAATTACATCACTCTGATCAAACTCTCCACTGCTGCCATTCTCAACAGCCGCGTGTCTCCTGTCTGTATCGCTGGATTTGGTGATGTGTTTAATGGAGTAGAGCAATGTGTGACCACTGGATGGGGCTAGACTAATGCCAACAGTAAGTGAGACTTTTGCCTGTAAGCTCCAGATATTGCCAGTGACAAACCATTTATTCTCAGTTTGCAATTGAGAATGTTAATATAAAGAGCTTTTCATGTGGGTTATGAACCCAAAATATCTTAGAGAAAGAGAAAATGCAATGATAATTTAATTAAGGTTTGTCTAATTCATTTCTTTTAGTAAACATTACCCCAAGCAAACTGCAGCAGGCGACTCTGCCTCTTCTCACCAACGCTGACTGCAAGAAATACTGCAAGAAATACTGGGGAAACAATATCCTTGACACCATGATTTGTGCCGGAGCCGCTGGTGCCTCCTCCTGCATGGTATGATTTACGCAGTTTTTGGACTGAGGAAAATGCACTTTTGGAAATTGACTATCAGAACTTCTAATTTCTTTAAGTCAGTACATTTCCCTTAAAGGAACATGAAACCCAAACATTTTCTTTTGTGATTCAGACAGAGCATACTATTTAAAAACAAAAAAAAAGTTTCCAAATTGCTTCTATCATCAAATTTGTTTTGTTCCCATGATATTCCGTGTTGAAAAGATACCTAGGTAGATGTCTGGAGCACTACATGGTAGGAAATAGTGCTGTCATATATATGTGCTCTTACAAATGGATACAATTTTTGCAAAACTTCTGCCGTATAGTGCTCCAGAAATGGGCCACCTCCTAAGCTTATATCCAATGAATAATGTTTAATAACAGAAGCAAATTAGAAAGTTGTTGAAAATCCCATGCTCTATCTGAATCATGAAATAAACATTTTGGGTTTCATATCCATTTAATACCAACCTCTCATTTAATGCAAAATAGATTTTCTCTGGTAAATTATTATCTTTCAGGGTTGTCTGTTGAGCCTGTAGAACAAACTACTGTTTTCTTGCACCTTCTTTTAGGGTGACTCTGGTGGACCTCTTGTGTGCCAGAGGAATGGTTGGACATTGGCTGGCATTGTGTCCTGGGGAAGTGCTTCCTGTTCTCCCTCAATTCCAGGAGTCTACGCTTGCGTCTCTATTCTAAGAAACTGGCTGGAAGAGATTATTACAGCTAATTAATTTCTCAATATCTGTTCCTATAAGTTATCATTAAAGGAAGTAATCTACAACTATGTGTAGTCTGCCTCTTCAATGTATTTCTTTCAGCACTGCTTATTTTGTTTTGTCACTTGTCTCCTTCTAGGGCAGTTGCAAAGATTTTAGAATCTTTGGTATAGATACATTTTGTTGGCCTCTACTTCTTTGTCTTGCCTAAATCTTTTATATATGGCAAAAATGCCAATAGAAAGCTATTTATTTCTGTTTAATAGTATATAATAAATAGATTGGTTATGTTAAGAAAGTAATATGTTAGGGATTTGTCCCTGTAGCCTATTAAGTTTAACATCGTAAGAGTTATTTGGCTAAAGAGAAAACAACTTTAGGGCCCGATAATCAACTGTTCTCCAGCATGGAGAGAAATCATAGTGCAGAATTTAAAGGGCCCAAAGTCACTGAATTCTCTAAGAAAAAGGGAAGATTTTAGAAGTTCCAGTGAGATGAGTGCTAACTCCCATAGAAAGTAATGAAGCTTTTTAGGATAGAGAATTTCATAGGTGAGAATGTAGTTAAAGTGGAGCACTTGGCACTGATATAAAGTCTTAGTTTGCAGCAAATACAAATTAAACTGAAATGGTTTCACTACAATTTAATTTGCATTTGCTTGTAGTTTAGAACACAACTTTTTTGACAATTAAATAAATGCATTGTGACTTTTGAGCAAACTTCACATGCATACAGCTAGCGAGACTAATCTGTGAAGCCTGCAGGTATAAAATGTTTAGAGAATATCACAAGAGTTGTAAGAGAGCTTCAGACACACCCTGAGAACTCCTATGTTTAGCCCTGTGAACTTTCCTGTCCCTCCCACTTTCTGTAACCGTCAGGGTCATTTCACACAAAACAAATACAAAGTGTAATGCAAATTGTAAAATATACTCAGAAATATACAAAATATGATTCTAATGTGTTAAAGCTACACAGAAACTTTCAAAGCATAATCAGAATTTTAAAATTACAATCCTAAATACACTGCTGTATGCAGACTCTAAATAAAAAGTGCAACTCGTAAATGTAATAAAATTTAAAGGACAAATTCTAAGTTTAAAATGAAATGCAAAATATGACGTGTAAATGTAACAGAACTTTCATGTCATTATTTGAGCAGAGATTTTATTAGAAGGACAGAGACTCCTATTTTGTATTACCTTTTCCTTTAATGAACAGACAGCACTTAAAAGCACTGAATTTTTTTTGAATAAAGTATACAGAAAAATCAACCAATAAGGTTACAAGTACATGTTATGCAATATCTTAACAGCCAATCATATAACATCCAAGGGTATAAGTATATGCGTGTACAATATCTAATCATCTTTTCACTTCGCTGAACAGACTTAGATAAGTAAAAGTATTTTCACCTTATATATTTATGTGTTCCTTACATTTGTATTCTTATTTGCTTTCATTCTGTGTACAGAGGAGTGGACTTATGGTCCTATGGTCCTATGTGGACTTATGGTCCTTACTTTGGATTTTCAAATTTTTTTCTTCAATAATTTTTTTTATATTTTATTACGTTTCTCATTTTATGCTCTATCTCCTTTTTCGCTTTAAAATAACGTTTTTTATTACCTCTCCCCTTCTCCTTCATTTTGTTTGCCGTTGCAAACTGACTCCATTTTACCCTTAGCCACTCCTCTTCCCCTGTGACGTATCAGGATTCATTTTCCCGCCCTTATATTTCCCTCAGAGTTGTCAGACCCACCTCAGCACTCAATCTGTCAACTTTTTCTCCTTCCATTGATATAATTTAATGTTTTAGCAACATTTGTTGCTTTCGGTTTTATTAACTAGGCTTGTGGTTTCTGTTTAAGTTGTTATTCAGTGTTTGTAGCAATTTTGCTTAGTTTGCTACTGTTAATGTTTTAGTTTATATGTTAAATAGATTGTTTTTTCATTCAACTTCTGTGCTCTGACATAGCTTAATGGTTAGAGCAACAGCATAACAAGTTAGATATACAGGTTTGATTCCCAATACAGGGAAATACATTTCTGTGTTTAATTCCCTTCAGTTTTATGAGCTAATATTTTGGGGATTTTATATTTATATTTTATTTTAAATAAGTGAAGTTAATATATATATATAATACAAGAACTGCTGGTGCAATGATAAATGCAGACAGCGTATGCTGTCAGCATTTATTGATGTGCAGCGGATCATGTCCGCTCGCACCATAGTAAATAGGCCCCTATGTCTTCAATGGTTTCTCTCCACCAGCAAATGCAGTCTGTTATGGCTGCAGTTAATGATTATGGTAACATTCCCAGAAAAACAGCTTTTAAAAGAAAGCATTTAAATATTAATGATAATTGATCTAAAATGTCTGCTGATAAAGCACATCAATGTCTGCCTGGTTCAGAGAATGAGTCTGCGCTTCCTAAAAAATTTCAGGATTTCTCTTCTGAGGATTTTGATCCTATTTTAAACAAATCACTTAAACAAAAGTCTAAGCGCAAAAGTAACACTGACCATGATACAACATCTGAGTCGGATGACTCCAATTTATGTTTTGATAATGATAAAGAATATGAGGATGTTTCGGACTCTTCATCCTCTAATGATGATTCACCTAAATATAAAAGGTCTAAGAAATCCAAGAAATCGAAAAAACCTAGACTGATTGATAATGCTGGAGAATCTTATTTGAATCCGGATGATATCGAACATCCGAGATCTTCTATTTGGAGACCCTCTAAAAGGGTAGCTTAATTTATTGCTTATTACATCAGGAGACCTTTGTCCAAAAAGTCAAAGAATATTTTAAGGGCAGAATGTCCAAGACCTGAATTACCTATTTCATCCCAAGCTACCCCTGAGATTGATCTCAATTTATTAAAATTTATTGGTGCAAAAAATGTTAATATCTGCAAAGGTCCTGATAGGTTCTTAAAGGCCTGTCAGGATAAATTATTGGACACTCTAGGCCCAGTCACTAAACTTCTAGAATTGTCAGAAGATACTATTACTAACGAGACCTAATTGACCCTACAGTCATTAAACAATGGGTTCAATGCCTGGTACATTTGTTAGGTGACTCTAATATGGAATTGTCTTGTCAAAGAAGACGTATTTTATTAAGGAAACTTGATCCAAAATTGGCTGATTTTGCACCCAAGGAAATGGGTCCCAAGGCAAAAGGTTTTTTTGTTTGGTGATGCAGGACTCAAATAACTGTCAAATTGTGTCCCCTCACTAAATTCTCTGAATAAAATAAAATCCCAAACTAAGGGGGGGGGGGGGCGGAGCCGAGCCGAGCAGACAAGTTGCATTTTGAGCGAGCTCTCTTCCTGCAGTTGCATTTCTCTGCTTTTCACTGGGATTTTTCCTACTACACTGAAATACAAGGTTAACAAAGATGTGTTGATCTAAACTGATTGCAAGAGAAACCTTGAAATAGCGTTTTAAACATCAGTTGTCAAGTTACGCCACAAGTTTACTGAAGGCTCATATGCCGCAATCGGCAGCATACCTCCTTCCTAGAACTGGGATGACGGTGTAGGCTGACTAGGCAAGTGTGTAAACTAACGATGGATACAGAGACTTTTGCAGATGAGGTTCAAGGCTTAATAAGAGACTACCTATTTGAAGCTCATACACTTATTTCACGGTGGTTGGAGAAATCAGCCACATTGCATAGTTTTCAAGATGGTGCTGGATTACCGCTACACTTTCCTGATCCTTCCGAACCTTGCGACGAGAGTGCCGACAATCAGATTCTAGAGAGGTGTGATGTGACCACTCTCATTTTGAAAGTACCGGAGTCATATCTATTGAGGAAGCATCTACTACCTGGGCAAATTTGTTGCTCAACGCTCTCTGTTAGATGACGCAACACCTACACGATTTACTTTCAACAACGGAAAGGATCGGTTGGCTCATATGGATGGCAAGATTTCGGTAGTTGGTAGCAGATTTCGTGCCCCTAAAGTGTTATTGAATGGCATGGGTGAGAGGAAAATTGTCAGACTCAGCTATGCGCCAGTGACATTGGGAAAAACAAGCATGGTATCAGGCTTGAGAAACCGGGCTATGGTCATGACATGGCCTTTTTTCAATTTTAGTGGCCCACTTTACTTGGGTCTCCCTTCTACACTGCATACCGACAGAAGAGATATAGGTTAACTGTTCTTTACACTGTGAAATTGTCTGACCGATTCAGTTTATCAGACAAGTTGTGCGCAATCTGCACTGTTAACAGTATCCCGCTCTGTATCTTTATGTATACCATGATGACTTTTGGACAGATCTAAGAGTACATTTCACCAGAAAAAAAAAAGTGTTGTTTCTAAAACGGTGCCGGTTTATTGTGTGTACCAATTAATACTTTTCTTTTTTTTTTTTTTGAATCAGCTTTATTTAATAGTTATAATCATAAAGATACAAGTTGTGGAGGCGCAGCCCCGAAGTAATACATATCAGGTAAGGTATAACATGTTATATTCTGAGCGGATTCAATTTTAATAACTTTAACCTTGGTCTGGGACAACCAACGCACATCAATATAAGGTCAATTACAGTAGAAATTGTAATAAGTATTCATAGCCTCCGTATCCCTATGTTGCATATTATTTAGAGGAATAACCTAGTAAAGGGATATGCCTAGTTCCTCACGTAGTTGTTCATAACCCATCTAACTATCTTTAAGATATGTCTCCCATGTTGTTAGGATCTCTGCGTATATCTCCATCCTGTCCGTTTTTAAGTAGTATAACTCTTCAAGGTGAATTTGTTCAGATACCCTTTGTACCCACATTTCTATAGTGGGAGGATCTTTTGATCTCCAGTTTTTGGCTATCAAAAATTTTATACTATTTGACATTATGAAAAATAGCTTGAGAGAGGGTCTATGTTTTATTTTAGGGGGTTTGTTTAATAACCATAGTAGGGGATCCAAAGGGAATTGTGTCTCAAGTATGTCCTCTATTTCGGATATAACAGACCTCCATAAGTTTTGGATGACCGTGCACCACCACCACATGTGTGCCATGCCACTATTAAAGTGGCCGCAGCGCCAGCATTTGTTTTTAGTTTTATGAAAGAGACGGTGTAGTTTTTGAGGTGTATAATACCACCTGTGGAGCAACTTTAAGTTTATTTCCGTAGTGGTTGTGGAGATAGAGGTTTTTAGTGTTGTGTGAATTATCTTCAACCTTAAGTGCTGTGGGATTACCAATCCTAGATCTTTTTCCCAGCTTTCTAAGTATGGGATGGGGTATCCTGGGAAAGGTGTGATTAATATTTTGTATATTAATGATAAAGTGTGACGAATTGGTGGTGTTCTGATGCATAATTGTTCGTATGTAGTCAGTGGTCTGGTCATATTTAGGGATTGCTTATGAGTTGTAATAAAATTATGGATTTGCCGGTATATGAACCAATTATTCAAACAAGAAAAGCCTTGCTGTACTAGTTCTGCTTGTGTTTTAATTTGTTCGTTTTGAACGACCCAACAGATTGGGAAGTCATGTAGATGAGATGGGTAGGAGTGTTTACTTATTCTAGGTCCTATGTCGAGTTCTCCATTTGTTATGAGAGATGTTAATGGGGAGGGTCTGGAAGAGAGGTTTGGAAAAAGGATTAATATCTTATGCCATGATTTGTAAGTTTCTGATATGGTGACACTCGACCAGGAAGGTGTGTTTTTTGGTGATTTGAGGGACCAACATGATCTGCAGAGGTTCTGTGATCGGGCTATCCCGTGTTCCATATCCACCCATCGTTTATACTTTTTATGGATATTCCAGTCTACAATTCTTTGTAAGAATACTGCATATCTATAATAGATCAAATTGGGAAGGCCCAACCCACCCTGTGTTTTAGGCATTGACATAATGGTTTTATTGATTCTAGGGTGTTTTTTATGCCATGTAAAGTCACTGAGGGCTCGTTGTAGGGAGTTTAAATATTTTTCTGGTAAAGGAATTGGTAGGGTCTGAAGAATATATAATATTCTGGGAAATATGTTCATTTTTATCAGGTTGATACGACCTAACCAAGACAATTTTTTGGATCTCCAGTTTGATAGGTCTCTTATTACCTCAAATTTAATCTTTTCATAATTGAGTTGAACTAATGCCTCTACGGATGTGGCTAGATATATTCCTAGATATTTAAGGCATTTTTTGTTCCATTTAAACGGTGTAAGTTTTTCTAATGCCTCCCTTTTGTGGGGATCAAATGAGACGTTTAGTATTTCGGACTTGGTAATATTGACCAGGAAATTTGACATGACATGAAAATCATGGAACATCCCGACCAACAAGGGCAGAGATATTTCGGGGTTAGTTAAAGTAAATAGTAAGTCATCAGCAAACAGGGATATGGTGTATTGTTGGTTGTCTATTGAGATTCCTGTAATATTTGGATGGTATCTAACTTTGGCTGCTAGCGTCTCGATTACACAGGTAAATAACAAGGGGGATAATGGGCATCCTTGACGTGTCCCGTTAGAGATTTTAAACGAATCCGAAAGGGTCCCATTTATTAGTACTTTAGCGCTAGGATTAGCGTACAAGGCGAATATTCTATGTGTCACCTCCTCCCCAAATCCCATGGCTTGGAGTGTGAGTTGTAAATAATCCCATGTGACCCGGTCAAAAGCCTTGTCAGCATCAATAGACAGTGTTATCATCGGCAGTTTCTGGTCTTGTGCATAAAAGATTGTATTAAGGGCTCTGACTGTGTTATCTTTAGCTTCCCTTCCCACCACGAAGCCTACCTGATCGGGATGAATAAGATCAGGCAACAGGGCACTGATTCTGTTAGCTAATAGTTTCGAGTACATTTTGATATCTGTATTTAATAAAGAGATTGGGCGGTAGCTAGTGGTGTCTTCTGAAGGTTTATGGGGTTTTAGTAGTATGGATATATGAGCTTCAAGTGCTGATTCCGGGAAGGGGTGGTTAGCATCTATGGAATTGAAGTATTGTAAGAGATGCATAGATAATTGTTCAGCGAATATTGAGAAATATTTGTACGTGTAACCGTCAGGTCCTGGGGCTTTGCTATTGGGGAGATTTTTAATTACTATTTGTAATTCTTCTAGTGAAAGAGGTTCATCTAGTGCTTCCCTTTGTAGTTGAGTTATTTTGGGGAGGTTTAGGCTGGATATGTATTCTGTGATAAGTTGTTGTCTTGTTGGGGTGTTTAGGCGGTCCCCTTGAGAAGAGGTTGGCAAGTTGTAAGTTTTGGTAGTATCTCCTAAATGTCTCTGCTATTGCTTGTGTTGTCTGGTGTGATTTACCCTTGCTGTCCTTTATGTGGAGGATATAATTAGATTTTGATTTTTTTTTAATGTATCTAGCTAGTGCACGCCCTTGTTTATTAAAATCCATGTGTGAGTATTGCCTAATCAATAAAGTTTTCCTATTCTGTTCCTTTCCTATGATGGAAGCGAGATTGAAACGTTTAGTTTGGAGGAGTTGTAGGGTGGATGTGTCCTTGGGGTTTGCTTTGTGGGTACTCTCTAGTTGTGATATTTCTTTAATAAGGTTGGTAGTTGCCTCTCTCTTTAGTTTAGAAAGATATGCTTTGCATGCTATTAACTCGCCTCTAATAGTGCATTTGTGAGCTTCCCAGTTGTTTTGTGGGGATGTGTCCGTGTGTACGTTATGTAGGAAAAAGTCGTCTATCTTATTTTGTATTTTCAACTTAATGGCGGGGTCCGTTAGTAGACTGTCATCTAGTTTCCAGATATAGTTTTTTTATAGGTTTAGAGGGCCATTCTAGAGCACAGCTAACTCCCGCATGGTCAGACCATGTTATCGCAGAAATGTTAGCAGACCTTACAAGGCTCATGCTAGTTATATCTGTGAATATGTAATCAAGTCTGCTGTATGTTTTATGGGGGAAGGAGTAGAATGTGTAATCTGTAGTATCTGGATGTACTGTTCTCCAGATGTCTAGGCAGCCCATTTGTCTTAGTATATTGTTCGATTTCCTGATATAGGTTTTGGAAGTGGATGTAGTGTGAGTGGAACTATCTAATTTGGGGTTTAACGGTAGATTGAGATCTCCACCTATTATTAACGTCCCTTTTTGGAGCTCTATCACTGCATTCGATACTTTATTAAGGAAGGAATGTTGTTTTGTGTGTGGTGCATAAATCGAGATTAGTGAAAAACAAGTTTAGAGTGAGTGCACCTGGTGAGTGTTAATGTTGGGAAAAAATTGGTTAATATAACCACGCTCTAAACCCTACAAGTGTGACAGTTGTTCCTTCAAACAACTGTCGAAAAATGAGGCGCAATAACCAAGGTGAGGGGAGCTAAAGGTATAATTGGTGGTGATTGTATGTTACTGTGTAACCTAAATAAAAGTTTATGCTTAAGCGTTATGGTTGAAAAAATAATATATTTATTTTAAAACACTTTAAAACATGTGCATAATAAAAGTATAGAGCTCTATTACTTTAAGACATATAAAACAATATACAATATACAATTTGTAATAACAATAATTGAAGATTGAAAATAGTTGCTAAAGTATTGTACACTTATTTGCTTGCTTAGATATTGTACACTTTTTGCTTGCTTCTGTGGTCTATACGGTCTCTTTTGAGGCTTTAAAAGTTTAGTATTAATGTTCTTCTAGTACTCACGATTTTGTCTTGGGTGTAAAAGGCTTTTTAGCTTTATGGGGTTATAAAAAACCGTTGTGGAGGCAATATACGTTTGGAGTAAATACAGCCTTGAAGTTGACAATCTTGCTTTTTGTAGCTTTGGAGATTATTATGAACAAGCTGTTGATTTGTTTCTATTTCCTTTGTTAGGCTGATACAATGTATATCTCCAATTTGTTGTGCTAGATAAATCTTAGCCGTTTTAACGCTGTTAAGGTGTTTTAATTTAAATTGAATTATCCGTTGGTCTCTGAGACTGTATACCCTATTTTGTGCTAGTATGCTATTCAGGGTTTGCAGGAGTCTCTAAGAGGCTTGTAGCGTTTGAAAATTCCTCAATCTTTAGCAGGAGTTTGTTTGCGAATTACCGTTGGTCTCTGAGACTGTTTACCCTTAAGATTTTGCTTGAGGTTGTTCAGGGTTTGCAGGAGTCTCTAAGAGGCAGTTCTGTCTGTTGTCCCGGTGGTTTTCTTCTTTTGCGCTTATTATTTCAAGCGCTAGATAGAGCTGAATCCGTTGAAGGGAAGATAGTTCTTGTCCCACAGTGTGGGCATAGACTGTCAAAGAGGGTGCACACTCAGGTGGGCAGATCTACGCGTTTCGGCGGGTGCCTTTATCAAGATGCCTCTGAGAGTGTTCGCGGTCCTTTTTAAAAAGGGGTAGGTAGCTCCTGATTGGTTAATTACAAATTCTTAGTTGACCAATCTTTATGCAGATATTTGAGCAAAGTGTTCGGTGTGCACCCTCTTTGACAGTCTATGCCCACACTGTGGGACAAGAACTATCTTCCCTTCAACGGATTCAGCTCTATCTAGCGCTTGAAATAATAAGCGCAAAAGAAGAAAACCACCGGACAACAGACAGAACTGCCTCTTAGAGACTCCTGCAAACCCTGAACAACCTCAAGCAAAATCTTAAGGGTAAACAGTCTCAGAGACCAACGGTTAATTCGCAAACAAACTCCTGCTAAAGATTGAGGAATTTTCAAACGCTACAAGCCTCTTAGAGACTCCTGCAAACCCTGAATAGCATACTAGCACAAAATAGGGTATACAGTCTCAGAGACCAACGGATAATTCAATTTAAATTAAAACACCTTAACAGCGTTAAAACGGCTAAGATTTATCTAGCACAACAAATTGGAGATATACATTGTATCAGCCTAACAAAGGAAATAGAAACAAATCAACAGCTTGTTCATAATAATCTCCAAAGCTACAAAAAGCAAGATTGTCAACTTCAAGGCTGTATTTACTCCAAACGTATATTGCCTCCACAACGTTTTTTTATAACCCCATAAAGCTAAAAAGCCTTTTACACCCAAGACAAAATCGTGAGTACTAGAAGAACATTAATACTAAACTTTTAAAGCCTCAAAAGAGACCGTATAGACCACAGAAGCAAGCAAAAAGTGTACAATATCTAAGCAAGCAAATAAGTGTACAATACTTTAGCAACTATTTTCAATTTTCAGTTATTGTTATTACAAATTGTATATTGTATATTGTTTTATATGTTTTAAAGTAATAGAGCTCTATACTTTTATTATGCACATGTTTTAAAGTGTTTTAAAATAAATAATATTATTTTTTCAACCATAACGCTTAAGCATAAACTTTTATTTAGGTTACACAGTAACATACAATCACCACCAATTATACCTTTAGCTCCCCTCACCTTGGTTATTGCGGTGCATAAATCGAGACTATTGTGATGGGGATGCCGTACAAGAGGCCTGTTAAAATAATATATCTGCCCTCTTTATCTCTATTGACCGAGATTTCCTGAAATGGGATTCCCGTTTTAATCAGGATGCCCACCTCCTTGTATTTTTTTAAGTGGGTGGGATGCATAATAACTTTTACCGAATTTATAATGGAATGTTTTGGGTTCTTTTCCTTTTAGGAAGTGGGTTTCCTGGAGGAGGATTATATCTCCCTTTTTCCTCTTAAAGTCGCTTATTGCTGTTGTTCTTTTTCGGGGAGAGTTTAGACCTTTTGTATTTATGGTTAAAAAGTTTATGTTTCTACTAGCCCTATTGTTAGATTGGAAGGCCATGTGTAGGAAATTTTAATTCGCTAGATTTTATCTTAGTTATTACTGAAAAATGCATTAGGGGAGTCAATGGAGGAAGCATGTAATATATGGTGTGTCGTTGCCCAGACCTTAACAGCAAAAAACATAAAAACAATTCAAATAAAAAACAACATTTGTAAAAACACAATTTAAAACATGATAAGAACATTATTGTCGTTAAAACGACGGATTACAGGGAGGAATGACCCCTCCTCCCCAACAGCCCATTTATAATAATATGACCCCCACCTCACCTCAGTCTTAAAAGGGTGTCATGAAGAATGTTATGGGGTTCGGTGGATGATCGTAACTATATAGGCAATACCCCGCCTTGATGTAAATTAGGGGGGTAAGTAATTATCATTTTTAGCCCCTTTCCCATCAATGTTTTGTCATTAATTATCGATAGATTTGTATTTTGTAATCTGTGTATACCAGCTAACATATGTCTGCTTATAGGGGGGTCTTAAGCGGGCCCTTTAAGTCTTGCAAACTGTAACAGAGATGCAAATCTTAGTAATGGCCAGGACAGGTATCAATCCTAACTTTCACCGGTCTTCGGCTCAATAACCTATTGTACAGTTTAACATGAACATATTTAGTAAAAATTTAGGGCATACCCACGAATGAGGGGTATGAAATAAACGGTTATCTGAAAGCTTATCATTAATAATAATAAGAAAAAGAAAAAAAGGGGGGGGGAAGGCAATACATCTTACCAACCTATATTCTATTAGACAGGCCACCATCCCATAGAACACATTGGATATACCATAAAATGCAATTCTTGTCAATTAATAGTTCAACAATAAATGGTATAACTATAAAGCATTTTACCGTCCATTAAAAGTTCTCTTTGAGACAGTTTACTTGTTAGAAAAAAAGGGGGAAAGTAATGTCAGTTAAGAGGATATGCTTTTACTTATCTGTAGTTAGGCCAACGGATTGTCCAATCCGATCAATGAAGGATATCAAGGTGAAGGATTCTGTCGAGCAGGCAGATTCTGGCGTTTTTGTTTTAGAGGGACAGAGGACCAATTTGAGCGTGAGCTTGAAGGCATTTTGTTTTGGGGTAGACTTCTGGAACTGCCCTCTTCGTCTGTGGGTTGCGGATGGGTCCACAAATGTTAGGCCTAGTGCCCTGGAGAGAGTGTCCAAGTCCGAAGACTCTCTATATATCAGCAATCTACCCTCATGTGGTATAAGTAGGCTGAAGGGAAATCCCCAACGATAACTTATTTTGTGTTCCTGTAGTATTGAAGTTATGAATTTCAAGGATTTCCGCCGTTCAATAGTAGTTGGGCATAGGTCCTGAAAGATTTGTAAGTCCTTGTCTTGGAATGATAGGGGGTGGATATTTCTTGCATTCGACCAGACAGATTCTTTGTCCTTATAATGTAATAGTCGGACAATTACATCTCTTGGAGGCGCAGATGGTTTAGGGCGAGGTCGCAAGGCCCTATGAGCCCTTTCTATATCAGAGTCGGTGAAGGTGGAGGACTTAGTAACAAAATTGAAAAGACTTGTTAAGTAGGGGTGGAGATCTTCTGCCGAAATATCTTCTGGGATGCCACGTATTCTTATATTATTTCTCCTGCTCCTATTTTCTAAGTCCTCCACCTTATCTTGTAGAGTGTGGATTAAAGAGGCCTGCTGTGATAGGCCTGATTCTGTGTTAGTTATCATGGAATTAATCACCTCTTGGGTATCTTCTAGATCTTCAATTCTGGCTCCCCAATTAATACTTTTCTATATAGGAATTGCCTAATTTACCTATTGACAATGTAATGTTTTCCTGTATGTACTCTCTCTAAGTTGTACCTGCTAGTAATGACATGTGGCTTGATAATAACCCATTCGTCTGTTGGTTTGTGGGGTGAACAAGTAAGATGTGTTGGGTGGGATAGTGGACTAGATCTAGCTAGGTAGCCATACACTGTCTATCATTAGTTTTAAATAGTTGTAATAGACACCTCTTGAGCCGCCTGCAGCCAGGGTGGCAACAGAGGCCCTTTTTATATACATTAGATATTTAATTCTGTTTTGAGGATGGAGTCCATGTTCACGCATTGCAATAGGTGCTACAGACTGGATTATAGCAGTAATCTGCGTTAGGTTTTCTCTAAAGCCACAATTTACCACACAGTAATATGTTATCTGTTAGTCAATATTTTAATTGTTTGAAGCTTTATACATATCTACAGTTCTTAAGCTGCACAGGATGGTTTATGTTTATATTACTACTTTTTAGTTGTGTAATAGTACTCTAGAGTTCCTAAACTTTTCACTCGGATATGTACATCAGACTTTATTTAGCTATGTGTGTTTACGAGTTTGATGTACTGAGTCATCTCTATTTCCTAGGTATAATAGCCATTTTACAATCGATTGATCCCCCACTACTTAAGTCTATCTTATAAACAAATGGAACCTTTATTCTTAGACCAGTTTCTCTATACTACTATATTTTTGTTAAGTCTTCTGTACTATGTTAAACTCCGTTTACCCCCACTATCTAGCTTACTGGTTAGGATTATGGGGCACAGACCCCATATGTATCTCCCTAAACTGAGATTAAGTGTGATTATTTATAGAAGCTATTGATATACCCCCCCCCCTACTATTTAAGATGAGGTATTGTTTCTATAGGCTCTTTCCCCCGAATTATGGCAACTATATGAGTAAAGTTAACAATTGTGATGTGATATTATAATATATTATAGGTTGTTTAGATATGATTATTGCAATGTTTATTTCTGGGACTGGGGCTAAATATGTCCTTGATTCTTTTATTTGGTTGTTTATACATGTCATACAGATGCCAACATGTTTGTTCATGACTTATTGATATGAAGGATTCTATACTGCATGTAATTTGTTTGCAATTACCTAAATTACCTCTTTTTTGTCTCTCTCCCCTTTATTTTGCTCTCTCTCTCTCTCCCCCCTCTCTTTTGTTCTTTCGCTCCCCCCTCTTTTTTTGCTCTCTCTCTCTCCCCCTCTCTCTTTTGCACTCTCTCTCTCCCTCTCTTTTTTGCTCTCCCCCTCTCTATTGCTCTCTCTCCCCTTCTATTTTGCTCTCTCTTCCTCTCTCTTTTCCTATCTCTCTCCCTCTCTTTTGCTCTCTCTATCCCCCCTATTTTGCTCTCTCTCCTTCCTTTCTTTGGCTATCTCTCCCTCCTCTGTTTTGCTGTCTCTCTCCCTCTCTTTTGCTGTCTCTCTCCCCCTCTCTTTTGCTGTCTCTCTCCCCCTCTCTTTTGCTCTTTCTCTCCCCTCTCTTTTGCTCTTTCTATCCCCCCTATTTTGCTCTCTCTCTTTTCCCTTTCTTTTGCTCTCTCTCTCCGCATCTTTTTTGTTGTCTCTATCCCTCTCATTTGCTCTCTCCATCCCCCCTCTTTTGCCCTCTCTATCCCCCTCTTTTGTTCTCTCTCCCCCCTCTCTTTTGCTGTCTCTCTCCCTCTCTTTTGCTCTCTCTCCCCCCTCTCTTTTGCTCTCTCTTCCCCCTCTCTTTTCCTCTCTCCCCCTCTTTCCCTCCTCTCTTTAGCGCACTCCCCCTCTATTTTGCTCTCTCTCCCCCTCTCTTTTGCTCTCTCTCCCCCCTCTCTTTGCTCTCTCTATCCCCCTATTTGGCTCTCTCTCTCCCCTTTCTTTGGCTCTCACCCCTTTCTTTGGCTCTCTCCCCCTCTCTTTTGCTGTCTCTCTCCCTATCTTTTGCTCCTCTTTTTCCCCCCACTTTTGCTCTCTCTATCCCCCCTCTTTTGCTCTCTCTATCCCCTTTTCTTTTGCTCTCTCCCCCTCTTTTTTGCTGTCTATCTCCCTCTCTCTCTCCTCCTCCTCTCTTTTGCTCTTTCTCTCCCCTCTCCTTTGCTCTCTCTCCCCCCTCTCTTTTGCTCTCTCTCTCCCCTTTCTCTCCTCTCTTTTGCTGTCTCTCTCCCTCTGTTTTGCTCTCTCTCTCCCCCTCTCTTTTGCTCTCTCTCCCCCTCTCTTTTGCTCTCTCTTCCTCCTCTCTTTTGCTTTCTCTCTCCTCCCTCTCTTTTGCTCTCTCTCTCCCCCTCTCTTTTGCTCTCTCTCCCCTCTCTCTTTTGCTCTCTCTCTCCCCCCTCTCTTTTGCTCTCTCTCCCCCTCTCTTTCCCCCCTCTCTTTTGTGCTCTCTCTCGCCCCTCTCTTTTGCGCTCTCCCCTCTCTTTTGCTTTCTCTCCCACCCTCTCTTTTGCTACCTCTCTCTCCCTCTCTTTTGCTCTCTCTATCCCCCTATTTTGCTCTCTATCTCCCCTTTCTTTGGCTCTCTCTCCCCCCTCTCTTTTGCTGTCTCTCTCCCTATCTTTTGCTCTCTCTTTCCCCCACTTTTGCTCTCTCTATCCCCCCTTGTTTGCTCTCTCTCTCCCCTTTCTTTGCTCTCTCCCCCCCTCTGTTTTGCTGTCTCTCTCCCTCTCTTTTTTATTTTGTTTAATATATTTTATTTGGTTTAAAGAGAAAGATAACAATTGGGGACACGCAGGACCCCTGCTTCCATTAGACATAATAAGCATGATTAATCAAACAAACGTGTCTTAGATAAATGGACATACACTTAGTACATAAAAGAATATCCATATATAGAATCATAATTCCCCATTCTACAGATAAACAAGGGAATTCTAGCCAAAGGGGAGTTTAATATTCCCTGTGAAATGGGAGGAGTTGTGGCGGAAATAGTCTGCCTAATTTGAAACCCTGGTGAGGGCTCTGTAAGTGGGGGGGGGGGGAGGTGAACCAGTGAAAAATATCCAACATTGAAAATATACACAAATACAACACAGTATAATAATTAAACATAGTGTTACTTGCTCTAAGGCATGATATTATTACTTATCTTTCCTTAAGATATACCGTGCCCTAGGATATTGTAGGTTACATAGCTCTGAACATCCCGTATAACCGAGAGCCCAGCTTCCATGCTATGGGATCTTGTCATAAAACTTTGCTAGATTGAGTAGTTTAATCTTACAGCTATCATGTTGGGAGTAAGGTGTCTCATAAATAGTACGTCGATCAACCACAAAATAAATTTCCCATGTTAGTAAGATCTACTTCACTACATAGCTCTCCTTCTTGCTGTATATAAGAGTTTATCATAAGTTGGCGGTTCGTGGTTTAACCATCCTTTAAGCTCCCCCCAGACCCTGCCACTGGGTCCAGAAGGAGAAACCATGATAGTAATGATACATAAAAAAAGAAAGAGCGAAAAAAAAAATGTAATGACAATACATACTTGTCCTCGTCGAGGCCCCTCAACCCCCAGATTGGACAGACACATATAAATGTTTTATCAGTATCATTAGACCCACGCTCCTTACGTTTGAAAATGACTGCTATGGCATCTGTTTCACATACGCTTATGTAAGGATCTCTCCCGGGGCTCCCACAAACCCACGGGCAAAATGTTAAGACAAAGATTCCGCAGCAATATTGTTAAAGCTATCAGCCAACTACACATTAAAAGCAAGCAGCGAGTTAAGGTAACACAAAGGTCCCATTTGCGTTGTTATAAAGATTGTCTTTATAAGTTACCACATCAGTCTTATTAGAACTTCATACAATAAGGTGGTGGAATGACCCAGGCTATAGAGTTGAATATGAGATAAACCTAGTAATGGACACTTAGTAATAGAGAACCATAGCATGTAATATGTAGCATTGGTATATTTACATTGTGGAATGGTGGCAAGAAACACTCACTGTGGATATGAGGTATACTGTGCCATACCCAATAACTTCTAAGTAGATTGATGAAAAAGATTAGCCTTAGTGGAACGCTTAACACTAACAATAGAAAAGTTATAGCAATATATAAGGGTGGGTAGCCAGTCGCAGCCTGCTAGTAAGCAAAAAATAAACAAAAAATAAAAACAGAAGCAGGCTGCTATTATGCTAGCAATGTTTGTCCCATGGAGCTTGAAAAGTGTTGAAATTACATGAGCCTCTACCACTCATTTATCCGATCCCAGTTGTAGCACAGGTAACAACATGAGAGGCCCCTTCCCATACCTCTAACCATCTCAGCAGTTCAGGGTGTCCTGCTAACGCAGGTTGGGTTATGCAGAGACACACCAAGGAGCACAGGAGCAGGTCCATCTTAGTTGAGAGTTGACGAGAGGCCATGGCCCCTATTCCCACCAGGGAATACTGTCCTCCGCTGCATCTGCAAAGGCATCGGAGCTCAATCCTGCCGCCACCACCTTCAAATCTCGTAGAACGGGAGTCGGCCATATTGTGTCTACTCCAGGGGCTATGTCCTGCAAGGCTGTCTCCCCCGACTGCTCTCTCTGAAGCCAAAGGAGCAGGTATCTCAAATTCAGAAGCGTTGCTCTCACTTACGACCGCATCCAACTGTCCTGTATTGCCGTCCAGGTAAGTCTCCGCCCCCACTCCTGGACCTCATATTCAGCTGCCCCAAACTTACGATCAGTAGACGTAACTTACAAAAGTGAGAGTCCATCAGGGTAAGTATTTCTGTTGTCACTCAGTGCTAACGCCATGGTCCCAGAGCAGATGGTTATCTTACTTCTAAGTCGTAGGCCGGCAGGAATTTTGTCAACTTTACACAGAGCTCTGCGGCTGCAGGCCGTATCTTAGACGAGGTCCAGTGTTGACAGAGGCCTCACGTTCAGCAGTTAGTCAGGGGCCTCAGTTAAAATGCACCATAGGGTAAAGTAAAAATGCCCATTGTGGTCGTGGAATCTTCCCACACAAGCCCTATATCAGGATCTTATACTCCAAGACAGATTAGGGTGCAAATATCTCTAAGGCCCTCAATATATTGCAGGAGCTTCAGTATATGGCGGAAATCTTAGTCGGCTGTTGGCTCCGCCCCCCTCCCTCTCTTTTGCTCTCTCTCTCTCCCCCTCTCTTCCCCCTCTCTTTTGCGCTCTCTCTCCCCCTCTCTTTTGTGCTCTCCCCCTCTCTTTTGCTCTCTCTCCCCTTCTCTTTTGCTCTCTCTACCCCTCTCTTTTTCTATCTCTCTCCCTTTCTTTTGCTCTCTCTCTCGCCTCTCTCTTTTGCTCTCTCTATCACCCCTATTTTTCTCTCTCTCTCTTCCCTTTCTTTGGCTCTCTCTCCCCTCTCCTTTTGCTCTCTCTCTACTCTCTTTGCTCTCTCTCTCCCCTTTCTCCCTTTCTTTTGCTGTCTCTATTCCTCTGTTTTGCTCTCTCTATCCCCCCTCTTTTGCTCTCTCTCTTCCCTTTTCTTTTGCTCTCTCTTCCTCCTCTCTTTTGCTTTCTCTCTCCCCCTCTTTTTGCTCTCTCTCTCCCCCCTCTCTCTTGCTCTCTCTCTCCCCCTCTCATTTGCTCTCTCTCCCCCTCTATTTACCTCCTCTCTCTTTTGCTCTCTCTCCTCCTCTCTTTTGGGCTCTCCCCTCTCTTTTGCTCTCTCCCCCCCTCTCTTTTGCTACCTCTTTGCTCTCTATATCCCCCATATTTTACTCTCTCTCTTTCCCCTTTCTTTTGCTCTCTCTCCACATATTTTTTGCTGTCTCTATCCCTCTCTTTTGCTCTTTCCATCCCCCTCTTTTTCTCTCTCTCTCCACTTTCTTTTGTGCTCTCTCTCTCCCCCCTCTCTTTTGCTCTCCCTCCCTCCTCTCTTTTGCTCTCTCTCCCCCCTCTCTTTTGCTCTCTCTCCCCCCTCTCTTTTGCTCTCTCTCCCCCCTCTCTTTTGCTTACCCTCCTCTTCTCTTTTGCTCTCTCTCCCCCTCTCTTTTGCTCTCTCTATCCCCCTATTTTGCTCTCTCTCTCCCCTTTCTTTGGCTCTCTCTCCCCCTCTCTTTTTGCTGTCCCTCTCTCCCTATCTTTTGCTCTCTTTCCCCCACTTTTGCTCTCTCTATCCCCCCTCTTTTGCTCTCTCCCCCCCTCTGTTTTGCTGTCTCTCTCCCTCTCTTTTGCTCTCTCTCTCCTCCTCTCTTTTGTTCTTTCTCTCCCCTCTCTTTTGCTTTCTCTCTCTCCCCTTTCTCCCCTCTCTTTTGCTGTCCTCTCTCCCTCTGTTTTGCTCTCTCTATCCCCCACTCTTTTGCTCTCTCTATCCCACACTCTTTTGCTCTCTCTATCCCCCTCATTTGCTCTCTCTCACCCATTTCTTTTGCTCTCCTACCCCCACTGTTTTGCTGTCTCTCTCCCTCTCTTTGCTCTCTCCTCTCCCCCTCTCTTTACTCTATCTCTCCCCTCTCTTTTGCTTTCTTTCTCTCCCCTTTCTCCCCTCTCTTTTGCTGTCTCTCTCCCTCTGTTTTGCTCTCTCTATCCCCCACTCTTTTGCTCTCTCTATCCCACACTCTTTTGCTCTCTCTATCCCCCTCATTTGCTCTCTCTTCCCTTTTCTTTTGCTCTCTCTGCCTCCTCTCTTTGCCTTCTCTCTCCCCCCTCTCTTTTGCTCTCTCTATCCCCTCTCTCTTTTGTTCCTTCTCTCTCCCTCTTTTGCACTCTCTCCCCCTCTCTTTCCCCCTCTCTTTTGCTGTCTCTCTCCCTCTCTTTTGCTCTCTCTCTCCCTCTCTTCGCTACCTCTCTCCCTCTCTTTTGCTCTCTCTACCCCCCTATTTTGCTCTCTCCTCCCCTTTCTTTGGGCTCTCTCTCCCCCCTCTTATTTGCTGTCTCTCTCCCTATATTTTGCTCTCTCTTTCCCCCACTTTTGCTATCTCTATCCCCCATCATTTGCTCTCTCTCACCCCTTTCTTTTGCTCTCTCCCCCCTCTGTTTTGCTGTCTCTCTCCCTCACCTTTTGCTCTCTCTCTCCCCCTCTCTTTTACTCTATTTCTCCCCTCTCTTTTGCTTTCTCTCTCTCCCCTTTCTCCCCTCTCTTTTGCTGTCTCTCTCCCTCTGTTTTGCTCTCTCTATCCCCCACTCTTTTGCTCTCTCTATGTCACATATTGACTCTCTCTTGCACTGTACCATTAATTGGTTGCCTAGCTCCCTTTATAAGGAGCCTTTGTTCATTCCTTCATTGCTTGTATTTAAGATTCTCCTATCTGATTGGGATTCTTTCAAGGCCTCCTCCTTCTGGTTAGTTTTCCTGAGTTCAGCATTCTGACAGCTTACGCTGACACTTGATCGCTCCGCCTCAGCACCGCCTCTTTCACTGAACGGACTTCGCCCGCTCAAACACACTAGTGCCGGCAGCTGCAGCTGAGGCTTCTCTCCCTCACATTTCTGCGTTAAGTACTTACCGCTTTGGAGTACCGAACTAAACATCAGGATTTGGCCTTATGTCCTTTACTAGCATACTGTTATTATTTTTTTTCACTTATTTGGATTTGAAGTTTATTCAATCTGGGAACTTTAAATACCAAGTTGTTTTTTACACTTCAATGTACGCTAGCTGAATCAATTCCTAACATCATACGATAATATTATCAAAAGGGGAAGTTTTCTATCAACCCAAAGAGTGTATTTAATATTTGTTATGATGCCAAACCACAACTCTCTAAAAGCATACCATACTTACTTAATGACATTGCTAGGTATATCTATTTCAATATATTAGAAAAACCACACAGGTAGTTCTGTGTTTGTTAAAGAGTAAACAACATACAACTACAAGGGTGGTAAATTAAATCCTAGATGAATCATATCACTAAACAGAATTTTAGTTCATGATTCATTCAGGAACAATAAACTTTATTTTCTGAAGAAGTATGAAACGTATAAATTATTAATCTGCATATTTGATCCTTTTTGTTAAGCAGATTCAGTTTGAACTCTGACAGAATTACAAGCCAGAAAAGATGGATCAAGCAGAATTTCCTTCACACGTCTATAATTTATCCCAGAGGGTTGATCAGCTCTCACAAGGGGTTAAGGCAACTCCAATTAGAGAATCAGACTTTAAAAGATATTCTTAAAGACAACAGTAACTCCAAAACAGTTAACTGTGGATGATTCTACTAATGAGCCAAATGAATCACCACCAGAGAAATTTTTTTGGTGATAGAAGTCAATTTCGTGACTTCAAAAACTCTTGGCTTTTTACTCTTTACCCTGAGACCTAAAACTTAGACCACAGACAAACAGAGAGTTCTAACAGTAATATCTTATCTAAGAGGAGAACCCAGAACATGGTGCTAACTCCTATTTCGAGCAAAAATGACCCCTATCTTGGACAGTTTGGAGGATTTTTTTCAAGCGTATGGCACTTCTCTATGATGACCCTTGCAAACAGATAACATCAGAAAATGCTATGAGAGCTCTTAGACAAGGGAAAAGGCCCGTGGAGGAGTTACATAGCAGAATTAAAGAGAGTGTCTAAGGATTCACAATGGAGCAACATTTCATTGCGGAATTCAATTTAGACTTGGGTTGGTCAGATGCATTGAAAGATGATACTTTCACGAGTTGATATACCAGAAACCTTAGATAATCTGATGTCTTTATCTATTAACATAGATAGAAGGTTGAGGGAAAGAAAGAGAGAAAGGGTAGTCAGGAAACAGTAACAAAGAGAATAATTAATCCTACTAGTTCTCAACAGTATAAAACTCCAGATGAACCTATGGAAATAGGTGGTGATTAGGGGCCCTCTATCCATGGAAGAGAAAAGGAGAAGAAGGGACAACAATCTTTGTCTTTTATTGTGCTGCCAAAGAACATGAGGTTCAAGGAATGTCCTAACCTTTTGAAAACAAAGAAAGGTGAGAAACATAATATACCAAGATCTTTTAATATGAGAAGTGGTAATTCAACTTACTGTTTCTTACCTATTTCTTTACAGTGGGGGTTCAAAAGAGGATTACCTTGAAGGCACTCATTGACTCCGGTGCAACAAGCAACTTCATAGATTATCATGTGGTGGTGTAAACATGAAATACCAATAAAAGACATAAATCATCCTTATGGTTTTAAAGAGTTTTTGATGGTAGCCAGGGCTGTAAATGGTTCAATCACACATCAAACACAGAGTTAGTTATGAGTACACAAGAAGGACATATAGAGAATATAACTTTTGACATAACACCTTCTCCTCTATTTCCAATACATTTTGGGGGGTTAAAATGGTTACAACAACATCAACCAATTATATGATTGGTCCCACAAATAAAATTCAATTTTCCTCTGACATTTGCAGAAATAGCTGTCTGTCCAAAATATGCATTATACAAGCAGAATCTGACAACACATCTGACCATATACCTAAAGTATATTCCTCTTTTCAAGATGTCCTTTGACAAGAAGGAAGCAGAGTCTTTGGCCCCCTCATAGGCGCTTCGATTGTCCAATTGAAATTGTTACCTTGGTTCCCCCAATTCCACATGGTCATATCTACCCCCTCTCTCAACCTGAACTCACACAGTCTTAAACAATATTTTGATGAAAATTTAAGAAAGGGGTTTATTAGACCATCCACCTCTCCAGCAGCAGCTGGGAATGTTTTTCGTACGTAACAAAGAGGGTACTCTAAGGCCAATCATTGATACAGGCAATTAAACAAAGTCACAGTAAAGAATCGGTACCTCCCTACCTTTAATTACAGAATTAATTGAAAGGTTGGGTAATGCAACAATCTTTACCAAGTTGGATTTAAGGGGTGCCTATAATTTTAATTTGAATAAGGGAAAGGAGACGAATGGCTCACAGCATTCCGTACTAGGTACGGATTTGTACAAATAAACTGTGATGCCATTCGGGCTGTGTAATGGCCCCAGCGACATTCCAGGTATTTTATAAATGAATTATTTAGAGATTTACTGGATGTCTGTGTAAAATTTACTTGGATGATATTTAAATTTTATTCTGAGTCCTTAGAACAGGCATATCAAAACATGTTACAACAGTTTTTATCAAGACTTCGGAGAGAATCAACTTTATGCTAAACCTGAAAAATGTATCTTCCACACACAAGATATCTCTTGTTCTAGGTTTACAAAATAACAGCTGAAGGTATCAACATGGAAGATACAAGAAATATCAGCTATAACAGGTTGGGCCAAGACCAACCACAGTTGTAATAGTAGCAATTTGAACAAGCCTTTTAATTTTTTGTGTTGTAACTCAGAAACAGCAATTGCCTCAAAAATAGGTTTGTAACATAAAAGAAGCTTGATGGAATTAGTTGTTAGTGCTTCATATAATGGTTTTAATATTTGCCCAATAAGTGTCAGTTTATTGACTTCATAAACGGTAATACTTTCAGGGGCAATTGTAAATGCAAACAGTTTCAAAATTAAGCAATAACGTAAATTATTGTATTCCTTGATTAGGCAGTATAGTTCATCAAGGTAATGTAAAAATAACGAATAATAATGGATTAAATAGGTTCTGACCTGAGTACCCAGTAGTTTGATACTTGTGTCCGTTTGCTATGAACAGGCAGCGTGGTACTCACAGGGAGAGCGGTTGTTGGCTGCAGCTGATGACGTCACCGCTACTTGCTGTGGCTGTGTCTAAAGCGCTTGCAAATCCTGTACCTTGTAACTGCTTCAGGATGAATGGTCGAGTCAGTTTATTTCCTTGCAATAGGTGAAATCTTCCAGTATTGGATTAAGTAGTAGAGCTGCTAAATGTAGAGGAATGAAAATAAGAGATGTTATCAGTAACTTTTAGGAACTCTTCAAATAGAAAATAGAGAGGCTGTTGGAGAGTGTGGAAAAACTCTCAGAGACACGCTTGAGCTGTGGAAACCTTTCTCAATTAACCAGCAATGAGTGCTGGGGGGAAGTGCTTGATATAGGAAGCACTTAAAGGGTGACAGACCATTAGTAAGGCAGTAACCCGGACAGAGCCCCCCCACAAAAAGAACCACAGCGAGGGTTCAAGGCCTGGGACGATCAGGGGTTACGTCTATGGAAGAGAGAGATCAGACGTGGAGCAGATATGTTCGAGGCAGGCTCCCAGGAATCATCTTCATGTCCAAATCCTTTCCAATGAACCAAATAGAAAAGATTCCATGACGGAGTCTAGAATCCAGAATCTATGAACCTCATACTGCATATCAAGGGTAGCAGAAGTATTGGGGTCTGCTGATGTAACATTTGATATGGGGTAGGTTACAAAGGTTTGATAAGAGACACATGGAAAGTCGGATGTATCTTGAAAGTGATGCAGTTGGAGTGTAACTGTTGTTGGACATTACCTTGATGATAGGGTAAGGGGGTACCCAAAAAGAGGTTTACCTATGTCCCTACAAGGATAGGGTATCTTGAGGTTCTTAGTGGATGAGCCATACTTGTTTGTCCCTACGAATATTGAGGACTAGGTCTGTGGCAAGATCGTAGTACCTGCGTTGTGATGCTTGTGCCTGAAGAATATGTTCACAGAATCGAAGAAAAGTTGGCAGAAATGTCCGTTAACTAGATCATTCACCTGAGGACATGGGTATCAATCTTCGGAAGTAGAGTGAAATTTTGGATGTAAACCATAATTTACAAAAAAAGGTGGAGGGTGCCAGTTGTGAACTCTTATTATTATTATAGGGCGAATTCTGCTAGGGGCAAGTAGGAGGCCCATGAATCTTGTTGGTGAGAGGCAGAAGCAACGTAGGTATTTGCTCGAGCCACTGTTCAACCCTCTCCGTCTGCCCATTCGTGTTTGAGGATGGTAGGCAGATGGTGAGTTTTTGTTCTATATGCAGAGCAGCACACACATTTCTCCAGAACTTAGAAGTGAATTGTTCCACGGTCACTAAGGATGGTTTTAGGAATTCCATGCAATCTTGACAATGTTATTGAATGAACAATTCACTTGTGATCTTGGAAGTGGGGTAGGGAGGCAATCGGTGTGAAATGGTGCCATCTTTGAGGAATAAATCGGTGACAACCATTATAGTGGTGGTAATTGTTAGAGACAGGTAAGTCCACGATAAAGTCCAGAGATACCGCCTCCCAGGGGTACTTGTGGTACAGGTAAAGGCTGGTAAAAGACCCGCAGGAAGTTGTTTAGAAAGGTTTTGGAGGTTGCACATATAACGCATTTTAGATATATATTCTTTGAGATCGAGGTTAAGAGTAGGCCACCAAAAAGAAACGCTTTAGTAAATCCAAAGTTTTATCCTTCCCATGGTGTCCAGCAAGGGCGGACTCATGAACTGTTTTCAAGATTGAAGATCTACAGATTTGGAGGTATGTATAGCTTCCCGCCTTGTAGAGTAAGCCGTCAGAATTGTAGGTAAGATCTGTATGGAGGTACTGATGGGTCAATAGCAATAGCATCTTTTAACACTGTAGTTAGACTTGATTATAACACCAATGATAGAGTCCTTAGGGACAACAGTAGTAGGAATGCATGGTATTATAGGTTTAGGACCTTGTCTAGAGAGGGCGTCAGCCTTGCCATTTTAGTACCAGGCCTGTAGGGTAATGGATGTAAGTGGTAGAACGAGAAAAGTAAAGACTCCAGCGAATTGTCTGGAGGATAGGGTTCGATTGGACTGAAGATATTGCAGATTTTGTGGTCAGTATATAGTACAGTTGGTTGTGTTGCCGCCCTCAATCAAGTGCCTCCAGTGATCGAAGGAACACTTTATTGCAGTAATTCTGTCCTCGCCAACTGGATAATTTAACTCTGCTGGTTGCATCAACTCTAGAAAAATGCGACCGGTGGTGTAAGGGATCTTTGAACGATTTCCGTTGAGAGAGGATTGCCCCTATTGCGAACTCAGATAGCGTCAACTCCAGGATGAATTGCTTTTCTAAATCCGGGGTATTGGAGAATGGGGTGCTGTAGTGAATTTATTTTTTAAAAGATCAAATACCTGTTGAGTATGGCTTTGTCCACCTGAAAGGATGATTCAATTTGGTGAGCTCAGTAAGAGGTTTGGTAATAGCAGCAAATCCAGGAATGAATTTCCTATAATAATTTGAGAAGCCAAGGAAACGTTGAACATCTTTCTTACAATTGAGGAGTTGGCCAGTTATGAATAGCCTGAACCTTTGTCATCTTGCATCTTGATTCATCAGGAGAGATGTATAACACCAGGAAAGAGATTATGATTTGATTCAAATATACATTTTCTAGTTTTTAGCGTATAGGTTATTTTTTCGTGAACCTATGAGAACCTCTCTAACATGTATTCTATGTTGATCTAGATTTGTGAGTAAACTAGAATATCGTCCAAATAAACAACAACATATACATCCAAATATCTCTGAAAAGATCATTGATTAAGCATTGGAATGTTGCTGGGCATTGCACAGACCGAATGGCATCACTGTATATTCGAATTGCCCATATCTAGTCCGAAAAGCAGTGAGCCATTCGTCGCCAGCTCTCATTCGTAGAAGATTATAGGCACCTCGAAGATCCAATTTCGTGAGAAATTTGAGGCCCCCCGTAATCTTTCAATTAATTCAGGGATCAAAGGTAGGGGATACCTGTTTTTTCTGGTATGCCTGTTCAAGTCCCTGTAATCGATAATTGGTCTTAACTTGCCACTTATTGGTGACAAAAATAATGCCTGCACCTGCAGGAGAGGTACTAGGTCTTATAAAACCTTTTCTGAGGTTCTCATCGATATAATTTTTAAGGGTGTTCTAATTCTGGGTTTTGAAAGGGGGTAGATATTCCTAGGGAATTGAAAAGTCCTGGGAATAGAATCAATGGCACAATCATAATCCCCTATGAGGGGGCAAACATTCAGCTTCTTTTTTATTAAAAACATCTGAGAAGTCTGCATATTGTTTAGGTAAAATATTATCCTCAACCTGTAGCATAATTATATCTGATGATGTCTTACTATTTTGAGTGAGATGGAGGGAAAGATAACTGAGGTCATTCCAGTTTATAGTTGGTTTTGTGGTTTACAAAACCAATTTATACCAAGGATTACATTAAACATTGGTGAAGAAATGACATCAAAAGTGAGTGTTTCTGTGATGTGTTGTGCAAGATGTTACCTGTAATGGTGTAGTTCTGGGTGTGACAGGACCTATTTTAAAAAAGAGCCATCATGACCTTCACAGAGACCGGAGTTCTCTTACACACCAGAGGTATTTTATTCTGTTTCACAAAAAGAAAAATCAACAAGAATTCTACAATGAGCCGGTGTCCAGGATAGCTTCAGTTGTTATCCTGATTTGATCTCACTGTAAAATAATAGGGATAGTTAAATATGAGGGTTTAATGGTTTTCATCAGCAGGGATTCAGAGATGTTAGGCAACCTACACTTCTTATTCTTAGTCGAGAAACTGGGCAGTCCTTTACTTCATGTGTGGGGCAGGCACAATACATGCACAGACTATGCAACTTCCACCTAGTCTTTTTCCTGGAGGGAGAGGGGACCCTTCATAAAGCCTATGTCCATAGTTGCGGCGATTCCTTAGTTTGATAAACGGGAGTGGAGAGAAAGCTTCTTGTACCGCTAGCCTTTTCAGAGAGCGGCGTTCCCTAAGCCGTCTATCTATGTTAATAGTTGAGGGAAAAAGAAATCTTCCATGAATCTGGAATACCTGTGCGCGAGAGTTCATCCTTTTATATCCTCAGACAACCCTAAACGATATTGAGTTTTAAGTGAGACCTTCATTCCATCCCAATTCGCGGGCAGAAATTTTAAATTGTGTGATGTAAGACTCCACAGGGTTTCTTTCTTTGTTTTAAAGATCTAAGTATGTTTTCAGCTGTGACCTGGTTTGAAAGGGTCCATCATATAATGCTGACATTTTGATCAAGGTACTCATCGAGGGATTCCCAGTATTGCATCATCATTTTCAAAAAAAGAGTCAGCCCAAGCCCTAGGCTCCCCCCCTCAAATATGATATCACAGTGAGCACTCTTGATCTTTCAGTGGGATAAGTGTGTGGCTTCAATTGAAAAAGCAACATGCAGAGTTTTTAAACTCTCTGAATCTTGAGACGGTCACCAGAGAATTTTCGGGGGGGGGGGGGGGGGGGGGGAGACCATAGGGTTCAGGGATAGAATCTGCACTTGCAGGTTTAGGTGCCAGAGTCTCTCTTAAGCAGGCCTTCAAAGCCTGATTTTCCACTTGTAATTCATGGAAAGAACCTGATAGAGCTTCTAATCTGTCTGACAGGACTTGAAACTTTATCACTTTAAAAGATGCTTGTTCCATAATTGCTGTTGAGTGAATATGGTTTGGTATAGGATAATTCTGTGTACACAAACACTAAATCCTTGCTTCCTTATGGCTGGTTAATTCTGTAATAGTAGCAATTTGAACAAGCCTTTATTTTGTGTTTGTAACTCAGAAACAGCAATTGCCTCAAAAATAGGTTTTTGTAACATAAAAGAAGCTTGATGAATTAGTTGTTAGTTGCTTCATATAATGTTTTAATATTGTCCAAAAAGTGTCAGTTTATTGACTTCATAAACTGTAATACTTTCAGGGCAATTGTAAATGCAAACAGTTCAAAATTAAGCATAACGTAAATTATTGTATCCTTGATTAGGCAGGTATAGTTCAATCAAGTTATGTAAAATAGACGAATAATAATGGATTAAATAGTTCTGACCTGAGAACCCAGTAGTTTGATACTTGTGTCCGTTTTGCTATGAACAGCGGCGTGGTTACCTCACAGGGAGAGCGGTTTGTTGGCTGCAGCTGATGATGTCACCGCTACTTGCTGTGCTGTGTCTAAAGCGGCTTGCAAATCCTGTTACCTTGTAACTGCTTCAGGATGAGATGTCGAGTCAGTTTTGATTTCCTTGCAATAGGTGAAATCTTCCAGTATTGATTAAGTAGTAGAGCTGCTAATGTAGGAATGAACAATAAGAGATGTTTATCAGTAACTTTTAGGAACTCTTCAAATAGAAAATAGAGAGGCTGTTGGAGAGTGTGGAAAACTCTCAGAGACACCGCTTGAGCTGTGAAACCTTTCTCAATTAACCAGCAATGAGTGCTGGGGGGGAAGTGCTTGAATATAGGAAGCACTTAAAGGGACAGACCATTAGTAAGCAGTAACCCTGACAACAGTAAAGGAATTACACAGTTTTTTAGGGTTTTCAAATTTTTACCGAAAAATTTATTAATAACTTCTCACATATTGTCAAATCATTGACAAGACTCACAGGTAAACATGTACCTTTCAATTGGAGTACAGAAGCACAACAAGCATTCGAAACTCTAAAACGTAGTTTTACTACAGCACCCTATCCTTCAATTCCCAGACCCCACTAAGCTTTTGTACTTGAGGTGGATGCCTCTGAGTGTGCTTTAGTGCTATTTTATCTCAAAGGAAGAGTCTGTTGGATCCTATGCATCCCGTGGCACTATTTTTTCAAGATCTCTGTCTCCAGCGGAAATTAATTATCCTATTGGAGAAAAGGAGCTCCTATCCATAAAATCTGCTTTTGAAAAATTGGAGACACTTACTGGAAGGGACTGAGACACCAATTTTAGTTATTACTGACCACAAAATTTAGAATATTTTAGCAAACCATCGGACTTTATCCTCTAGACAGCTCAGATGGAGTCTGTTTTTCTCCAGGTTTAATTTCCACATTCAATACAGACCTGGCTCAAGGAATGAAAAGCAGGACGCTTTATCTAGACAGAAATTGCCAGATAATAAAAAATCTTCACCCAGGTACTGTACTACCAATTGGACATTTCATTATCTTGTACTTTGAGTTTTGAACAAGAGAAAGAATATCACAGGGAGGAAATTGCAACCCAGAAAAATTCAACCTAACGAAACGTTCAGATGGGTTGTACTTTTTCGGGAACTTATTGTACATACCTCCTTCTTTACAAGGGAAGTATTTTACAACAAAACCATGATTCGATTCTAAATGGTCATCCGGGTGTTCAAAATACCTATCATTTTGCTAAAAAGGAAAATACTGGTGGCCCAAAATGTGGAAATCAGTTGAGGAATATGTTCATACCTGTACAACTTGTGTTCAACATAAAAAGGAACATAAAAGGCCATATGGGTATTTGAATGTCCCTACCCATCCCAGAACGGCCATGGAAGGAAGTCGCAATGGACTTTATTGTAGATATTACCAACTTCAAAAAATTTCACCACAATATTAGAAGTAATTGACCTTTTTACTAAAATGGCACATTTCCTACCTATCAAGCGTTACCTACTGCCTTCACAAACAGCTGATTTATTCCTGAACCATATAGTGAGTTTACATGACTTCCAACTAGTGTTTTAAACCTGACCGTGGAAAGTCAATTTACTTCGAAGTTCTGGAATTCACTATGGTCAAAGGTTGAATATAACAAGGAAATTAACCACTTCTTATCATCCACAAACCAATGGTCAGTGCGAACGTGCCCAATCAGGCATTGGAACAATACTTGAGAATTTCATTTTTTCTCACAACAAGAGAATGTGGGCAGATTTTTTAGCAACTGCTGAATTTGCCTATAACAATACCAAGAAACTTCCACTCAGATGACCTCAAGTTCTTCGCAAATTACGATTTGATCTGGAATATGAATTTCATCATAACATTCATGTGCCATAGTCCTGCTAGTTAATGACTTGGTTAACTCAATAGCACAATCTTTTAACCTCCTAAAGAAAATATCCAAAAGGCACAAACCCAACACCAACATTATTACAACCTTCGACGGCGACCAGCACCTGACTATAAAGTTGGAGATTTAGTATGTTATCCACCCGTCATTTGAAGATTCCGGCTACTAAAGCAAAGTTTAACCAGTTATATGTTGGTCCATTCCGATTACTAAAATTAATAACTCTAACGCAGTAGTCCTCGCAGTTACCTGAGAAGTTCCGGTATACATCCTTCACTTTCACGTCTCACTGTTGAAAACCATACACATCTGTTCGGTCACAACAAGTCCCTTTGACTGTACCCCCTAATATTTCATCATCGGAGGTGGATTATGAGGTCCTCTGACATAATTGACTCAAGAGTGTACCGTGGGGACTTACAGTATCTATTCGCTGGTCTGGTTATTCACCAGATGAGGGACTCTTGGGAATCTGCTTCACAGGTCTCTGCCCCCCGGTTGGTGAACACTTTTCCATAGACGACATCCGGATAGACCTCTCTTTTGAAAACCGGGAGGTTTTCCTTGGGTGGGGGACCTGTCACATATTGACTCTCTCTTGCACTGTACCTTTAATTGGTTGCCTAGCTCCTTTATAAGGAGCTTTGTTCATTCCTTCATTGCTTGTAATTAAGATTCTCCTATCTGATTGGGATTTCTTTCAAGGCCTTCCTCCTTCTGGTTGTTTCCTGAGTTCAGCATTCTGACAGCTTACGCTGAACTTGATCGCTCCGCCTCAGCAACGCCTCTTTCACTGAACGGACTTCGCGCTCAAACACACTAGTGCCCGCAGCTGCAGCCTGAGGCTTCTCTCCCTCACATTTCTGCGTGTAAGTACTTACCTGCTTTGATACCGAACTAAACATCAGATTTGCCTTATGACTTTTAATTGCATACTGTTATTATTTTTTTTCACTTATTTGGATTTGAAGTTTATTCAATCTGGAACTTTAATACCAAGTTGTTTTTTACACTTCAATGTACGCTAGCTGAATCAATTCTAACATCATACGATAATATTATCAAAGGGAAGTTTCTATCAACCCAAGAGAGTGTATTTAAATATTTGTTATGATGCCAAACCACAACTCTTCTAAAAGCTTCCATACTTACTTAATGACATTGCTAGTATATCTATTTCAATATATTAGAAAACCACACAGTAGTTCTGTGTTTTGTTAAAGATAAACAACATACAACTACAAGGTGGTAAATTAAATCCTAGATGAAATTCATATCACTAAAACAGAATTTTTAGTTCAATGATTCATTCAGGAACAATAAACTTTATTTTCTGAAGAAGTATGAAACGTATAAATTATTAATCTGTATACTTTGATCCTTTTTTGTTAAGCAGATTCAGTTTGAACTCTGACACTCTATCCCACACTCTTTTTGCTCTCTCTATCCCCGCTCATTTGCTCTCTCTTCCCTTTTCTTTTGCTCTCTCTTCCTCCTCTCTTTTGCTTTCTCTCTCCCCCCCTCTCTTTTGCTCTCTCTCTCCCCTCTCTCTTTTGCTCCTTCTCTCTCCCTCTTTTGCTCTCTCTCCCCCTCTCTTTTGTGCTCTCTCCCCCTCTCTTTTGCTCTCTCTCCCCCCTCACTTTTGCTACCTCTCTCCCTCTCTTTTGCTCTCTCTACCCCCCCTATTTTGCTCTCTCTCCCCTTTCTTTTGCTCTCTCTCCCCCCTCTTATTTGCTGTCTCTCTCCCTATATTTTGCTCTCTCTTTCCCCACTTTTGCTATCTCTATCCCCCATCATTTGCTCTCTCTCACACCCATTCTTTTGCTCTCCCCCCCCCTCTGTTTTGCTGTCTCTCTCCCTCTCTTTTTGCTCTCTCTCTCCCCCTCTCTTTTGCTCATCTCTCGTCTCCTCTCTTTTACTCTCTCTCTACCCCCTCTCTTTGCGCTTTTTCTCCCCTCTCTTTTGCTCTCTACTCTCCCTCTCATTTGCTCTCTCTACACTCTCCCCTATCTCCTCCTCTGTTTTGCTGTCTCTCCCCCTCTCTTTTGCTTCTCTTCCCCCTCTCTTTTGCTCTTTCTCTCCCTTCTCTTTTGCTCTCTCTCCTCTCCCTATCTTTTGCTCTCTCTCCCCTTTCTCCCCTCCTCTTTTGCGTGTCTCTCTCTCCCTCTCTTTTGCTCTCTCTCTCCCCTTTCTCCCTTTCTTTTGCTGTCTCTATTCCTCTGTTTTGCTCTCTCTATCCCCCCTCTTTTGCTCTACTCTCTTCCCTTTTCTTTTGCTCTCTCTTCCTCCTCTCTTTTGCTTTCTCTCTCCCCCCTCTTTTTGCTCTCTCTCTCTCCCCCCTCTCTCTTGCTCTCTCTCTCCCTCCCTCTCATTTGCTCTCTCTCCCCCTCTCTTTACTCCTCTCTCTTTTGCTCTCTTTTCCTCCTCTCTTTTGCTCTCTCCCCCTCTCTTTGCTACCTCTTATTGCTCTCTATATCCCCATATTTTACTCTCTCCTCTTTCCCCTTTCTTTGCTCTCTCTCCACAAATTTTTTGCAGTCTCTATCCCTCTCTTTTTGCTCTTTTCATCCCCCTCTTTTGCTCTCTCTCTCTCCACGTTTCTTTTGTGCTCTCTCTCTCCCTCCTCTCTTTGTTCTCTCTCCCCCTTTCTTTTGCTCTCTCTCCCCCCCTCTCTTTTGCTCTCTCTCCCCCTCTCTTTTGCTATACCTCCCCCTCTCTCTTTTGCTCTCTCTATCCCCCTATTTTGCTCTCTCTCTCTCTCCCCTTTCTTTGGCTCTCTCTCCCCCTCTCTTTTGCTGTCTCTCTCCTATCTTTTGCTCTCTTTCCCCACTTTTGCTCTCTCTATCCCCCCTCTTTTTGCTCTCTCCCCCCCTCTGTTTTGCTGTCTCTCTCCCTCTCTTTTGCTCTCTCTCTCCTCCTCTCTTTTGTTCTTTCTCTCCCCTCACTTTTTTTGTTTTCTCTCTCTCCACTTTTCTCCCCCTCTCTTTTGCTGTCTCTCTCCCTCTGTTTTGCTCTCTCTATCCCCCACTCTTTTGCTCTCTCTATCCACACTCTTTTGCTCTCTCTATCCCCCTCATTTGCTCTCTTCACCCCTTTCTTTTGCTCTCTACCCCCACTGTTTTGCTGTCTCTCTCCTCCTCTTTTGCTCTCTCTCTCCCCCGCTCTTTTTACTCTCTCTCTCCCCTCTCTTTTGCTTTCTTTCTCCTCCCCTTTCTCCCTCTCTTTTGCTGTCTCTTTCCCTCTGTTTTGCTCTCTCTATCCCCCACTCTTTTGCTCTCTCTATCCACACTCTTTTGCTCTCCTATCCCCCTCATTTGCTCTCTCTTCCCTTTTCTTTTGCTCTCTCTTCCTCCTCTCTTTTGCCTTCTCTCTCCCCCCTCTCTTTTGCTCTCTCTCTCCCTCTCTCTTTTGCTCCTTCTCTCTCCCTCTTTTGCTCTCTCTCCCCCTCTCTTTCCCCCCTCTCTTTTGTGCTCTCTCCCCCCTTGTTTTGCTCTCTCTCCCCCCCTCTCTTTTGCTACCTCTCTCCCTCTCTTTTGCTCTCTCTCTCCCCTTTCTTTGTCTCTCTCTCCCCCCTCTTATTTGCTGTCTCTCTCCCTATATTTTGCTCTCTCTTTCCCCCACTTTTGCTATCTCTATCCCCCATCATTTGCTCTCTCTCACCCCTTTCTTTTGCTCTCTCCCCCCTCTGTTTGCTGTCTCTCTCTCCCTCTCTTTTGCTCTCTCTCTCCCCCTCTCTTTTACTCTCTCTCTACCCTCTCTTTTGCTTTCTCTCTCTCCCCTTTCTCCCTCTCTTTTGCTGTCTCTCTCCCTCTGTTTTGCTCTCTCTATCCCCCACTCTTTTGCTCTCTCTATCCCCCCACTCTTTTGCTCTCTCTATCCCCCTCATTTGCTCTCTCTTCCCTTTTCCTTTTGCTCTCTCTTCCTCCTCTCTTTTTCCTTCTCTCCTCCCCCCCTCTCTTTTGCTCTCTCTCTCCCTCCCTCTCTTTTGCTCCTTCTCTCTCCCTCTTTGGCTCTCTCTCGCCCTCTCTTTCCCCCCTCTCTTTTGTGCTCCTCCCCCTCCTCTTTTGCTCTCTCTCCCCCCTCACTTTTGCTACCTCTCTCCCTCTCTTTTGCTCTCTCTAACCCCCCCCCACTTTGCTCTCTCTCCCCCCTTTCTTTGCTCTCTCTCCCCCCCTCTTATTTGCTGTCTCTCTCCCTATATTTTTCTCTCTCTTTCCCCCACATTTTGCTATCTCTATCCCCATCATTTGCTCTCTCTCACCCCCTTTTCTTTTGCTCTCTCCCCCCTCTGTTTTGCTGTCTCTCTCCCCTCTTTTGTCTCTCCTCTCCCCTCTTCTTTTGCTCTCTCTCTCTCCCTCTCTTTTACTCTCTCTCTCTTCCTCCCTCTCTTTTGCTCTCTCTCTCCCTCTCTTTTGCTCTCTCTCCCCTTTCTCCCCTCCTCTTTTGCTGTCTCTCTCCCTCTCTTTTGCTCTCTCTCTCCCCCTCTCTTTTGCTCTCTCTCTCTCCCCTCTCTTTTACTCTCTGTCTCCCCCTCTCTTTTGCGCTTTTTCTCCCCTCTCTTTTACTACCTCTCTCCCCTCTCTTTTGCTCTCTCTACCCCCCTATTTTGCTCTTCTCCCCCTTTCTTTGGCTCTCTCCCCCCCCTCTTATTTGCTGTCTCTCTCCCTATATTTTTGCTCTCTCTTTCCCCACTTTTGCTATCTCTATCCCCATCCATTTGCTCTCTCTCACCCCTTTCTTTTGCTCTCTCCCCCCTCTGTTTTGCTGTCTCTCTCCCTCTCTTTTACTCTCTCTCTCCACCCCTCCCTCTTTTTACTCCTCCTCTCTACCCTCTCTTTTGCTTTCTCTCTCTCCCCTTTCTCCCCTCTCTTTTGCTGTCTCTCTCCCCTCTGTTTTGCTCTCTCTATCCCACTCTTTTGCTCTCTCTATCCCCCACTCTTTTGCTCTCTCTATCCCCCTCATTTTTCTCTCTCTTCCCTTTTCTTTTTTGCTCTCTCTCTTCCTCCTCTCTTTTGCCTTCTCTCTCCCCCCTTCCTTTTGCTCTCTCTCTCCCTCTCTCTTTTGCTCCTTCCTCTCTCCCTCTTTTGCTCTCACTCGCCCTCTCTTTCCCCCTCTCTTTTGTGCTCTCTCCCCCTCCTCTTTTGCTCTCTCTCCCCCCCTCACTTTTGCTCACCTCTCTCCCTCTCTTTTGCTCTCTCTACCCCCCCCCATTTTGCTCTCTCTCTCCCCTTTCTTTGGCTCTCTCTCCCCCCTCTTATTTGCTGTCTCTCTCCCTATATTTTGCTCTCTCTTTCCCCCACTTTTGCTATCTCTATCCCCCATCATTTTGCTCTCCTCTCACCCCTTTCTTTTGCTCTCCGCCCCCCTCTGTTTGCTGTCTCTCTCCCTCTCTTTTGCTCTCTCTCTCCCCCCTCTCTTTTGCTCTCTCTCTCTCCCTCTCTTTTACTCTCTCTCTCCCCCTCTCTTTTGCGCTTTTTTTCCCCTCTCTTTTGCTCTCTCTCTCTCCCTCTCTTTTGCTCTCTCTCCCCTTTCTCCCCCTCTCTTTTTTGCTGTCTCTCTCCCTCTCTTTTGCTCTCTCTCTCCCCCTCTCTTTTGCTCTCTCTCTCTCCCTCTCTTTTACTCTCTCTCTCCCCCTCTCTTTTGCGCTTTTTTCTCCCCCTCTTTTTGCTCTCTCTCTCTCCTCTCATTTGCTCTCTCTCCACTCTCCCCTTTCTCCCTCCTCTGTTTTGCTGTCTTCCCCCCTCTCTTTTGCTCTCTCCCTCTCTTTTGCTCTTTCTCTCCCTATCTTTTGCTCTCTCTCCCTTTCTCCCCCCCTCTCATTTGCTGTCTCTCTCCCTCCTCTTTTGCTCTCTCTCCTCCCTCCTCTGTTTTGCTCCTCTCTATCACCTTTCCTTTTGCTCTCTCTACCCCTCTTTTGCCTTCTCTTTCCCCCAATCTTTTGCTCTCTCTATCCCACACTATTTAGCTCTCTTATCCCCCTCTTTTGCTCTCTCTCTCTCCTCTCCCTTTTCTTTTGCTCTCTCTCCCCCCTCTTTTGCCTTTCTTTCTCCCCCCCTCTCTTTTGCTCTTTCTTCCCCCACTCTTTCTGCTGGCTCTCTATCTTTCACTCTTTTGCTCTCTCTAATCCCTACCTCTTTTGAGCTCTCCTCTCTCATGGCGCCCGACCCCCCGTTCACATCACGCCCCCGGTCGGCACCCACTCCATCATGCTACCATTCTCGAAGTGGAGGATTAGATGCCAGGTCAGTTTGTTGAAGGCAAGGTGTGTTTGTACTTACGCAGTCTCTTCTGCGCATGACAGCTTTGTACAAACACCACTTGGCCTTTTTATTATAGGATTTTTCCCTCCCAGTAAATTGAGGATTTTATTATATATTATGTTATTATTTTATATTTTCTCTTTTTCCACCCAGATACTTCAGTATTCCAATAATGATCAAGCCTTATTATCTTATATATCAAGAAGGAATTCTTCTCTTCATCATACTGACGTCAGACCCTTCAGGATGTTTTTTTCATGTGGGTGTTTTTCATGATTCTGTTTTGCTATTTGCATGTATTTCTGAATTTTGTTTCATATTTGTTCCTACCTTCTTTATGTTGTTAGCAGCAAAGTTGAAAGAGGATTAGATATTGTACCAGCGTTCTACTTATACCCTCTGCTGCTCCTGATATCGCACCACAATACTAAAGTTGTTAACCCCTATTCCCCTGCATCCCAATATCGCCCACCACTATAATACAATCATATTAACCCCTTATTCCGCTGCTCCCTGACATCGCCGCAACTAAATAAAGCTAATAACCCCTAAACCTCTGGCCTCCACATCACTACACTAAAATAAACCATTTTAATCCCTAAACCACCCAGCCCCCCACATCACAACCAAGTAAATTAAACTATATTAACCCCTAAACCTAACCTAATGTAAACCCTAAGCCTAACCCTAACGTAACCCTAACAACCCCTAACTTTAACATAATTAAAATAGAGCCTAAATTAACGTTACAATCTATTAACTAAATAATACCTATTTAAAACTAAATACTTACCTGTGAAATAAAACCTAACGGCTAGATTTGGAGTTTTGTCTGGTAACGACCAGAAACGCTACCGCCGGCTTTTTTCTGGCCGCACCATAAAACTAACTCCTGGTATTGAGAGTCCCACATAAAGGCTGCGTTAGGCTCCAAAAAAGGAGCGTAAGAGCATATTTAACGCTAGCTTCAACTCTCGATACCAGAGTTGCTTCGCAAGCGGCCAGCCTCAAAAACGTGCTCGTGCACGATTCCCCCATAGAAAACAATGGGGCTGTTTGAGCTGAAAAAAAAAACCTAACACCTGACAAAAAAGCCGCGTTCAGCTCCTAACGCAGCCCCCATTGTTTGCTAGGCGGAAAAAACTTCCTACGTCTGCACCTAACACTCTAACATGTACCCCGAATCTAAACACCCCTAACCTTACACTTATTAACCCTAATCTGCCGCCCCCGCTATCGCTGACCCCTGCATATTATCTAACCCCTAATCTGCCGCTCCGTAAACCGCCGCTACTTACATTATCCCTATGTACCCCTAATCTGCTGCCCTAACATCGCCGACCCTATATTATATTTATTAACCCCCTAATCTGCCCCCCACCAACGTCGCCTCCACCTGCCTACACTTATTAACCCCTAATCTGCCGAGCGGACCTGAGCGCTACTATAATAAAGTTATTAACCCCTAATCCGCCTCACTAACCCTATAATAAATAGTATTAACCCCTAATCTGCCCTCCCTAACATCGCCGACACCTAACTTCAATTATTAACCCCTAATCTGCCGACTGGAGCTCACCGCTATTCTAATAAATGTATTAACCCCTAAAAGCTAAGTCTAACCCTAACACTAAGACCCCCTAAGTTAAATATAATTTACATCTAACAAAATTAATTATCTCTTATTAAATAAATTATTCCTATTTAAAGCTAAATACTTACCTGTAAAATAAATCCTAATATAGCTACAATATAAATTATAATTATATTATAGCAATTTTAGGATTAATATTTATTTTACAGGCAACTTTGTAAATTATTTTAACCATGTACAATAGCTATTAAATAGTTAAGAACTATTTAATAGTTACCTAGTTAAAATAATTACAAAATTACCTGTAAAATAAATCCTAACCCTAAGTTACAATTAAACCTAACACTATACTATCATTAAATTAATTAAATAAATTTACCTACAATTACCTACAATTAAACCTAACACTACACTATCAATAAATAAATTAAATACAATTCCTACAAATAACTACAATGAAATAAACTAACTAAAGTACAAAAAATAAAAAAGAACTAAGTTACAAAAAAACAAAAAAATATTTACAAACATAAGAAAAATATTACAACAATTTTAAACTAATTACACCCTACTCTAAGCCCCCTAATAAAATAACAAAGACCCCCCAAAATAAAAAAATGCCTACCCTACTTCTAAATTACTAAAGTTCAAGCTCTTTTACCCTTACCAGCCCTGAACAGGGCCCCTTTGCGGGGCATGCCCAAGAAGTTCAGCTCTTTTGCCTGTACAAAAAAAAACATACAATACCCCCCCCAACATTACAACCCACCACCCCACATACCCCTAATCTAACCCAAACCTCCTTAAAATAAACCTAAACACTAAGCCCCTGAAGATCATCCTACCTTGTCTTCACCTCACCAGGTATCACCGATCCGTCCTGGCCTCCAAAATCTTCATCCAACCCAAGCGGGGGCTGGCGATCCATCATCCGGTGGCTGAAGAGGTCCAGAAGACGCTCCAAAGTCTTCATCCTATCCGGGAAGAAGAGGCGATCCGGACCGGCAACCATCTTGATCCAAGCCGGCATCTTCTATCTTCATCCGATGACGACCGGCTCCATCGTGAAGACCTCCACCGCGGACCAATCTTCTTCCGGCGACGTCCAACTGAAGAATGACGGTTCCTTTAAGGGACGTCATCCAAGATGATCGGAACAGCCAATAGAATGCGAGCTCAATCTGTTTGGCTGATTGGATCAGCCAATCGGATTGAACTTGATTCTGATTGGCTGATTCCATCAGCCAATCAGAATTTTCCTACCTTAATTCCGATTGGCTGATAGAATCCTATCAGCCAATCGGAATTCGAGGGACGCCATCTTGGATGACATCCCCTTAAAGGAACCGTCATTCTTCATTTGGACGTCGCCGGAAGAAGATGGGTCCGCGGTGGAGGTCTTCAGGATGGAGCCGGTCGTCATCGGATGAAGATAGAAGATGCCACTTGGATCAAGATGGTTGCCGGTCCGGATCGCCTCTTCTTCCCGGATAGGATGAAGACTTTGGAGCCTCTTCTGGACCTCTTCAGCCACCGGATGATGGATCGCCAGCCCCCGCTTGGGTTGGATGAAGATTTTGGAGCCAGGACGGATCGGTGATACCTGGTGAGGTGAAGACAAGGTAGGATGATCTTCAGGGGCTTAGTGTTAGGTTATTTAAGGGGGGTTTGGGTTAGATTAGGGGTATGTGGGTGGTGGGTTGTAATGTTGGGGGGGGGGGTATTGTATGTTTTTTTTTACAGGCAAAAGAGCTGAACTTCTTGGGGCATGCCCCGCAAAGGGCCCTGTTCAGGGCTGGTAAGGTAAAAGAGCTTTTAACTTTAGTAATTTAGAATAGGGTAGGGCATTTTTTATTTTGGGGGTCTTTGTTATTTTATTAGGGGGCTTAGAGTAGGTGTAATTAGTTTAAAATTGTTGTAATATTTTTCTTATGTTTGTAAATATTTTTTTATTTTTTGTAACTTAGTCCTTTTTTATTTTTTTGTACTTTAGTTAGTTTATTTCATTGTAGTTATTTGTAGATATTGTATTTAATTAATGTATTGATAGTGTACTGTTAGGTTTAATTGTAGGTAATTATAGGTATTTTATTTAATTAATTTAATGATAGTATAGTGTTAGGTTTAATTGTAACTTAGGTTAGGATTTATTTTACAGGTAATTTTGTAATTATTTTAACTAGGTAGCTATTAAATAGTTCTTAATATTTAATAGCTATTGTACCTGGTTAAAATAATTACAAAGTTGCCTGTAAAATAATATCCTAATCCCTAAAATAGCTACAATGTAATTATAATTTATATTGTAGCTATATTAGGATTTATTTTACAGGTAAGTATTTAGCTTTAAATAGGAATAATTTATTTAATAACAGTTAATTAATTTCGTTAGATTAAAATTATATTTAATTTAGGGGGGTGTTAGTGTTAGGCTTACCTTTAGGGTTAATACATTTATTAGAATAGCGGTGAGCTCCGGTCGGCAGATTAGGGGGTTAATAATTTAAGTTAGGTGTCGGCGATGTTAGGGAGGGCAGATTAGGGGTTAATACTATTTATTATAGGGTTAGTGAGGCGGATTAGGGGTTAATAACTTTATTATAGTAGCGGTGCGGTCGCCACTCGGCAGATTAGGGGTTAATAAGTGTAGGCAGGTGGATGGCGACGTTGAGGGGGGCAGATTAGGGGTTAATAAATATAATATAGGGGTCGGCGGTGTTAGGGGCAGCAGATTAGGGGTACATAAGGATAACGTAGGTGGCGGCGCTTTGCGGTCGGCAGATTAGGGGTTAATAAGTGTAGGTAGCTGGCGGCGGCGTTGTGGGGGGCAGATTAGGGGTTAATAAATATAGTATAGGGGTCGGCGGTGTTAGGGGCAGCAGATTAGGGGTACATAAGGATAACGTAGTTGGCGGTCGGCAGATTAGGGGTTAAAAAAAATTAATCAAGTTGCGGCGATGTGGGGGGACCTCGGTTTTAGGGGTACATAGGTAGTTTATGGGTGTTAGTGTACTTTAGAGTACAGTAGTTAAGAGCTTTAATAAACCGGCGTTAGCCCAGAAAGCTCTTAAACTACTGACTTTTTTCCTCGCGGCTGGAGTTTTGTTGTTAGATTTCTAACGCTCACTTCAGACACGACTCTAAATACCGGAGTTAGAAAAATCCCATTGAAAAGATAGGATACGCAATTTACGTAAGGGGATCTGCGGTATGGAAAAGTCGCGGCTGAAAAGTGAGCGTTAGACCCTTTTTTGAGTGACTCCAAATCCCGGAGGTAGCCTAAAACCAGCGTTAGGAGCCTCTAACGCTGGTTTTCACGGCTACCGCCAAACTCTAAATGTAGGCCTAAGATAGCTCTTTTACTACAAAACAAAACAAACAACCCCTACCGGTATACAAACCCCCACCCCCCAACCCACAAAATAAAATAAAGTTAAACCTAATCTACCCATTGCCCTGAAAAGGAAATTTGTATGGGCATTGCCCTTAAAATGGCATTTAGCTCTTTTGCTGCCCAAGCCCTAATCTAAAAATAAAAACCCACCTGATTTATGAGGGCAAGTGGAGATGTAATGCGCAACTTGAGCATGTTTTAGCTAGTTCCTGAGTCTACTGATGCTTATTTCAACAAATTTGTTTCCATCTGTAAATCTAGCCAGGGGGAGGGTATGGTCCCACTCTTTAAGTCTACTATAACCACTGTCCAACACTCCAACCAGCTCTGCATTTAAGGGTATTGGGACAAGTGGAGAGCGAACATGTGTGATGTTGTTCTTTGCCGCTAGTATAGGATCCCATATGTGGAAAAGTTGTTTATGCATATCTAAGGCTGAACATAGAGGGGTGTAAGGCCTTTTGGAAACCCAACATAATGCTCCTACAATTGTCAGGATTCCATTCCAGCTTTTCCTTCTCACCTAAGCTTACCTGCCCTTGCTTTTACCACTCCCCTATTTAAGGCATCACAGCACCTTGAACAGGTGCTTAGTTATTGTTGATTTGTAGCTAGAAGCTATGCCAAAATTCTACCTGACTCCTTACTGAGGATTAAGCAAGGATTACAATTTATTCCAAAGAACTAAAGATTTATTTGAAGGCTCTTTCTATTCACTGTAGCTTGCTTGAAGTGCTGCAGCGCTTGTTTGGATTTCCTTATTCATTTTACCTGAAGGTGATTTCCAGCGTCAGCGCAATTTCTCAAGTAAAATTCACAAGCTACAAACTGGGACATTTCGCTGTTTCAATCTGCATTAAGTATTGAGGATTACTTGGGACTTACTAAATATCTACTTGTTAACTTATATTCCTGTAACGCCTCTGACGTCACTCCTCTGTAGATGAAAACTGGACACTCGGATTTCATTCGCTGTAAAGTATAAGCTATAATAAAACTCCTTACAAGTGAGTGCTCTGTCTCTATCAATATTTTAAAGGGAACTAAACAAATTCTCTCTGTGCATTCAATTGCGAGGATAAAGGCAACTAGAAATGAAAAGAACAGGTTCTCATACATAATAGAAACCTGCTTATGCAAAGTCTGATACTTTCATCTCACCTAAAGTACTATTTCTCAAAGGACTGTTTCATCTTATAATTTACAGACTTCTCATTTAATTAAATTCACTTATGTCACTCTGAGCTCATCTCTCATATAAGGACAGAGACTAAAGTGATACATTCACTCATTTTTTGATAAATAGATCTGCAAGTTGAGATCCATAAATTCTTTTAACTGTGTCAACTGCTGACACTTTACGCAGAGTCTCACAGAATAACTAAGCCTAAAAATAATAAATGGATCCAGTAGATCTACCACAAGTAGTCTACAACCTCTCTCAAAGAGTTGACCAACTCAGCCAAGGGTTGCGGGGAACTTCAGGTGGAGAATGAAACACTGCACAAAGTAATCAAGGATACAACCACTTCCAGGACTCCACCTTCTGATCAATCTCCCTGAACCTTCTGTTTCCCCACCTGATCTATTCTATGGAGATAGAAGTCAGTACAGACATTTCAAGAATGCTTGTCTCCTTATGTTCCATCTGAAAGCCAGGACCTATCCCAATGACGAGGTCAAGGTACTTACTCTAATATCATACCTCAGAGCTGAACCTAGGGTTTGGGCTGACACCCTATATGAAACACGTAACCCTGTGTTATCCACTCTAAATACTTTTCTCACAGCCATGGATGAATACTATGCAGACACCAATCTCCAACTCAGTGCTGAAGGGAAAATGAGAAAGTTAAAGCAAGGAACTAGACCAGTCGAATTATATATCACTGAATTTAAGCAATTTGCGACCGACTCGCAATGGAATGAAATAGCCTTGAGGAACCAGTTTAGATTAGGCCTCTCTGAGCCCCTTAAAGATGAACTCGCCAGAGTTGTTCTACCGGATACACTGGAGACACTTATGAAATTAAGCATTCAGATAGACCGAAGACTTCGGGAAAGGAAAAGCGAACGTCCACAATCAAGAAATGCCTTACAAAAAATCCACTATACCACCTCCACATAGCTCAGCTATCTCTCCTAATCAAAGTGAAGCCATGGACATAGGGTTCATTCGTGGACCCTTGACAGCTGAAGAATGTTCAAGATGTAGGAACAAAGGCCTATGCATGTACTGTGGTATGGCAAACCACACTGTTAGAGACTGTCCAAACCTTGAAAGGAATAAAACTCGTAAGTGCTCTCCTTTCATAACTTCTCTTATCATGCATAATAAACCTTCTCACTTTAGTCTTTTACTCTCTTTACAGTGGGAGCAAAGGCTGCTGAAGAAAGAAGCAATCATTGATACTGGGGCCCAAGGAAATTATATTGATCACACACTTGTAACCTTAAATAAAATACCACTAATTAAAAAAATAAACCCTGTGTCTATCCGTGTTGTAGATGGTTCAGAAATCTCCTCTGGTCAATCACACACCACACCATCCCTATTTTGGTTACAATTCAAGGTTCTCACCAAGAATACATTACATTTGATGTGATTCTCTCCCCATTATTTCCAATTGTATTGGGGTTGCATTGGCTACAATTACATGAACCCTCAATAGATTGGAAAACCTTACAAGTAGATTGGATTCCTCTTATTGCAAGCAGACTTGCTACCAACACTCTTTAACTTCTCTCTTGCACTTCAATGAAGTACTATCAGAACCAGATTTAACCCCAATCCCAGAGGTATACTCTAAGTTCTCGGAAGAATTTAGTAAGAAAGAGGCTGAGACGTTACCTCCACATCGTCCATACGATTGTCCTATAGAACTAAAACCTGGGACCACACCACCCTGTGGACGTCTTTACTCCCTTAGCAAACCCAGAATTGGACCATCTTAAGGAGTATTTAGAAGAAAACCTGCGTAAAGGCTTTATACGTCCTTCAGTCTCACCAGCCGCATCCGGCATGTTCTTCGTCCGGAATAAGGACCAATCTCTACGTCCAATTATTGATTATAGAGATCTGAATAACATCACTGTGAAGAACAGATACCCACTTCCCTCATCCCTGAATTGATAGAAAGACTACAGGATGCGAAGATCTACACAAAATTAGATTTGCGAGGAGCATATAACTTGATTCGCATCAGAGAGGGGGATGAGTGGCTCACGGCCTTTAGGACAAGATATGGGTTGTACGAATATTTAGTTATGCCCTTCGGGTTGACAAATGCCCCAGCAACCTTTCAATATTTTATTAATGATGTTTTCAGAGACCTACTGGATATCTGTGTTGTTGTTTACCTCGACGACATCTTAATATATTCATCCTCCCTGGAGGAACATATAAAGCATGTTAGTTGGGTCCTTTCCCGTCTACAAGTACATCGCCTTTATGCAAAGGCTGAAAAATGTCTATTCCATACACAAGACATCACGTTCCTTGGATATCGTATCAGTCCAAAAGGTATACCGATGCAACAAGATAAGGTAGATGCAGTCAAACAGTGGCCACAACCCTCAACTAGGAAGCATCTGCAACGATTCTTAGGCTTCAGCAACTATTATAGAAAATTTATTAAGAATTATTCCAAGATAGTAAAACCTCTCACAAAACTAACCAGTTCTAACATACCTTACAGATGGAATGATCAAGCTAACCAAGCCTTCCTTTTCCTAAAAGATGCATTCACTTCTGCACCTATACTAAGTTTTCCGAACTCCACACTTCAGTTCATTTTAGAAGTGGATTCCTCAGAGTACGCTGTGGGAGCAGTCTTATCACAACGGAAAACCTTGATTTCACCCCTCCATCCAGTTGCCTTCTATTCAAGCACTTTATCTCCAGCAGAGATAAATTATCCCATCGGGGAAAAGGAGCTCTTGGCCATCAAAAGGGCTTTCGAACATTGGAGGCATCTTTTAGAGGGCACCAAAGAACCGATTATCATATATACGGATCACCGCAACCTGGAATACCTGCAGAAGAACAAGTCTCTTTCTAGTAGACAAGTCAGGTGGAACCTCTACTTCAGTCGCTTCAATTACCAGATAATTTACAGACCAGGATCACGAAATGGAAAAGCAGACGCCCTTTCAAGAATGGTAGACAAACCACCTTCATTCACCTCTCCCACCTTCCATGATTCCACCTGAAAGATTCCTCGGAGCTATGACAGTTCTAGAAAGTGATATCCAAGTAGCTTTGAAAAAATGACAAACAGATACCTTATGACAAACCTTTCTTTCTACAAGGACTTGTATTTCCTCGGAAACAGACTCTACATACCTGATTCACTGAGGTCTCAACTGATAAGAGATTTCCATGAACCACCCTTATCAGGACATGCAGGTATCAGAAGAACGCTTGGAATTACTACAAAGACATTATTGGTGGTCCTAACATGTTCGTTAGCGTACAGAATTACGTAAGGTCATGCAATATCTGTTCCACTTCAAAAGCAGAAAAGAAACCACCATATGGTTACCTTATGCCAATGCCCATTCCAGACTCTCCATGGAACCATTTAGGAATGGACTTCATTGTTGATTTACCGCTCAGTGCTGGAAAAAATACCATCCTAGTCATAACAGATCTCTTGACTAAGATGGCACACTTCATTCCCTTTCATAAGATCCCCTCTTCTCTTGAGACTGCACATCTTTTCCTTGATAATGTGGTTCGTCTTCATGGTCTTCCTTCTATCTTAACTACTGACAGAGGTAGTCAGTTCACTTCCCGATTTTGGAAACATCTCACAACAGCTTTACAAATAGATCATCGTCTATCTACATCCTATCACCCACAAACAAATGGGCAATCAGAGAGAATAAACCATTGGTTGGAACAATATTTAAGATGTTATTGTGCATACCACCAACAAGACTGGATCAAATTTTTGAGTATGGCTGAGTTTTCATATAACAACACCCTAAATTCATCTTCTAAAATGACACCTTTCTATGCTAATTATACATATCATCCACGCTTGTCGTTCAATTATTCCGGTGTTGAAGATATACCCTCTGTTGACGACTTAATACGTAAATTGACAGAAAATTATCTTTCATTGAAGAAAAACCTGCAACAGGCTCAAGCTTCCCAAAAGCGCTTTTATGACCTTAGGAGAAGACCCTCACCTCATTACTCTGTTGGCGACAGAGTTTGGCTTTCCACTAAGTATTTACGTCTTCAGGTACCTAGCAAAAAACTTGCCTCTCTTTTATCGGTCCATTTGCTATTTCAAGAATCATAAATGCAAATGCTGTAGTTCTTGACCTTCCACCTTCCCTGAAGATTCACCTTCATTTCATGTGTCTCTCCTGAAACCTCTTACTTCTTCAGATGCAACTGATCAGATACTCCCACCAAATTCTACCATCTTGGATGCGGATTCATTCGAAGTACAAGATATCTTGGGTTCCAGGATTGTCAACGGGGTTATTCAATATCTCATCCGTTGGAAGGGGTTTTTCGCCTGATGATGACACTTGGGAACCTTCAACCAATGTCTCTGCTCCTAGGCTGGTGGCTCGCTTCCATAGACGTTACCCTCAAAGACCTAAACCCCAAGCCGAGGGTCGGCTTGCTTGAAGGGGGGGATCTGTCAGGATTCCATTCCAGCTTTTCTTTCTCACCTAAGCTTACCTGCCTTGCTTTTACCACTCCCCTATTTAAGGCATCACAGCACCTTGAACAGGTGCTTAGTTATTGTTGATTTGCAGCTAGAAGCTATGCCAAAATTCTACCTGACTCCTTACTGAGGATTAAGCAAGGATTACAATTTATTCCAAAGAACTAAAGATTTATTTGAAGGCTCTTTCTATTCACTGCAGCTTGCTTGAAGTGCTGCAGCGCTTGTTTGGATTTCCTTATTCATTTTACCTGAAGGTGATTTTCCAGCGTCAGCGCAATTTCTCAAGTAAAATTCACAAGCTACAAACTGGGACATTTCGCTGTTTCAATCTGCATCAAGTATTGAGGATTACTTGGGACTTACTAAATATCTACTTGTTAACTTATAACACTGATAACGCACTGTCGCCTAACGGAACTTGGCCACGCCCACCAACTATTACCGTGACACTCCACAAAGCTTCAACCGGAGCCACAAGCCGACTCTGATTAAACAACTCACTTGCTCATCGCAACTGTAGCAAGCTATCTTTTGATATACAGACCGCATAGCTCCGGTAACTATTCCCTGTAACGCCTCTGACGTCACTCCTCTGTAGATGAAAACTGACACTCGGATTTCATTTGCTGTAAAGTATAAGCTGTAATAAAACTCCTTACAAGTAAGTGCTCTGTCTCTATCAATATTTTAAAGGGAACTAAACAAATTCTCTCTGTGCATTCAATTGCGAGGATAAAGGCAACTAGAAATGAAAATAACAGGTTCTCATACATAAAAGAAACCTGCTTATGCAAAGTCTGATACTTTCATCTCACCTAAAGTACTATTTCTCAAAGGACTGTTTCATCTTATAATTTACAGACTTCTCATTTAATTAAATTCACTTATGTCACTCTGAGCTCATCACTCATATAAGCACAGAGACTAAAGTGATACATTCACTCATTTTTTGATAAATAGATCTGCCAGTTGAGATCCATAAATTCTTTTAACTGTGTCAACTGCTGACACTTTACGCAGAGTCTCACACCAAATCTAGTACCCTCTGTAGGGTAATCACTGTGTGGTAGTCTTTTATATTGGGTAACCCCAACCCACCTGTTGCTGTTGATCGGTAAAAGGAGTTTCTGTTAATACAGAGTTTGTGTTTGCCCAAATAAAAGTGTTGCTAATGGTTTTTAGTTGATGTATATACCAATTTGGGAGTGAAATCGGGATAGATTGCAGAATATATAGAATTTTAGGCAAAGTGGACATTTTGATGGACTGTATTCTACCCCACCAAGAGATCGGCTTGACCGCTCAATTAGCTAGTTCCTTTTGTGTGTTGTTTAATAAAAGTTTGTAGTTTCTATCAAAAAGGGTAGAATGGTTAGAGGATGAGAGCGATTCCTAGGTATTTAACTGAATCTTTCTGAAGTTTGAGAGAGTTACTTTGTTTAGGTGAGCAAATTCATTATTGGTCATGGACACATTCAGGATCTCCGATTTTTGAACATTAACCGAAAAGTTAGAAAAGCCACCAACTGTCTCAAGTTCCTTTAGGATTTCTGGGATAGAGGTGTCTGTGGATGTAACAGAAAACAAAATAACATCGGCATATTGGGCTATTTTGAATTCATGAGGGCCAATAGTTATTCCTTTGAAATCTTGGTTCTTTCTAATATATGCGGCTAACACCTCCATGGACATCCTATCGACTCCAAGGTGGCTTTGAGAAACTTTCAATTAATGTGGTCAAAGGTCTTTTCTGCATCTATGGTGATAAAGACCAACTTTATCTTGCATAGCTTACTATGAGAAGCTATCAGCAAGGCACTTATATGGTGTTGTCCCTCGCCTCTTGGCAAGGGACAAACCCCACCTGGTCTGTGTGGATTAGGTCTTGTATGATACAGTTTATACATTTGGAAAGGATTTTGCCCAGTATTTTTATGTCAGAATGTAATAGGGAGATGGCTCTATAGCTGCCTGGGTCCTCAGGGTGTTTATTTGGTTTTAAAAATAACTGTTATGTGCGCTTCTTGCACCAATGGGGATAGTTTGTGATTGTCATCTAAGGTATGAAATAAGTTAAAAAGATGTGGTGCTAACAGGGTTTTGTAAGTTTTTTGTAATATGAATTTGTTAGGCCATCCGGGCCTGGGCTTTTCCCTTGCGTTAAATCGTTAATGGCTTTAATGATTTCTGCTAATGTTATTGGTTCTTCCAACTTATCCGTTTGAGTTGTATTTAATATATTTAATCCTTGCTCCTTCAATTAATTTTTCTATATGTGTAATATGGGTAGACGAGGGGTCTTCTGGAAGATTATATAGCTGTTTATAGTAAGTTTTTTTACTGTCATGTAATGATAGCCCTTCTTTTGATTTTAGTTTATAAATGTGTGTTTTTATTGCTTTTTGCCCTGAGGGCCCTCGCCAGCAGTGAACCTGAGCGATTTCCCTCATGAAAGAATATTTTTTAGAAAAAGAGCTTTCCTTTGAGCTTCCTTTGTGAGAAAAGAATTGAAATATTTTCTAGCTTTATTTAAGGCTGTCTGGATTTGGATATCCTTTGGTTTTTGTTTATGCTGCATTTCTAAAGTGTTATGGCAAGATGTTTATTAGCTGATTGCTAAGTTGAGTGCTTTTCTTAGTTTAACTCTTTGTTTCATATATTCACCCCTAATTACAGTTTTGTGTGCATCCCCATAAGGTGAGTGGTGAAATTTCAGGTAGATCGTTATGGAGAAAGTATTCCTGTAGCGTTTGGTGTATTTTTTGATGTGTGGGGACATGTCATAGGAGTGATTCATCCAGTCGCCAGATGAATGGGTCAAGAGGGCAGGCAAGCCAATCCATGGATAGGGTGAGCATAGAATGTTCCGACCATGCTGATGTCAGAGTCTTTAGCTTGACCAATGCTTAATTGGTCTACAAAAATATAATCCATGCAAGTGTATTGGGACCATGTGTATTAAAAAAAGGAGTAATTGCATTGAGTAGGGTGTTGGACTCTCCAAATGTCCACTAAGCCCAAATTTTTAAGGAAGTTAAAAATTATATTTGAAGGCCTGGCTGAAGGACTTTGTGTTGAGGAAGTGGTGTCTAATTTTGGTTTCTAGGATGACATTAAAGTCAGCTCCTACAATCAGCGATCCCTTACTGTGTTCTGCAATTAGGGAGATTAATTTCTTTAAAAAAGGATCTTTTCTAGTGTAGGGTGCATATACGTTTACAAAGGCTACTGGTTTCTGAAAAAGTAATCCCACCAAATTCAGAATTTTACCCTCCTTATCTATTACTTTGTTAGTCAATTGGAACCTTATATCTTTGTGGAACAGAGTTCCAACTCCATTTTTTTTGTGGTTGTGAAATTAAAAAATCCCGACATGGTTGGACATAGAGGCGAATTTAGGTTCAGCTGTATTTAAAACGTGGGTTTCCTGTATAATTACTATTGAATTTCTATTTTTTTCAAACCATTTTAAGGCTACAAACCTCTTTGTGGGGGAATTAAGTCCTTTAGCATTTTGTGAAAGGAAATTGATCAATTTATGGGCCATAATTATACAACGTTTTGTGTCTTGTTCTGTATGTGCGTTTCTTACCCTGTTGTATTTGTTTGAGTCTTTTCAGTGGTCTCCTCCCTCCATAGGAAAGGGGATGGGAAGAGGTAGGTATCAGAAGAGCTTGTAGAGAAAGATTGTTGCGGACAATCTGAGTGAACATATAAACATTAGTACACAATAATCAACAATCAAAACAAAAACAAGTAAACATCACATGAACTTTGTTCCTACTAAGGAAAAAGAAAAAAAACCCACATGTTAGGATTGTGTGGCAGTAGTGAGGAGATAAACATCAAATCATGTTTCTTCTCCTGAGAAGTAGAGGTTTGTTTTTGTTGAAATAGGATATTTATATATGAAAAGAAAAAACAAAAAAAACAAACACATTTTATGCTAAAAGTTATGCAAGCAAGGGATTACATTCTCATTGTAATCATAGAACAGAGAATTCATCTGGAGATGGTGGACCATTCAAGGCGTTGAGGTTTAGGCTTCTGTGTGACGGACAATCTCTGTTCTGCGAATAAGGATGGCAGAGAGGGTGTGGGTATGTTCAGGTTAGCTAATGTATATAAAGGGAATATAGAGTACTGGCGCTCTGGGCAAGGGGTAAAGAAATTAATTTGAAACCTGTCTATGAGGATATTTCGCAGTGAGATCTGGTTTTGTAGTATGAGTGAAAAACACTCCAAATGTCTGCGTGTTTGAATCTCATATAGGGGTGCCTAATATTGCAATCATAATACAGTAGATGTGTACTAATAATAATAAATAAGTAAATCAATGATAATAATAATATTGAACTAAAATAAGTGATCAATTAGAATATATAGTCAGTAGTCTAGAATAAGTATTTAAGATTATCTTGAAAAAAGCAGATTACAAAAATACATACACTTTAATAGTAACCATATAAAAATATATCAATATCACAGATGTAGAATGCATGTATAATTAAAACATTGAAACATTTCATCAATGAACAAATCAAATAAGCAAACAAAAAGAAAAAGATAAACAGTGATACAAGGAAAAATAATAGTACTGTACCTGATATATAAATAACAACTAATATTCATATAGCACCAATCTAATACCAATAAAATTGAAAAACGAGAATAGGTGTAAGTGTAAAAGGGCATAAGGATATATCTACACACACTGGACATCCAGGAGATAAAAATCTATCAAAGAGAATACTATCGGCTAGATCGCGGGTTTTTGTCGGTAAGGCTTGCGGGGCTATCGCTCCTTTTTTTCACCGCTCCCTTAAGCCAACGCTGGTATTACGAGTTTTCTTTAAGCCGGCGTTAGCCTCAGAAAAGTGAGCGTTGAGCAAAATTTAGCTCCACATCTCACTGTAATACCAGCATTGCTTACGGGTAGCGGTAAACTGTCAAAACGTGCTCGTGCACGATTTCCCCATAGGAAACAATGGGGCTGAGCTGGGTGAAAAAAACCTGCAAACAAGCAGCGTTCAGCTCCTAACGCAGCCCCATTGTTTCCTATGGGGAAATAAAAGTTATGTCTGCACCTAACGCCCTAACATGAACCCCGAGTCTAAACACCCCCTAATCTTACACTTATTAACCCCTAATCTGCCACCCCCGACATTGTCGCCACCTGCATTATACTATTAACCCGTAATCTGCTGCTCCGGACTCCGCCGCCACCTGCATTATACTAATGAACCCCTAATCTGCTGCCCCTAACATCGCAAACCCTACATTATATTTTCTTAACCCCTAATCTGCCCACCCCCAACGTCGCCGCAACTATATTAAATTTATTAACCCCTAATCTGTCTCCGCCACTATAATAAAGTCTAACCCAAACCCTAACACCCCCTAACTTAAATATATTTTAAATTAAACTAAATTAATTTAACATAATTAAATAAATTAATCCTATTAAAACTAAATACTTACCAATAAAATAAACCATAAGCTAGCTACAATATAACTAATAGTTACATTGTAGCTAGTTTAGGATTTATATTTATTTTACAGGCAACTTTGTATTTATTTTAACTAGGTAGAATAGTTATTAAATAGTTATTAACTATTTAATAACTACCTAGCTAAAATAAGTACAAAATTACCTGTAAAATAAATCCTAACCTAAGTTACAATTACACCTAACACTACACTATCATTAAATAAATTACCTAAACTACCTACAATTAATTACAATTAAATTAAATAAACTAAATTACGAAAAAAACAAACACTAAATTACAGAAAATCAAAAAAGATTTACAAGAATTTTAAACTAATTACACCTAATCTAATCCCCCCTAATAAAATAAAAATGCCCCACAAAATAATAAATTTCCCTACCCTATACTAAATTACAAATAGCCCTTAAAAGGGCCTTTTGCGGGGCATTGCCCCAAAGTAATCAGCTCTTTTACCTGTAAAATAAAAATACAATACCCCCAACCTTGCAACCCACCACCCACACGCCCCTACTCTAAAACCCACCCAATCCCCCCTTAAAAAAACCTAACACTTACCCCCTTAAGATAACCCTACCTTGAGCCGTCTTCACCCAGCCAGGCACAAGTGGTACTCCAGGGGGTCCAAAGTCTTCATCCGATCGGGGCAGAAGAGGTCCTCCAGACGGCAGAAGGCTTCATCCAGGCTGCGCCTTCTATCTTCATCCTTCCCGGAGCGGAGCGGGTCCATCTTCAGTCCAGCCGACACGGAGCATCCTCTACAAACGAAGTCCTAACGAAGAATGAAGGTTCCTTTAAATGACGTCATCCAAGATGGCGTTATATGTTATTGTCACTATTGCTATATTGCCTAAGTTGTTAAAGTTCAGACTGTTTTTCTTTTATATACTGCATATGCTATATTATCATATAAGTAATAAGACGCTAATTCTGTTAATTCACCAAGGGGTCCAAGAGCGACCTCCCTGTAACTACCATCATTTCTGCCTACAATGTACTAGTTGGTCCAAAAGTGATGTGTACAATAGTTACTTCATAGCTTTATACAAAAAAAAAAATTGGTCTGTTTATCCCACATACTCTGCATATGCCGTATTAACAATAAAGAATTAACAGTCGCTAATGTATCCTATTATTACATCAAGAGGCCCAAGAGTGGCCTCCCTGTAACTATAATTAGCGATATTCTTATAAATTAGTTGGTTCAAAAGTGACCTATGCAGTAGTTACCTCATAGTTATATTTTAAAAAAGAAAATAGAGGTTTCATTTAGGGTTGTTCACTAAGTCTAACAGCTTTTCAGGCATTCATTGCTTCTAAGGAACTCTTGTTATGGGCATTGAGCACTCAGTCTAATACTCCCTCCCCGTTATATTTAGTGTAAGAACCTGCCTTCAACCATTATGGGGAGTGATGGAGTCTGTCAATCCATATATATTTTCTTTGCAATTAACTAGTTATTGTATCAACGCCTCCTTTATTCCCACTTCATTCCATGGGTTTGTAAATGATACTCATTGTACTATGTGCCCTAAATGTTTTTGCCTGAAAATCTTTTGAACATTTCTGTCCTCTGTGAACGACTGTAAAATTCTTGTTTTAATGTATAAAAGTCTTAATAAAAGATTATAAATATAAAAAGCCCCCCCCAAAATAAAAAAAACCCTAGCTTACAATAAACTAACACTAGCCCTTAAAGGGAATTGCCCTAAAGAAATCAGCTCTTTTTCCTGTAAAAAAATACAAAGACCCCCCCAACAGTAAAACCCACCACCCAACCAACCCCCCCAAAATAAAAAACCTAACTCTGAAAAAAACCTAGTCTACCCATTGTCCTGAAAAGGGCATGTGTATGGGCATTGCCCTTAAGAGGGTATTCAGCTCTTTTTCTTGCCCTTATAAGGGCATTCAGCTCTTTTAAGACAAGCCCAAACCCTAATCTAAAGAAAAACCTTAAAAAAAACCTAACACTAACCCCTCTTTAGGTACTTACAGTTGCTGAAATACGGCTTTGAACGATCTTCATCCCAGCGGCTCCATCTTCATCAGGTGGATCCATCTTTATCCATCGCGGGGACCGGCATCTTCTTCATCCATGCAGAGGCATAGCGGTCGATGCCAAGAGGCGGAGGTCCTTGCGAAAGTCCAAGGCGGTGGTCCAGGCGAAGGTCCAAGGCAGAGGTCCAGGCAGAGGTCTAAGTGGAGGTCCATCAATCCGATGGGGAGTTCCACTTCATGCAATCGTTCACCGCACATTGAGGATTGAAATGCACGATACCCCTTTTATACTGGGGGAACCATTGCCATTCCTATTGGCTGAAAATTTTAAATCAACCAATAGGAATTAGGGCTGCTAAAATCCTTTTGGCTGTTCAAATCAGCCAATAGGATTTATGCAGCTCTCATTCCTATTGGCTGATTCAAATCAAAATAATTTGTTTGTTATTTTGTGTAATGATTTTTTTTTCTTTTTATGTGTTTTTTTTTTTTTTAGAATAGCCATTTTTTATTTTTAATGGGCAGCAAAAGAGCTGAATGCCCTTTAAAGGGCAATGTCCATACAAATGCCCTTTTCAGGGCAATGGGTAGATTAGGTTTTACTTTATTTTTATTTTGTGGGTTTGGTGGGTGGGGGTTTGTATACTGTTAGGAGGTGTTTGTTTTTCTTTTGTAGGAAAAGAGTTGATTTCTTTAGGGCAATGTCCTACAAAAAGGCTCTTTTAAGGGCCCTTGGTAGTTTATTATAGATTATGTTTTTTTATTTTGGGGTGGGTTTAGAATAGGAATCATTTTTATTGTTTTGGAAAATTTTGTTTGTTATTTTTTGTAATGGTAGGATTTTTTTATTTTTTGTATTTTATTTTGTAATTTTAGTGTTTTTTATTTTTGTAATGGTAGGTTTTTTATTTTTGTAATATTAGATTTTAGTGTAAGGCAGCTTAGGTTTTATTTTACAGGTAAGTTTGTATTTATTTTAACTAGGTAGTTAGTAAAAAGTTAATAACTATTTACTAACTAGTCTACCTAGTTAAAATAAATACAAACTTACCTGTGAAATAAAAACTTAAGCTAGCTACAATATAACTATTATTTATATTGTAGCTAGCTTAGGTTTCATTTTTATTTCACAGGTTAGTATGTATTTAGTTTTAAATAGGTATTATTTAGTTACTAATTGTAACTTTAATTTATCTTTATTTTAATTATATTAAAGCTAGGGGGTGTTAGGTTTAGGATTAGGGTTAGGTTTAGGGTTACGGTTAGGGTTAGATTTAGGGGTTAATATAGTTTAATTTAGGTTGTTGCGATGTGAGGGGCTGGCGGTTTAGGGGTTTATAAGTTATTTTTAGTGGTAGTGATGTGGGAGGTCAGAGGTTTAGGGGTTAATAACTTTATTTAGTGTGGGCGATGTTAGGGTTAATAACTTTAGTATAGTGACAGCAATATCGGGAGCGGCAGATTAGGGGTTAATAACATTATATAGGTGTCGGCGATGTTGGGAGCAGCAGATTAGGGGTGTTTAGACGTGGGGTTTATGTTAGGTTGTTAGGTTTAAATGTAACTTTTTCTCCCCATAGACATCAATGGGGTTGCGTTACAGAGCTTTTAATTACGCAATCGCAGGTGTCAGGTTTTTTCTAACACACTCTTCCCATTGATGTCTATGGGGAAAGCGTGCATGAGCACGTCAAAGCAGCGCTTGTATTTTGTGCTGTATGGAGCTCAACGCAACCATATCGCATGCACAAGCCGGCTTTTCAAAAACTCGTAATGACAGCGCTATGGAGGGTGAAATAACGCAACTTTTGTTGCGTTGGTTTCCCAACCTCTATAGCGCAAAACTTGTAATCTAGGTGATTGTTAATAAAGAACAACAAAAAATGTGTAATAATTTATAGGATTGGGGGATTGTGTGTATGTTGTAATTGCATGCAGTGTGTTAAATGTATATATTATAATGTAAAATAATATATTATGGGCTAAATTACAAGTGGCGCGCTAACTGTTGTGCACAAGTGTTATCGTTTTTTACAGCTTTTTGTGTGCATCAGAAATAGCACAAGTTGATACTAAACATGACTGCGAGAGAGCAATCGTATTTTAGGCTCGTTGGGTTAGGGCGACTGAGACATTGCGTAGAAGGGTAAGTTCCACTAAACATAAATACATAAAAAATTACAGTTACACTAACATTTAGTGACATAAATATTAAAAACTAAGTTATAATGGGTCAAATGTATATGGTATATGACATGGTGTTTGACTGCAAAAGGCTATTATGTAAAAATACATACATATACATGTCTAAATATGTGTATGTATGTACAGTATGTATATATATATATATATATATATATAGATATATATACATATATATTTATGTGTATGTGTGTACATACAGGGAGTGCAGAATTATTAGGCAAAAACCATGTTCTCAATGAACCCAAAAAACTAATTAATATCAAAGCTGAATAGTTTTGGAAGTAGTTTTTAGTTTGTTTTTAGTTATAGCTATTTTAGGGGGATATCTGTGTGTGCAGGTGACTATTACTGTGCATAATTATTAGGCAACTTAACAAAAAACAAATATATACCCATTTCAATTATTTATTTTTACTAGTGAAACCAATATAACATCTCAACATTCACAAATATACATTTCTGACATTCAAAAACAAAACAAAAACAAATCAGTGACCAATATAGCCACCTTTCTTTGCAAGGACACTCAAAAGCCTGCCATCCATGGATTCTTTCAGTGTTTTGATCTGTTCACCATCAACATTGCGTGCAGCAGCAACCACAGCCTCCCAGGACACTGTTCAGAGAGGTGTACTGTTTTCCCTCCTTGTAAATCTCACATTTGATGATGGACCACAGGTTCTCAATGGGGTTCAGATCAGGTGAACAAGGAGGCCATGTCATTAGATTTTCTTCTTTTATACCCTTTCTTGCCAGCCACGCTGTGGAGTACTTGGACGCGTGTGATGGAGCATTGTCCTGCATGAAAAATCATCATGTTTTTCTTGAAGGATGCAGGCTTCTTCCTGTACCACTGCTTGAAGAAGGTGTCTTCCAGAAACTGGCAGTAGGACTGGGAGTTGAGCTTGACTCCATCCTCAACCCGAAAAGGCCCCACAAGCTCATCTTTGATGATACCAGCCCAAACCAGTACTCCACCTCCACCTTGCTGGCGGGGAGTCGGACTGGAGCTCTCTGCCCTTTACCAATCCAGCCACGGGCCCATCCATCTGGCCCATCAAGACTCACTCTCATTTCATCAGTCCATAAAACCTTAGAAAAATCAGTCTTGAGATATTTCTTGGCCCAGTCTTGACGTTTCAGCTTGTGTGTCTTGTTCAGTGGTGGTCGTCTTTCAGCCTTTCTTACCTTGGCCATGTCTCTGAGTATTGCACACCTTGTGCTTTTGGGCACTCCAGTGATGTTGCAGCTCTGAAATATGGCCAAACTGGTGGCAAGTGGCATCTTGGCAGCTGCACGCTTGACTTTTCTCAGTTCATGGGCAGTTATTTTGCGCCTTGGTTTTTCCACACGCTTCTTGCGACCCTGTTGACTATTTTGAATGAAACGCTTGATTGTTCGATGATCACGCTTCAGAAGCTTTGCAATTTTAAGAGTGCTGCATCCCTCTGCAAGATATCTCACTATTTTTGACTTTTCTGAGCCTGTCAAGTCCTTCTTTTGACCCATTTTGCCAAAGGAAAGGAAGTTGCCTAATAATTATGCACACCTGATATAGGGTGTTTATGTCATTAGACCACACCCCTTCTCATTACAGAGATGCACATCACCTAATATGCTTAATTGGTAGTAGGTTTTCGAGCCTATACAGCTTGGAGTAAGACAACATGCATAAAGAGGATGATGTGGTCAAAATACTCATTTGCCTAATAATTCTGCACGCAGTGTATGTATTTATGTATGTGTTTTACTGTATATATAATGTACATATTTATATATACTGTACATATGTTATCTTTATTGTAAATATATATAATTATATAGATATATATATCTGTATATAGCTATACCTATATATCTATTCATATAGATATATAGCTTTAGCTATCTATTTTACATTGACATTATCAGAAATATATAGGAATATACACTCACCGGCCACTTTATTAGGTACACCTGTTCAATTGCTTGGGAACACAATTTGCTAATCAGCCCATCGCATGGCAGCAACTCAATGCTTTTAGGCATCTAGTTGTGGGGAAGATGACTTGCTGAAGTTCATACCAAGCATCAGAATGGGGAAGAAAGGGGATTTAAGTGACTTTGAACGGGGCATGGTTGTTGGTGCCAGACGGGCTGGTCCGAAGTATTTAAAAAACTGCTGATCTACTGGATTTTCACTCACAACCATCTCTAGGGTTTACAGAGAATCGTCCAAAAAAGACAAAATAAACAGTGAGCGTCAGTTGTGTGGACGAAAATTTCTTGTTGATGTCAGAGGTCAGAAAAGCAAGAGTAACTCAAACAACCACTCGTTACAACCAAGGTATGCAGAAAACCATCTCTGAATGCACAATACATTGAACCTTGATGCAGATGGGCTACAGCAGAAGAAGACCACACCAGGTACCACTCCAGTCAGCTAAGAACAGGAAACTGAGGCTAAAATTCGCACAGGCTCACCAAAATTGGACAACAGAAGATTGGAAAAACGTTGCCTGGTCTGATGAGTCTCGATTTCAGCTGTGATATTCAGATGGTAGGGTCAGAATTTGGCATAAACAACATCAAAACATGAATCCATCCTGCTTGTATCAATGGTTCAGGCTGGTGGTGGGGGTGTAATATTTTCTTTGCACACTTTGGGTCCCTTAGTACCAATTGAGCATTGTTTAAACGCAAAAGACCTACCTGAGTATTGTTGCTGACTATGTCCATCCCTTTATGACTACAGTGTACCCATCTTCTGATGGCTACTTCCAGCAGGATAATGCACCATGTCACAAAGCTCAAATAATCTCAAACTGGTTTCTTGAACATGACAATGAATTAACTCTACTCCAATGGCTTCCGCAGCCACCAGATCTCAATCCAATAGAACACTTTTGGGATGTAGTGGAACGGAAGATTCGCATTATGCATTTGCAGCCTACAAATCTGCAGCAACTGCATGATGCTATCATGTCAATATGGACCAAACTCTCTGAGGAATGTTTCCAACACCTTGTTGAATCTATGCCATGAATAATTAAGGCAGTTCTGAAGCCAAAAGAGGGTCCAACCCAGTACTAGCAAGGTGTACCTAATAAAGTGGCCGGTGAGTGTATATTCTATGTGAAGAACATAGTAATATAAAATATCTGCAACACGAATCGTGTTTTACACTTTAGGTTTAACGCGGTGTTGGGTTAGCACACATGAAGATTTACTAATCTCAAAGAGCATTTTTGAAATATGAAATATTAAAAAATATGAATAATTATTAAAAATAATTAAACATATTGTAAAAAAATTCCAATTAATACATAGTAAGTATATATATATATATATATATATATATATATATATATATAATGTTCCAACTTCATGCACTCACTCCAACAAGTTTTTATTTGCCTTGTGAGTCTCCTCCCTGAATTTATTCATATGCAAATTTCTCAATGATGAGGGCACTCACAGGACTTAATAATAAAGTAGTATTTTATTCATCGATATGTTACATCGACATGTGTCAAGGTCGACATTTCGGCTTAAACCCTAAGCAGTCTTCAAGACCATCTAAAATACAAACAATATATTACATTGTAGTATCTCATTAATATCAATACTTACTGACTATTTTATTATAACCATTGTAAACTCTTCACCTACATCTATGTTATGTTTCCCCACACTGAGTTAATCCCTAAGTGGTATCCCTTAAAATGTGACACACAGTGCATTCCTCATAATAACCTATATATTGATTTCTGCATTAGCATACATAATACAGCAATTGGCTCTAGACAACTGTAACACTAGCTAGTTACATCAAAGTTTAGCAAATCCATTAATTAAACCATCATCCAAATATTATAGCCCATGTAATTATAATGTATATTTTTACATGAACGTACCTTAGAACTTCAATGTTACAAACTCTGTGTCTGAACCACCATTAGAGAGAGCTGCTAGTTATCGTGTATGCAAGACAGACTTTTAATCAAGCCGCTTGTTTCTAATTGGCTATCGTGTCATATGATGCTCAAAATCAAGGCGTGTATCCAAAGTGCCGTGTATAGTATATAGCACTCATGCATGAGATACAGCCAGGAAAGCTTAAAAAATACAGCATTAGCCCTATACCAATAGTGGCAACAGTCAGTATTAGTATGTATGCCTAACATTGGCAGTGAATATGCTAATTATAAGCATCTTAAAAGACTTTCAAATTGAATAGGTTTACATAGACATACATGCTAAATATTAAGAGGGATTTACATAGCCATTTATTTCAAACAAATGATGGATCCATATATACAGTATATTGCTATGTACCACTTATAGAAAAAAAGGACACTGTTAATAAAACAATGAATAATCTAAATAGGTATTTAACCCTTTTGGAGCAAGTGTATCTAACCTATGTATCCATTGGGTTTCCATCTTAAATAGTTCTTCGTCTCTATTGCCACCCCCTTCAAAGTGGGGGTGATCGTGTCAATCACCATAGCTCGCAACTTAGCTACAGTGTGACCCATTTCTAAAAAATGCCTGGCTACTGGCTGATCACTTTTTTATCTTTCAATGCTGACCTGATTGCACTCTAATGATTTGCTAATCTCTCCTTAAAGGTGGTACATGGACAGGTAAGGAAATAAACAATATAATCTGATGTACAAGTCTCTGTCTGATGGTATATTTCTTGGATGTGTACGGATGGCAGAATGTATATCCACACAGATTCCACATTTGTAACAACCTGTCTTGCTTTTCGGCAGCCATGTGGTTTGTTCCTGACTAATATCATGTTTAACCAAGATGGTTCTCAAACTTGATTAAAAGTCTGTCTCGCATACACGATAACTTGCAACTCTCTAATGGAGGTTCAGACGCAGAGTTTGTAACATTGAAGTTCTAAGGTACGTTCATGTAAAAATATACATTATAATTACATGGGCTATAATATTTGGATGATGGTATAATTAACGGATTTTCTAAACTTTGATGTAACTAGCTAGTGTTACAGTTGTCTAGTGTCAATTGCTGTATTATGTATGCTAATGCAGAAATCGATATTTTGTTACTGTAAGGAATGCACTGTGTGTTACATTTTAAGGGATACCACATAGGGATTAACCCAGTGTGGGAAAAAAATAACATAGATGTAGGTGAAGGGTTTACAATGGTTATAATAAAATAGTCACTAAGTATTGATATTAATGAGATACTACAATGTAATATATTGTTTGTATTTTAGATGGTCTTGAAGACAGCTAAGGGTTTAAGCCGAAACATCGACCTTGAAACATGTTGATGTAACGTATTGATGAATAAAATAGTACTTTATTATTAAGTCCTGTGAGTGCCCTCATCATTGAGAAATTTATATATATATATATATATATATATATATATATATATATATATATATATATATATTAGTTCAGTGTTATAAGAAAGAGAAAATACACAGTAGAGCTATATGAGATACTGTGAATATAGTGGGGGATTACAGCACTCGAAAAAAATCTCCTCTAGATCTAATATGTAGATATATGGTTGAGGGATGTTGTCAGACCCATAAAAAACATGCACACATAAGCCGATTCTAATGCAACTGATTTATTACAAAAAATAAACTACAACAGAAGAAAAATAGGCTAAAAGCAACATGTCAAAGAAAATATAACCACTGCAGTGGATGCTAGCTACAAATAAATACTAAACATACTCATAAGGGCATATGTCAAAAGAGGCAAGCTATCTCACAGCAGAATGAGAGAAAGGCTTAACATGTAACAATCCTATACAACCAAATGATAGGATATAGAGAGCATATTTACAAAGGTATATACGACCTGTTTGAATAAATTGTAAATGTCCTCTTGAAAACAAAACTGTTAGAAAGTAGCCAACTTCCACAGGTTGCAGGATTTGGGAGCATATATGCACAGTGTTCACTCCGGCGTGTCTCCCATATATACGCCAATTAGCACCAGCTGACAAACCGAGGTAAGAGCGTCCTCCAAAGCCAGCCTAGTTATTTCCACAGAGTATGCAGTTGTTTGTCATCCACATCCACAGATAGTGAAAATTATTGACAAGTGCAACCTTTGCAGACTGTTGTAATAGGTGCAGGTAAGTCCAGAAATCAACCTCACAGGGCACAACAACGGACCGGGACAAACACCTCCGACATCCAGTACTTGTTCACCTAATTCTTCTGAAAGTTGCGTCTCTTTGCTCATAGGGACACCGACCTAGATAGGTAAAGTATCCCCGCCTCTGTGGTTTCTTCTCCAGACATCTAGACACCTGTTTGAATGTGTCGGTCGACATGCGTTTTCGCCCTACAATGCTGAGCGAAAAGGGGCCACGTCAGGACTGTCAATCACTCGACTCTCTGGCTGCACAGACCAAGCCTCCTAACCTTTACAGTACAAGGTTTGCTTTAGAGTATATAGAGTGATACATGTAAAAAAAAAAAAAAACAATTGCATTATCCTAAGCCTATGTGTGCTGTAATCCAAACAAAGCATATAATTATGTTATGAAAAACATAACTTAAATAGAAATGATAGAAGAAGTTAGAGTATCTATGATAAGTTATTAGTTTAAATGATGTTTACGATATCTTATATCTTCTAAAACTTTATAACTAAACACTGTCATCAAAAAGTTTCCAGAAGGAATATATCAGGCACAATGATACTATATTAAAGGACTTTCCTTAAGTTTTATATCCTAGACAAAATAAACAGACATATGAAAGAATAATTCTATCGTATAGCCTGTGAATAATTAACAATTAACCCAGAAAGGACCCATATTCTATTCTTTCATTAAGACCATATGGGGACACTGTTTTTAACATATAAGTCCACCTAGCTTCCTTATTTAAAAGACATTTATTTTCATCTCCTCCTCTTCCATTTGTTATTCCTCTATCAATTCCTACGAATTTTAAAGAGACATTGCTGCTATTGTGTACATCTTTAAAATAACGAGCTACACTCGTATCTCTTTGGTAGAGGATGTCATCCCTATGCTCCTGTACTCCTTGAACATCCGTTTCGTTTTCCAACGTAGAACAGGGGACAGGAGCATTGTAGGAGGTAGACAACCCCTACAGAATTGAAATTACAGAAACATCTAATGTCAAATCGTTTACCAGTATTTGCTGAGAAGGACTTACATTTAAGCATATATGGACAGTAGACACAATGTCCACATGGAAAATTGCCTTTTACCTGTTGATACTTATTCAACCAATTACTCTCAGGTTCTGACCTTACAAATCTGCTTTTTACTAACTTATCTTTTAGGTTAGGAGATTTCTTAGCGGTCAAAAGGGGACTTTTCCCACTTTTTATGCAATTTTATCATCTAGAGTAAGAATATGCCAATTCTGGGACAATATTTCTTTAATATTTTGCCACTGACAGTTGTAAGTTGTAATAAATCTTAAGTTATTGTCACTTTTTTTTATCTGTTTTAGAATAGAGGAGATTGTCTCTATTTAGTTTTCTTACCTTATTTAGGGTACGTTTTATTAGATTATGAGAATAACCTCTTTCAATAAAGCGTTTACACATTAGATCTGCATGATATTCAAACTTTATTTTAGAGGAATAATTTCTTTTTAGTCTTAGTAGCTGGCCGTATGGAATACCTTTTTTAAAAGGTTCTACTAGATGCTTCCAGAAAGCTATTTGTGGCCATATGTTTACGGTAGTTTTCCGTTGAAATATGATTACCTTCTTTTTTAATGGAAATACCCAAGAAGGGCAGTTCTTTTTCACTGAACGCATATGTAAGAAAGATGTTTCGATCATTTTTATTCAAATCTAAGACAAATTCATGTAGACAGGCCAGGGGGCCATCTCATAGCATAAAAATATAATCTACATATCTAATCCAAAGGGACACATGGGAGTCAAATGTTGCACTAAACTTCTCAAAAACGTCTAACTCCCATGCCCCCAGATGAAGACATGCATATGTTGGTGCACAGACTGCCCCCCATGGCTGTCCCCCTGACCTGTCATTAGATAGAATTGTCAAACTGAAAAACATTGTTTTTTAAAGAATAAATTGTAGGAGATCAATAACAAAGGCTGTATGTCTATCACTATCTGATCCTCTTGTTCTTAAAAAGTGCTCACATGCATTAATTCCTTTCTCGTGGGGTATAGATGAATACAAACTTTCCACGTCTAACGACACTAGGATTGTTTCTGATGTAACTAAAAGATCATCTAATTTTCTTAATAAATCCGGAGAGTCTTTCACTTAAGAGGGGAGGGAGAGGAGATGTGGCCTAAGGAAATGATCACTGTATTCTCCAATGTGCTCACTGATGCTGCCAATTCCAGATACAATCGGCCTTCCCGGAGGATGTGACCTATTTTTGTGAATTTTGGGAATTAAATAAAATGTTGGCATCACTGGGCACACTGGGCACATTAATTTAAACTCATTAGGGGAAATAAGACCTTCCATTTTTGCTTCCTGTAGAATTCTATTAAGTTTCAACTTCATTTGTATCATTGGATTTCTAGAAAGTTTCTCATATTGTGATTTATCATTTAATTGTCTCTTTACCTCATTTAGATAGAATGACTCATCCAGGAGAACCAAATTGCCGCCCTTATAAACTGGCTTAAAAATCACCCCTTTTGCTGTACTAAGTTAGGGTAATTTCTCTATTTCTTTCTCAACAGCTTTAACAAATAAAGAGACAGCAGGAACCTGTACAATTGAAGGCATAAAAGTAGATTTATATTTTAGATTAGTTCTGAAAATAGGACCACTATCTGTACTTCTCTCACTACATTCATTCTCATCAAGGAGGGATTTTACATTTTTTTCTGTTTCTTCATCCTTTCTTTGCTCAGAATATTGATACATAGTATGATGGAGTACTATTTTTCTCTCAAAGAGATGAAGATCTTTTATTAGATCAAATGTATTTAATTTGTTCGTAGGACAAAACAATAGTCCTTTTTTAGTACTTCAATATCAGTAAGATTCAACCTAAATAAATGAGGAAAGATTAATAATTTGTAATTCATCTTCTACTGTACTTGGAATTAGTATCCCTGATAGGGTCTCCTTCGTGGTCTCCCCCTGTTTCTCAATCCCTGTTTTGAGTTTTCCCCTCTCCCTCTCTGGTTGCATTGGGGGTATCTCCTCTCTTCCGAACTCACATTTCTGATCTCTCCTCCTCTTCCTCCCCCTCTCCTCCTCCTAGATCTATACTTTTGGGTCCAGACACTTTTTGAAACTCTTTCTAAATCGGTTACCAAATCAGACACATCAGTTCCTGAGTCATATGAACCCCTAATATATATATATATATATATATATATATATATATATATATATATATATATATATATATCATTTTTTTTCTTTATTCTTTAACAGTATATATAACAATATAATAATAGCTTATCTAGATCAGGTCGGTATCGCTTGTTGTTTTCTACTTTATATGTGATGTACATTTAAATATTTTGCTATGACCATGCAAAAAAATGAACTCTACATTTTTTTTCCTGTAGAAACAAAATACAAGAGTTAACCACTTAATCAGGATAAGATATAACAACAGACGCCATAGTAAAAAAGTATTTTTCTATCATGAAAACTAAAGACATTATAGTTTGAATTATATGATTTGACCTCACAAGATTTACCAACTACTATTCTTTGAGATCTCAGTAGGAAAGGATTGTGGGCACAACCCATAATGGTTAGAGGAAAGTTTGGAACCGGATAACACTATTAGAAACCTGGCATTTCTAATCGTCTTTGATACGGAGCTTGGTGCTTGGCATTTTCAAGATGTTTGAAACAGTGGTGAGGAGTCCTTTCAGGAGTCTGCTGTTGCTTGCTTAAAAGTAAGTATGGATGGGGGGGCGGAGCCAGCCATCGTCCAACATGGCTGCTAAAAACTGAAGCTCCGTATCAGCAGGCTCTTCCAGAACACACATCTGCTCTATAACAGGTGCAACCAGGCCACATACCGGAGAATCAGGCCCCCGGAACACTCAGAGACATAATAGACCCGGTCCTGAACACACTGCACGCATGGACAGTAAAGCGACATGAAGACAGGTGCGTGGACGTGACTCCCGACTAGGCCAACTGCAAGACACAAACACTAATGTCCGGTGAGCAAAACGATGGTCAGATCAGGCGATAGAAAGGAGATCTGCAAGTGTGCACTATAAAATGTTAGCTGCTCCATAATACTAACAGAACCCTCATAACACCACATTTTAAAACATGTAAAGAAAAGTTAGTGGGAGATAAGCAGACAAACTAAACGATCCTGCAATGCTGTGAAAGAATAAGCCTGAAATACATACCTCATCAACCTCACTAAACCTGACTAATGTAGGAAAAATTTGGGGTCCCACCTCCCCAAACTGTTAGCCTCAGAAGTATCAATATTATATGTGTGGTTCACAGGGACTGAACTGATCTCCACTTAAAGTAACAGTACAGCGTTGCAACAAGAAGCAGAAGTGGGACTAGAAGCAAAAGTTTCAATAACTGGATCGCTGCAAGAACTCATAAATTTTATTCGAATATACACACTCTACAGAGAGGGAAATCGTTTCTATACCTATCACCCTGCAATGGCTTCAAAAAGGGTGTCCAAGCAAGATAAAGTGCTTGAAATTCCTGAACCAGAATCTCCTGCATCCCAAGACTCAGAAGAAATGCCAACAGTTACAGGGCCCAATACTCAGGGCACAACAACAGGGGAACCTCTCACCAGTGCAGACATTGATAATCTCCCCACAAAAGCGGACTTTGCTTCTCTTATCTCCCAAGTGGGTAAAATGATAAAGGATGGTCTCAAAGAAGTTAAAAAAGATCTCTCTGAGTTAGGAGAGAGAGTAGTACACCTTGAAGAAGATATAGACCAAATACACAATGATACTGAACTGCATAATAGATGCCTGGAGGTCCAAGATTCGCTAATACAGCAAATGCAACTTCAACTGGAAGATCTGGACAACCGAGGACGCCGCAATAATCTCAGGATAAGGGGAGTATCCGAAAGAATAACCACGACCTAAATACCACAGTACCTACAGAATTTATTTCAGTTTCTATTGAAGGGCACAGAGCCACCAAATATGCCCATAGAAAGGGCCCATAGAGCCCTGAGGCCAAAATCACCGGAGGGTAAACCTCCCAGAGATATAGTGCTGAAGATGCAACTTTTCACAGAAAAAGAGAAAATAATGGAAGCTTCTAGGAAAATGCGCCAAATTACATTTGAAGGTGAAAACATCCAGATCTATGCTAATTTGAGCTCTATTACTCTAAATAGATGAAGAGAAGCAAGATATTTAACCCTACACTTGCAAGAGTTAAAAAATCCCATACTGATGGGGATTTCCTTTTAGCGTTAAAGTCCTGCAAGGCTCACAATTAGCCATCTACAGAACACCTGATGATCTAGAAAGCTTCTGCAAGCAACTCAACATTCCTCAACCTACCTTGCCACTCCTAGATAGAACACCACCTTTGAAAGCGACAAGCTCTACAAATGACCCCAATCCGCAAAGAAGCGCTTGGAACAGAATAAACAGGAAAAGGCCACAACCGTTCTCTAATTTTGCAGACCCGGACTCTAACCCCACTTGACACTCTATATCTACCAATGACTGAATTAGCCTGCATTACACTAACCTTTTCCCCTTCTACAGATTAAAGGTTCTAGGTAATATCCGTCTGTACCGGACTATAACCATGAACAGGTTGGTCGCAGAAACACCTAGAAGCGTGAGTATACTCAATCTAATGGTTATACTTATTACGCTTGAAAAGCAGGACTGTCTAAGATTTAAGATGCACCATATTAAAAGTTAAAAGGAAGTAGCTGATACTCTTATGTTCATATACTATTATAAATGGAGTAGTATCCCCTTAGTTCTCTCATATTGTATATGTATATATGCAATTGTTATGTTTTCATTTAATGTTACAAAGTTTATTGTTGTTTTAGTTATTAACCCTGGAACTATAGTTGAAAATAATGCAAAGTCTAGAAATGTCTCTCAGAAGATATGTGAGCTTAGACGAAATTTATTACACAATGTACCAAGCCAGGCACTGCACGTTCACAAATCGACTAGACGGCAGACACAGCCCTACTATATTCTCAAATGAGTGCAAGAAACCTTAGTATAATGACACAGAACACTAAAGGTCTTAACTCTCCAGCAAAAAGATCGATGGCACTTAATTGGTTCTCTAAACATAAAAATGAGATTGTCTTCATTCAGGAAACCCACTTCAGACATAAAGAAGAACCCAAATTTTCATCAAAACACTACCCAACGAGTCATTTTTGTTCTCACACACATAAAAAAAGAAATGGTGTAGGAATACTACCACACAAGTCTATTCATATTCATAACATCACCACACACACTGACCCAGAAGGTAGATATTTAATATTAGTGGGAGACCTCTTTAACAGACTGATTACACTAGCAAATGTATACGCACCAAATACGGGCCAAGCAAATTTCTTTAAGAAAATTACAGGGAAGCTGTTGGAGGTAGGTAGGGGGACCACAATTCTAGCAGGAGACTTCAATATCACACTTAACCCCAAGCTCGACTGCTCATTGACCAAAAGCTCACAATCTCAGAGCACCATTAAAACAATAATGCATTGCCTTAGAACTGTCTCATTACTAGATGTATGGAGAATCCAGCATCCGATACAAAAATCTTATTCCTTCTTTTCAAGCCCCAATAAAACATACTCTAGGCTGGATTATGTCTGTATAGATCAACTGGGGATGACATTGACTAGAGACACAGATATCACACCAACACCATGGTCGGACCACTCCACCGTATCCATGTTCTTTGATTGGCCAGATAGGCCGATAACGGATTTCTGCTGGAAGTTGGATGATACTCTCTTGCTGCAACCTCAAATTTCAGATAAAATAGCCAAAACATTGTCAGAGTATTTTCAATTCAACAAAACCCCCCAGTCTTCACCAGAAATGGTATGGGAGGCACATAAAGCAGTAGTAAGAGGGGAATTCATCAAACAAAAAGCCATCCTTACAAAAACATATAATCTAGAATGCAAACAATTGATGCACCAACTCAAGGTGGCAGAATGAGCACACATGCTTAACCCAGAATCAATAGATACACTCACCACCCTTTCCAAAGCCAGAACTAATTTGAACAACCACCTTGCTGGTGAAGTGCATAGGAAGGCTTATTATTTAAAGAAGCTATATTATACAGAAGGAAACAGGGCAGGCCCACTACTAGCTAAAGCACTGAAAAAAAACCACTTGCTAAATACATATACAAAATGCTTGACAACGAAAACAAAGAAAGCTATGAATGTAGAGAGATAGCTAATATATTCAGTAGCTATTACCGATCCTTATATAATATTCCCTCAGAACACATCGCACAAATCTATACACCTATAGACGAGTACCTGGGGGAGGCTCACTTACCTACCATATCAGAACCACTGGATAAGGCTATGGAAGAGCCAATCTCGGAGCAGGAAGTAATTATAGCCATTAAAAATCTCCCTTCCCATAAAAACCCAGGCCCCGATGGCTTAACAAACACTTATTATAAGCAATTCCAGCAAATACTAGTGCCCCATTTAACTAATTTATTTAACTCCCTGGATGAGGGGGGACACTTATCACCACAACTTCTAGAGGCGCACATCACAGTAATTCATAAGGAAGGTAATCCCACGACAGATCCCAGTAGCTATCGTCCGATTTCTCTATTAAATGGAGATATAAAAATATACGCAAAAATTTTGGCGAAAAGAATTAACTCTGTTCTACCAAACATAGTTCACTTAGACCAAGCAGGCTTTGTTCCACTCAGGGAGACCAGGGACAACACAATCAGAACCATACACATAATAGATTACTCCAATTTACATAAAATACCTATGTTCATGGTCTCTACTGATGAGGAAAAGGCCTTTGATAGGGTGGCTTGGCCTTTTCTCAGATGTACTCTACAACACTTTGGTTTTGGAAGTAAAATGATAAATAGAATTTTTCAACTCTACTCATGCCCCTCAGCGAGAGTAAAAGTTAACGGTGTGTTATCCCAGAGATTTAGGATTGCTAAAGGAACGAGACAGGGATGCCCACTCTCCCCAATCCTATTTGTACTCACCATGGAAGCCTTAGCATCCCACATCCGAGCTAACTCAAATATTTTGGGGGTAAATATAGGCCCTAACCATTACAAGATATCAATGTTTGCAGATGATGTCTTACTTACACTAACATCCCCCACTTGCTCCCTTCCAGCTCTTATGGAAGAGTTTGATACATTCGGTCGATTATCCAATTTCTTGGTCAATGAGCAGAAATCAGAGCTCCTAAACATCTCCCTTCCCCAAAGGGAACTCCAATCTATTAAGATTCTATGCCCTTATAAAGTAAAAAATTCACAATTAAAATATTTGGGAGTCCTGTTAACTCCTAAAACATCACAACTATATGATGCTAATTATAAGACTTTACAAACCTCTATACATCACACTCTACAATCCTGGCGCGACAAACCACTATCGTGGTGGGGTAGAATCCAGGCTGTAAAAATGTCGATCCTCCCAAAGATACTATATATATTCCAAATGATACCAATATCGCTTCCTAAACTCTACCTCCAGCAGCTTCAAAGAAACATCAATTCATTTATCTGGAGAAGACAAAAACCGCGTATAAATGCAGCCACATTATTTTGCTCACTGAGGGGGGAGGGCTAGGAGTTCCGCAGTTAGAAACATATTATCACTCAGTGACACTTCCGCACATCCTAGATTGGCACAGTAAGAGTGAGGCTAAAGCCTGGGTATCCATGGATTCCCAGATATTAAGAACACCTAAGCCCGGATCAATATGTTGGATCCCCAGGAACCTAAGCCCCCCTCTATGCTCCACATCACCCCTATATAGGCACATATTTGAAACATGGGATCACCTAGTCCAGAAATACCCAAAGTTATCCTTGCCACAATCCCCACTCACTCCAATATCCCCAAATATGGAACTTACAGGCGGATATGAACCCCTACGAAACACCAAGGTTACATGGGAACTCCCTGAGTCGGTACCTATTATCACACTTTTAGATAAATGTACACTTAAACCAAGACATAGCTTGTCCACTATACTGAAAGGAGCCTTCACTTCATGGCTGAAACATTCCCAGTTAAACCATTTCATTCACAGCAATCACTTTAGAGAGGATTTGGTAAGGCCCCCCACTCCTTTTGAACAATTATGCTTGTCGGCGATGCCCTTTAAAGGAACTTTATCCTTGGCCAAAAACGCTCTTGAAAATGCAAAACAGCCCACTATACCATTATATACGACACACTGGCAACGAGATTTAAACATTCAATTAGAGGAAAAAGAATGGAGGATAATTTTTAACAATACACGTAAGTCGTCTACCTCCACAAGAACCATTGAAATGAATTTCAAGGTTCTCATGCGCTGGTATCTAACCCCACACAGATTGCATAGGATATACCCTTCCTCTGCGGCGATATGCTGGAGAGGATGTGGAGAAGTGGGTACTATGGCACACATATGGTGGCAGTGTCCCAAAATCTCTCCTTTTTGGAGATCAATAGAGAAGATATTACAAATTACAATGGGAGAGGGCTTTATACTTTCCCCCGCATTGGCATTATTAAACCAAAATCCAGAAAGCCAATGCAAAATACGCACCATACTGATAAGGATGTGCCTGAACAGCGCTAAGTCATTGATTGCGCAACATTGGACGTCAGCAATAATTCCTTCAACCCAGCAATGGCTATCGAAAGTTTCAGATACCATTCCCTTAGAACAATATGGGTATTACAAACGAAATCAATTAGATATATTTTTAGATGTTAAGTTTTATTGGGAGACACTTTTAAAAATACTAGAACACCCGCCATGATGAGTACACAAGGAGAAAATATTGATAAGTGAGAGGTCTGTCTTTATCTTAAAGCTGGACATCTGTTTAGTGCAAGCAAAATGATACTATGCCCACAATACAGCAAATGAATATAGACTCCAGAATATCACATTACAACATATATGTTTCCAGTTGTTGTTATTAAGTTTGTTAAATTGTTTATTCCAGTTATGAGTATGATGTTAAACCAATTCCTTCATCCTACAAGACCTCATTGTACTCCCTCAAAGGCGGAGTCTTTTGTAGATTCCCTAACCAAAGAATAGGTTTCAAGAACTGTTGAAAATAGACACTATTACTAAACCAGAAAGGGAAGCTTCACTCCCAAAGGAATAACCAATGTTATCGAATTGTATTATATGTATTGTACTATGCCTTATGAAATATTCCATTTGTACTTGTCAACTTATGATTGGAAAATTAATAAAAATTATTTAAAAAAAAAAAAAAAAAAAGTAAGTATGTATAAGCTTTATGCAATAACCGACTAGACTACACTACTCAGAGGAGCTTTTCTGCTACTTTCTTTCAGTACTTACTCTGGCTCTAATTTGCATATATAGGTTACTGAAAAGCTGTGTAATAATTTGGGACTTTGAATATACAGATCTATAAAAGGACTCTGATCCGACTGGTATGTGAAGTGCCCCGCAATGTGAACGCAAGCAAGCATTCGCATTGCATGGAAGCTTTGCACTCAATAGAGCATGCTTACATTAGATCCAATCGGATACGGCATGAGAACCAAGCGCAGCGAAGGGGGTAAGTCCTGCAGTGATGGACAGCAGTTTTAAATATCCAGTCGTATGCAAAAGTTTAGGCACCCCTGACAATTTCCATGATTTTCATTTATAAATAATTGGGTGTTTGGATCAGCAATTTTATTTTGATCTATCAAATAACTGAAGGACACAGTAATACACAGTGAGATTTATTGGATTAACAGGAAATGTGCAATATGCATCAGAATGAAATAGACAGGTGCATAAATTTGGGCACCCTAATAGAAATATTGCATCAATATTTAGTAGAGTCTCCTTTAGCAGAAATAACAGCCTCTAGACACCTCCTATAGCTTGTAATGAGTGTTTGGATTCTGGATGAAGGTATTGTGGACCATTCCTTCTTGCTAAACATCTCCAGTTCAGTTAGGTTTGTGTAAGGATTCCACTCCTGGTTTTCCTTTTTTCTTCTACATCTCACCTTACACCTCTATTTAAGTCATGTCTCCGCCCCAAACAAGTGCTTAGTTATTAACTTCATATCAGCTAAGCTCTATGCATCTATTTCTTAACCTGTGCATTATTTCATGAATTGAAGATATTTGCTACTTCAAGTTATTGGATTACAATTACCAGCAGGAACTGTTACTACAAACTGCTACCCAGTGAACGAATTTATTTCATCTAAGTTACTTTTACTCTGAGGATTGGATCTTTTTCATCAGACACCTGCAAGCAGTACAAACCGGGACTTTCAAGGAATAACCGCAAGTAACATAAAATCTTAAGTTGCTGCCACACAGTTAACTGATATAAATTGCTGCAATTGTTATCATATCGCTACTTCTGTTTCAATATAACTTTTTGTAACAAACCAGTTCCACTATAACGCTACGGAACAGCTCTGACGTCATCAGCAGGGGAACTCCTGTGTACTTGACACGCCCCTGTCAGCAGCTGCAGATTTCTGTGTTCTCTCTCACTACATATTACTCGGTTACTACTACAATCAGGTTTAACGGTGGTTAGTCCACATAACTCTTGCTACCTATTTAAACAAAGGTCTCAATATTGAAATTCACTGCTTATCAATTCTGAATATTATTTCAGAAATCTTGTACTTCATTTTCAGTTATATTTTGGAATATTGCTACACATTAATTGTAGCTTATCACTACAAATATATACTCATACTTCAATTCATCATATATTAAAACTCACTCTGAAACATCACAGCCTATGCTGAAATAATAGTCTGTATTTCAAAGTGAAACATTCACACTTTAAGGCAGTTGAGATCCAACATAATAAAACTCATTACAGAATAACTAAGCCATTATTATGGATCCAGCCGAACTCCCACAAATTGTCTTTAACCTATCACAAAGGGTAGACCAACTCAGCCAGGGTCTAAGAGAATTACAATTGGAAAATGAGACTTTGAGAAACGTTATAAAAGATTCCATCAATCCTAAGCTACCAGCCCAAGAGACCTCTCCTGAACCCTTTGTTGCTCCTCCAGAATATTTTCAAGGAGACAGAAATCAATACCGCCACTTTAAGAATGCTTGCCTTCTTAATTTTTCTCTCAAGCCTAGGACCTATCCAAATGATAGGGTGAAAGTTCTCTGCATGATAAGCTACTTAAGGGGAGAACCCCGTATATGGGCTGACACACTATTTGAAACTAATAATCCGGTCCTATCATCCTTTTCGGCATTTCTTGACGTCATGGATGAATTGTATAATGATACCAACCTCCAAATTACAGCTGAGAGCAAAATGAGGAAACTTAAACAAGGTTCCAGACCTGTGGAATATTACATAACTGAGTTCAAACAGTACTCCATTGACTCCCAATGGAATGCCATAGCCCTCAGAAATCAATTTAGGCTTGGTCTTTCCGATGCAGTCAAGGATGAATTAGCCAGAACAGAATTGCCAGAGACACTTGAGGCTCTTATGAAATTAAGTAGCCATATCGATAGAAGATTAAGGGAGAGAAGATCAGAACGGCAATACTCAGACCAGCCATACAAAAAGGAAAAGGTTCCCAGTCCTAACCAACCTACTTTTAGGTCTACTAGTCCCAGCGGAGCTGAAGCTATGGATATCAGCATCTTCAGGGGTCCGCTATCACCGGATGAACGTATGAGAAGAAAGACCCGGGGCCTTTGCATGTATTGTGGTGATCCAGCTCACAGTCTTAAGGACTGCCCTATCATACCTCAGAAAAAGAACAGTAAGTGTAGCACTAACTTTACCTCTCAAGTAGTACTTAATAAACCACTTCACTGTTCTCTACTTTTGTCTTTACAGTGGGCAAGTAAACAGATCTCAGTCCCTGCTATCATTGACACCGGAGCTCAAGGCAACTACATTGACAGCTCATTAGTCTCTATCAATAAAATACCACTGATTAAGAAATTGTCTCCTATTTCTCTTCGTGTTGTTGATGGCTCTGAGATTTCTTCTGGACCTATTACACATCATACCATTCCTCTTTCTGTCACAACATTAAACAATCATCATGAACATCTCTCTTTTGATGTGATTACATCTCCATTATTTCCAATTGTTCTTGGGTTGGCTTGGCTACAACTACATGAACCTCAGATCAGTTGGAAATCTTTAGACATACATTTAAACTCTCAATATTGCCAACAAACTTGTATTAGGCAGTCACTACTTTCTCTGAACCCCACTCCTGACATTCTTGTACCAATTGAATACAGTCACTTTGCTGAGGTTTTCAGTAAAAAAGAGGCTGAAACACTTCCTCCTCATCGATCCTATGACTGCCCCATAGAGTTAAAACCAGGTACAACTCCACCTATAGGACATTTATATCCTCTATGTCAATCCGAATTAGACCATCTGAAAAGCTATTTAGATGAGAATTTGAAGAAAGGATTCATTCGTCCTTCTGTCTCACCAGCTGGTGCTGGTATGTTTTTTGTCCGAAACAAGGATAACTCTTTACGCCCTATTATCGATTTTAGACAACTAAATAAGATCACCATAAAAAATCGCTACCCACTGCCACTCATTCCGGAACTCATAGAGAGACTAAGACATGCCACTATCTATACTAAATTGGATCTGAGGGGCGCATACAACCTTGTACGCATCAGAGAGGGGGATGAATGGCTCACGGCTTTTAGAACAAGATATGGGTTGTATGAATACCTAGTTATGCCTTTCGGACTCACCAACGCACCAGCAACCTTCCAATTCTTTATAAATGACATTTTTCATGATTTACTCGATATTTGTGTCATAGTTTATTTAGATGATATTCTGATTTATTCCTCCAATACTACTGACCACATCAAACACGTTAGTTGGGTTTTATCTCGTCTCCAGGTTCACCGACTTTATGCCAAACTGGAAAAATGCATTTTTCATACTACAACCATAGATTTCCTGGGTTATTCCATCAGCCCTGAAGGCATTCAAATGCAAGAAGGAAAAGTTGAGGCAGTAAAATCCTGGCCAACTCCTATGAACAGAAAAGATCTACAAAAATTCCTCGGATTCAGTAATTATTACAGGAAATTCATCCGAAATTTCTCGAATATTTCGAAACCTCTTACCAAACTTACTAGTTCCAATTGCGTGTTCAGATGGTCGAAAGAAGCTGCTGATGCTTTCAATTTCCTCAAGGAGTCCTTTTCCTCAGCTCCTATTTTAAAGTATCCTGATCCCGATCTACAATATATATTGGAAGTGGATTCTTCGGATTATGCACTCGGTGCAGTCTTATCACAACGTAAGACACTCAAAGAACCTCTATTTCCTATCGGCTTCTTTTCAAAAATTATGTCCTCTGCAGAAATGAATTACTCCATAGGGGATAAAGAATTACTCGCCATCAAAAGAGCTTTGGAATTTTGGAGACATCTCCTAGAAAGTACATCTCATCCCATCATAATTTATACAGACCATCGTAACCTTGAGTTTCTACAGAACAACAAAACTTTATCTGGGAGACAGGTTAGATGGAGCCTCTTCTTCAGTCGTTTTGATTTCCAGATTTTGTATAGACCTGGATCGAAAAATGGAAAGGCAGATGCACTCTCCCGCAGAGATCCTAGACCCATTCCTGAATATACACCTAGTTGTATCCTACCACCCTCTAAATTCCTCGCTTCATTATCTATATCAGTTCCAGACTATGAAGCCGCCTTAGGGTTGGAAAAACAAGCACTTCTGAACTCCCTAATTAAGAAAGATGGATTATATTATCATGGTTCTCAAATTTACGTACCTGAACCACTCAGAGCACAAATTATTAAAGAACACCATGATCCTCCCTTACTTGGTCATGTAGGTATCAGACGCACTAAGGAATTAGTAAGCAGAACTTACTGGTGGCCATCCATGGAAAATTCTATCAAGCTCTACATTCAGCAATGTATTACTTGCTCAGTATCCAAACCCGAGAGAAGACCTCCCTATGGACTCCTCATGCCTTTGGACATACCCAATTCACCCTGGGCTCACATTGGTATGGATTTTATCGTAGAATTACCACCAAGCTCTGGTTTCACCACCATTTTAGTCGTTACTGACCACTTTACTAAAATGGCACATTTCATTGCTTACCACAAGTTGCCTACTTCTTCAGAAACTGCACATTTGTTTCTGAACAACATTGTAAGGCATCACGGTTTACCGACTGTTTTGTTTACAGACAGAGGTAGCCAATTTACCTCAAGGTTTTGGAAGACACTCACTACAAGTCTGCAAATTGAACAACGGCTAAGTACTGCTTTCCACCCACAAACGAACGGACAAACTGAAAGATTGAACCAATGGCTCGAACAATACTTACGTTGCTACTGCTCATACCATCAACATAAATGGTCATCTTTTCTTGCTATGGCAGAATTTTCCTACAATAACACTATCAACAGTACCACCAATTACTCTCCTTTTTTTGCTAATTATGGGTTCAATCCTAGATTCAATTTTCAGCATTCCTCTTCTGAAAATACACCATCTGTTGACGAATTACTACAACGCCTATCTGAAAACTTCCATCATCTATCTACTAACATACAACATGCACAAGCATCTCAGAAAAAGTATTATGACTTAAGACGTAGAGTTGCTCCAAAGTATGAAGTAGGAGACTTCGTGTGGTTGTCAACCAAAAATATCAAGTTGCATCTTCCCAAGAAGAAATTGGCTAGTCTATTCATAGGCCCATTCAAGATCACTCACATAGTAAATGAGAATGCAGTTACCTTGGATCTACCTGATAATTTGGTAATACACCCTACCTTCCATGTCTCTTTACTGAAGCCTTATACGGGTCGACACCCTCCTACTCCTCTCCTTCCTCCTGATCCGGTATGCCTGGACACAAACATGTACGAAGTTCAGGATCTCTTGGATTCAAGATATTATAATGGTGAACTTCAGTATCTAGTGAGATGGAAAGGGTTTTCATCTGAAGAAGACTCTTGGGAGCCTCATACTCATATTGATGCTACAAGGCTTGTTGCACGTTTCCATAGACGCTTTCCCCACAGACCAAAACATCCAGCCGTGGTCGGCTTGCTTGAGGGGGGGGGACGTGTAAGGATTCCACTCCTGGTTTTCCTTTTTTCTTCTACATCTCACCTTACACCTCTATTTAAGTCATGTCTCCGCCCCAAACAAGTGCTTAGTTATTAACTTCATATCAGCTAAGCTCTATGCATCTATTTCTTAACCTGTGCATTATTTCATGAATTGAAGATATTTGCTACTTCAAGTTATTGGATTACAATTACCAGCAGGAACTGTTACTACAAACTGCTACCCAGTGAACGAATTTATTTCATCTAAGTTACTTTTACTCTGAGGATTGGATCTTTTTCATCAGACACCTGCAAGCAGTACAAACCGGGACTTTCAAGGAATAACCGCAAGTAACATAAAATCTTAAGTTGCTGCCACACAGTTAACTGATATAAATTGCTGCAATTGTTATCATATCGCTACTTCTGTTTCAATATAACTTTTTGTAACAAACCAGTTCCACTATAACGCTACGGAACAGCTCTGACGTCATCAGCAGGGGAACTCCTGTGTACTTGACACGCCCCTGTCAGCAGCTGCAGATTTCTGTGTTCTCTCTCACTACATATTACTCGGTTACTACTACAATCAGGTTTAACGGTGGTTAGTCCACATAACTCTTGCTACCTATTTAAACAAAGGTCTCAATATTGAAATTCACTGCTTATCAATTCTGAATATTATTTCAGAAATCTTGTACTTCATTTTCAGTTATATTTTGGAATATTGCTACACATTAATTGTAGCTTATCACTACAAATATATACTCATACTTCAATTCATCATATATTAAAACTCACTCTGAAACATCACAGCCTATGCTGAAATAATAGTCTGTATTTCAAAGTGAAACATTCACACTTTAAGGCAGTTGAGATCCAACATAATAAAACTCATTACAGTTTGATGGTTGCCGAGCATGGATAGCCCGCTTCAAATCACCCCAAAGATTTTCAATGATATTCAGGTCTGAGGACTGGGATGGCCATTCCAGAACATTGTACTTGTTCCTCTGCATAAATGCCAGAGTAGATTTTGAGCAGTGTTTTGGGTCTTTGTCTTGTTGAAATATTCAGCTCCGCCGTAACTTCAACTTTGTGACTGATTCCTCAAGATTATTCTCAAGTATCTGCTGATATTGAGTGGAATCCATGCGGCCCTCAACTTTAACAAGCTTCCCAGTACCAGCACTGGCCACACAGCCCCACAGTGTGATGGAACATCCACTAAATTTTACTGTGGCTAGCAAGTGTTTGTCTTGGAATGCTGTGTTTTTTTGCCGCCATGCATAATGCCCCTTGTTATGACCAAATTACTCAATCTTTGTTTCATCAGTTCACAGCACCTTCTTCCAAAATGAAACTGGCTTGTCCAAATGTGCATTTGCTTTTTCCGCATCACTCTCCCATATGCTGAATTGTTGAACGATGCGCAGTGACACCATCTGCAGCAAGATGATATTCTGGGTCTTTGGAGGTGGTCTGTGGGCTGTTTTTGACCGTTCTCACGATCCTTTGTCTTTGCCTCTCCAATATTTTATTTCTGGCCTTAACAAGAACTGTGCCTGTGGTCGTCCATTTCCTTACTATGTTCCTCACAGTGGACACTGACAGCTTAAATCTCTGCAATAACTTTTTGTAGCCTTCCCCTAAACCATAATGTTGAACAATCTTTTTTTTCAGGTCATTTTAAGATTTATTTTGAGGCCCCCATGTTGCCACTCTACAGAGGAGAGTCAAAGAGAACAACAACTTGCAATTGGCCACATTAAATACCTTTTCTCATGATTGGATGCACCTGTCTATGAATTTCAAGGCTTAATGGGCTCACCAAACCAATTGTGTGTTCCAATTATTCAGTGCTAGGTAGTTACTGGTATTCAAATCAACAAAATGACAAGAGTGCCCACATTTATGCACCTGTCTAATTTCATTTTGATGCATATTGCATATGTTCTGTTAATCCAATAAACCTAATTTCACTACTGAAATATTACTGTGTCCTTCAGTTATTTGATAGATCAAAATGAAATTGCTGATCCAAACACCCAATTATTTATAAATGAAAATCATGGAAATTGTCAGGGGTGCCTAAACTTTTTCATACGACTGTATATAGATATGAATAAATACATATATATATTTATGTGTTTATATGTGTATATACACATATTAATACATAAATATATATGTATATAAGCAAATACATATATATTTACAGCGAAATCACAGTTCCCATCAACCTCAATATTATACTTTTTTTAAAATTAAAAACTAAACTATACTTGAATTTGGGGTCAATTGGGGCACTTTTAAAAAAATCGGCCAGATATCTGACCTGTGGTTAATTTATTGAGCGCTAATTGCTACTGCAAGCTTGCACCAGCCATTTGTAATGGCATTGGCTGGTTATTTATCGTGCACCAGTAAACGGTCGATTTTGCCCATTTGCGGGCATGCGATAAAGTAGGACTCCAATGATTTTATGAATTATTGGTATTTGTACTTTTTGAAAGGCTGTTGTCTCATTCATTGCACTTTATTTGAGCAAGATCTTTTTTTATCTCAAAGCATTTAAGGTAATTCTTCATATATGACTGTTTTATAGATATTATTAGGGATCTATTTTTACCTATTTGTTTTTACTATGCACTTTTTTCCTTTTTGTTTATTGCAACCATTAGATGTAACATTTGAGTTTTTATAAAAAAAAATTTTTTAAATAAAAAACGTTAACCTACCACTGCCTGCACTGATATCATGTGAGTGTGACATGACTACAGTATTGATATTAATGAGATACTACAATGTAATATATTGTTTGTATTTTATATGGTCTTGAAGACAGCTAAGGGTTTAAGCCGAAACATCGACCTTGAAACATGTTGATGTAACGTATTGATGAATAAAATAGTACTTTATTATTAAGTCCTGTCAGTGCCCTCATCATTGAGAAATTTATATATATATATATATATATATATATATATATATATATATATATATATATATATATATATATATATATATATATATATATATATATATATTAGTTCAGTGTTATAAGAAAGAGAAAATACACAGTAGAGCTATATGAGATACTGTGAATATAGTGGGGGATTACAGCACTCGAAAAAAATCTCCTCTAGATCTAATATGTAGATATATGGTTGAGGGATGTTGTCAGACCCATAAAAAACATGCACACATAAGCCGGTTCTAATGCAACTGATTTATTACAAAAAATAAACTACAACAGAAGAAAAATAGGCTAAAAGCAACATGTCAAAGAAAATATAACCACTGCAGTGAATGCTAGCTACAAATAAATACTAAACATACTCATAAGGGCATATGTCAAAAGAGGCAAGCTATCTCACAGCAGAATGAGAGAAAGGCTTAACATGTAACAATCCTATACAACCAAATGATAGGATATAGAGAGCATATTTACAAAGGTATATACGACCTGTTTGAATAAATTGTAAATGTCCTCTTGAAAACAAAACTGTTAGAAAGTAGCCAACTCCCACAGGTTGCAGGATTTGGGAGCATATATGCACAGTGTTCACTCCGGCGTGTCTCCCATATATACGCCAATTAGCACCAGCTGACAAACCGAGGTAAGAGCGTCCTCCAAAGCCAGCCTAGTTATTTCCACAGAGTATGCAGTTGTTTCATCCACATCCACAGATAGTGAAAATTATTGACAAGTGCAGCCTTTGCAGACTGTTGTAATAGGTGCAGGTAAGTCCAGAAATCAACCTCACAGGGCACAACAACGGACCGGGACAAACACCTCCGACATCCAGTACTTGTTCACCTAATTCTTCTGAAAGTTGCGTCTCTTTGCTCATAGGAACACCGACCTAGATAGGTAAAGTATCTCCACCTCTGTGGTTTCTTCTCCAGACATCTAGACACCTGTTTGAATGTGTCGGTCGACATGCGTTTCGCCCTACAATGCTGAGCGAAAAGGGGCCTCGTCAGGACTGTCAATCACTCGACTCTCTGGCTGCACAGACCAAGCCTCCTAACCTTTACAGTACAAGGTTTGCTTTAGAGTATATAGAGTGATACATGTAAAAAAAAAAAAAACAATTGCATTATCCTAAGCCTATGTGTGCTGTAATCCAAACAAAGCATATAATTATGTTATGAAAAACATAACTTAAATAGAAATGATAGAAGAAGTTAGAGTATCTATGATAAGTTATTAGTTTAAATGATGTTTACAATATCTTATATCTTCTAAAACTTTATAACTAAACACTGTCATCAAAAAGTTTCCAGAAGGAATATATCAGGCACAATGATACTATATTAAAGGACTTTCCTTAAGTTTTATATCCTAGACAAAATAAACAGACATATGAAAGAATAATTCTATCGTATAGCCTGTGAATAATTAACAATTAACCCAGAAAGGACCCATATTCTATTCTTTCATTAAGACCATATGGGGACACTGTTTTTAACATATAAGTCCACCTAGCTTCCTTATTTAAAAGACATTTATTTTCATCTCCTCCTCTTCCATTTGTTATTCCTCTATCAATTCCTACGAATTTTAAAGAGACATTGCTGCTATTGTGTACATCTTTAAAATAACGAGCTACACTCGTATCTCTTTGGTAGAGGATGTCATCCCTATGCTCCTGTACTCTGTCCTTGAACATCCGTTTCGTTTTCCAACGTAGAACAGGGGACAGGAGCATTGTAGGAGGTAGACAACCCCTACAGAATTGAAATTACAGAAACATCTAATGTCAAATCGTTTACCAGTATTTGCTGAGGACTTACATTTAAGCATATATGGAAGTAGACACAATGTCCACATGGAAAATTGCCTTTTACCTGTTGATACTTATTCAACCAATTACTCTCAGGTTCTGACCTTACAAATCTGCTTTTTACTAACTTATCTTTTAGGTTAGGAGATTTCTTAGCGGTCAAAAGGGGACTTTTTCCCACTTTTTATGCAATTTTATCATCTAGAGTAAGAATATGCCAATTCTGGGACAATATTTCTTTAATATTTTGCCACTGACAGTTGTAAGTTGTAATAAATCTTAAGTTATTGTCACTTTTTTTATCTGTTTTAGAATAGAGGAGATTGTCTCTATTTAGTTTTCTTACCTTATTTAGGGTACGTTTTATTAGATTATGAGAATAACCTCTTTCAATAAAGCGTTTACACATTAGATCTGCATGATATTCAAACTTTATTTTAGAGGAATAATTTCTTTTTAGTCTTAGTAGCTGGCCGTATGGAATACCTTTTTTAAAAGGTTCTACTAGATGCTTCCAGAAAGCTATTTGTGGCCGTATGTTTACGGTAGTTTTCCGTTGAAATATGATTACCTTCTTTTTTAATGGAAATACCCAAGAAGGGCAGTTCTTTTTCACTGAACGCATATGTAAGAAAGATGTTTCGATCATTTTTATTCAAATCTAAGACAAATTCATGTAGACAGGCCAGGGGGCCATCTCATAGCATAAAAATATAATCTACATATCTAATCCAAAGGGACACATGGGAGTCAAATGTTGCACTAAACTTCTCAAAAACGTCTAACTCCCATGCCCCCAGATGAAGACATGCATATGTTGGTGCACAGACTGCCCCCATGGCTGTCCCCCTGACCTGTCATTAGATAGAATTGTCAAACTGAAAAACATTGTTTTTTAAAGAATAAATTGTAGGAGATCAATAACAAAGGCTGTATGTCTATCACTATCTGATCCTCTTGTTCTTAAAAAGTGCTCACATGCATTAATTCCTTTCTCATGGGGTATAGATGAATACAAACTTTCCACGTCTAACGACACTAGGATTGTTTCTGATGTAACTAAAAGATCATCTAATTTTCTTAATAAATCCGGAGAGTCTTTCACTTAAGAGGGGAGGGAGAGGAGATGTGGCCTAAGGAAATGATCACTGTATTCTCCAATGTGCTCACTGATGCTGCCAATTCCAGATACAATCGGCCTTCCCGGAGGATGTGACCTATTTTTGTGAATTTTGGGAATTAAATAAAATGTTGGCATCACTGGGCACACTGGGCACATTAATTTAAACTCATTAGGGGAAATAAGACCTTCCATTTTTGCTTCCTGTAGAATTCTATTAAGTTTCAACTTCATTTGTATCATTGGATTTCTAGAAAGTTTCTCATATTGTGATTTATCATTTAATTGTCTCTTTACCTCATTTAGATAGAATGACTCATCCAGGAGAACCAAATTGCCGCCCTTATAAACTGGCTTAAAAATCACCCCTTTTGCTGTACTAAGTTAGGGTAATTTCTCTATTTCTTTCTCAACAGCTTTAACAAATAAAGAGACAGCAGGAACCTGTACAATTGAAGGCATAAAAGTAGATTTATATTTTAGATTAGTTCTGAAAATAGGACCACTATCTGTACTTCTCTCACTACATTCATTCTCATCAAGGAGGGATTTTAAAAAATTTTCTGTTTCTTCATCCTTTCTTTGCTCAGAATATTGATACATAGTATGATGGAGTACTATTTTTCTCTCAAAGAGATGAAGATCTTTTATTAGATCAAATGTATTTAATTTGTTCGTAGGACAAAACAATAGTCCTTTTTTAGTACTTCAATATCAGTAAGATTCAACCTAAATAAATGAGGAAAGATTAATAATTTGTAATTCATCTTCTACTGTACTTGGAATTAGTATCCCTGATAGGGTCTCCTTCGTGGTCTCCCCCTGTTTCTCAATCCCTGTTTTGAGTTTTCCCCTCTCCCTCTCTGGTTGCATTGGGGGTATCTCCTCTCTTCCGAACTCACATTTCTGATCTCTCCTCCTCTTCCTCCCCCTCTCCTCCTCCTAGATCTATACTTTGGGGTCCAGACACTTTTTGAAACTCTTTCTAAATCGGTTACCAAATCAGTCACATCAGTTCCTGAGTCATATGAACCCCTAATATATATATATATATATATATATATATATATATATATATATATATATATATATATATATCATTTTTTTTCTTTATTCTTTAACAGTATATATAACAATATAATAATAGCTTATCTAGATCAGGTCGGTATCGCTTGTTGTTTTCTACTTTATATGTGATGTACATTTAAATATTTTGCTATGACCATGCAAAAAAATGAACTCTACATTTTTTTTCCTGTAGAAACAAAATACAAGAGTTAACCACTTAATTAGGATAAGATATAACAACAGACGCCATAGTGAAAAAGTATTTTTCTATCATGAAAACTAAAGACATTATAGTTTGAATTACATGATTTGACCTCACAAGATTTACCAACTACTATTCTTTGAGATCTCAGTAGGAAAGGATTGTGGGCACAACCCATAATGGTTAGAGGAAAGTTTGGAACCGGATAACACTATTAGAAACCTGGCATTTTTAATCGTCTTTGATATGGAGCTTGGTGCTTGGCATTTTCGAGATGTTTGAAACAGTGGTGAGGAGTCCTTTCAGGAGTCTGCTGTTGCTTGCTTAAAAGTAAGTATGGATGGGGGGGCGGAGCCAGCCATCGTCCAACATGGCTGCTAAAAACTGAAGCTCCGTATCAGCAGGCTCTTCCAGAACACACATCTGCTCTATAACAGGTGCAACCAGGCCACATACCGGAGAATCAGGCCCCCGGAACACTCAGAGACATAATAGACCCGGTCCTGAACACACTGCACGCATGGACAGTAAAGCGACATGAAGACAGGTGCGTGGACGTGACTCCCGACTAGGCCAACTGCAAGACACAAACACTAATGTCCGGTGAGCAAAACGATGGTCAGATCAGGCGATAGAAAGGAGATCTGCAAGTGTGCACTATAAAATGTTAGCTGCTCCATAATACTAACAGAACCCTCATAACACCACATTTTAAAACATGTAAAGAAAAGTTAGTGGGAGATAAGCAGACAAACTAAACGATCCTGCAATGCTGTGAAAGAATAAGCCTGAAATACATACCTCATCAACCTCACTAAACCTGACTAATGTAGGAAAAATTTGGGGTCCCACCTCCCCAAACTGTTAGCCTCAGAAGTATCAATATTATATGTGTGGTTCACAGGGACTGAACTGATCTCTACTTAAAGTAACAGTACAGCGTTGCAACAAGAAGCAGAAGTGGGACTAGAAGCAAAAGTTTCAATAACTGGATCGCTGCAAGAACTCATAAATTTTATTCGAATATACACACTCTACAGAGAGGGAAATCGTTTCTATACCTATCACCCTGCAATGGCTTCAAAAAGGGTGTCCAAGCAAGATAAATTTGTGAAAGGACACGCAGCAACGACAACAAAGCTTAATAACTTTTTCAAAGTGCTTGAAATTCCTGAACCAGAATCTCCTGCATCCCAAGCCTCAGAAGAAATGCCAACAGTTACAGGGCCCAATACTCAGGGCACAACAACAGGGGAACCTCTCACCAGTGCAGACATTGATAATCTCCCCACAAAAGCGGACTTTGCTTCTCTTATCTCCCAAGTGGGTAAAATGATAAAGGATGGTCTCAAAGAAGTTAAAAAAGATCTCTCTGAGTTAGGAGAGAGAGTAGTACACCTTGAAGAAGATATAGACCAAATACACAACGATACTGATCTGCATAATAGATCCCTGGAGGTCCAAGATTCGCTAATACAGCAAATGCAACTTCAACTGGAAGATCTGGACAACCGAGGACGCCGCAATAATCTCAGGATAAGGGGAGTATCCGAAAGAATAACCACGACCCAAATACCACAGTACCTACAGAATTTATTTCAGTTTCTATTGAAGGGCACAGAGCCACCAAATATGCCCATAGAAAGGGCCCATAGAGCCCTGAGGCCAAAACCACCGGAGGGTAAACCTCCCAGAGATATAGTGCTGAAGATGCAACTTTTCACAGAAAAAGAGAAAATAATGGAAGCTTCTAGGAAAATGCGCCAAATTACATTTGAAGGTGAAAACATCCAGATCTATGCTAATTTGAGCTCTATTACTCTAAATAGATGAAGAGAAGCAAGATATTTAACCCTACACTTGCAAGAGTTAAAAATCCCATACTGATGGGGATTTCCTTTTAGCGTTAAAGTCCTGCAAGGCTCACAATTAGCCATCTACAGAACACCTGATGATCTAGAAAGCTTCTGCAAGCAACTCAACATTCCTCAACCTACCTTGCCACTCCTAGATAGAACACCACCTTTGAAAGCGACAAGCTCTACAAATGACCCCAATCCGCAAAGAAGCGCTTGGAACAGAATAAACAGGAAAAGGCCACAACCGTTCTCTAATTTTGCAGACCCGGACTCTAACCCCACTTGACACTCTATATCTACCAATGACTGAATTAGCCTGCATTACACTAACCTTTTCCCCTTCTACAGATTAAAGGTTCTAGGTAATATCCGTCTGTACCGGACTATAACCATGAACAGGTTGGTCGCAGAAACACCTAGAAGCGTGAGTATACTCAATCTAATGGTTATACTTATTACGCTTGAAAAGCAGGACTGTCTAAGATTTAAGATGCACCATATTAAAAGTTAAAAGGAAGTAGCTGATACTCTTATGTTCATATACTATTATAAATGGAGTAGTATCCCCTTAGTTCTCTCATATTGTATATGTATATATACAATTGTTATGTTTTCATTTAATGTTACAAAGTTTATTGTTGTTTTAGTTATTAACCCTGGAACTATAGTTGAAAATAATGCAAAGTCTAGAAATGTCTCTCAGAAGATATGTGAGTTTAGACGAAATTTATTACACAATGTACCAAGCCAGGCACTGCACGTTCACAAATCGACTAGACGGCAGACACAGCCCTACTATATTCTCAAATGAGTGCAAGAAACCTTAGTATAATGACACAGAACACTAAAGGTCTTAACTCTCCAGCAAAAAGATCGATTGCACTTAATTGGTTCTCTAAACATAAAAATGAGATTGTCTTCATTCAGGAAACCCACTTCAGACATAAAGAAGAACCCAAATTTTCATCAAAACACTACCCAACGAGTCATTTTTGTTCTCACACACATAAAAAAAGAAATGGTGTAGGAATACTACCACACAAGTCTATCCATATTCATAACATCACCACACACACTGACCCAGAAGGTAGATATTTAATATTAGTGGGAGACCTCTTTAACAGACTGATTACACTAGCAAATGTATACGCACCAAATACGGGCCAAGCAAAATTCTTTAAGAAAATTACAGGGAAGCTGTTGGAGGTAGCTAGGGGGACCACAAATCTAGCAGGAGACTTCAATATCACACTTAACCCCAAGCTCGACTGCTCATTGACCAAAAGCTCACAATCTCAGAGCACCATTAAAACAATAATGCATTGCTTTAGAACTGTCTCATTACTAGATGTATGGAGAATCCAGCATCCGATACAAAAATCTTATTCCTTCTTTTCAAGCCCCAATAAAACATACTCTAGGCTGGATTATGTCTGTATAGATCAACTGGGGATGACATTGACTAGAGACACAGATATCACACCAACACCATGGTCGGACCACTCCACCGTATCCATGTTCTTTGATTGGCCAGATAGGCCGATAACGGATTTCTGCTGGAAGTTGGATGATACTCTCTTGCTGCAACCTCAAATTTCAGATAAAATAGCCAAAACATTGTCAGAGTATTTTCAATTCAACAAAACCCCCCAGTCTTCACCAGAAATGGTATGGGAGGCACATAAAGCGGTAGTAAGAGGGGAATTCATCAAACAAAAAGCCATCCTTACAAAAACATATAATCTAGAATGCAAACAATTGATGCACCAACTCAAGGTGGCAGAATGAGCACACATGCTTAACCCAGAATCAATAGATACACTCACCACCCTTTCCAAAGCCAGAACTAATTTGAACAACCACCTTGCTGGTGAAGTGCATAGGAAGGCTTATTATTTAAAGAAGCTATATTATACAGAAGGAAACAGGGCAGGCCCACTACTAGCTAAAGCACTGAAAAAAAACCCACTTGCTAAATACATATACAAAATGCTTGACAACGAAAACAAAGAAAGCTATGAATGTAGAGAGATAGCTAATATATTCAGTAGCTATTACCGATCCTTATATAATATTCCCTTAGAACACATCGCACAAATCTATACACCTATAGACGAGTACCTGGGGGAGGCTCACTTACCTACCATATCAGAACCACTGGATAAGGCTATGGAAGAGCCAATCTCGGAGCAGGAAGTAATTATAGCCATTAAAAATCTCCCTTCCCATAAAAACCCAGGCCCAGATGGCTTAACAAACACTTATTATAAGCAATTCCAGCAAATACTAGTTCCCCATTTAACTAATTTATTTAACTCCCTGGATGAGGGGGGACACTTATCACCACAACTTCTAGAGGCGCACATCACAGTAATTCATAAGGAAGGTAATCCCACGACAGATCCCAGTAGCTATCGTCCGATTTCTCTATTAAATGGAGATATAAAAATATACGCAAAAATTTTGGCGAAAAGAATTAACTCTGTTCTACCAAACATAGTTCACTTAGACCAAGCAGGCTTTGTTCCGCTCAGGGAGACCAGGGACAACACAATCAGAACCATACACATAATAGATTACTCCAATTTAAATAAAATACCTATGTTCATGGTCTCTACTGATGAGGAAAAGGCCTTTGATAGGGTGGCTTGGCCTTTTCTCAGATGTACTCTACAACACTTTGGTTTTGGAAGTAAAATGATAAATAGAATTTTTCAACTCTACTCATGCCCCTCAGCGAGAGTAAAAGTTAACGGTGTGTTATCCCAGAGCTTTAGGATTGCTAACGGAACGAGACAGGGATGCCCACTCTCCTCAATCCTATTTGTACTCACCATGGAAGCCTTAGAATCCCACATCCGAGCTAACTCAAATATTTTGGGGGTAAATATAGGCCCTAACCATTACAAGATATCAATGTTTGCAGATGATGTCTTACTTACACTAACATCCCCCACTTGCTCCCTTCCAGCTCTTATGGAAGAGTTTGATACATTCGGTCGATTATCCAATTTCTTGGTCAATGAGCAGAAATCAGAGCTCCTAAACATCTCCCTTCCCCAAAGGGAACTCCAATCTATTAAGATTCTATGCCCTTATAAAGTAAAAAATTCACAATTAAAATATTTGGGAGTCCTGTTAACTCCTAAAACATCACAACTATATGATGCTAATTATAAGACTTTACAAACCTCTATACATCACACTCTACAATCCTGGCGCGACAAACCACTATCGTGGTGGGGTAAAATCCAGGCTGTAAAAATGTCGATCCTCCCAAAGATACTATATATATTCCAAACGATACCAATATCGCTTCCTAAACTCTACCTCCAGCAGCTTCAAAGAAACATCAATTCATTTATCTGGAGAAGACAAAAACAGCGTATAAATGCAGCCACATTATTTTGCTCACTGAGGGGGGAGGGCTAGGAGTTCCGCAGTTAGAAACATATTATCACTCAGTGACACTTCCGCACATCCTAGATTGGCACAGTAAGAGTGAGGCTAAAGCCTGGGTATCCATGGATTCCCAGATATTAAGAACACCTAAGCCCGGATCAATATGTTGGATCCCCAGGAACCTAAGCCCCCCTCTATGCTCCACATCACCCCTATATAGGCACATATTTGAAACATGGGATCACCTAGTCCAGAAATACCCAAAGTTATCCTTGCCACAATCCCCACTCACTCCAATATCCCCAAATATGGAACTTACAGGCGGATATGAACCCCTACGAAACACCAAGGTTACATGGGAACTCCCTGAGTCGGTACCTATTATCACACTTTTAGATAAACGTACACTTAAACCAAGACATAGCTTGTCCACTATACTGAAAGGAGCCTTCACTTCATGGCTGAAACATTCCCAGTTAAACCATTTCATTCACAGCAATCACTTTAGAGAGGATTTGGTAAGGCCCCCCACTCCTTTTGAACAATTATGCTTGTCGGCGATGCCCTTTAAAGGAACTTTATCCTTGGCCAAAAACGCTCTTGAAAATGCAAAACAGCCCACTATACCATTATATACGACACACTGGCAACGAGATTTAAACATTCAATTAGAGGAGAAAGAATGGAGGATAATTTTTAACAATACACGTAAGTCGTCTACCTCCACAAGAACCATTGAAATGAATTTCAAGGTTCTCATGCGCTGGTATCTAACCCCACACAGATTGCATAGGATATACCCTTCCTCTGCGGCGATATGCTGGAGAGGATGTGGAGAAGTGGGTACTATGGCACACATATGGTGGCAGTGTCCCAAAATCTCTCCTTTTTGGAGATCAATAGAGAAGATATTACAAATTACAATGGGAGAGGGCTTTATACTTTCCCCCGCATTGGCATTATTAAACCAAAATCCAGAAAGCCAATGCAAAATACGCACCATACTGATAAGAATGTGACTGAACAGCGCTAAGTCATTGATTGCGCAACATTGGACGTCAGCAATAATTCCTTCAACCCAGCAATGGCTATCGAAAGTTTCAGATACCATTCCCTTAGAACAATATGGGTATTACAAACGAAATCCATTAGATATATTTTTAGATGTTAAGTTTTATTGGGAGACACTTTTAAAAATACTAGAACACCCGCCATGATGAGTACACAAGGAGAAAATATTGATAAATGAGAGGTCTGTCTTTATCTTAAAGCTGGACATCTGTTTATTGCAAGCAAAATGATACTATGCCCACAATACAGCAAATGAATATAGACTCCAGAATATCACATTACAACATATATGTTTCCAGTTGTTGTTATTAAGTTTGTTAAATTGTTTATTCCAGTTATGAGTATGATGTTAAACCAATTCCTTCATCCTACAAGACCTCATTGTACTCCCTCAAAGGCGGAGTCTTTTGTAGATTCCCTAACCAAAGAATAGGTTTCAAGAACTGTTGAAAATAGACACTATTACTAAACCAGAAAGGGAAGCTTCACTCCCAAAGGAATAACCAATGTTATCGAATTGTATTATATGTATTGTACTATGCCTTATGAAATATTCCATTTGTACTTGTCAACTTATGATTGGAAAATTAATAAAAATTATTTAAAAAAAAAAAAAAAAAGTAAGTATGTATAAGCTTTATGCAATAACCGACTAGACTACACTACTCAGAGGAGCTTTTCTGCTACTTTCTTTCAGTACTTACTCTGGCTCTAATTTGCATATATAGGTTACAGAAAAGCTGTGTAATAATTTGGGACTTTGAATATACAGATCTATAAAAGGACTCTGATCCGACTGGTATGTGAAGTGCCCCGCAATGTGAACGCAAGCATTCGCATTGCATGGAAGCTTTGCACTCAATAGAGCATGCTTACATTAGATCCAATTGGATACGGCATGAGAACCAAGCGCAGCGAAGGGGGTAAGTCCTGCAGCGATGGACAGCAGTTTTAAATATCCAGTCGTATGCAAAAGTTTAGGCACCCCTGACAATTTCCATGATTTTCATTTATAAATAATTGGGTGTTTGGATCAGCAAATATTGAGTGGAATCCATGCGGCCCTCAACTTTAACAAGATTCCCAGTACCAGCACTGGCCACACAGCCCCACAGTGTGATGGAACATCCACTAAATTTTACTGTGGCTAGCAAGTGTTTGTCTTGGAATGCTGTGTTTTTTTGCCGCCATGCATAATGCCCCTTGTTATGACCAAATTACTCAATCTTTGTTTCATCAGTTCACAGCACCTTCTTCCAAAATGAAACTGGCTTGTCCAAATGTGCATTTGCTTTTTCCGCATCACTCTCCCATATGCTGAATTGTTGAACGATGCGCAGTGACACCATCTGCAGCAAGATGATATTCTGGGTCTTTGGAGGTGGTCTGTGGGCTGTTTTTGACCGTTCTCACGATCCTTTGTCTTTGCCTCTCCAATATTTTATTTCTGGCCTTAACAAGAACTGTGCCTGTGGTCGTCCATTTCCTTACTATGTTCCTCACAGTGGACACTGACAGCTTAAATCTCTGCAATAGCTTTTTGTAGCCTTCCCCTAAACCATAATGTTGAACAATCTTTTTTTTCAGGTCATTTTAAGATTTATTTTGAGGCCCCCATGTTGCCACTCTTCAGAGGAGAGTCAAAGAGAACAACAACTTGCAATTGGCCAAGTTAAATACCTTTTCTCATGATTGGATGCACCTGTCTATGAATTTCAAGGCTTAATGGGCTCACCAAACCAATTGTGTGTTCCAATTATTCAGTGCTAGGTAGTTACAGGTATTCAAATCAACAAAATGACAAGGGTGCCCACATTTATGCACCTGTCTAATTTCATTTTGATGCATATTGCATATGTTCTGTTAATCCAATAAACCTAATTTCACTACTGAAATATTACTGTGTCCTTCAGTTATTTGATAGATCAAAATGAAATTGCTGATCCAAACACCCAATTATTTATAAATGAAAATCATGGAAATTGTCAGGGGTGCCTAAACTTTTTCATACGACTGTATATGGATATGAATAAATACATATATATTTATGTGTTTATATGTGTATATACACATATTAATACATAAATATATATGTATATAAGCAAATACATATATATTTACAGCGAAATCACAGTTCCCATCAACCTCAATATTATACTTTTTTTTAAATTAAAAACTAAACTATACTTGAATTTGGGGTCAATTGGGGCACTTTTAAAAAAATCGGCCAGATATCTGACCTGTGGTTAATTTATTGAGCGCTAATTGCTACTGCAAGCTTGCACCAGCCATTTGTAATGGCATTGGCTGGTTATTTATCGTGCACCAGTAAACGGTCGATTTTGCCCATTTGCGGGCATGCGATAAAGTAGGACTCCAATGATTTTATGAATTATTGGTATTTGTACTTTTTGAAAGGCTGTTGTCTCATTCATTGCACTTTATTTGAGCAAGATCTTTTTTTTATCTCAATGCATTTAAGGTAATTCTTCATATATGACTGTTTTATAGATATTATTAGGGATCTATTTTTACCTATTTGTTTTTACTATGCACTTTTGTTTATTGCAACCATTAGATGTAACATTTGAGTTTTTATAAAAAAAAAATGTTTCAATAAAAAACGTTAACCTACCACTGCCTGCACTGATATCATGTGAGTGTGACATGACTACAGGGGTTAGTGTTTCTGTTTTACCCATTGGTGTTTATGTGAGTGTGTGTGTGTGTGTATGTATGTATGTGACTATGTGTGTATTTATGTATGTATGTGTATGTGTGTATGTATGTGACTGTCACTGTGTATGTATTTATGCATGTATGTGTGTTTGTGTATGTTTGTGGAACCAGCAAATTACAGACCTTGTTACTACAGCATGGGGGGGGGGGGGGCAGGAGGTAAACAGTGTCACTATACAGTACCACTATATACAGTATGTGGGGGTGGACCATGTCACAGACCACTGTGGTCACTTTATAAAGTAGGTAGGGTCAGGCCAGCCATCTCACCGGCAGATTACAGACTGTGTCACTAACTTACTATATACAGTACTGGGGGTTAAATAGTGTCACTATATATATACAGTAATAGGGGGTCAGACCATCTCACAGACTGTGAGCACAGGGTACCTCCTTTTGCAGACATGTAATCTGATTCACATTTTTTTCTGTGTTAAATGTAAAAAAAAAAAAAAAAGTATTAAATTCACCTTTTTTGGGGGAGGGGTGGTGGGGGGGCCTTTCTTAGATTCTTGCACCTGGGCAAGAATCTAGAGGGGTGGTGGGGGGGCCTTTCTTAGATTCTTGCACCTGGGCCCTGTGGTTCCTAGTTACGCCTCTGGTTTAGCGTCACTAGAACCTTCCAGGAACGCATCTAACTTACCTCATATAGATTGAGGTATCGTTTTATAAGTAGAAAATCCTTACATTTAAACCGCCATTTATTATTATTATTATTATTATTATTATTATTTTTTATATATTATTATAGCCGCATATCTATCAACAGGATAATGAAACGTAGATGAGCTGCCTATGGGATACTATTGTCCTCCTACTACCAATTGCTGTATAGACTTTTCAGTGTAATATTGTTTATCCTGTTTGAACTAGTAATTTAAGACATTTGTTGAATTTTTTCCATGGTTGCGCTATCCCACCCCTTGCCTATATTTCTTATCCATGCAAAGTTTAGTGAAGTGGGTACTCCACTAAACCAAGCTCAGGGATTTAGCTATTTAGCTGCATTTGCGGAACTATTTAGGCTTATTTTCAGTATTTTTTGGGGATCATTGTAACATACGTGCAATTTGAAGAATCACTATCTTACTGTGACAGCGCCTGAAATCCCTATATATATATATATATATATATATATATATAAAACGTGTATGTAGAAAGCACTCGATGGACTTTGTATAAATGCAAAACAACTTTTATTCTCGGGTTAAAAAGCCATAACATTTCAGGTACCGGTCCAGGCCCTTTGTTAAATGATACACACAAGACAAAACATGTTTTGTCTTGTGCGTATCATTTGACAAAGGGACCGGACCGGTACACGAAACGTTCTGGCTTTAAAACCTGAGAATAAAAGTTGTTTTGCATTTATACAAAGTCCATTGAGTGCTTTCTACATATACGCTGGATTTAATTTGCTGTTAGCACCGTAGCCATTACTTTGGATGAGGAGTGTATACCTTTGAAAGAAATATATATATATGTATGTGTTTGTGTGTGCATTGGAACCCTTTGCAGTCAAGTAGATGAAAACATGTAAAATCATATTTATGCAATATTCATTTTCAATAAAGTGTTTAACTGTGTATTTAATATAAATATTATACATTCCATTGTAACAAGAGCATATTCTGCTATGTGCAGAACATTGGATTATGAAATATGCAATATTATCTTATTATGTTGCGCTTTTAAATAACCATTAATCGTATTTGCGTGACTTCTGGGTGTTATTATTATTATCGGTTATTTGTAGAGCACAAACAGATTCTGCAGCACTATAAACAAAGGCAGAGAACAACAAAACATTTATAGGGATCAAACGGGTAGAGGGCCCTGCCAAGAGTCGCACTAGTGTAGGTTGTATGTATCCATGAGTCTTTAGGGAGCGCTAGAAGCTTTCAAAACATGGGGAGAGTCTTGTGGAGTGAAACAGAGAGTTTCACAAGATGGGAGCCAGTCTGGAGAAGTCCTGTAAACGGTGTGAGTGTGAGGAGGTAACAAGAGAGGAGGAGAGTAGAAGGTCATGAGCAGAGCGAAGGGGACGGGAGGAAGAGTATCTGGAGACTTGCTGCCCCGTGTTTCCAGTTATGAAGCAGCGGTCACAAAGACCGCTGCTCCATAACCTGTCCGCCTGCTCTGAGCAGGCGGACAGACATCGCCACAATACAACCCGATCAAGTACGATCGGGTTGATTGACTCCCCCCTGCTGGCGGCCTATTGGCCGCGAGTCTGCAGGGGGCGGCATTGCACCAGCAGCTCTTGTGAGCTGCTGGTGCAATGCTGAATACAGTGAGCGTATTGCTCGCCATATTCAGCGAGGTCTGGCGGACCTGATCCGCACTGTCGGATCAGGTCCGCCAGACATTGATACATATGCCAGAAGGTTTGAGATATAGGGGAGAGCAATGCAGTTGAGGGCTTTGTATGTCAGAGTGAGAATTTTGTGTTTAATCCTGGAGGCAAGAGGAAGCCAGTGAAGGGATTGGCAGAGAGGTGCAGCAGATGAAGAGCGCGTGTAAGGAAGATGAGCCTGGCAGAGGCATTCATTATGGATTGTAAAGGAGCTAGGTGGCAGCTGGGGAGACCAAAGAGGACAGAGTTGCAGTAATCGAGAAGGGAAAGGATGAGAGAGTGAATTAAAATCTTGGTTGTGTCTTGTGTAAGGAAATATCTCATTTTAGAGATGTTTTTAAGGTGGAAGCGGCAGGATTTAAACAGGGAATGAATGTGAGGAGTGAAAGAAAGATCGGAGTCAAATGTGACCCCAAGACATCGGCATGCGGGGTATGGGTAATGATGGAGTTGTCGACAGTTATAGAGATTGGGGATGGAGACTTTGGAAGAAGGGGGGAAATAAGGAGCTCAGTTTTGGAGAGATTTAGCTTGAGGTAGTTTGAGGACATCCAGGAAGAGATGTGAGAAAGACAGTTAGTGATAGTGAGACGGGTTAGATAGAAAGGAGATAGGTCTGGTGCAGAGAAGTAGATTTCGGTGTCGTCGGCATACAAATGATATTGGAACCCATGGGACTTTATTAGGGAACCTAATGATGATGGGTAGATTAAGAAGGAAAGAGCCTTGCGGTACCCCGCCAGAAAATGATGATGGGCAGAGGAGGCCCACATTTTTTGGCTCCATTGAAGTCTATAGGGGAATGTGATTTTGCCTTTGTGACTTCTCAAAGTCTATTTGTTACCACGACTTTGCGAAAGCGACAGCACAATCTTTCAACTTTCAACTCGTAATACGAGCATGAATCTATGAGCGCAAAAACCAAATACTTCTAGCAGCTTTAACTTTCGAATACAAGTGCAAACTACCACTCCACTCATAACCTAGCCCTTAGCTTAAATTTCAAATAAGTAAGAGATTTTTTTCTGACACATTTTAAAGTTAGCTCTTTTTTCACTCCCACTGCATCATGTGACAGCTATTAGCCAATCACAAAATACATATACATATATTCTGTAAATCTTTCACGCATGCTCAGTAGGTGCTGATGCCTCAAAAAATGTGTATATAAAAAGACTGTGCAGATATAGATAATGGAAGTGAATTGGAAAGTTGTTTAACTGAATAATGAAAGTTTAATTTTGACTTGAGTGTCCCTTTAGAGGACCACTCAATGCAGTATAATTGTATATTTAACAAGTACATAATAAAAAGGCAATGTAATAACACTTACTCTGAATTTCAAATAAGCAATAGATTTTTTATAACCAATTAATGTTTTCTCCCATTTTCTTGCCCCTTGCATCATGTGACTGACATCAGCCAATCACAGACTAGTATAAGTATGCCCTGTGAGCTTGTGCACATGCTCAGTAGGATCTTGTTCCCCAGAAAGGGTGTATATCAAAAGACTTTGCAAAATTTGATAATGGAAGTAAATTGTCTTAAAACTGCAAGCTCTGGGGGGTAGTTATCAAGCAGTCAACCTCAAATACGCTGGAATTCCGCAGCGTATTTGTGGCGAGGCTGATTCGCCTTAGTTATCAAAGGCTTCAGACCGGCAAAAGTAGAATTTTGTGACGTAAACTTCGATCCGCCGGACTCCGTCCGACACAGATCGATTCTTACGTCACTCCAGATGTTCCGCACACAAGTGCGGCACAATCTCACTACTTTTGCTAGTTATCAAAAAACTAGCAGGTACGCTCGGCACTTTTACGGCCCAGCGTACCTGGTTTTCAAACCGCCAGCCTGGAGGCGGCGGATCCCATAGGAATCAATGGGAGTCTGATCATAGCGAAAGTACAAGTTCGCTGCTGCCAGACATCCCATTCATTCCTATGGGAGCTGTCTACACCTAACACCCTAACATGTACCCCGAGTCTAAACACCACTAATCTGCCCCCCCTACACCGCCGCAACTAAATAAATGTATTACCCCCTAAACCGCCGCTCCCGGAGCCCACCGCAAGCTACTCTATACATATTAACCCCTAAACCGCCGCTCCCGGAGCCCACCGCCAACTACATTATACCTAGTAATCCCTATCCTGCCCCCCCTATACCGCCGCCCTCTATAATAAATGTATTAACCCCTATCCTGCCGATCCCACACCTCGCTGCAACTAAATAAATAGTTTAACCCCTAAACCGCCGCTCCCGGACCCCTGCAACCTATAATACATTTATTAACCCCTATCCTGCCCCCCCCCTACACCGTCGCCACCTATAATAAATTTATTAACCCCTATCCTGCCCCCCACTACACCGCCGCCACTGTAATAAAATTATTAACCCCTAAACCTAAGTCTAACACTAACCCTAACACCCCCCTAACTAAAATATTAATTAAATAAATCTAAATAATATTTCTATTATTAACTAAATTAATCCTATTTAAAACTAAATACTTACCTTTAAAATAAACCCTAATATAGCTACAATATAAATAATAATTATATTGTAGCTATCTTAGGATTTATTTTTATTTTACAGGTACCTTTCAATTTATTTTAACTAGGTACAATAGCTATTAAATAGTTATTAACTATTTAATAGCTTACCTAGCTAAAATAAAGAGAAATTTACCTGTAAAATAAATCCTAACCTAAGTTATAATTACACCTAACACTACACTATAGTTTAATAAATTATTCCTATTTAAAACTAAATACTTACCTGTAAAATAACCCCTAAGATAGCTACAATATAATTAAAGGACCAGTCAACACAGTAGATTTGCATAATCAACAAATGCAAGATAACAAGACAATGCAATCGCACTTAGTCTGAACTTCAAATGAGTTGTAGATTTTTTTTCTGACAATTTTAAAAGTTATGTCTTTTTCCACTCCCCCTGTACCATGTGACAGCCATCAGACAATTACAAATGCATACACGTACCATGTGACAGCCATCAGCCATTCACAAATGCATACACACTTATTCTTGCACATGCTCAGTAGGAGCTGGTGACTCAAAAAGTTTAAATATATAGAGACTGTGCACATTTTGTTAATAGAAGTAAATTGGAAAGCTGTTTAAAATTACATGCTCTATCTAAATAATGAAAGGTTCATTTTGATTGAGTGTCCCTTTAATAATTACATTGTAGCTATCTTAGGATTTATATTTATTTTACAGGTAACTTTGTATTTATTTTAGCTAGTTAGAATAGTTATTAAATAGTTATTAACTATTTAATAACTACCTAGCTAAAAGAAATACAAAATTACATGTAAAATAAATCCTAACCGAATTTACAATTAAACCTAACACTACACTATCATTAAATAAAATAAATAAACTACCTACAAATAATTACAATTAAATACAATTACATAAACTAACTAAAGTACAAAAAATAAAAAAAGCTAAGTTACAAAAAAAAAAAAAAAAAGTTACAAACATTTAAAAACATATTACAACAATTTTAAGCTACTTACACCTAATCTAAGCCCCCTAATAAAATAACAAACCCCCCCAAAATAGTCAGCCAATCAGATTGAGCTCGCATTCTATTGGCTGATCGGAACAGCCAATCGGATTGAACTTGTATCTGATTGGCTGATTCCATCAGCCAATCAGATTTTTCCTACCTTAATTCCGATTGGCTGATAGAATCCTATCAGCCAATCGGAATTGAAGGGACGCCATCTTGGATGAAGTCCCTTAAAGGAGCCTTCATTCGTCGGTAGTTCGTCGGGAAAGGAGGATGTTCCGCGTCGACGGGATGAAGATTCAAGACCCGGCTTCGACGATGACCTCGCCCGGATAGAAGACTTCTTCAGCGCCTCTTGGAAGATGACCTCGCCCGGATGGAAGATTTCCTCAGCGCCGCTTGGAGGATCACTTCATCGGATGGAAGATTTCTTCAGCGCCCCTTGGAGGATAACTTCTGCCGGTCCGGATGTCCTCTTCAGTTCCATCGGTGGCTCGGCTGAGTGAAGACAACTAAAGGTAGGATGATCTTCAGGGGATTAGTGTTAGGTTATTTTAAAGGGGGTTTGGGTTAGATTAGTGGTATGTGGGTGGTGGGTTTTAATGTTGGGGGGGGGTTGTATTTTTCTTTTACAGGCAAAAGAGCTGAACTTTGGGGCATGCCCCCACAAAAGGCCCTTTTAAGGGCTGGTAAGGTAAAAGAGCTTTGAACTTTTTTTAATGTAGAATAGGGTAGGGCATTTTTTATTTTGGGGGGGTTTGTTATTTTATTAGGGGGCTTAGATTAGGTGTAAGTAGCTTAAAATTGTTGTAATATGTTTTTAAATGTTTGTAACTTATTTTTTTTATTTTTTTGTAACTTAGCTTTTTTATTTTTTGTACTTTAGTTAGTTTATGTAATTGTATTTAATTGTAGTTATTTGTAGGTAGTTTATTTAATTTATTTAATGATAGTGTAGTGTTAGGTTTAATTGTAAATTAGGTTAGGATTTATTTTACAGGTAATTTTGTATTTCTTTTAGCTAGGTAGTTATTAAATAGTTAATAACTATTTAATAACTATTCTAACTAGCTAAAATAAATACAAAGTTACCTGTAAAATAAATATAAATCCTAAAATAGCTACAATGTAATTATTAATTACATTGTAGCTATCTTAGGGTTTATTTTACAGGTAAGTATTTAGTTTTAAATAGGAATAATTTATTAAAGTATAGTGTAGTGTTAGGTGTAATTGTAACTTAGGTTAGTTTTTATTTTACAGGTAAATTTCTCTTTATTTTAGCTAGGTAAGCTATTAAATAGTTAATAACTATTTAATAGCTATTGTACCTAGTTAAAATAAATTGAAATTTGCCTGTAAAATAAAAATAAATCCTAAGATAGCTACAATATAATTATTATTTATATTGTAGCTATCTTAGGGTTTATTTTACAGGTAAGTATTTAGTTTTAAATAGGATTAACTTAGTTAATAAGAGAAATATTATTTAGATTTATTTAATTAATATTTATGTTAGGGGGGTGTTAGGGTTAGTGTTAGACTTAGGTTTAGGGGTTAATAATTTTATAACAGTGGCGGTGGTGTAGTGGGGGGCAGGATAGGGGTTAATAAATTTAATATAGGGAGCGGCGGTTTAGGGGTTAAACTATTTATTTATTTGCGGCGAGGTGCGGGATCAGCAGGATAGGGGTTAATAACTTTATTATAGAGGGCGACGGTATAGGGGGGGCAGGATAGGGGTTAATAAATTTAATATAGGGAGCGGCGGTTTAGGGGTTAAACTATTTATTTATTTTCGGCGAGGTGCGGGATCAGCAGGATAGGGGTTAATAACTTTATTATAGAGGGCGACGGTATAGGGGGGGGCAGGATAGGGGTTACTAGGTATAGTGTAGGTGGCAGCGGTGTCCGGGAGCGGCGGTTTAGGGGTTAATACATTTATAACACTTGCGGCGGGGTCTAGGAGAGGCGGTTTAGGGGTTAATACATTTATAAGACTTGCGGCAGGGTCTAGGAGCGGCGGTTTAGGGGTTAATACATTTATAAGACTTGCGGCAGGGTCTAGGAGCGTCGGTTTAGGGGTTAATACATTTATAAGACTTGCGGCAGGGTCTAGGAGCGGCGGTTTAGGGGTTAGTAACTTTATTTAGTTGCGGGGGGCTCCGGGGGCGCCGGTATAGGGGGTAGAACAGTGTAGTTTAGTGTGAGTGCTTAGTGACAGGCTAGCAATAAAGCTGTCAAACAGCCGAAGAGCAGCGAGATCGGATGAGTGATAACTCTCACAGTCCGCTGCTCATCGCCCCGCGGCTTTTTGACAGCTTTTTTTGATAACTTAGGCGTATTTTTTCAGGTCCGCGGCGGCGAAGGTAGGCGAGCTTAGGCGGCCGTATTGGGCCGGCGAAGGCAGGAAAGTAGACACGTTGATAACTACCCCCCTCTGTCTGAATCATAAAAGTTTATTTTGACTTGAGTGTTCCGTTAAAGGGCCATAATACCCAAATGTTTAAACACTTGAAAGTGATGCAGTATAGCTGTAAAAAGCTGACTATAAAATATCTCTTGAACATCTCTATGTAAAAAAGAAAGATATTTTACCTCAAAAGTTTCTCAGTAGCCACCTCCCATTGTAAAGGATTTCTAAGCAGCATATGTCTGTCCTGGGACAGCTTAGGGGTTGAGCCTCATGCACTCTCATGTTATTTCCTTATTCAGTTTAAAGGAAGTTTACAATGAAATCTCATGAGAGTTAAGTCAAATCTCATGAGATCACAGTAAAAGAGTTCATGACCTCAGCACTGCTGATGCTGATTGGCTGCTGTTCATTTCTTCATTTTGTTTACCTGCAGCTCGGCAACAGCTGAGTATAACTTTTTACAAAGAACTTACTCTGCTGAGCTGAGGAAATTGTGAGGTAAAATATCTTCCTTTTTTACATAGAGATGCTCAGGTGATATTTTCCTGTCAGCTTTTTACAGTTATACAGCATCAGTTTCAAGTGATTTAGCATATGAGTATTATGTCCCTTTAAGGTAGATTTTATTCATTTTGAATAGCTTATCAACATATTTTCTACAAAATATCCAATAATTGATTCATATGGATGCAAAGGTTTTCGCAGCTGCAACAGAAAGAACCCAAATGTCATGTGTTTGTCTAATTTTGCTGTCATTAGATTGGATACATTATTTAATGTGTATTATTAAAGTGAAGGTAAAGTTTTAGCCTTCATATTTCATATTTATAATCCTGTTACCCTGTTAAATCCAGTCGCTATATTAACGGCCAGAGAATCAATTGGCTGACTAAAGAACGTGATCGTTGTTTAGAAAAAAAAAACGGGTTGATTTTCGGATAGCGCAATCGGTGATAAAAATACAATATATCTAAGCTAATAATTAAATATAGAACAATTGATGAATGAAAGTAATATTATTTTGGGTTAATAAATTAAGTTATTCTTTATAGACCGTTTTAGTTTACCTTCACTTTAACCCCTTAATGACCGAGGACGTGCAGGGTACGTCCTCAAAAAAAAGGCAGTTAATGCCTGAGAACGTACCCTGCACGTCCTCGGTTTGGAAAGCAGCTGGAAGCGATCCTGCTCGCTTCCAGCTGCTTTCCGGTTATTGCAGTGATGCCTCGATATGGAGGCATCCTGCAATAACTTTTTTAAGCCATCCGGTGCAGAGAGAGCCACTCTGTGGCCCTCTCTGCACCGGAGATCGGTGGTTCCCTGCGTTGGTGGGTGGGAGCCGGACCGGGAGGCGGGTGGCGGCCATCGATGGCCCTGGTTATGTGCAGGGGGGGCAGGATCGTGGGCGGGGATGAGCGGGGGCGCGCACGGGCGCGCGCGCGTGCACGGGGGGGCGGGCGCGTGCACGGGGAGGGAGCGGATGGGAACCGCTACACTACAGAAAATGTGTTAGCAAAAATGTTTAAATGCCCTAATATTTGTTAAAAAAAAAAAGATCAGCAAGGTGCTGGGGGTTTGTCTGTGTGGGGGGGGAAGCTACACTACAGAAAAAAGACAAATAAATATAAAAAAGCCCTTTTTTTTTTGCAAACTGGGTACTGGCAGACAGCTGCCAGTACCCAAGATGGCCCCCAATGAGGCAGAGGGGATGGTCAGAGAGCGGTTTTGGGGGGGATCAGGGAGGTTGGGGGCTAAGGGGGGGATCCTACACCCTAGCATATGTAAATATGCTAAAAAAAATTATTTATTTTTTAAAAAACCCTTTTATTTTAGTACTGGCAGACTTTCTGCCAGTACTTAAGATGGCGGGGACAATTGTGGGGTGGGGGAGGGAAGGGAGCTGTTTGGGAGGGATCAGGGGGTGGGATGTGTCAGGTGGGAGGCTGATCTCTACACTAAAGCTAAAATTAATCCTGCAAGCTCCCTACAAACTCCCTAATTAACCCCTTCACTGCTAGCCAGAATACACGTGTGAGGCGCAGCAGGATTTAGCGGCCTTTTAATTACCAGAAAGCAACGCCAAAGTCATATATGTCTGCTATTTCTGAACAAAGGGGATCCCAGACAAGTATTTACAACCATTTGTGCCATAATTGCACAAGCTGTTTGTAAATTATTTCAGTGAGAAACCTAAAATTGTGAAAAATTTAACTTTTTTTTCAATTTGATCGCATTTGGCGGTGAAATGGTGGCATGAAATATACCAAAATGTGCCTAGATCAATACTTGGGGTTGTCTACTATACTACACTAAAGCTAAAATTAACCCTACAAGCTCCCTAAAAGCTCCCTAATTAACCCCTTAACTGCTGGGCATAATACACTTGTGGTGCGCAGTGGCATTTAGCGGCCTTCTAATTACCAAAAAGCAACGCCAAAGCCATATATGTCTGCTATTTCTGAACAAAGGGGATCCCAGAGAAGAATTTACAACCATTTATGCCATAATTGCACAAGTTGTTTGTAAATAATTTCAGTGAGAAACCAAAAGTTTGTGAAAAAATTTGTGAAAAAGTGAACGATTTTTTGTATTTGATCGCATTTGGCGGTGAAATGGTGGTATGAAATATACCAAAATTGTCCTAGATCAATACTTTGGGATGTCTACTAAAAAAAAATATATACATGTCAAGGGATATTCAGGGATTCCTGAAAGATATTAGTGTTCTAATGTAACTAGCGCTAATTTTGGAAAAAAGTGGTTTGGAAATAGCAAAGTGCTACTTGTATTTATGGCCCTATAACTTGCACAAAAAGCAAAGAACATGTAAACATTGGGTATTTCTAAACTCAGGACAAAAGTTTGAAACTATTTAGCATGGGTGTTTTTTGGTGGTTGTAGATATGTAACAGATTTTGGGGGTCAAAGTTAGAAAAAGTGTGTTTTTTTCAATTTTTCCTCATATTTTATATTTTTTTTTATAGTAAATTATAAGATATGATGAAAATAATAGTATCTTTAGAAAGTCCATTTAGTGGCGAGAAAAACGGTATATAATATGTGTGGGTACAGTAAATGAGTAAGAGGAAAATTACAGCTAAACACAAACACCGCAAAAATGTAAAAATAGCCTTGGTCCCAAACGGACAGAAAATGGAAAAGTGCTGTGGTCATTAAGGGGTTAAGGTAGTTTGTCTGCTTGTAGAAAATCTACATTATCATTACTTTATAGTCAGATATGGTGAGAATGAGCCAGCAGGTATAGACGTCTCTGTCAAAATTAAACCATCAAGGTTGTTTTAAAAGATTATTTTTAGAATATTATTTGAAATAGTAAATTATTACTCAACTTTCCTGAAGATAGCATAATATGCCAGAAGTTGTTTATATATATATATATATATATATTAAATAGGCTTTCCGCCTTTTCTAGCTAAGTTAGCTTGAACAGTATTTTGTGGATGCAATATTTCAAGAGAATAAATGTTCTGCCTGAGATTTCACTCTAAAATATTATCTATAACATAATCACGTTTGTAACACGTCCGTCGCCGTCGTCAGTTGTGCCTGCAGCGTGAGACAGCTTTAGGAGCTTCTGAATAACATAACAGCTGAGAGCTGGAGCTCCAGAAGCTTCAGTCTTCTGCCGCATATGGAGCCGGAGCGCGATCGGTGCTCCGCCTCCATTGAGGCCAGATGCCTGATCGTTACAGACGGTGACACTGTGTGTGCCACCGTCTGTAACAATCTTCTGCTGTTGCCAGCGGGTGGCGGGTGGGCGGCTCGGCTGTGTAGGGGGGAGGGAAGAGGAGAGAGTGGGAGTGCCCTACTACAGAAAAAAGGACAGGGAGGGATGGGGCAGCTACACTACAGAAAAGGGGTTTGGGGGATAAATGGCAATCATGGGTGGGGGGAGCTAGTGGGACCACTACACTACAGAAAAAAAAAAAAAAAAAAGAATAGAAAAAAGTGGTTTATAGGTGAGATGGCGGCAATAGAGGGGGGTTAGAGAGCTGTTTGAGGGGGGATCAGGGACAGAGGGATACAGACAGCAGGATAGGGACAGAGGTAAAGGGACAGGGACAGAGGGATAGGGACAGCAGGATAGGGACAGAGGGACAAAGGATATGGACAGAGGGATAGGGACAGAGGGATAGGGACAGAGGGACAAAAGGATAATGACACAGGGATAGGGACAGAGGGGAAGAAGGATAATGACAGAAGGATAGGGACAGAGGGATAGGGATAGGGACATATGAATATGGATAGAGGGAAAGTGATAGAGGGATAGGGACAGAGGAATAGGGATAGGGATAGAGGGATAGGGACAGGGACAGAGGAATAGGGACAGGGATAGAGGGATAGGGACAGAGGGATAGAGGGATAGGGATAGAGGGATAGGGACAGAGGAATAGGGATAGGGATAGAGGGATAGGGATAGAGGGACAGGGACAGAGGAATAGGGATAGAGGGATAGGGATAGAGGGATAGGGACAGAGGAATAGGGATAGGGATATAGGGATAGGGGTAGAGGGATAGGGACAGAGGAATAGGACAGGGATAGAGGGATAGGGACAGAGGAATAGGGATAGGGATAGAGGGACATGGGTAGAGGGATAGGGACAGGGATAGAGGGATAGGGATAGAGGGATATAGGGACAGGGATAGAGGGATAGATGGATATGGATAGATGGACCTCACTTTGAAAAAAATAGACTGCCCTCTGGGCAGGCTTATTACCTAGCTTGTAATAGAAGCACACACTGACATTAAGCAGGTTGCCAGGTGTCAAGTATTCAGCTGAAGAGTCCAGTATTTTAGAAGGCTCAGTAAAATTTCCACAGTAATGTTGGACACTTAAATGCCCAGTTTTTTTCTTTTTTTTAAAGTCCCTGAATGTTAAGCTAAATGTATGTCTCAATGCATTACAAATATGGAGCACAAACAAGTAAGGCATAATCAAGGGTGTCAAATCGCACCTGTTGTCTTGTAACCAAAGATATTAAGTTATTGATTTGTATGCTACTGGCAGCCAAGGGACACAATGACTGCGCAGTTGTGAAAAATATTCAAGTTGGGATCAAGTGGGGGCTTTTCAGGGGGAAATTGTGTGATGCCCAACTACCATTGTGACCAATCAACTAAAGATTATCCAGTATTCTTGTGGAGGACAGCTGGCAACCTTATATGTCACTGCAGAATAGAATATTGTAATTCTCCCAATCAAACCATCCTGTTGTCCAACAACAGATCCTTTTTTGCCATCAATCAACCGTAGATTGTTTGCCATTTAGTTCCTACTAAAACAAAACTATGGGCTAGATTACAAATAGAGTGCAGCTGATGGTGCATGGTGTATTATCTTGCTCTCTGTCACGAGGAAAGAACAGTGCATAATCTGCATTACAAGTGGATGATTAAAATTATCAAAGTATTTTAGCACAGCCAAGACTTTATTGAGCCATGATTAGGGTTGCCATATTGCCGCTTTAAAGGACGACAAATGAAAAATACATATGTCAAGGGCTGTTTAAATAATTCTCCATTATAAGAACCCTCTTTTTGTATGTATTTTTATATGTGTCCCCCCTTAAAGTGGCAATATAGCAACCCTAGCCATATACTATTGTGCTCAAGCTCAGTACTGCTATAATACTGCTATAAAATTTAGCGCTTATGAGGCCTAAAGTAAACCATTGTAGCTTTCTAGATATAATATAAAAAACAAAGAGGCGCCTGTCAGTAGGCTGGCATCCAGACACTCCAATCGTCCAGTGGCTGTAATATGGTTGTTAACAGTATCCAATAGTTAGCAGTTAAAAGCATGTATTAAACATAATATAATCAAACAAAGTTGCTATATTGCTGATAAGGAGTATATCTGTCATAAATGTCTCCAAATAGTATGCAACGCGTTTCACAGTGTGTAACTCTGCCGTTTCATCAGGCATTGTAGCTTTCTAGTTTGCATAAAAAAAATGAAAATGCTATGTGGATATATATATATATTTATGCATGTAGGTGTTATGCTTAAAGGGCCATTAAAGTGAAAAAATGCACATGCAATTTGGTTAAATGGATAGTTAAAGCACTACTCAGGAGCCTCAGAGAACTGCTGGTTTCCCATTCAACAGTGCTAGTTGCACAGCTGTAATTCATAAAAATAGTGTAGCACAGAACTACATGAAGAACTCTACTACTTGCGCATTATCCTCTTAGTGCATTATCGACTTAGCAATATCTGACATGAATTTTACTGTGTATCCCCATAAAAGGACCAGATTACAAGTGGAGCACTAATTAACGTTCCCACTCGTCGGGTTGCACTCATATTACAAGTTAAAAGTAAACTGTTTTTGTTCTTGTACTAAACCAACAAGCGCAAGAATACAAACTTAGAATATGGCATGCACATTCACGTATTCCAAAAAAGTCAACAGAGAAAAAAAAGTGGAAAAAAAACCCCACTCTCGCGAAAACCGATCGCATATTCTCATGTGTGCTAACCTGACATGAAAATATGAATATTTCACAAACAAGAATATGCTTATTCATAAATACATATTCCTACATATATCTGATGTTTTTTTGGTACAATATATATATATATATATATATATATATATATATATATATACAGTATATCTATACCTATATACATAGATGATAATATATATAGGTAAAGTATGTACAGATATATATATATAGGAATATATATTTCAAAATACTTGGAATATATTCTGCTATGTGAAGAACATTTGAATGTCAAACATTTACAGTAAATAGACAATATAACACTTAAATTAATATTGCATAAATACGATTATTCATATTTTCATCTACTTAACTGCAAAGGACTCCAATGCACTTGCATATATGTCTATATATGTATACATATGTATTTATGTGTTTATATGTGTAAATATGTCCGTAAATCAGGGCCGCCACTAGAACTTTTGGGGCCCCTGACTTAACCATTTTTCAGCCCCCCACTTGACATGTGCAATTTTTGACCAAGTGACTAAAACGTATATGCACTTTATTCTTAGGTGTAGTCAAACTTGGAAATGTTGTAAAGGTAGTAACACTCATACACTGAAACACACACTCACACATAAGGATTCACATATAGACACGCAAAGAAACACACAAACACACTGACACAAACACCCAAACAGACACTCAGCACTTGCTTACATTGGCCTCACAAGTAATGCGGTAAACTACAATTTTGTCAAAAAAGGAGAATTACAAAACAAAATATGGAGTTCTGATTATCTTTTTGTCAAGGAAGATGCCAACTAAATGATGACAACAGTATGCAGTGGCTTAAAGGAAGGGCCCTGAACTGCCTAAATAATAATTTAAAGGTTAAGTGGTGGATTGGTGAATTCCATAAAGGTCTCATTAGTCTCAAAGTTTGTAGAAAGATGTGAATAATGTCAGTAATATATTTGACTCCTTCCTCACTCCAAGAAGTTGATCTACAAATATTAACAATAGTTAGCTTTAACCACTTGTTTGACTCGGAGAAAAAATAATAATGCGAATATAGAATCTCAGTAATTCTGCTGCATATAACAGCATATAGCCGCCTTCAAATCATCGATCATGTTTAAACACATTCACAATCAACTGATATGTGCTGTAGTAAAGTTCACTTACTTGAAGTTATGGATCGAATCATGCTGATTTTCAAGTGCTGGCTCCTGGCTCTATGAACAGTTACCGTTCCGTGTCTCGCACTTTGTCCCAAACTCAGGACACCACGGATAAAGTCAAAAAGTATCCAGTTTCCTGGCCTCTCATGTGGATTTCAAGCTGTGCCCGTATAATGGATATACTCAAAATGTGCCCTGTAGGTACCTTAATGAACGTATAATACCAAACAGAGAAAAACCCAGACCGGCACCAATAAATGAGTATAAAATAAAGCTTCTTTATTGTCCACAGTGTAATTAAAAGATGGTTTGCACACCAAGAAAAAAAGACGGCAATCTTACCAAACAGTAAAATGCTCTGTGTAAAATGTAGCGGCTGCAACCTGGGCCCGATGACGTCACTGACTCGTTTCAGGTGTTAACCCGTAGTCATAGTTACCGTCATGGGGTCTAGGTGTCTTTAAATAGATACCTGTACAGGTGTAAGCTGTTAACTAGATAATTCACATTTCGAAACATTTCTTACACATACTGCGCTGGCTGAGCACATCAGTGGGAATAAACATAAACAAATTGAAAAATAGCCATCAACAGACATTGATACTCTGGAAGTGCTAGCTCCTAATATATATTTAACTTTAAAATTAAACAAACTGACTCTAGTTTGTAATATAACCTTTTCATGTATCCGTGTCATCTTTACTGATTTTATCAAATTTCTAGTACATGTTTTAAGGAATGGCAAGACCTGATTTATTCTCCACTAGAGGGATTGAACATATGTTAAATAATGAATTGATTGTAGATAGGACCTATCAGATAAAGTCTTTATGATGATTGAGAGCATTTGTTTTCACACTATAAGCCAAAGCTATGAGTTTAGTTAAAAATACTAATGTTAGCGAATCACAACATACAAATAATAGTCGATATCAGTAATATATACTATTGAAGTTCAATATAAACATACGATATGTATGCAAACATACAATATAGTTCTTTGAAATAGTATTTTTCTAGTTAAGAGTGTTGTGAACTTTTTATAAAAGTAAACTAGGAACAGAATGACATGCCGTAGATTATATGAACCTATTGAAAAATCAGGTCTTGCCATTCCTTAAAACATGTACTAGAAATTTGATAAAATCAGTAAAGATGACACGGATACATGAAAAGGTTATATTACAAACTAGAGTCAGTTTGTTTAATTTTAAAGTTAAATATATATTAGGAGCTAGCACTTCCAGAGTATCAATGTCTGTTGATGGCTATTTTTCAATTGGTTTATGTTTATTCCCACTGATGTGCTCAGCTAGCGCAGTATGTCTAAGAAATGTTTTGAAATGTGAATTATCTAGTTAACAGCTTACACCTGTACAGGTATCTATTTAAAGACACCTAGACCCCATGACGGTAACTATGACTACGGGTTAACACCTGAAACGCGTCAGTGACGTCATCAGGCCCAGGTTGCAGCCGTTACATTTTACACAGAGCATTTTACTGTTTGGTAAGATTGCCGTCTTTTTTTCTTGGTGTGCAAACCATCTTTTAATTACACTGTGGACAATAAAGAAGCTTTATTTTATACTCATTTATTGGTACCGGTCTGGGTTTTTCTCTGTTTGGTAATAATGTCAGTAGTAAGGTTAAAATGTCCTAAAAAGGAACAGACAATGGACACACACACAGAAACTCAAACAAAACTTGTATTATATCTATGGTCAGGAAAATCACGTGTTTAACAAAAGATTTGCCTAAACTAGAAACAGGGTCAGATAAATAAAATCTGCAGGAGAAAAGCGTTAGACATTATGAAACACAGTGATACGTAAATTAGCATATGAAGGCAAAACAACTGACCAATAACTTCATACATATGAACTAAAAGGGACACCGTAATCACAAAAGTTCTGTATTGTGTTAATCACATTTACTTTAGGATTAAGTAATCTAGCAGAGGTTAAACCTAAAGCATATAGGGCTAAACACATAAGCAAAGTTGTGCTCCAATGATGCTCTCACTGTGTGTATAATATCCTCCAGTCACTTCCATAGAAGGCTCGTCTGGGACTGTATCATAAGCCCATATGCTTTACAGTACAGCAACATCATAGCAAGCAGGCTGGGACACTGTGTTTTTATGCAGGGGGAAACCATAAAGGGGAATCCTCAGAGAATTATCTGTAGTTATAAAATCCCATATGAACAAAACTGGGGGAACAGCATGAGAAAGAAATGGCTGCAGGGAAGACCTTTCAGAGGGAAGACTGTAACCCTGTAGTAGACAATGGTAATGCCATGGTGTATCAAGAGGTTTTTTCTTCTTCACCTGTGCAAAATAAGCCAACAATACTCCAAATAGGCAGAAACTGAAATGAGACAGGAAGAGAAGGGACTTATATATTCTCAATCATGTCAATGGTTTCTATCTGCTCCACAGCTATATACCCATCAGCAGTATGCACCACACAGCTATATACCCATCAGTAGTATGCATCACACAGCTATATACCCATCAGCAGTATGCACCACACAGCTATATACCCATCAGCAGTATGCACCACACAGCTATATACCCATCAGTAGTATGCACCACACAGCTATATACCCATCAGTAGTACGCACCACACAGCTATATACCCATCAGTAGTACGCACCACACAGCTATATACCCATCAGCAGTATGCACCACACAGCTATATACCCATCGTCAGTATGCACCACACAGCTATATACCCATCAGTAGTACGCACCACACAGCTATATACCCATCAGTAGTACGCACCACACAGCTATATACCCATCAGCAGTATGCACCACACAGCTATATACCCATCGTCAGTATGCACCACACAGCTATATACCCATCAGTAGTATGCACCACACAGCTATATACCCATCAGCAGTATGCACCACACAGCTATATACCCATCAGCAGTATGCACCACACAGCTATATACCCATCAGTAGTATGCACCACACAGCTATATACCCATCAGTAGTACGCACCACACAGCTATATACCCATCAGTAGTATGCACCACACAGCTATATACCCATCAGCAGTATGCACCACACAGCTATATACCCATCAGCAGTATGCACCACACAGCTATATACCCATCAGCAGTATGCACCACACAGCTATATACCCATCAGCAGTATGCACCACACAGCTATATACCCATCAGCAGTATGCACCACACAGCTATATACCCATCAGTAGTACGCACCACACAGCTATATACCCATCAGTAGTATGCACCACACAGCTATATACCCATCAGCAGTATGCACCACACAGCTATATACCCATCAGCAGTATGCACCACACAGCTATATACCCATCAGTAGTATGCACAGCACACAGGGCCGGATTTACATCTCAGGTGCCTGTAGGCACAAAAACCTGAAGCACCCCCTCCCTGGGCCCCCCCTCACAAAAAAATTGAAAAAACTGAGGACATTTTTTTTTTACTATGAAAATCTAGCAAAATAAATTCTTTTTTTCAGATCACCTTCTCCCCACACAACAAGCAAACCATTTCTTTGGTGTATTTATTGACAGAGGCTCCACAGGACTTCTTCAGCCTCTTGGGGTTACAGTTTGTACCCCTCACTCGCCTTTATGGCCCCTTGGACAAAGAATTCAGCATCAGACAAGCTATTAATTTACTAATGCTCGCCGGAAACAAGAGTTAAGAAGAATCCGTCTTAAGACCGCTGCTCCTTAACTCATCCGCTGCCTCTGAGGCTGCCGACATCAATCCACTTGATCGAATACGATCGGGTTGATTGACACCCCCTGCTAGCGGCAGATTGGCTGCGAATTTGCTTTGTGTGGCATTGCACAAGCAGTACACCAGAACTACTTTAAATGTTAAATACGTATCATGCCTGACGCTGTCAGAGATTGATAAATCGTCCCCCATGGCTGGAGAAGCTAGAGCCCTGAGACTAAGTAAAGGAGACTGTTTAATTTCAACATGTACAAAGGCTTCCATGAGTCTGGTCACACACAGCAAGAATTTAATTTCTTAACAGCAAACCTGAAATCAAGCGTTGGGTAAACAGTGTAATAATTACATTACAGTAATCAAATGAATCTTATTGGTAGCTAGAATATAAGTTGTGGCTGAATAGCATGATGCAAAGTTCACTGCACATATACAATTATGGGACAAGAAATATTTGATAAGGAGAGCAAACTTAACCCTGTGGTTGCCGCAAGTCTCATTTACTTATCTGTAAAGAGTCAAGCACAACATCCCGAGCAACGTGGGGTATTTAACCTGGGACATAAACATGAGATATGGAATTTCACATATAGTGCATTAGATGCTGCATGCAAATTTGCAATAAATTACTTACAGTCAGTAATCTTCTTCTTGTAAGACTGAGACCAGTCAGTCACTTTCCCGCTACTCTGAGGGGCAGGGTGGCATCACGTGAAGTGGGCACGCTGACTGCACAGGTATATACCCATCAGTAGTACATACTGCACTGTTAGATATGTGCAGGGCAGGAACAAAGTACTAAGTGATGCTGATCGCACGGGGTTGCTTAGTAAAAATAAATAAGCAAAAGCCGGGAAAACTATTTGCGGGCAGCACGGGCCCAAGGGGCAGCTGCTTTGGGCCCCACAACAAAGACTGGGCCCGGGGGCAGCTGCCCCTTTTGCCCCACGTTAAAGACGGCCCTGGTTACGCATGAGCCATAAGGGGCTTATAGCGGGTGTTTGTGTGCAATTGAATTTAACGCTTGTGCATCCTCCCAGCTCTAGTTAACTGTTACACTCAAATAAAAAGTTGCACAAAAAAGCATCAAAAAATATTGAAATAAAAAGTTATAAGGGCTCAAAGATATGAGGATTCAGGTGATAGAAAATAAAAGGCTGCAAAGGGCTTTAACATAGAGATACATACATACACATCTCTAATTATGTAAATGTATGCATACGTATATATGTGTGTACATATGTTTGTTTTTTTTTGTTGAAATCTTTTTATTTATTTTCACAAAATGTAAAAATTGTACAAGTTTCATCAACAACAACAACAATAAAACTTAAATACATATACAATACAGTCTACAAATGTATTTTCTTCAGTAGTGCTTAATTAGTACAATACACATGGATTTATTTCTTGTTTTATTTCTTCTTTAGATTTTGTGGGATAAACTCTAGCCCACCACCTCGTTGGTCTAATCCATTGCAAACTCCAGCCTATATTCCTTAATATCATAACTATAGGTGTTAACTAATTGGTTAAGGTTCTAGTTCTATTAACCTTTTCTATATACATTATATAGGGTTCCCATTGTTGAATAAATTGGTTTCTAGTGTTTAGTATAGTTGCTGAGGCACTGGCCATACTATAATGATATTCAATTCTCTTCTTGACATAATCAAATGTGGGGGGGTCTACCCTCCAAAATCTCGCTATAGAGATCCGTACTACAGTACATATCATTGCTATCAATTTGTGGTGTCTTTTGATATTGCCTCCTGTGGGAAAGTGTAATAGAGCTTGCTCTGGGGATAAGTCGATCTCAGTCTCAAGAATAGTACTTAGAAATTCTGAGGTTAAATCCCATAACTTTTTAACTTTCTCACACTGCCACCACATATGCAAATATGTCCCATCTTCCTTGTATCCCCTATAACACCTATGGGAGCCCTCTGCCTGTGTCTTGGTCCATCTGGTGGGGTACATGTACCATTTAAATGCCACCTTGATATAATTCTCTTTTAATATTGCATTTGGAGAAAATGATAGGCCTCTGTCGAGATTTGTCAACCAGGTCTCTAGTGTCCATGTCTGATTCAATTCTTGTTCCCACTTAGTCATAAAAGAACTTTTCTTATTGCCAGTCCCCTCACTAACGGCTAGATTTAGAGTTTGGCGGCCAAAGGGGTGTGTTAGCTACGCATGCTTTTTTTCTCCCGCACCTTTTAAATACCGCTGGTATTTAGAGTTCACAGAAGGGCTGCGTTAGGCTCCAAAAAGGGAGCGTAGAGCATATTTACCGCCACTGCAACTCTAAATTCCAGCGGTGCTTACGGACTCGGCCAGCTTCAAAAACGTGCTCATGCACGATTCCCCCATAGAAAACAATGGGGCAGTTTGAGCTGAAAAAAAACCTAACACCTGCAAAAAAGCAGCGTTCAGCTCCTAACGCAGCCTCATTGTTTTCTATGGGGAAACACTTCCTATGTCTGCACCTAACACCCTAACATGTACCCCGAGTCTAAACACCCCTAACCTTACACTTATTAACCCCTAATCTGCCGCCCCCACTATCGCTGACCCCTGCATATTATTATTAACCCCTAATCTGCCGCTCCGTACACTGCTGCAACCTACATTATACCTATGTACCCCTAATCTGCTGTCCCTAACACCACCAACCCCTATATTATATTTATTAACCCCTAATCTGCCCCCCACAACGTCGCCTCCACCTACCTACAATTGTTAACCCCTAATCTGCCGACCGGATCTCACCGCTACTCTAATAAATGTATTAACCCCTAATCCACCTCTAAATCATAAGACTCTTAAGAAGGTTAATCATAACCTATTCAAATCACAACATGAGACCATCAAGAAATTAGAGGACAACAAAAACCTGACCATAAAACCGGCATATAAAGGAGGGGGCATAGTGGTCATGGATAGTACAGACTATGACAAAGAATGCAAAAGGATCCTAAATGACACAAAAAAATACCAGAAATTACCAAGCAATCCAGTGGTAAAATACAATCAGGAACTAGAAGAGTTGATTATGGAAGCGAAAACACAGGGAATTTTAAACAATAAGGAATATAATTATCTATCAGTAACTTATCCCATCACCCCAGCGTTTTATCAGCTTCTAAAAATACACAAATCACTATCAGAACCTCCAGGTAGACCCATAATTTCAGGAATAGGATCCCTATCGAGCAATCTATCAGAGTATATTGATATAAAGCTCCAAAAATATGTCACCAACCTCCCATCCTACCTTAGAGACTCCACTCAACTCTTGAACATACTAGATAACATTCAATGGGAGGACCATTTCATTATGGCAACATGTGACATATCTTCATTGTATACGAGTATTCCCCATGTAGGAGGGATGGAGGTGGTAGACTTCTTTCTTGGTAAAGACACAGAGTTACTAGAAGCACAACGAACTTTTATACTAGATGGCATCAATTACATTTTATCACACAATTATTTTAACTATGGTAATCAATTTTACAAACCGTTATGTGGTACGGCTATGGGGACCAGGTTCGCGCCGAGCTATGTGAACTTATACATGGGCAAGTGGGAAAAAATCTTTTGGGATTCCTGCCCAGCCGGCGCAGACCTGGTCCTATACGTTAGATACATCGACGACATTTTTATAGTTTGGAGAGGAACACCTGATGACCTTCTTCATACGATCAACGTAATGAACATGAATACCATGAATTTAAATTTCACCTATGAACATAGTAAATGTAAGATTGACTTTTTAGATCTGAGAATTTAAATTAAAAATGGGCAAATTGAAACATCGACCTTTTTCAAAGAGGTGGACTCAAACAATTATATACATAACTTAAGTTGCCACCACAGAATATGGAAATCCAATATTCCAAAAGGCCAACTTCTTCGCATTAGGAAGAATTGCTCGAATAACACCAATTGGGAGGAACAAGCCAAAATGCGGATAAAAACGGTTTATAGATAGGGGCTATGAAGAAGATATGTTGAACAAGAAGATTGACGAAGTTAGGAAGGTGGATCATAAGGACCTGATGAAATATAAAATTAAACCCAATAGAGAAGTTTCGGAAGACATCATTACTGTCCCCATGATTAGTGTATATTGCGAAAACAGGCAAGTCATGGAAAGAATAATCAAACGACACTGGGCACTACTCAAAGAGGATGATGTCATTGGAGAAAAATTAACCAATCATCCACAATTCATATACAGGAAGACAAAAAAAACTTGAAGAATCTGATAGCCCCAAGTGTACCGGGCCAAAAAAGAAAAACTATGAAGGATTTATCTGGCAAGGCTTTTTCCCATGCACAAGCTGCAAATCTTGCAAAAATGGCATAAAGACAAACCATTTCTTTTCAAATTTAAATAATGAGAAACACAACATCCACAGTTTAATCAGGTGTGGAGACAAAGGCGTTATTTATCTAATTCAATGCCCTTGTGGGCTACAGTATGTGGGGCAAACTTCCAGAATGCTAAGAGACCGAATCAGGGAACACATATTATGTGTAGAAAAGAAAAAAGTGGACACAGCACTCTATAGGCACTTTACTTTAAAACATGGTGGGAATATCAAAGATTTCAGATACTTTGGGATTGATAAGATTCAAAAGAATTGGAGAGGTGGGAACTACGAGCAAAAGCTATTATACTCTGAATCCAAATGGATGTTTAAACTAGATAGCCTGTACCCTAAAGGGCTCAATAATAAAGAGGATTTGTCACACCTCCTAAAACTCAAGAGATAATTATAAATATCAAGAACATTTCACAAAAAAACCTTTTATATTTATATATTTATATTTTTATATATTTGTATAGCTTTTATGTAACTGAGACTTTTAGACAAAACTTCTTTTATATATACAGATATTATTGAGACAAGAGTAGGAATCCTATTCCTCTTGATACCTTAGGGGCATAATATTACCACAATGAGTCTTCCTAGGCATTTCAACACATCCTAAGATTCTCATCTATGTAAGTTGTCCCTGTAGGATTGAAATATTCACAGATAGGGAACACATGGGACTTTTAATAAAACACTGATATATTTTTAGAGTAGTTTATATGACATATAGTAGAATCAGTACTAAGGTTAGAGATTAGAGCTAATAGGAATCTTGGTTATACAAATCTTTTTCCCTTTCCTCTCATATAAATATAGCTATAAATATAGATACAGAAATATGTATCCTATACCAACTTTTTGGTTTTCACTACAACTCTGAATTTCCATTATGTTTGCTTATTCTGACACTATGTTACAGTTGCCATATTAGAGCTTTTATGTACATGGGCTAGATCTTGTATATATAATATAGCCCATTGATTTCTCTTACAGAATGTATATAAACTGTGGATTTCATACAAATTACTACAGGAACCAGTATTGTATCGATTTTTAAGTTTGCCCATATGCAAGACGCAATTTATATAGAGACTTACAAATATAGATCTCGTTTTGTAGGAGAAAAATGCATTATTGATCTGCAAAGAGTCTATATTATTAAGATACATCCACCTTCGACCATATTATAAATTATAACCTCTGAAACGGTAAACACAGTACTATTTTAAGAATTGAGACAAAATAGTTTTTAAACAGGTTTCAAAATCCTCCTCTTTTATTTATTAATACATTTTTAACCAGTTAGCAGTTTCTAATCATTTAGCAGTTTTTATTAACATATTTTTAAAAACACCGTATTAGAGGTACATTTTTATTAGAAATACAAAATTCAGTGGTTAATTTACAAAGTCAGCTTCTTATTAAGTTATTTCTTTCACCAAACCACAATTCAGTCCATTTAACTCAGTAGCGATCACTAACATGCTGTATATTTAGCCTCTTCAAGCGTCAATGTAAACATCCGGTTGAACCGAAACCAGAAAAGGAAATACGTCACTTACCTGAAACCGGAAGTGACACAAGCTATTATTTAACGCTAAGACTGCTCACATAAGCCGATACTTACATTTTCACAATTACAGCTAATAGATTTCGTAAGTGACATAAATATAGCAGATATGTAAGACATCAGTTTAGAAATTTTTAAGTTGGTATCCATGTTCAGGACTGTTAGTCTAAAAGACATTGTTGACATTGCCCTTACATCAGTCAGGTTGCCCATACCCACAAAGCACTGTCCTAAGGACGGCCCACAATTTGAAAGTTTTTTGGCGCCCAAACACACTAATCAGTACACATATAAAGGGACCATTATCTCATCACTTTATTAGTCTTTATAAAGGCCTTTCCCAGGCCGAAACGCGTTGACATAAAGGGTGAGATATTGTTTTAATACTCTAAATAAGTATTACTACTGTTCTTAGGATTGTTTTCTACTTTTTCCACAGGTTTTACCACATTTGTTTGGATTTTTTTATTTTTTATTTTTTGTTTTGAAATATTTTCCACAACACTGAGGATATTGTGATTTTTGTTTTTCACTTTCACTATCAATTTATTCTATTTTGTGCTTCACACTTTATATTTATATTTGGAGAGACACTGTCACGTTTTAACACATCCAAATAGGATTATCATCACCACAAGTTTTTGGAATAGCACAGACCTAGGATATATATTTTTTACACACCGGTGTGTTATTCTTTCAAATTGGACCTTTTTTTCCCATTGGACTTTTTTTCCACATTGGACCATTTTTTATTTGGTCACTGACCTTTGAACTTTGTAAGAAGTACACCTGGTTCACACACCATTATCATTCATCCAGGACTTCACAGCTTTGTATATCTCCTTGTCATAAGATTATTAAGATTATTGCTTTGACTGTTTTTATTTTATTGTATTTTATAACTGAATTTTTAACTATTGTTCACATGGATTCATGTTTATAGATTGTTGTTGTTGTTTTTATGTTATATCAGTAACATGTATTAAACACATTTTTAACCTTATATCTTCCACTTTCTACACTAAGTATTCTTCATCTCCCACCTCTGCCTTTCAGCGCTCACTCCTTACACTTTACTACTATTCACATTTAGAGGGTGACTAGGCACCTTTCAGGAAAGAGCCGCCCTACTAGTGCCAGACCTACACAACCTTTATTTCTATAGAGTCTTCTTTGAGACTTTGACTGGGATGTCGTGGGTTTTGCTGGTGTAGTGATGACGGTTTCTGGTACAGGAATGTCCAAAAGTTTACAGAAGTCATTCACATTTTCTGGGGAGATGCATTCAAAGCGCTTTCCATTTTTAGTGAGTTGCAACGATACAGTAAAACCCCATCTGTAATGTGGATCACCTTCGGAGGACTTGGAGTTTTCGGTTTTGTTGTCGTGTCACAAATATTACTCAGACTGTAAGTATCTGCTGCTTTTATTACTCCTCTAGACCCCTCATTTCACCCCTTCTTATTCAGGGCCTGATTATCAAAAACTCGCTGGCATAAAGAGAAATACAATTTTTTTTTCACCATTATATTGTTATATTATTATTACATAGGTGCCTCTCCTACAGAGGTAGAGAAGCAACCCTCAAACTAAATTTGTTTTCTAAAACATTGTGAGGGACCCCAAAGAATTGGTGAAGCTTTAGATCATCAGTCTCTCTGTGTTAGCTCTCCCCTTTAACCATTTAGATCACTCATCTTCATCATCCAATGCCTCCCCCAATGTCATATTGTCCATTCGCCATAACCCCCACTCAGTCCTTCACTTTTTGTTCAACATTATCTGTAAATTTGGCACCTAATATTGTTTCTCTCAAATAAGTATCTCCCCTTTATTATATTATTATTATTAATATTTTAATTTAAGTTTTTATTTTATAGAAAAAGCATTAAAATGTAAACAACTTCCCAGATACAGCTTTATTTGTTTAAATTAAAATGTAAAAAAGATTTTGTCACATTTTAAATGAAAAAAATTGAATTTTTTAAATGTTGTTGTTACTTATGCAAAAGCAAAAAGAAACTTAGGCCTAGATTTGGAGTTCGGCGGTAGCCGTGAAAACCAGCGTTAGAGGCTCCTAACGCTGGTTTTGGCCGCCCGCTGGTATTTGGAGTCAGTGATTAAAGGGTCTAACGCTCACTTTTCAGCCGCGACTTTTCCATACCGCAGATCCCCCTACGCCATTTGCGTATCCTATCTTTTCAATGGGATCTTTCTAACGCTGGTATTTAGAGTCGTTTCTGAAGTGAGCGTTAGAGCTCTAACGACAAGATTCCAGCCGCCTGAAAATAGCAGGAGTTAAGAGCTTTCTGGCTAACGCCGGTTCATAAAGCTCTTAACTACTGTACCCTAAAGTACACTAACACCCATAAACTACCTATGTACCCCTAAACCGAGGCCCCCCCACATCGCCGACACTCGATTAAAATTTTTATCCCCTAATCTGCCGACCGCCACCTACGTTATATTTATGTACCCCTAATCTGCTGCCCCTAACCCCGCCGACCCCTGTATTATATTTATTAACCCCTAACCTGCCCCCCACAACATCGCCGCCAGCTACTTAAAATAATTAACCCCTAATCTTCCGACCGCAAAGCGCCGCCACCTACGTTATCCCTATGTACCCCTAATCTGCTACCCCTAACACCGCCGACCCCTATATTATATTTATTAACCCCTAATCTGCCCCCCACAACGTCGCCGACACCTGCCTACACTTATTAACCCATAATCTGCCGAGTGGACCTGAGCGCTACTATAATAAAGTTATTAACCCCTAATCCGCCTCACTAACCCTATCATAAATAGTATTAACCCCTAATCTGCCCTCCCTAACATCGCCGACACCTACCTTCAATTATTAACCCCTAATCTTCCGATCGGAGCTCACCGCTATTCTAATAAATGGATTAACCCCTAAAGCTAAGTCTAACCCTAACACTAACACCCCCCTAAGTTAAATATAATTTTTATCTAACGAAATAAATTAACTCTTATTAAATAAATGATTCCTATTTAAAGCTAAATACTTACCTGTAAAATAAATCCTAATATAGCTACAATATAAATTATAATTATATTATAGCTATTTTAGGATTAATATTTATTTTACAGGCAACTTTGTAATTATTTTAACCAGGTACAATAGCTATTAAATAGTTAAGAACTATTTAATAGTTACCTAGTTAAAATAATAACAAATTTACCTGTAAAATAAATCCTAACCTAAGATATAATTAAACCTAACACTACCCTATCAATAAAATAATTAAATAAACTACCTACAATTACCTACAATTAACCTAACACTACACTATCAATAAATTAATTAAACACAATTCCTACAAATAAATTCAATTAAATAAACTAGCTAAAGTACAAAAAATAAAAAAGAACTAAGTTACAGAAAATAAAAAAATATTTACAAACATAAGAAAAATATTACAACAATTTTAAACTAATTACACCTACTCTAAGCCCCCTAATAAAATAACAAAGCCCCCCAAAATAAAAAATTCCCTACCCTATTCTAAATTAAAAAAGTTACAAGCTCTTTTACCTTACCAGCCCTGAACAGGGCCCTTTGCGGGGCATGCCCCAAGAAGTTCAGCTCTTTTGCCTGTAAAAAAAAACATACAATACCCCCCCCCAACATTACAACCCACCACCCACATACCCCTAATCTAACCCAAACCCCCCTTAAATAAACCTAACACTAATCCCCTGAAGATCTTCCTACCTTGTCTTCACCATCCAGGTATCACCGATCCGTCCTGGATCCAAGATGGCGTCCCTCGAATTCCGATTGGCTGATAGGATTCCAATCAGAATCTAGTTCAATCCGATTGGCCGATCCAATCAGCCAATCAGATTGAGCTCGCATTCTATTGGCTGATCGGAACAGCCAATAGAATGCGAGCTCAATCTGATTGGCTGATTGGATCAGCCAATCGGATTGAACTTGATTCTGATTGGCTGATTCCATCAGCCAATCAGAAAATTCCTACCTTAATTCCGATTGGCTGATAGAATCCTATCAGCCAATCGGAATTCGAGGGACGCCATCTTGGATGACGTCCCTTAAAGGAACAGTCATTCGTCGTTCAGTCGTCGGTCTGGATGGATGTTCCGCGCTGGAGGTCTTCAGGATCCTGCCGCTTCGCTCCGGATGGAAGAAGATCGAAGATGCCGCTTGGAGAAGATGTTTGCCGGTCCGGATGTCCTCTTCTTGCCGGATAGGAGGAAGACTTTGGAGCCTCTTCTGGACCTCTTCAGCACCGTATTATGGATCGCCAACCCCCGCTTGGGTTGGATGAAGATCTTGGAGCCAGGACGGATCGGTGATACCTGGATGGTGAAGACAAGGTAGGAAGATCTTCAGGGGATTAGTGTTAGGTTTATTTAAGGGGGGTTTGGGTTAGATTAGGGGTATGTGGGTGGTGGGTTGTAATGTTGGGGGGGGGGGTATTGTATGTTTTTTTTTACCGGCAAAAGAGCTGAACTTCTTGGGGCATGCCCCGCAAAGGGCCCTGTTCAGGGCTGGTAAGGTAAAAGAGCTTGTAACTTTTTTAATTTAGAATAGGGTAGGGAATTTTTTATTTTGGGGGGCTTTGTTATTTTATTAGGGGGCTTAGAGTAGGTGTAATTAGTTTAAAATTGTTGTAATATTTTTCTTATGTTTGTAAATATTTTTTTATTTTCTGTAACTTAGTTCTTTTTTATTTTTTGTACTTTAGCTAGTTTATTTAATTGTATTTATTTGTAGGAATTGTGTTTAATTAATTTATTGATAGTGTAGTGTTAGGTTAATTGTAGGTAATTGTAGGTAGTTTATTTAATTATTTTATTGATAGGGTAGTGTTAGGTTTAATTGTAACTTAGGTTAGGATTTATTTTACAGGTAAATTTGTTATTATTTTAACTAGGTAACTATTAAATAGTTCTTAACTATTTAATAGCTATTGTACCTGGTTAAAATAATTACAAAGTTGCCTGTAAAATAAATATTAATCCTAAAATAGCTATAATATAATTATAATTTATATTGTAGCTATATTAGGGTTTATTTTACAGGTAAGTATTTAGCTTTAAATAGGAATCATTTATTTAATAAGAAATAATTTATTTCGTTAGATAAAAATTATATTTAAGTTAGGGGGGTGCTAGTGTTAGGGTTAGACTTAGCTTTAGGGGTTAATACATTTATTAGAATAGCGGTGAGGTCCGCTCGGCAGATTAGGGGTTAATAATTGAAGGTAGCTGTCGGCGATGTTAGGGAGGGCAGATTAGGGGTTAATACTATTTATGATAGGGTTAGTGAGGCGGGTTAGGGGTTAATAACTTTATTATAGTAGCGCTCAGGTCCGCTCGGCAGATTAGGGGTTAATAAGTGTAGGCAGGTGTCGGCGACGTTGAGGGGGGCAGATTAGGGGTTAATAAATATAATATAGGGGTCGGCGATGTTAGGGCAGCAGATTAGGGGTACATAGGGAGAACGTAGGTTGCGGCGGTTTACGGAGCGGCAGATTAGGGGTTAAAAAAAATATGCAGGGGTCAGCGATAGCGGGGGCGGCAGATTAGGGGTTAATAAGTGTAAGGTTAGGGGTGTTTAGACTCGGGGTACATGTTAGAGTGTTAGGTGCAGACGTAGGAAGTGTTTCCCCATAGGAAACAATGGGGCTGCGTTAGGAGCTGAACGCTGCTTTTTTGCAGGTGTTAGTTTTTTTTTCAGCTCAAACAGCCCCATTGTTTCCTATGGGAGAATCGTGCACGAGCACGTTTTTGAGGCCGGCCGCGTCTGTAAGCAACTCTGGTATCGAGAGTTGCATTTGCGGTAAAAATGCTCTACGCTCCTTTTTTGGAGCCTAACGCAGCATTTGATTAAACTCTCGATACCAGAGTTAAATTTATGGTGCGGCCAGAAAAAAGCCTGCGGAGCGTTAACAGCCCTTTTACCGCCGAACTCCAAATCTAGGCCAGTAATTTTAATGTATGTCCCTATATAGCAAGCCTGTTTCTTTTATCTTTTCTATTTGTCCACTGTTGTCATCTAATTTGTCCTATCTCATATGTATCTTTACAGGTGCTGTGTTAACTAAAGACAACGATCATCAAGCAGAAAGCTCCAACCAGTTCCACTGCTTTCAAAGATGTCCTTTACATGTCTGGTGTCCCTTGGCACTGGTCACATTGTATTTTCTGAATAAATGCACAGTTCTGTTAACCGAATTTTAGTTTCTGGGTATTTATTGAGTTTACTTATCATGTTGATGTGGATTTTATTAGATGAAACAAAGCTCTTTCCTGTAAAACAATATTCATTTAAAATAAAGATGGCTATCTTTAATGGTAGTCAAATAGGGTTACCCTGAATGAAAAGCATTTAATGTAAGGGTTCGTGAACCCATGTAGGCCAAGTGGAGGGGTCATCTTGAGGCCAGTAGGCTGAACTACATGAGAATAGGTTCACACTCCCCATGGGACAAGTTCAGTGAGGCAGACGGCTGAGAGCAGGAGCAGTGTGGTGGCGGGAAAAGGCTCGCTAGGGTGGAAGCACGTGGTGATGGAGTTGGTACTGTGCATCTTCTGGAGCAGGTTACAGGCTGTCATTGCCCATTTGCTTCCATCTGTAGGCAACTGGGTAATGAAAGGAGTGGATCTTGGACTTGTGTAGGTGGACCAGCAGAATGTGGAGCCATGTGTGCACATCATGGGCTTGAACTGCAACTGAACCTTCGCAGCAGGTATTCCAGAGGCAGGGATAGGTTGGGTGGGATGGTTTCACTTTGACGGGTTACCCTAGAACCTGGGGGCTGGGAGGCCTGATAGGTGAGGTGGTGGGGCTTGATTAGAGGGGTAGAGGGATGCAGAGACAAGCATAGATTACTCTAGGGGGAGGTGTGGATGGGAGTTTGTCGGGTTGACAGAAGAGGTGAGGAGGGTATTAAGAGGGATTATCATGTGGCACCTTGGATTTAGTTTGTTGGGGCCCCATTGTTTTAGTAGTTCACAAACATGTCAGGGATCTGGTGGTTGGTGCCCTTGTTTCCTTAGGCCTTGATTGGAGGATTTCATCCTTGCTGGATTTCACAGTGGCATAAGATTGAAGGATAAAGTATACTGGGATTTCCACAGGAGGACAGATAGATGAATGGCAAGGTACAGGTTCTCAGAGCAGTGGTTAGACAGTGGAAAGGGGTATAGAGTTCAGAGTATGGGGGTGTGAGGGCCTCATATTTCAGATGAGGGAATCTGGAGCAGGTAAAGGATGGGGGGAGCTACAGGTAGCTGTTGTGGGGGCATTATGGCCTGTTCGCAAGAGGAGCTTCAGGCAGCCACTCAGGAGTATTATGGCAGATGACCAGATAGACATCATCTGCCACTGCTAGCACTCATATTGTAAAATAAAAATTAAAAAAAGAGAATATATATATATATATATATATATATATATATATATATATACACACAATCAAATCATAACAATAAAAAATTAACAAAAGGTACCATAGCTAAGAGTTAAAGGGATGTTTAGAGCTGGTAGTTTATACAAAGATTGGGATATTCTGGCTTCCTGCGTTCAATTTTGGGTTCAGGATCCATGCCTCACAGACCAGCTGAAGTGACTGGCGGGAGATGGACCCAGAACTGTGTTTGACAGCACTGTTTGCAAGGTGTCCTTTTCCCCTGTTCAATGTCTCTTCTTTCCTTCATATGTGTCATTGTGTTCCCCATTTGCATATGTTATAGTCATTTTTGAGTATGAAGATTTTTTGTTCTTTGTGTTGAGCTGGTTTGGTTACTAGTTGGGTTTGTGTCTGGCTTCAGGGGTGTAATTTGTGTGAATGTGGTAATAAAATTGTATGGGTGGTTTATATCATTGGTCCTGGTGTAGTTTTTTTTCCTGTTTCAGGATTATAGAATCGGGTTGGAAATTTTTGGGTGGTTTCATTAGGGTTAGAGAAGAGGGATGAGTCATTTTTTGTTTGTACAGCGAGGGTAGTTTTTTCATTTTGTATGAGGTTATCGTTCAGGACTGGTGATTTGTGCCATTTATTGTTGTACCTCCTAGGTTAAGTGGAATCGGGTCCGATCTATCAATATATTTTGAGCTGAAGATTGGGATTTATGGGGGGGTTGCCTGTTGGGTGTGTAAAGCAATTTTCATTGCCTCTGTTGGTATGCCTGCTTTAGCCTCATCATTTATAGATGAGCTTGAAGGTTATCAGTGGTCTTATGCTAGGAGTTGGTTGGTTTGCCTGTTGTGTTCCTTGAGTATGGGGTCGTTGGTGGTGGGTGTGTAATGATATATCGGAAGAGGTTGGATAGGATATACGAGTAGCTTTGGGTTTTTGAAGAGACACTCAAGTCAAGGTTAGCTTTTGTGGGTCAGATGGAACATGCGGTTTTGAGCTTTTTTTATTCTCACTTACTGGCGAACAAGAACCTACATGTGTAAACAACAAAATCTATTGCTTATTTGAAACTCAGAGTAGGTGTTATAGTATTGTCTTTTATTATGCTCTTGTTAGTTCTATTGCGCCAAGTGGTCCTTTAAGTTCTTATCTTCTTGTTTATTGGATCTGGTTGGGGTGTTTGATGTGGCTTGAAAGAGGTACAGGCCTATTTCTTGAGATTAAAAGGTTATGGTTAGAAGCTTTTTGGGTCTCTTTCCAGCTTGATGAGCATATTTCTTGTTTTGTTAGTTTCATCTTAATTTGTAAGTAATTTCTATTTTCAATCAGTTGTCCATTGTTATATGAATGAAAGAAATATATTTAATTTAAATTGTCTTAGTCTATGGGGCTGGTAAGTTGGGGCTTTGGAGTTTGCTTGTTTATGGGGGAGAGTGTCAATTTGAAGCCCGCTGTGGGTGTGTCGACTCCATGAAATGAGTCAGCTAAAGGTTGTGGTTTTGGTCTGGGGTTAAGCAATTGCCATGATTGCCATGGGGGTATCATGTAGGACAGGCATGTCAAAAGAGGTTTTGTGGTTGTGGGCCTTTTGAGTTACGGTAGCCTACAACTGTTGGGTCTTGTTTTTCTTTGGTAGTTATATTGGCGTGTGGCAAGATAAATGATTTGAGTCCGGTATTCATTAGTCTGGTTGGGCTATTTGGTTGAAGTGGTCTTCCAGATTATGTTTACCTTATATAAAAAAAGAGGGGCATTACATGGCTGTTGAGTTTCTTAATTGGGAGAAAGCGTTAAACTTCCAAGCAGACCAGGAAGAGTGGTCCCTAGCCACATCCTTTATAAATGCGCCCTACGTCGCACAACTATGCAAGAACTATATCTCAAATTATGCACCCAACCCCAATATAGAATTTTTAAGATTTCCACTATAAATTCTCTTTTGTGTTTGAGGAAATGTGGTGAGGTACATACATACTATATAATGACAAAAGACAAGTACATTTTCATATTTATTGCAAGATGATAGCTATTAAAGCATTTGCTGTTTGTTTAGGAATCTTACTACTGATTTTTTCGGGCACAGGTAAATTAAAGACACAGGGTGAACAGGGTGGTTGGAGGATAAGATTGCTGGGCCGATTTATTAATATCTGGCGGACATGATACACTACAGCGTATCATGTCCGCCAGACATCGCTGAATGCGAACAACATACGCTGTCGGTATTCAGCATTGCGCAAGCAGTTTTAGTGAACTGCTTGTGTAATGTCGCCCCCTGCAGATTCGCAGCCAATCGGGTGCACTGGATGTCTGCTTGTTTGCCGGGTGGAAGGAGCAGTTTAAGCTTCGGTTGGAGCGTCAGACCTGTCAGCTGGTACCTGACGCGTTTCCCCCTGTCAGCAGCTGGGCTTTCTCAAAGGTAAGGCGGCAAGGAAAAGACTATCCGATATTTACCTTTGAGAAAGCCCAGCCGCTGACTGGGGGAAACGCGTCAGGTACCAGCTGACGAGGGCGGCAAGGAAAAGACTATCCGATATTTACCTTTGAGAAAGCCCAGCTGCTGACTGGGGGAAACGCGTCAGGTACCAGCTTAAACTGCTCCTTCCACCCGGCAAACAAGCAGACAGCCAGGGCATCCGGAAAGCCCTGTATAGACGTTGTTTTGACCAAAACATCTAGAGACACTGACTTCCTAGGCTGCAGTGTGGAGCAGTACTAATGCAGAGGAAAGAGGGTTTTATCCTGAATGCTGTTTTTAACTGTTTTTCTAGTAAGTGCAATATAAAGTGTGTGCAATATATCCTAATAAAATTTACACTTGAATCTTCTGTGCACTCTCTCTTTTTTCTTTTTACATATCATTGTCCCTGTAACTGAGGTTTGGATCTACCTGGTTTGAATTGAGGTGTACAAGAAAAGACCCGTGTTTGGAAATAAAAGTTGCATTGGAATTTGAAATTTGAAACTTAAAGGGACATCCTCTTTTTTGATTCTCATATCCATCTTCTGAACATTCACAAACGTATGAACTAACGAGGTACTGTGGACTAAAAAACATCAAGTTTGCTAATTATATCAACATTAACTTTACAATCCAGGGAAACACCAATTGAACTTTTTCTTGGTTATGTTTATTTTATCTCTTCTGATGTGGCCAATTATGGACAGACACACATGGGCTCTTGCACTGATCACCTAAAATGGAAAAAAATACTAAGTATATGGTAAAGATTTTTATTTTAATTTTATTATGAATCATTTTATTACAAATTACATTTTAACTTTAAAGTCTATCAGTTAGATTACGAGTTATGATCGCTAGAGGGTATTTAATGAACGCAACAATAGTTGCGTTATTTCACCCTCCATAGCTACAAGTGCTGTTTTGACGTGCTCGTGTACGCTTTCCCCATATACATCAAAGGGGAGAGTGGGTTAGAAAAAAACCTAACACCTGCGAGCCCGGAATGAAAATCTCTGTAAAGCAGCCCCATTGATGTCTATGGGGTAAAAAAGGTAACGTTTAAACCTAACAAGAAAAAGGCAAGGATTTTTCACTCAGGCACTTTGACTAGTTGCACGTCTATATTAGTAATTGGAATCAAAAATCCAGCTGTCAGTCCAATAGTACAATATAAAAGATAGAAAAAATTGTATATATATGTATAATCAATAACTTTTTAGATACATTTCTCTGCTTGCCGTTTTGCTGTTTTTTTACACACCTTTAAATGAAGTGATATATAAGAAATGTAAATCCCTTTAGTTTGGTTAATCAGCTTTGCTGCTTGTGTATGTTATATATTATTTTTTTTGACTTTTCATTAGGGCAGTCTCTTTATATATTCTTTAACACTTGATATTCTTTTCAGAACCCCTAATTAAACAACCGTGCTGTAATACGGAATAATAACAGATTTTCTCACCACCTCTGTTGCTGTATATAAGTGCCTCCCAGTGCTCCCAGACCCCGGTCTGTCCACGATATGCGGCTGAGCTGTAGGGTAATATTTGATAGAAAAAACTCTCAAGATTTCTTACCCGCCACGGCTTTAAAGTTGCTCCCAGACTCCGGTCTGTCCACGCTGCGCGGTTGAGCTGTAGGGTGGCTGTGGCAGGTTAATCTCACATATCTTGTCCGTTGCTGGTTTCGGCTTTCTGCTGCTCCCGGACTCTAGTCCGTCCACACTGCGCGGTTGAGCAAGCTTCCGGAAGCCCTTGGTGCTTGTGACGTCACTTGTAGTCACACCTCCTCCTTACGTTAGCTGCGGTCGATTGGGGGTTCACTCCTGGAGCTCAATTCGGCTGCGATTTCCAGTATTGAGTTGAAGGTTGAGAAAAAACAGCTGATAGATGCAAGTTATATATATACCTTCCGTCGTGTATTGAAATGGATGCTGCTGGGCATAGACGGCTTTGCAGGCTGTTTACTGGCTTTCTGGCAAGTTTAGCAAACAAAAAAGATCCAAAAAGGAAAGGATGCCAGTAAACGGAGTAAAAGTCATAAACTTTATTAAAGTAGTTTAAAAGTGTTGGGACATATCCCCCAGACTAACAAAGACTAACATGTTTCGGCGTGAGCCGTATTCACAGTCCTTAAAAATTTCAATTAGTGCATGTATTTAAAAAGCCCTCACTGGGCTACTATTGATTCTAGGAAAATTTCTTTCTATTAACCCTTAATAACACTGGGGATAAGTTATAAATCCAATTTCTTTTATATGGATGGATCATTTGCAAAATTAGCATATATATATATATATATATATATATATATATATATACGGATGCCACATCTTTGCCATAATTCATTTGTTGAAATTATATTTGTAAACCACCATAGATGCTAAATTGATAAACTTAATAAATTTACAATTACCAAAGAAGCTTATACTTGCAAATATGATTTACTCCTGTATGTATGAGTATTTTCAAACGTGAGCTCTAATGCCATTTATTGGGAACTATAATAGAATAGCTGCTTGTATGATTGCTACTTTAACTTTCAAAAAGGGGGTTTATTATATTTACAGATCCCAATACAGCTTCAATTTAATTATTATGGATAATATGAGACTTTTTTTATATTGCAAGTAAAATAAGCTGCTTGTCAATTCTAAATATAATTAGAGGACCCAATTTTTTGGAGGGTATATTGGTTAGAAAAACATATAATTATGCACATATTCGCTTCCTTCAGAGATATTCTATCTGATACTTGGAGAATATATTGTTTTGAAAAAACATATAATTATGAACATTTTAATATACTCAAAATGATTTCTAATTAATTGTGTTGTATTAACCTCACTATATTGCAGGGTCAGGAATTCATTTGATTCTTAAAGGAAATTCCCCCTGCTGGAATTATGTTATTTATTTGTTATTGTTTTTGATTGTCTCTTTGACTGTTAGGGACAATCAATCCCAATAATTGTTAAAGTCATATTCAGAGTTCAGACCAAGTGGTAACTTGGTCCGAAGTCTGAATATCCAATACATTTCCTGTCTGGCCAAAATCTTGAATTTGTCTCCTCCTCTCTTTTGTGGTTTTATCTTCTCTATGATTTTCCACCTCAAAAAATCACAGTTCTTGTCATGTTTATGTACAAAATGATCCACCAGTGGTGTACTGATTTTTCCTACATTTATTGTAGATAGGTGTTCACGAATGCAGGATCTTACCTCCCTGGTGGTCAACCCTACGTATTGCAGGTTAAACTGAGAGCACCACACTAAATATATACAGTATGTTGCTCTACAGTTTAGGCATTCAGTTATATTAAAGACTTCTCCAGTGACTGTGGAACCGAAAGTGGTACCCACCTGTACATGTTCACAAGCCTTACAACCTGAGTACCCACATCTGAACGTTCCTGTATGTCGTAACCATGAGGAACGTTCCGAATTGGATCCTATTTTCCTCAATTGGGACGGTGATACAACATTTCCAACTGTTTTATTCCGTCTATACGAAAACCTACAGCCATTGCTGACAGTTTCCATTAGGGAATCCTCTGCTACTAGTAGCCTAAAGTAAATTATTCCACAGATGTGTTGATATTGATTGGAATAATCTGTCACGAAAGTCAACTTATTAGTTTGCTTATTTTTGTTCTTGTTAACATCCCTTAGTAAAAGTTTTCTATCCAAGCTGGTCACTTCACGTCTGGCTCTTTTGATCACTTTGATCTTTTGATCACTCCCATGCCATATCCCCTCTCCAGGAGCCTATTTTGTAAATCATCTGCATGACCTTCAAAGCTATCAGATCGTGTACAATTTCTTTTCAAGCGGACAAACTGTCCTTTGGCTATTGAGTAGGGGACATGGCGTGGGTGACAACTTTTAGCGTGTAGTAGGCTATTACCAGAAATTGGTTTTCTGTATACTTCAGAGGTAATAGCACCTGTGGGCCACCCCTTTAGTTCAAGGTCCAGATAGTGTATTTTGGATTATTGTATTCATAAGTAAAATCCAAATTTAGATCATTAGAACACAAAGATTTAACAAATGATTCAGCTTGTTTCTCGCTTCCCTTCCAAATTATTAACAAGTCGTCTATAAAACGACAGTACAGACCAATTTGAGATTTGAGGGTATCACCACCTGCATAGATGTGGGACCGCTCCCACCAACCCATATATAGGCTGGCGTAGGTGGGCGCAAACTTGGCGCCCATAGCAGTCCCACATCTCTGCAGGTAGAAATCTCCCTCAAATTGAAAAAAGTTATGCGTCAATAGAAATTTTGTGACTTCCATTATGAAGGCAATCAATGCTGTATGCTGTTTCCCTCACTAGAAAATAGTGGATAGCCTCAAGTCCCTTCTCATGTGGTATTGATGAGTAGAGGGCTACAACATCAACAGTGAGCCATCCTGAATCTCTACTCCATTCAAGCTGTTCAACTACATTAATGACATGTTTAGAATCTCTGATATAACTTGGTAACTGTTTTACCAGAGGCTGCAAGATGTCATCCAACCATTCGGATAAATGTTCCAGCATTGAACCCATTCCACTAATAATCGGTCTACCTTGAACATTAGTAGTCGACTTATGCACCTTTGGGAGTTGATGAAAGATGGGAGTTACAGGGTTTTCTACATATAGATATTTCAAAGAATCATTGTCAATCAAACCCTGTTCCAATGCCCCATCCAAAAGGTGCATAAGCCGACGCTGAAAGTTTTTAGTTGGATTGTGGTTCAATTTTTCATAACTGGCGGGGTTACCCAGTTGTCTCATTGCTTCAGCAATGTAGGAAGATCTATTCATAAGCACAACTGAGCCCCCCTTGTCCGCCTGTTTTATCACCAGGTTATCATTTTTTCCCAAATCATTTATTGCTTTTTGTTGCATTTTTGACAAATTATGTCTGGATTGTTGTTGGTTCATAGAGAGTTTTCTTAAATCATCCTCTACCCTGTTATAGAATGTTTCTATTATCTTTCCCCTGCTATGCACTGGGTAAAAAGTAGACGGATTCTTACACTTTTTATTAGATGTTTGTACACTCTCCTGTACAGAATTGCCTTCCCTTTCCAAATCTCTGAGGGTCATCAAGTCACAAGTTTCTGAGAAATCCAAAACAACATTATCCTCAGTGTTCATATGTTCTTGTGTAGATACTACATTTGGGTCAGATTGTCTATCAGAAAAATGCTTACGTAAGGTTATATTTCGTACAAATTTATTCCCGTCCAACATGGTACAGAATAGATTAAAGTTTGTGGAAGGCACAAAACCCAAACCTAAGCTGAGGACATATTCCTCATCTCTGGTAAGTATGTGATCCGATAGGTTCACGATGGTTTGTACTTGGATGGCACCCGAGTTTGTCTCATTGGGTATCTCCCCTGTTGGGTTTGCTGCGGAGTTGTCATTGACCCACCTCCTTCTCTGTGGTGCTGATCCACCCGAAAAACCTGCTCTAATTGAGCACGTTCTTCATCTATTCCACCTACGGCTCCTATATTGGGAGCATCTTGTGTGTACCTGTTGTCTTGGGTTAGTTGGTATCTACCAGAGGCCTGTGCATAAGTTATTCTAGACTGTTGTGTTGCATGTGCTCTGTTAGGGCCCTGCCATGTATTCGTTCTTGTACGTGTGTTATGTCCTCTATTCATACCTCTGTTATATTCTGTATTCCTCAGTGTTTGTTCTTGTGTAAAATTCTCTTCTGATGCTGAATGGGATCCCTCATCACCTGACTCTGCTTCACTATCTGAGAAGGTTACGGTTCTATTCCCTCTACTCCTCTGTCTGGATCCTCTATTCCTTCTAGATCCTCTATTTCTGTTTTGGTTTCTCCTTTGTTGAAATCTTTGACCCCTGTTCCAGATGTATATCTTGCCAATATCATAATCTGATTTGTCTCTTAGAAACTTAGTATGTTTGATAGTAATCAGTTCATTCTTGGCTTCAGATATCACTTTCTGTAGCAGGGAATCAAATTTTGGATAATCTGACATGTTACAAAAACCATTCAAAAGCAATTGAACCTCCTCAATTTCTAATCTGAGTTTGACCAACATATCTGTCTTAATGCTAATCAACAACTTCATTAATCTCATTGAACATTCAGTTAAAACCACATTCCATTTATCTACAAATTCCTTATCATCAACCTCAAAAGTTGGGAACTTATTTATACGCAGCCCTCTTGGTATCATATTGAGGGCAGTGTATTTTTCTAATGTCCAAATGTCCCATTTAAGTTTCTTTTCTTTAACCAATAAACGTTCCATGTCCTCAAATAGCATTGGCAAATCATAATGGCTTCGATCCAGTGAAAATATATGATTAATATCCATATTATCATTGTCCCTTTCACTCACTTTTTTTAGAGAGTAAAATGGAACCAAAGTATGTTCCTCATATACATTTTCTTTCTGCATACTTGTGTCTGTAGTGAATAAGCACAATGCCAGATGTGCTTGAATTTTAGAAAAAGGTAAGGATTTTTCACTCAGGCACTTTGACTAGTTGCACGTCTATATTAGTAATTGGAATCAAAAATCCAGCTGTCAGTCCAATAGTACAATATAAAAGATAGAAAAAATGGTATATATATGTATAATCAATAGCTTTTTAGATACATTTCTCTGCTTGCCGTTTTGCTGTTTTTTACACACCTTTAAATGAAGTGATATATAAGAAATGTAAATCCCTTTAGTTTGGTTAATCAGCTTTGCTGCTTGTATATGTTATATATTATTTTTTTGACTTTTCATTAGGGCAGTCTCTTTATATATTCTTTAACACTTGATATTCTTTTCAGAACCCCCAATTAAACAACCGTGCTGTAATACGGAATAGTAACAGATTTTCTCACCACCTCTGTTGCTGTATATAAGTGCCTCCCAGTGTTCCCAGACCCCGGTCTGTCCACGATATGCGGCTGAGCTGTAGGGTAATATTTGATAGAAAAAACTCTCAAGATTTCTTACCCGCCACGGCTTTAAAGTTGCTCCCAGACTCCGGTCTGTCCACGCTGCGCGGTTGAGCTGTAGGGTGGCTGTGGCAGGTTAATCTCACATCTCTTGTCCGTTGCTGGTTTCGGCTTTCTGCTGCTCCCGGACTCTAGTCCATCCACACTGCGCGGTTGAGCAAGCTTCCGGAAGCCTTTGGTGCTTGTGACGTCACTTGTAGTCACACCTCCTCCTTACGTTAGCTGCGGTTGATTGGGGGTTCACTCCTGGAGCTCAATTCGGCTGCAATTTCAAGATTTTGGCCAGACAGGAAATGTATTGGATATTCAGACTTCGGACCAAGTTACCACTTGGTCTAAACTCTGAATATGACTTTATCAATTATTGGGATTGATTGTCCCTAACAGTCAAAGAGACAATCAAAAACAATAACAAAAACAAAAACAAATAAATAACATAATTCCAGCAGGGGGAATTTCCTTTAAGAATCAAATGAATTCCTGACCCTGCAATATAGTGAGGTTAATACAACACAATTAATTAGAAATCATTTTGAGTATATTAAAATGTTCATAATTATATGTTTTTTCAAAACAATATATTCTCCAAGTATCAGATAGAATATCTCTGAAGGAAGCGAATATGTGCATAATTATATGTTTTTCTAACCAATATACCCTCCAAAAAATTGGGTCCTCTAATTATATTTAGAATTGACAAGCAGCTTATTTTACTTGCAATATAAAAAAAGTCTCATATTATCCATAATAATTAAATTGAAGCTGTATTGGGATCTGTAAATATAATAAACCCCCTTTTTGAAAGTTAAAGTAGCAATCATACAAGCAGCTATTCTATTATAGTTCCCAATAAATGGCATTAGAGCTCACGTTTGAAAATACTCATACATACAGGAGTAAATCATATTTGCAAGTATAAGCTTCTTTGGTAATTGTAAATTTATTAAGTTTATCAATTTAGCATTTATGGTGGTTTACAAATATAATTTCAACAAATGAATTATGGCAAAGATGTGGCATCCGTATATATATATATGCTAATTTTGCAAATGATCCATCCATATAAAAGAAATTGGATTTATAACTTATCCCCAGTGTTATTAAGGGTTAATAGAAAGAAATTTTCCTAGAACCAATAGTAGCCCAGTGAGGGCTTTTTAAATGCATGCACTAATTGAAATTTTTAAGGACTGTGAATACAGCTCACGCCGAAACATGTTAGTCTTTGTTAGTCTGGGGGATATGTCCCAAAACTTTTAAACTACTTTAATAAAGTTTATGGCCTTGATTTGGAGTTCGGCGGTAAAAGGGCTGTTAACGCTCCGCGGGCTTTTTTCTGGCCGCACTATAAATTTAACTCTGGTATCGAGAGTTTAATCAAATGCTGCGTTAGGCTCCAAAAAAGGAGCGTAGAGCATTTTTACCGCAAATGCAACTCTCGATACCAGAGTTGCTTACGGACGCGGCCGGCCTCAAAAACGTGCTCGTGCACGATTCTCCCATAGGAAACAATGGGGCTGTTTGAGCTGTAAAAAAACCTAACACCTGCAAAAAAGCAGCGTTCAGCTCCTAACGCAGCCCCATTGTTTCCTATGGGGAAACACTTCCTACGTCTGCACCTAACACTCTAACATGTACCCCGAGTCTAAACACCCCTACCCTTACACTTATTAACCCCTAATCTGCCGCCCCCGCTATCGCTGACCCCTGCATATTTTTTTTAACCCCTAATCTGCCACTCCGTAAACCGCCGCCACCTACGTTCTCCCTATGTACCCCTAATCTGCTGCCCTAACATCGCCGATCCCTATATTATATTTATTAACCCCTAATCTGCCCCCCTCAACGTCGCCGACACCTGCCTACACTTATTAACCCCTAATCTGCCGAGCAGACCTGAGCGCTACTATAATAAAGTTATTAACCCCTAATCCGCCTCACTAACCCTATCATAAATAGTATTAACCCCTAATCTGCCCTCCCTAACATCGCCGACACCTAACTTCAATTATTAACCCCTAATCTTCCGAGCGGAGCTCACCGCTATTCTAATAAATGGATTAACCCCTAACGCTAAGTCTAACCCTAACACTAACACCCCCCTAAGTTAAATATAATTTACATCTAACTAAATAAATTAACTCTTATTAAATAAATGATTCCTATTTAAAGATAAATACTTACCTGTAAAATAAATCCTAATATAGCTACAATATAAATTATAATTATATTATAGCTATTTTAGGATTAATATTTATTTTACAGGCAACTTTGTAATTATTTTAACCAGGTACAATAGCTATTAAATAGTTAAGAACTATTTAATAGTTACCTAGTTAAAATAATAACAAATTTACCTGTAAAATAAATCCTAACCTAAGATATAATTAAACCTAACACTACCCTATCAATAAATTAATTAAATAAACTACCTACAATTACCTACAATTAACCTAACACTACACTATCAATAAATTAATTAAACACAATTCCTACAAATAAATACAATTAAATAAACTAGCTAAAGTACAAAAAATAAAAAAGAACTAAGTTACAGAAAATAAAAAAATATTTACAAACAAAAGAAAAATATTACAACAATTTTAAACTAATTACACCTACTCTAAGCCCCCTAATAAAATAACAAAGCCCCCCAAAATAAAAAATTCCCTACCCTATTCTAAATTAAAAAAATTACAAGCTCTTTTACCTTACCAGCCCTGAACAGGGCCCTTTGCGGGGCATGCCCCAAGAATTTCAGCTCTTTTGCCTGTAAAAGAATAAATACAATACCCCCCCCCAACATTACAACCCACCACCCACATACCCCTAATCTAACTAAAACCCCCCTTAAATAAACCTAACACTAAGCCCCTGAAGATCTTCCTACCTTGTCTTCACAATCCAGGTTCACCGATCCGTCCTGAAGAGCTCCTCCGATGTCCTGATCCAAGCCCAAGCGGGGGCTGAAGAGGTCCATGATCCGGTCAAAGTCTTCATCCAAGCGGGGCAGAAGAGGATCTTCCATCCGATTGAAGTCATCATCCAGGCGGCATCTTCTATGGTCTTCCATCCGGAGCGAAGCGGCAGGATCCCGAAGACCTCCAGCGCGGAACATCCATCCGGACCGACGACTGAACGACGAATGACTGTTCCTTTAAGGGACGTCATCCAAGATGGCGTCCCTCGAATTCCGATTGGCTGATAGGATTCTATCAGCCAATCGGAATTAAGGTAGGAATTTTCTGATTGGCTGATGGAATCAGCCAATCAGAATCTAGTTCAATCCGATTGGCCGATCCAATCAGCCAATCAGATTGAGCTCGCATTCTATTGGCTGATCGGAACAGCCAATCGGATTGAACTTGATTCTGATTGGCTGATTCCATCAGCCAATCAAAAAATTCCTACCTTAATTCCGATTGGCTGATAGAATCCTATCAGCCAATCGGAATTCGAGGGACGCCATCTTGGATGACGTCCCTTAAAGGAACAGTCATTCGTCGTTCAGTCGTCGGTCCGGATGGATGTTCCGCGCTGGAGGTCTTCAGGATCCTGCCGCTTCGCTCCGGATGGAAGACCATAGAAGATGCCGCCTGGATGATGACTTCAATCGGATGGAAGATCCTCTTCTGCCCCGCTTGGATGAAGACTTTGACCGGATCATGGACCTCTTCAGCCCCCGCTTGGGCTTGGATCAGGACATCGGAGGAGCTCTTCAGGACGGATCGGTGAACCTGGATGGTGAAGACAAGGTAGGAAGATCTTCAGGGGCTTAGTGTTAGGTTTATTTAAGGGGGGTTTGGGTTAGATTAGGGGTATGTGGGTGGTGGGTTGTAATGTTGGGGGGGGGGGTATTGTATTTATTCTTTTACAGGCAAAAGAGCTGAAATTCTTGGGGCATGCCCCGCAAAGGGCCCTGTTCAGGGCTGGTAAGGTAAAAGAGCTTGTAATTTTTTTAATTTAGAATAGGGTAGGGAATTTTTTATTTTGGGGGGCTTTGTTATTTTATTAGGGGGCTTAGAGTAGGTGTAATTAGTTTAAAATTGTTGTAATATTTTTCTTTTGTTTGTAAATATTTTTTTATTTTCTGTAACTTAGTTCTTTTTTATTTTTTGTACTTTAGCTAGTTTATTTAATTGTATTTATTTGTAGGAATTGTGTTTAATTAATTTATTGATAGTGTAGTGTTAGGTTAATTGTAGGTAATTGTAGGTAGTTTATTTAATTAATTTATTGATAGGGTAGTGTTAGGTTTAATTATATCTTAGGTTAGGATTTATTTTACAGGTAAATTTGTTATTATTTTAACTAGGTAACTATTAAATAGTTCTTAACTATTTAATAGCTATTGTACCTGGTTAAAATAATTACAAAGTTGCCTGTAAAATAAATATTAATCCTAAAATAGCTACAATATAATTATAATTTATATTGTAGCTATATTAGGGTTTATTTTACAGGTAAGTATTTAGCTTTAAATAGGAATCATTTATTTAATAAGAGTTAATTTATTTCGTTAGATAAAAATTATATTTAACTTAGGGGGGTGTTAGTGTTAGACTTAGCTTTAGGGGTTAATCAATTTATTAGAATAGCGGTGAGCTCCGCTCGGCAGATTAGGGGTTAATAATTGAAGTTAGGTGTCGGCGATGTTAGGGAGGGCAGATTAGGGGGTTAATACTATTTATGATAGGGTTAGTGAGGCGGATTAGGGGTTCATAACTTTATTATAGTAGCGCTCAGGTCCGCTCGGCAGATTAGGGGTTAATAAATGTAGGCAGGTGTCGGCGACGTTGAGGGGGGCAGATTAGGGGTTAATAAATATAATATAGGGGTCAGCGATGTTAGGGCAGCAGATTAGGGGTACATAGGGATAACGTAGGTGGCGGCGATTTGCGGTCGGAAGATTAGGGGTTAATTATTTTAAGTAGCTGGCGGCGACGTTGTGGGGGGCAAGTTAGGGGTTAATAAATATAATATAGGGGTCGGCGGGGTTAGGGGCAGCAGATTAGGGGTACATAAGTATAACGTAGGTGGCGGTCGGCAGATTAGGGGTTAAAAATTTTAATCGAGTGGCGGCGATGTGGGGGGACCTCGGTTTAGGGGTACATAGGTAGTTTATGGGTGTTAGTGTACTTTAGGGTACAGTAGTTAAGAGCTTTATGAACCGGCGTTAGCCAGAAAGCTCTTAACTCCTGCTATTTTCAGGCGGCTGGAATCTTGTCGTTAGAGCTCTAACGCTCACTTCAGAAACGACTCTAAATACCAGCGTTAGAAAGATCCCATTGAAAAGATAGGCTACGCAAATGGCGTAGGGGGATCTGCGGTATGGAAAAGTTGCGGCTGAAAAGTGAGCGTTAGACCCTTTAATCACTGACTCCAAATACCAGCGGGCGGCCAAAACCAGCGTTAGGAGCCTCTAACGCTGGTTTTGACGGCTACCGCCGAACTCCAAATCTAGACCTTAGACTTTTACTCCGTTTACTGGCATCCTTTCTTTTTTGTTTGTTTAAACCTAAAACCCTAACATAAACCCCACATTTAAACACCCCTAATCTGCCGCTGCCGATATCGCCACCACTATACTAACGTTATTAACCCCTATTCCACTGCACCCCAATATTGCCCACACTATAATAAATCTATTAACCCCTATTCCGCCGCTCCCTGACATTGCCGCCACTAAATAAAGTTATTAACCCCTAAACCACCAGCCCCCACATCGCAACAACCTAAATTAAACTATATTAACCCCTAAACCTAACCGTAACCCTAACACCCCCTACCTTTAACATAATTAAAATAGAGCTAAATTAAAGTTACAATTATTAACTAAATAATATCAGTTAAAATAAATACAAAGTTACATGTGAAATAAAACCTAAGCTGCCTTACAATAAAACCTAACATTACAAAAATAACAAACAAAATTATCCAAAACAATAAAAATTATTCCTATTCTAATACCCTGTTTAAAAAAAAAAACACCCCCCAAAAAAAAAGCCTAATCTATAATAAACTACCAAAGGCCCTTAAAAGGGCCTTTTGTAGGTTCTTCAAAGGGTCTTTTGTCGGGCATTGCCCTGAAGATAACATCTCTTTTCCCACAAAAGAAAAACAAACACCCCCTAACAATATACAAACCCCTACCCCCCAAACCCATAAAATATAAATAAAGTAAAACCTAATCTACCCATTGCCCTGAAAATGGCATTTGTATGGGCATTGCCCTTAAAAGGGCATTCAGCTATTTTTCCTGCCCTTAATAGGCATTCAGCTCTTTTATGAAATGCCCAACCCCTAATCTACAAATAAAAACCCACCCCAAAATGAAAAAAAAACCAATACACAAAATAACAAACAAATTATACAAAATAATAAAAATTATTCCTATTCATTTAAAAAAAACCACCCCAAAATAAAAGAAACCTAATCTAGAATAAACTTTAGTGAAACAAGATGTTTTTGAGTGCGCCTGAGTTCTTTCTAAAAATATAGAAAAATATCTCAGTCTGAATTTGCAAATAAACTACCAATAGCCCGTAAAAGGGCCTTTTGAAGGGCATTGCCCTAAAGATATAGGCCTCTATTTAACAAGGTCTTGCGGACCTGATCCGACAGTGCGGATCAGGTCCGCAAGACATCGCTGAATGCGGAGAGCAATAAGCTCTCCGTGTTCAGCATTGCACCAGCAGCTCACAAGAGCTGCCGGTGCAACACCGCCCCCTGCAGACTCGCGGCCAATCCTCGATCTGTTGATTTCCGGCGATGTCTGTCCGCCTGGCCAGGCGGACAGGGATATGAAGCAGCGGTCTTTGTGACTGCTGCTTCATAACTGCTGTTTCTGACAACTTCATCCAGACGGCTTCATTTTCATCCATCGCAGGACCGGCATCTTCTTTATCCCTACAGAGGCGGAGCGGCAATGGGCGGGGGTCCAGGCCGAAGTTGGGGAGGAAGTCTAGGCGGAGGTCCATCGATCCACCGTGGAGGTCCTCTTCATGCGATCGTCTGCTATGCATTCCTATTGGCTGAAAAATTCAAATCAACCAATAGGAATTATGGCTGCTAAAATCCTATTGGCTGTTCAAATCAGCCAATAGGATTTAAGCAGTTCTCATTCTATTGGCTGATTCGAAGCAATGCTCATACAAATGCCCTTTTCAGGGCAATGGGTAGCTTAGGTTTTTTTTAGAGTTAAGTTTATTATTTTGGGGGGTTGGTTGGGTAATGGGTTTTACTGTTGTGGGGTCTTTGTGGTTTTTTTTTTTTACAGGTAAAAGAGCTGTTTAACTTAGGGCTATGCCCTACAAAAGGCCCTTTTAAGGGCTATTTGTAGTTTATTGTAGGCTAGGGTTTTTTATTTTGGGTGGGCTTTTTTATTTTTATAGGGCTATTAGATTAGGTGTAATTCTTTTTTATTTTTTATAATTTCATTTGTTATTTTTCATAATTTAGTGTGTTATTTTTTGTAATTTAGTATTTTTGTAATTAGATACTTTGTAATTTTTATAGTAGTGTTACGATTTTTTTAATGTGTATTTTAGTTTTCATTAATCGGTAGTTAGTTTAATTTTAGTTTAATAGTTATATTAGTTTAATTGTTAGTTAAACTTAATTTTTTTAATTTGACAGGTAAGTTTTAATTTAATTTAAGATAGGGAAATTGTAATTTTAATATAAAGTTAGGGGGGCATTAGGTTTAAGGGTTACTAGTTTAAATTTAAGTTTATTGCGATGTGGGGGTTTTGGGTTTAGGGGTTAATAGTATAATTTAGTATATTTCTCTTGTAAGGTGTATCCAGTCCACGGATTCATCCATTACCTGTGGGATATTCTCCTTCCCAACAGGAAGCTGCAAGAGGATCACGCACAGCAGAGCTGTCTATATAGCTCCTCCCCTAACTGTCACTCCCAGTCATTCTCTTGCAGCTCTCGACAAGAAAGGAAGTATCAAGAGAGATGTGGTGAATTAGTGTAGTTTATCTTCAATCAAAAGTTTGTTATTTTTAAACGGTACCGTTATGTTGTACTGTTTTTACCTCAGGCAGAAATTAGAAGAAGAGTTTTGCCTGAGGTTTTTGATGATCTTAGCAGGTTGTAACTAAGGTCCACTGCTGTTCTCACACATAACTGAAGAGTATGGGAAAACTTCAGCTGGGGGAACGGCCTGCAGAATTAACTGCTCTGAGGTATGTTCAGTATATTTTTTTCTAGAGAGATGATAAGGTCTAGAAAATGCTGACAGTGCCTGATATATTTAAGGTAAGCCTGATTACAGTGATTTAACACACGGCTGGCATCATGCTTGCAGTAAAGGGTAATATTCATGTTACTTGCTCTTATTGCTTAGTATGTAAAACGTTTGCATGATATATAAAGAACGTTTTTTACTGAGGGTGATAAATCTTTATTTGGGGCCTAGTTTTCCACATGGCTGACTAGATTCTCTTAGGAGTAGTTATTTATGGCCCTTACATTTTGAGTGCATGGTGGGAGGGGCCTATTTTCAAGCTCTAATTGCGCAGTAGTTTTTACATTCTGAGACATCCAGCTTCCCTGAAGGAGTCCCCTGACATATTGGACCTCTGTAAAGGGTTTTTGTGCCTACAAAAGTCGTTTTATGGGCAGGTAGGAGCCACAGTAGATCTGTGGCAGTTTGCTTGTGACTGTTATAATGGTTTTACCGTTTTTCTGCTTCGTTTTTGAGCCTGAGGGGTTAATCATCCATTTGCAAGTGGGTGCAATGCTATTTTAGTCTATTATACACACTGTAAAAATTTCGTAGAGTTAACTGCTTTTTTTCATTGTTTTGCAGTTTTTGTGTTTTTTTTTTTTCCCTTAAAGGCACAGTACCGTTTTTTATATTCTGCTTTTTCACATTAATTAAAGTGTTTTCCAAGCTTGCTGGTCTCATTACTAGTCTGTTAAACATGTCTGACATAGAGGAAACTCCTTGTTCATTATGTTTAGAAGCCATTGTGGAACCCCCTCTTAGAATGTGTACCAAATGCAGTGATCTTACTATAAGTTATAAAGACCATATTCTGGCTTTAAAAGATTTATCACCAGAGGAAATTGACAAGGGGGAAGTTATGCCGACTAACTCTCCCCACGTGTCAGAGCCTATAACTCCTGCTCAAGGGACACCAAGTACATCTAGCGTTCCCATTGCGTATACTTTACAAGACATAGCAGCAGTTATGAATCATACCCTTACAGAGGTATTGTCCAAACTGCCAGGGTTACAAGGAAAGCGAGACAGCTCTGGGGCTAGAACAAATACAGAGTTCTCTGACGCTTTAGTAGCTATGTCTGATATACCTTCACAATGTGCAGAAGCCGAAGCAGGAGAGCTTCTATCTGTGGGTGATTTTTCTGACTCAGGGAAGACACTTCAACCTGATTCTGATATGTCTACATTTAAATTTGAGCTTGAACCCCTCCGCGTGTTGCTCAGGGAGGTTTTAGCAACTCTGGATGAGAAATTGTGTAAATTGGATAAATACTATGCAGTGCCTGTTTACACTGATGTTTTTCCAATACCTAAGAGGTTTTCAGAAATTATTACTAAGGAATGGGATAGACCAGGTGTACCGTTCTCTCCCCCTCCTGTTTTTAAAAAGATGTTTCCTATAGATGCCGCTATACGGGACTTGTGGCAAACGGTCCCTAAGTTGGAGGGAGCAGTCTCTACCCTAGCGAAGCGTACAACTATCCCTGTCGAGGACAGTTGTGCTTTTCTAGATCCAATGGACAAAAAATTAGAGGGTTTTAGAGGGTTTTATTCTCCAGCCCCTTGCATGCATTGCCGCTGTCACTGCTGCTGCGGCCTTCTGGTTTGAGTCTCTAGAAGAGGCTCTACAGGTAGAAACCCAATTGGATGATATCCTTGACAAGCTTAAAGCTCTTAAGCTAGCCAATTCATTTGTTTGTGACGCCGTTGTTCATTTAACCAAGCTAACGGCTAAAAACTCAGGTTTTGCTATTCAGGCGCGTAGGGCGCTATGGCTCAAATCCTGGTCAGCTGACGTTACTTCAAAGTCTAAGCTTCTCAACATTCCCTTCAAGGGGCAGACCCTATTCGGGCCTGGACTGAAGGAGATCATTTCTGATATTATTGGAGGAAAAGGTCACGCCCTTCCTCAGGATAGGTCCAACAAATTAAGGACCAAACAGAATAATTTTCGTTCCTTTCGAAACTTCAAGAGGGGCGCAGCTTCAACTTCCTCTAATACAAAACAAGAGGGAATTTTTGCCCAGTCCAAGCCGGTCTGGAGACCTAACCAGGCTTGGAACAAAGGAAAGCAGGCCAAAAAACCTGCTGTTGCCTCTAAAACAGCATGAAGGATCTGCCCCCGATCCGGAAACGGATCTAGTAGGGGGCAGACTTTCTGTCTTCGCCCAGGATTGGGCAAGAGATGTCCAGGATCCCTGGGCGTTGGAAATTGTGTCCCAGGGATATCTTCTGGCGTTCAAAGCTTATTCCCCAAAAGGGAGATTTCATCTCTCACAATTATCTGCAAACCAGATAAAGAGAGAGGCATTCTTACATTGTGTTCAAGACCTCCTAGTTATGGGAGTGATCCACCCAGTTCCAAAGGAGGAACAGGAGCAAGGCTTCTATTCAAATCTGTTTGTAGTTCCCAAGAAAGAGGGAACTTTCAGACCAATCTTAGATCTCAAGATACTAAACAAATTTCTCAGGGTCCCATCCTTCAAAATGGAGACTATTTGAACCATCCTACCTATTATCCAGGAGGGTCAATATATGACTACCATGGACTTAAAGGATGCTTATCTTCACATTCTGATACACAGAGATCATCATCGGTTTCTCAGGTTCGCCTTCCTAGACAGGCATTACCAGTTTGTGGCTCTTCCCTTTGGGTTAGCTACGGCACCAAGAATCTTTATGAAGGTTCTAGGGTCACTCCTAGCGGTCCTAAGGCCGCGGGGTATAGCATTAGCCCCTTACCTAGACGACATTCTGATACAGGCGTCGAATTTTCAAATCGCCAGGTCCCATACGGACATTGTTCTGGCATTCCTGAGGTCTCATGGGTGGAAAGTGAACGAAGAAAAGAGTTCTTTATCCCTTCTCACAAGAGTTTCCTTCCTAGGAACTCTGATAGATTCTGTAGAAATGAAGATTTACCTGACAGAGTCCAGGTTGTCAAAACTTCTAAATTCCTGCCGTGTTCTTTATTCTACTTCTCGCCCTTCTGTGGCTCAGTGTATGGAACTAATCGGCTTAATGGTAGCGGCAATGGACATAGTGCCGTTTGCCCGCCTACATCTCAAACCGCTGCAACTCTGCATGCTCAGTCAGTGGAATGGGGATTACACAGATTTGTCCCCTCTACTAAATCTGGATCAAGAGACCAGAGATTCTCTTCTCTGGTGGCTATCTCGGGTCCATCTGTCCAAGGGTATGACCTTCTGCAGGCCAGATTGGACAATAGTAATGACAGATGCCAGCCTTCTGGGCTGGGGGGCAGTCTGGAACTCCCTGAAGGCTCAGGGCTCGTGGAATCAGGAGGAGGCACTCCTTCTGATAAACATTCTGGAACTAAGAGCGATATTCAATGCTCTTCAGGCTTGGCCTCAGCTTGCTGCAGTCCGGTTCATCAGATTTCAGTCGGACAATATCACGACTGTAGCCTACATCAACCATCAAGGGGGAACAAGGAGTTCCCTAGCAATGTTGGAGGTTTCAAAAATAATTCTATGGGCAGAGGTTCACTCTTGCCATCTATCAGCTATCCATATCCCAGGAGTAGAGAACTGGGAGGCGGATTTTCTAAGTCGGCAGACTTTCATCCGGGGGAGTGGGAACTCCATCCGGAGGTGTTTGCACAGTTGATTCAACTTTGGGGCAAACCAGAACTGGATCTCATGGCGTCTCGTCAGAACGCCAAGCTTCCTTGTTACGGATCCAGGTCCAGGGATCCCAAGGCAGCGCTGATAGATGCTCTAGCAGTGCCTTGGTCCTTCAACCTGGCTTATGTGTTTCCACCGTTTCCTCTGCTCCCTCATCTGATTGCCAAGATCAAGCAGGAGAGAGCTTCGGTGATTTTGATAGCAGCTGCGTGGCCACGCAGGACTTGGTATGCAGATCTGGTGGACATGTCATCCCTTCCACCATGGACTCTGCCGCTGAGGCAGGACCTTCTACTTCAGGGTCCTTTCAACCATCCAAATCTAATTTCTCTGCGTCGGACTGCTTGGAGATTGAACGCTTGATTTTATCAAAACGTGGTTTCTCCGAGTCGGTCATTGATACCTTAATTCAGGCTCGAAAGCCTGTCACCAGGAAAATCTATCATAAGATATGGTGTAAATATCTTCATTGGTGTGAATTCAAGGGTTACTCATGGAGTAAAGTCAGGATTCCTAGGATATTATCTTTTCTCCAAGAAGGATTGGAGAAGGGATTGTCAGCTAGTTCCTTAAAGGGACAGATTTCTGATATGTCTATTCTTTTGCACAAGCGTCTGGCGGATGTTCCAGACGTTCAGGCATTTTGTCAGGCTTTAGTTAGAATCAAGCCTGTGTTTAAACCTGTCTAAATTTAGTTCTTAAAGTTCTTCAAGGGGTTCCGTTTGAACCTCTGCATTCCATATATATCAAGCTTTTATCTTGGAAAGTTCTGTTTTTGGTAGCTATCTCTTCGGCTTGAAGAGTTTCAGAGTTATCTGCCTTACAGTGTGATTCCCCTTATGTGATCTTCCATGCAGATAAGGTAGTTTTGCGTACCAAACCTGGGTTTCTTCCTAAGGTGGTATCTAATAAGAATATCAATCAGGAGATTGTTGTTCCGTCACTGTGTCCTAATCCTTCTTCAAAGAAGGAACGTCTATTACACAATCTTGACGTGGTTCGTGCTTTAAAGTTTTATTTACAAGCTACTAAGGATTTTCGTCAAATAGCTGCATTGTTTGTTGTCTACTCTGGACAGAGGAGAGGCCAAAAGGCTTCAGTAACTTCTCTTTCTTTTTGGTTAAGTATAATCCGCTTAGCTTATGAGACTGCTGGCCAGCAGCCTCCTGAAAGAATTACAGCTCATTCCACTAGAGCGGTGGCTTCCACATGGGCTTTTAAAAATGAGGCTTCTGTTGAACAGATTTGTAAGGCGGCAACTTGGTCTTCGCTTCATACTTTTTCTAAATTCTACAAATTTGATACTTTTGCTTCTTCGGAGGCTATTTTTGGGAGAAAGGTCTTACAGGCAGTGGTGCCTTCCGTTTAAGCGCCTGCCTTGTCCCTCCCTTCATCCGTGTCCTATAGCTTTGGTATTGGTATCCCACAAGTAATGGATGAATCCGTGGACTGGATACACCTTACAAGAGAAAACAAAATTTATGCTTACCTGATAAATTTATTTCTCTTGTGGTGTATCCAGTCCACGGCCCGCCCTGTCATTTTAAGGCAGGTGTTTTTTATTTTTAAACTACAGTCACCACTGAACCCTATAGTTTCTCCTTTCTCTTGCTTGTCTTCGGTCGAATGACTGGGAGTGGCAGTTAGGGGAGGAGCTATATAGACAGCTCTGCTGTGGGTGATCCTATTGCAGCTTCCTGTTGGGAAGGAGAATATCCCACAAGTAATGGATGAATCCGTGGACTGGATACACCACAAGAGAAATAAATTTATCAGGTAAGCATAAATTTTGTTTTCGTTGTGGGGGGCTTGCAGTTTAGGGGTTAATAGGTTTATTATAGTGGTGGTGGTGGTGGGGAGCGGTGGAATAGGGGTTAATAACTTTAGTATAGTGGGGGGTGATGTAGGTGGATGGCAGATTAGGGGTTAATCATTTTTAAATAGTGTTTGCGATGCGGGAGGGCGGCGGTTTAGGGGTTAAGAACTTTATTATAATGGTGACGATGTCGGGGAGCGGCGGAATAGGGGTTAATAGATTTTATTAGTGGCGGCGATGTCAGGAGCAGCAGATTAGGGGTTAATAACTTTAGTATAGTGTTTGCGATGCGGGAGGCCTCGGTTTATGGGTTAATAGGTAGTTATGGGTGTTAAGTTGCGAGTTTTATGTAACAGTTTTGCTGCATAAAACTCATAACTACTGCTCTCAGATGGCGGTACGGATCTTGTTGTTATAGGGTGTAACGCAAGCTTTTTAGCCTTACCGCAAAACTCGTAATGGCTGCGCTATGGAAGTCCCATGAAAAAACGAAATTTTTACGAGTGCGGGACTGACGTTGCGATACAGGCTAAAAGGCGGTACAGCTATACCGACAAGACTTGTAATGGCTGGGTTGCTGTTTTAACGCTGAAATGACCATTTTTCAGCGTTAAAACACGAACGCACAACTTGTAATCTACCTGTATGTTAAGTATCCATAAAAAGCTTTGAAAATGTCTGAATTGTATCCAAAGGAGCACATCTCAGATATTATAACCTATATATTACTGTTAAGTCAAGAGAAGGAAGGACACTTGCTTAGGGGTTAATTTTTACAAGCAGAGTCATATTTAAAGGGACAGTCTACACCTTCGTTATATTTTACTAAATTTATCTGGGTGGGAAAAGAACATGAAGAATACATGTTGCATACAGGACTGTGAGCCAAATTGCAATATGAGCTTAAAGGGACAGTCTACACCAGTGCTTTCCAAACTGTGTGTCGTGACACATTAGTGTGTCTCCGGGAGAGTGTAGGTGTGTCCCTGCTTCAGCACAAATTCTTTTTAATTAAATTTTTTTTTAATTTACAATTTTTTTTATTTTTGGGGGGTTTCTGACATTCCGCCTGCCTGCTACGCATATCACATGGTTGACACGTGATTGATACCTAGTGGGTCACAGATCATCGTAACCTATTGGCGCAGCTCAGTGGGAACTGAAACTATTCCCATTGGCGGCACATTGGCTCCTGACTGCATGTGTAGTCTCCTCAATCGGCTCATGACTGCATGTGTAGTCAGTGAGTGGGATAGCAGTGTGTTTGCAGCATGGGCAGTAGTCAGTCGGACTCACAGAGCTCTGAGGGCGGCAGCTTAAACGCTGAGCTGAAGTCTGTGTTTTTTGGGGTTTTTTTGCAGCTAGCTCCCCGAAGTGCATTGCTGCTCCTGCTCTTGATATATGGATAGGAAGTGGAAGCTTAAAAATGCAAGTTAGTTAACCTGTTTGCTAGTACAACTGAATTACTGTGTCGCAAAATGATGTAGGTCCGTGTGTCACCAACATAAATAGTTTGGAAAGCTCTGGTCTACACCATAGTCATCTTAAAGTCTTACCTTAGATTAAGCTGCAAATAGCCTCCTGCACCTTTTCTATATCATGCAGCAGGAATGGTAAAAAAGTTATTTTAAAATTAATATTGTTTCTGGCCACTTTGAAATGGCTACCAAGCTCAGCCCACTGTTGACATCATGACCTGGGCTGCATATGGCATCCAATCACAAAAGACTTACTAGTTGGACTAAACAGACTGTCAATACTATTCAGCAGAGTGCCTGGATGCAACCCAGAGTGTGATGTCATCAGTAGGCTGAGCTTAGCAGCCATTTCAAACTGTCCAGAAACACTATTCATTTTAAAATAACCTTTTTACCGTTCCTGCTGCATGATATAGAAAAGATGCAGGAGGCTATTTGCAGCTTAATCTAAGGTAAGACTTTAAGATGACTAAGGTGTAGACTGTCCCTTTATGCTCATATTGCAATTTGGCTCCCAGTCCTGTATGCAACATGTATTCTTCATGTTCTTTTCCCACCCAGATAAATTTACTAAAATATAATAGTGTATTATCTATTTAACATTAATAAATCAGCACCTTAGTGTCTGTCTGCCATAATCCACACATCGAGCTAGATTACAAGTGGCGCACTAACTGTAGCATGCAAGCCATATAAGGTATTTTGCGGCTCTTTGCACGCAACGGACATAGTAGCTTACTGTGGGGCTGATTTATTATTGCCTGGCGGACTTGATACGATGCAGCGTATCATGTCAGCCAGACATCGCTGAATGCGTACAGCATACGCTGTTGGCATTCAACATTGCACAAGCAGTTTGGCCCTTGTTAAATCGACCTCTATGAGTTGAAAGTAAATGTGTTTACTTGAACGCAAATCAAATTTAATGCTTGTCAGGTTAGCGTGATTTCAAAGCTCTGGTTAAGTTTTACGTGAGTCAAAAAAATGGCACAAAAAACATAAAAAATACATATAAAAGTAAAGTTACACTCATAATAACACTGTCTGATAAAATGTATTTAATAAAAAATTGCATTAAAAGCTTATAAGGACTCAAAGATGTGAGGTCTCAGGTGTGAGAAAAGAAAGGCCTGCAAAGGAATTTAACCCTTTAATGACCACAACACTTTTCCATTTTCTGTCCGTCTGGGACTAAGGCTATTTTTACATTTCTGCAGTGTTTGTGTTTAGCTGTAATTTTACTCATTTACTGTACCCACACATATTATGTACAGTTTTTCTCGCCATTAAATGGACTTTCTAAAGATACCATTATTTTCATCATATCTTATAATTTACTACTATTTACTAAAAAAAAGAGGAAAAAATGGAAAAAAACACACTTTTTCTAACTTTGACCCCCAAAATCTGTTAAACATCTACAACCACCAAAAAACACCCATGCTAAATAGTTTCCAAATTTTGTCCTGAGTTTAGAAATACCCAATGTTTACATGTTCTTTGCTTTTTTTGCCATAAATAGGTCCATAAATACAAGTAACACTTAGAAAGTGCAGGGCAAATAGCCCGGAGGGTAGCTAAGGGTTAAGGCCTGGAGGAGTGAGTGCTGCTGTGTGTGTGTATTAGTTACAATGTTGCATTGTCTTGGGAGGGGTTTACTAACCTTATAAGAAGGATGTACAGGGATTCTACTTCCTCTTTGTTCCTGTGGACTCCCAGAAGATTTTTCAGCTTAGCAGTTTGCAGCATTTTCCAATGGAAGGCGAATCTGGAGAATGGGAAGAAATGGAGTTAGAGGACGTGGAGTGGGTCGCACCATCCCCATCTGGAACTGTCACGGTGGGTCTGGGCCATGGGTCTGGGCTGTGTCTGCCTGTTTCTCCCTTAGGGGGGGTGGGTAGCCCATTGTTGTTCCCTTCTCCTGCACGGGAGAATTTAGAGGGGGATGGTGGCCCCGGTATAGCTTATCAGTCGGGTGAGTCAGAATGTAGGCCCTCAGGGGAGATTGGTCCTGAGGGGCGAGTAGGAGCGGTTCGGTTTTAGGGCCTAGGGGGTCCCAGGGGAGCTCCGGGTTCGGCTCCGGGGGTCCCGGTTCTATAGCCGGGGGTTCCGGTGTCGGCCTTAGGAAGGGGCCTGTAGTGGCAAGGCCCAGCGAGGCCTTAGGAAGTGCGGGCACCTCGGGGGAGAGTGTCGTTGGCGCGGGTAGTGGGAGCAGTGCGGCCTCACCTGCGGCAGTGGTCCTCTCCGGGGAATCGGTGGCGGCGGCGGTGGCTCTCCTCCAGTCCTTGGCGTCGGTCCTCGCGGGTGCGTCGTCGGGTCCGGTGGTACTTCAGGCCCCGGCTTTGGCCTACGGTGATGTACAGGCCTCTGGTTCGTCGTCCCTCGTGGCATCTAAAATGGCCGCCGCGTCGACTTCCGGCGGCGTTGCGCGCTCCCGCGTCACTTCCGGTGACGTCATTTCCGCTCGCGGCAGTCGCAATCTGGACAGCGAGCAGAGCGGATCGTTCCCCCCGGGCTCCGAAGGTAAGAAGTGAGCACCTCGGGGGGGGACACCCGCTCTTGGGGGCAAGAACGATGGGGCCCAGGAGGCCGGGGGGGCGCATGGTGGGCCAGACAGAGGGGCAGAGATGCTGAATCATGGGGCAACTGTGAGTGTGGCAGCGGGGCAGCAGGGGCCCCCGGAGGGCACTCCGGGGGCGTCGCAACAGGGTGTGCGCACAAGAGCCGCAGCCGGACCCAGTAATAAGGGGGGGGGATGCCGACAGGGTACCCTCCTCGCGCTCGCGGCCTATGTTAGGAGGGGGAAAAGCTAAGGCGGCCCCCGCACGCGCCGCGGCCCAAAGTAAAGGAAAGGCCCCCGCGGCTAAGACCGCGAATAAGGGGGCCATCTTGGCACACAGCTCAAGGGGCGAGGCCGCAATAGCGGAGCCCCAGGCGCAAGGCCTGCAGGGTATAATGACGCCCAGCAGGACTTCACCAGCACGATCTGAACAAATAGCCACAAGGGGGGCTGTCAAAAGGGGGCATGCTAGTATTAGCGTTGGCACTGGGGAAGGCTTAGAGAGCCCCGGGAGGGGACAGGCGAGACAGGCTAGGGGATCGAAGTCTCAGGGTCGGAGTAGGACCGTGAGATTTCAAGAGGATTCGACTAGCGGGTTGGCCACCAGTACGGATGATGATGTGTGGCATGCGGTGTGAGTGACAGTGACCGGGAGGGTTATCTAGAATTTGAGGAAAGGGGGGATAGGGAAGAGATGGCTGGCCCTTCCCGAGGTACTCCCCTCTTGGCTTCTATTTTGCAGGTACTCAGGACTTCCTCATCCAGCAGGGATATGGCGACTCAGAGTTCAGGAGCTCTCGTGCCTAGAGGAGTCAGCAGTGCTTCTGGACAAGGCCAAGCCACATCGGGCGCTTCTTCTGGTGAGATGCAACTTGGTTTACCTAGGGGGCGGTGTAATTCTTCCAGCTCTAGTGGGTCAGGGTCAGGATCTGAGATAGATGGGTCCCTGGGTTTGCACACGAAAGGGCATAGGAGGATGTATAGAATGTTGAGGAAGATGAGTAAGGGCAATCACCGGGATGGCACTGCCAGTAGTGGGGCGCAGTCATCTCAACTCTTAGGGGTTGCTGGGGGGTCACCACAGGCGGTGAACAGAAAGGCAGCGGTACACGGGGATACTTATTCGTGCCAGGTACACAGTTTGCATGCACACCTTAAATCTTAAATCTAAAACTGTGAAACGTATCCAGGACGGTAAGTATGTAAACATGTTTGAGCTGTCTTCAGAGGCTTTTAAGTTTAAGGAGATGGCGGAGGATGGTACGGGCCCTAAGAAATTTAGGCGGCCTGATACCCTTGAGGAGTGGCATCGGTGTTTCCGGGTCTACGCCACTTGCTACTTGGAGAGGTTTCCCGATCAGGGGACTGCCCTTTTTAAGTACGTTGACACCATTGACGCAATACACAGAAAGTTTGCCGATGGTGCTTGGAGGGAGTATGATATGTTATACCGGAAAAAGAAAGTGGGCAACCCACTGCTTGATTTTGGTACAATGGATTTGCACCTCTGGGCGCATCTTGATGCGGAAAGGAGGGCGCAAGGGGGCGCCATAGCGGCATCGCCCGGGGGTAGGCAGACTTTACGCTTTCGACGGCGACAAGGGGGTGTATGCTGGCGATATCAGGACAAGGCGTGCGAGCGGGGCACTTCGTGCACGTTCAAGCACATCTGCAAGTTTTGCAGCGGGCAGCACCCCGGTGCTGATTGCTCCAAAAAGCGAGACACCCAAACTGATCGGTTTGGGGGCAAAGGAGGCGCTGGCGCTAAGGGCGGATTCACCACTTAGAGTCCAGGTCATTTGTAAGTGGCTGCGTAGGTACCCAGATAGGGCGGCTGCTCAGCTTCTGGATAGCGGGTTGCGTGAGGGCTTTGTGATCCCGGTAGTTGGCCGGGTAGGGGGAGCACGTGACAGGAAAAACCTGAAATCGACTTCCCAATACCCTGAGGCAGTCAGGGAGAAACTGGGCAAAGAAGTGGCCTTGGGTAGGGTTGCAGGCCCTTTTAGGGACCTGCCACTACCGGATTTAGTTGTCTCCCCGCTAGGGGTGGTCCCAAGAAGGAGACAGGTAAGTTCAGGCTCATACAACACCTTTCTTATCCGAAAGGGCGGTCGGTAAACGAAGCTATTCCGGAGGAATTGAGCTCGGTCCGTTACCAGTCATTTGACGACGCGCTGGCTCTGGTTAAAGAACGGGGCCCGGGAGCATTAATGGCGAAATTAGACGTTGAATCCGCGTTTAGGCTACTCCCGATTCACCCATCATCCTTTGGGCTGATGGGGTGTTGGTTTGAAGGGGGTTATTATGTCGACCGTTGTCTGCCCATGGGCTGTTCGATATCCTGCGCGTACTTTGAAGCATTCAGCACTTTCCTGCACTGGGCGGTGGTCTCAGTGGCTGGGAGTGATAGAGTTGCGCACTACTTGGATGACTTTCTCCTGGTAGGGGCGGCCAACTCGCAAGAATGTGCCTCCTTAATGAAAGTCATGAGGTTCATGATGGCCAGGTTTGGGGTTCCTCTGGCAGAGGATAAGACGGAGGGGCCGTGCACGTGCTTGACGTTCCTTGGCATCGAGATCGATTCAGTGGCAGGTGAATGTAGGCTGCCTAAGGAAAAGGTCGCCAAGATGTTGGCGGCTGTACGGGCCATGGTTGCAACGCAGACATGTTCACTGCGGGAACTGCAATCGCTCCTTGGCCTCCTTAACTTTGCAGGGAGGGTGATCCCGTGGGGGAAGGTGTTTAGCAAGCGACTAGAGCGGTGTTTGGGCGGAGGTAGGGCTCCAGCATCGCGCATTCGCATCACGAGGGACCTCGTGGCGGATTTGCAGGTCTGGGAGAGGTTTCTCCAGGACTTTAACGGCGTCTGCATGTGGCGAAGGGAGCCGATATCTAACCAAGCACTATATCTGTTCACGGACGCTGCAGGAGCATCCGGGTATGGGGCTTACTTTGAAGGGGCTTGGAGTGCGGAGCCCTGGCCGACCGAGTGGGCGACCAGAGGGCTTACACGCAATCTTTGCCTTCTGGAATTGTTTCCTATACTGGTTGCGGTGGAATTGTGGGGTCACCTGTTTAGTAACAGGGCTGTGATTTTCTGGACGGATAATCTCAGCGTGGTGTTTGCGGTTAACAGGCTTTCTGCTTCATCGCCTGTGGTCGTACATTATTTGCGACACCTGGTGTTGAGATGTTTGCAACTGAACATTGACTTTAGGGCATGGCATGTGCCAGGGGTGCAGAATATAGTCGCGGATGCACTGTCGCGCTTCCAGTGGGGGGCATTTAGGGCTGCGGCGCCTGCCGCGGCTCCTAATGGTCTTTCTTGCCCTCTCTTTTTGTGGAAGGAACTGCAGCAACTGATCCCGGTGTTGCGGGCTTCGTTGGCACCCAGCACATGGTCGGCATACGTGAGGTACTGGAGTGAATGGGTAGGTTTTTGCGACCTTCGTGAGTTCCCCTCTTGTGAGGGTGAACAAGGGTTTCTGTTGCGCTGGCTGGCGGAGCTGAGAGGTAAGCGAGCAACGAAGGGGGCGGTGGTAGCAAGACTATCCGCTGTGGCGTTTTTCTGCAGGCTATACGCCTTTAAAGACGAGTCGCGATCCTTTCTCGTTAAACAGCTGTTGAGGGGCTGGGGCCGTCTGGAAGTTCCACGACGAGACACAAGGGAGCCCATTACGGCAGAATGGCTAGTAAAATTACTGGACGTGCTGCCTGAGGTATGTTCCTCACCTTTTGAGGCTCGCCTCTTCGGGGCGGCCTTTGGCTTGGCGTTTCATGGCGCATTAAGGGTGGGTGAGTTGGTACCGCGAGCCAGAACGGCGGCCACAGGGGGGGTCATGCACAGCCATGTTCGGCTGGTGGAGGACTCCGTGCTATTGTTCATTCCCAGGTCAAAAACGGATCAGGAGGGCCGGGGAGCTTGGCTTTCCCTGCCGGGGCAGCAGGGTGTTGCCTGCTGCCCCGTGCGGCTAGTGTCATCTTACCTGGAAGTACGGCCAGGAGGCTCCTCCAGGTTTTTGATACATGCTAATGGAGACCCGCTGACCAGATACCAGTTTGGAAAGGTATTGGATAAGGCAGCGCAAAAGGCTGGTCTAGACGGGTCTCGGATTGCCCCACACTCCTTTAGGGTGGGGGCAGCGACGACAGCAGCAGAGCTGGGTTGGTCTTCGGATCGGATCCGCTCATTGGGGCGGTGGAGGTCGCAGCGGTATAAGTCTTACGTTAGGCCGCTGTATGTTTGAGATCGGGGATCAAGGGTCATGCATGCAAGAGTTGGGGGGCTTGCGGGGGTGATACCAGAAGGTTATGGGCCAAGGTTGTGTGGACCTGGTCTACTGCAAGCGGGCTAACTCTTGTTTCCTTTGTTTCAGAAACACGTCCAGGTCCTGTACGGGTGTGGATCGTCGGCCATTCATATGTGCACTGGGCCGCAATTAGAGCTGCAGCCATGCCAGGAGGACAGCAGCTAGGATTTCAATCGTCCAGGGCTGTGTTACGTTGGCTAGGGCGCAGAGGCTTGACTTGGTCAGATCTGCCTGCATTGCTCCAGACCGCAGCGAAAAGGTGGGAGAAACCTCACATTCTGATAATTCATGCTGGCGGTAATGATGTGGGGGCCATGCCCACATTGGATCTATTCCGGGCAATGCAGTCAGACCTGAGGCAGTTCAAACTCTGGTTTCCAGGTATGAGAATCGGGTGGTCGAATGTGATCCCTAGATTAAGATGGAGGCACATGGTGTGTCATAGGGCAGCTTTCCAGGTCAGGAAAAAGATCAATAGGGACCTGAGGAAGCAGGTAGTCGAACTCGAGGGTTTTGTGGTAGAGCACGGGAACATCTCGGCAGCCCATAAGGGTTTGTATAGGCAGGATGGGGTTCATTTAGAACCGGCAGGAGTAGATTTGTTCTTGCAGAACATCAGGCAGGAGTTACTCCTAAGAGTATAGGGGGCCGGCAAGAGTCAGGACCATTATATGCAGGTCAGTCTCTTGTGGCGGGTGGTCAGGATCACGGCTGCAGACTGGAAGGAGGTTTGAGTAATGGCCATTGCGGTCAGGGTGATGTCACAGGCTTGGTGTGCTTGTGTGTGCTCGGGCTGATTATTGTTGGGCCGGAAAACCCCTAATTATGAAAGCTGCATGAGTATCTCCGCCTTGTGGTCTGCAGCGGTGTCCCTTGGCCATTTTCTAGAAGGGGTTATTCATAGTTAGATGTAGGCCCCGATTGCCGCCACCCGTGGATAAGTTAACTGCCAGTTCCACGGCTGGTACCAATAAATGCGACCCACGGGTCTTTCACCCACAGAACTGTGTTGTGTTGTTATTTATTAGTTATTAAGTTATATTAAGTGTTAAGTTAAGTTAAGTTAAGTTACAAGCAGACACTCAGGAGATGTAGGGCATTTAATCCCTTAAGAAAGTGCAGGGCAAATAGCCCGGAGCGTAGCTAAGGGTTAAGGCCTGGAGGAGTGAGTGCTGCTGTGTGTGTGTATTAGTTACAATGTTGCATTGTCTTGGGAGGGGTTTACTAACCTTATAAGAAGGATGTACAGGGATTCTACTTCCTCTTTGTTCCTGTGGACTCCCAGAAGATTTTTCCCCACCCTCCCAGCCCTGTTATGCACTGTTGTTGAATTTGTTATGCACTGTTGTTTTGTTTTGTCATCCACCCGGATGGATTTGTTATGCATTACGGATTGGCACTTGTAATGCATTATTGATTCGATGATAGGCATTACTGATTGGCACTGGTAATGCTCTATTGATTCAGTCAAAGAAATAACAGGCGGCAATCGGTTTGTCATTAGGTCTCTATTCGAGACTAGGTGTCTGAGGCAGGAAGAGGGTTACTCGAACTACTTCCCTAAGACCAAGGACGGTAATTTTGAACCCCCCAGTTATTGACATGCTGTTCGTCAAGTCAAGGCTGGACCTACAGGTTTGGAGTTAATAATGCTTGCACCCTACTCTGGCGGGTGGTCAGGATCACGGCTGCAGACTGGAAGGAGGTTTGAGTAATGGCCATTGCGGTCAGGGTGACGTCACAGGCTTGGTGTGCTTGGGCGTGCTCGGGCTGATTATTGTTGGGCCGGAAAACCCCTAATTATGAAAGCTGCGTGAGTATCTCCGCCTTGTGGTCTGCAGCGGTGTCCCTTGGCCATTTTCTAGAAGGGGTTATTCATAGTTAGATGTAGGCCCCGATTGCCGCCACCCGTGGATAAGTTAACTGCCAGTTCCACGGCTGGTACCAATAAATGCGACCCACGGGTCTTTCACCCACAGAACTGTGTTGTGTTGTTATTTATTAGTTATTAAGTTATATTAAATGTTAAGTAAGTTAAGTTAAGTTACAAGCAGACACTCAGGAGATGTAGGGCATTTAATCCCTTATGCTATTTCCAAACCACTTTTTTTCAAAATTAGCGCTAGTTACATTGGGACACTGAAATCTTTCTGGAATCCCTGAATATCCCTTGACATGTATATATATATATATATATATATATATATATATATATATATATATTTTTAGAACACATCCCAAAATATTGATCTAGGCCCATTTTGGTATATTTCATGCCATCATTTCACCGCCAAATGCGATCAAATAAAACATTTTTTTTCGCTTTTTCACAAACTTTTTCACAAAGTTTAGCTTTCTCACGGAAAGCAATTATGGCACAATGGTTGTAAATGCTTCTCTGGGATTCCCTTTGTTCATAAATAGCAGACATACATGGCTTTGGTGTTACTTTTTGATAATTAGAAGGCTGCTAAATGCCACTGCGCACCACACGTGAATTATGCCAAGTAGTGAAGGGGTTAATTAGGGAGTATGTAGAGAGCTTGTAGGGTTAATTTTAGCATACCCCCCAACTGTCCCGATTTTCGCGGGACAGTCTCGATTTTAGGGGTCTGTCCCCCTGTCCCGAGTTGCTAGCCATCTGTCCCGATTTTCCCCAGGCATTAAAAAAAATAATATATTTTTTTTAAACTCTATTGGGCCCATACTCAGAAGCAGCTGGCTTTGCTCTCAAAGGGTTAGATACCTGTTAGATTCCCCGTGGAAAAGGAATGTTGTGTGGGTTAAGCAGGAGTAAGAAGGCTGTATACACTCTGACCACGGGTAATGCTGACCTCTCTAACCTACCTCTGGTAGTGATGATGTCTAACCCCTGGTGAAAATACTAGCATGCCTTTAGTTTTATACAATGAGCAGTGCTAATACCAGGGTAACAAACAGTGGCAGCCACAGACTGCCAGCTAATGGGCTTGCCATAGCATATAAGTTTATGCTATGTAGTGTGTGTTTGTCTGCATGTATAAATGTAAGCTATGTAGTGTGTGTGTGTCTGCATGTATAAGTGTATACTATGTAGTGTCTGTGTATCTGCATGTATAAGTGTATGCTGCATGTATAAGTGTATGCTATGTAATGTGTGTGTGTGTATCTGCATGTGTAAGTGTATGCTATGTAGTGTGTGTGTATCTGCATGTGTAAGTGTATGCTATGTAGTGTGTGTGTATATCTGCATGTATAAGTGTATGCTATGTAGTGTGTGTGTGTGTGTGTGTATCTGCATGTGTAAGTGTATGCTATGTAGTGTGCTACTGTGCATTTTTGCTGAATTTAAAGGCCAGAATCTAGAATATTAATGGGGAATGCAGAGAGCAGTTTTAAAGAATTTATTATTAAATATCCAATTAAGATAAAAATATTTAGCAATGTCTTTGCAAAGGCTAATTAAATACATAGCTCACATAGCCATACCAGTGGTTTGAGCTTGTGTTTGATTTGCTGCCTAAGTGTATTAAAATCTATGACTTTATTAAGAATTTAAGCCCCACCCACCACATTTCAATTTTTTGCCACGGGGAACGGGGGTGTCCCTCTTTTGAAATGTTGGGAGGTATGATTTTAGCTTTAGTGTAGTGTAGTAGACAACCCCAAGTATTGATCTAGGCCAATTTTGGTATATTTCATGCCATCATTTCACCGCCAAATGCGATTAAATAAAAAAAAATAAAAAAAAATTCACAATTTTAGGTTTCTCACTGAAATCATTTAGAAATAGCTTTTGCAATTATGGCATAAATAGTTGTAAATGCTTCTCTGGGATCCCCTTTCTTCAGAAATAGCAGACTTATATGGCTTTGGCATTGCTTTTTTGTAATTAGAAGGCTTCCACACGTGTATTATGTCCAGCAGAGCAGGGGTTAATTAGGGAGATTGTAGGGTTAATTTTAGATTTAGTGTAGTGTAGTAGATAACCCAAAGTATTGATCTAGGCCCATTTTGGTATATTTCATGCCACCATTTCACCGCCAAATGCGATCAAATAAAAAAAAATCTGCTTTTTTACAAACTTTTTCACAAAGTTTAGGTTTCTCACTGAAATTATTTACAAACAGCTTGTGCAATTATGGCACAAATGGTTGTAAATGCTTCTCTGGGATCCCCTTTGTTGAGAAATATCAGACATATATGGCTTTGGTGTTGCTTTTTGGTAATTAGAAGGCCGCTAAATGTTGCTGCGCATCACACGTGTATTATGGCTAGCAGTGGAGGGGTTAATTAGGTAGCATGTAGGGAGATTGAAGGGTTAATTTTAGCTTTAGTGTAGAGATCAGCCTCCCACCTGACACATTACACCCCCTGATCCCTCCCAAACAGCTCTCTTCCCTTCCCCACCCCACAAATGTCCCTGCCATGTTAAGTACTGGCAGAAAGTCTGCCAGTACTAAAATAAAAGCTATCTTTGATATATATATATATTTTTTTTAAAAAATAGGCATATTTACATATGCTGCTCTGTTTGATCCCCCCTTAGCCCCCAACCTCCCTGATCCCCCCAAACAGCTCTCTAACCCTCCCCCTCTAACTTATTGGTAGCCATCTTGGGTACTGGCAGCTGTCTGCCAGTACCCAGTTTACAGTAAAATAAATATTTTTTAATATTTTTAATATTTTTTCTGTAGTGTAGCTTGTCCCCTCAAAGACCAACCCCCCACCCCCTCCCAGATCCCTTAGATAATTTTAATTTTATTTTTGTAGCCCCCTCTCTGCCACTTTTTTTTACAATATTTTTCTGTAGTGTAGCGGTTCCCACCCGCTCCCTACCCGTGCACTCGCCCGCCCCCCCCCGTGCACACGCGCGTCCATGCGCACCCCTGGCAATCCCGCCCACAATCCTGCCTCCCTCCACATCACACGGCCCATTGATGGCCGCCCACCCACCTCCCAGACTAGCTCCCACCCACCAACGATACCGGCCATCGATGTCCGGTGCACGGAGGGCAACAGAGTGGCTCTCTCTGCATCGGATGGCCAAGGGGGGTTATTGCAGGATGCCTCGATATCGAAGCATCACTGCAATAACTGGAAAGCGGCTGGAAGCGATCAGGATCCAAGACCAAGGACGTACGCCATACGTCCTCAGTCATTAACTGTATTTATTTTTAGGACGTACGGCGTACGTCCTTGGTCCTTAAGGGGTTAACATATATATACATCAACATCATACACATGTCTAAATATGTATATGTTTGTATATATTGTATATTAGCCAGTTTTTCTGAAATATCTATAAAATAATAAATTGTATAATCTCAGACGGTCAAAATACATTAGATCAAGTAAAACATATAATATCAAGTTAAAGGGACACAATTGGAATACACATGGATACATTTCAGATTTGAATAGAAGCATTTTTGTAATATACATGTATTAGCAAATATGCTTATAATAAAAGCTATAGCTGTTTCAAATGTGTATCTAAGTATGCAGAGTGCACCAGCATTTTAAATACAGCACTTGCTCAGAAAGCCTAAGATTCTTCTACCATCTGGTAATGGTTTCATTTGTTAATTGCTGACATGATACAAGCCCCACTGGTGCTCTGAGCAGCTGTAGCACTTAAAATGCTGGTGTGCACTGAGAATATCTAGTTATGCTTCACATGCACGTGCATAGAAAAATATTAACACTAAAACATTTATAACTTTTAATAGAAGAATTTTTGCAAATACATGTATAGTATATTGGAAATATGTTTCTATTTAAAGATGTAATTTATATATGTGCATTTAAATTTTCACTGGAATGTCCCTTTAATTTTCATAAAAATGCATTTGGTTGTGTCTGCTGTAGTTTAAAAAAACAAATATACTGTGTGTGTATTATTGTATATATATATATATATATATATATATATATATATATATATATATATATATATATATATATATATATGCCCTCAGCATTAGTGTTGTTTATATTTAATCTGTGAGTAAATGCTATACTTTAAGGGGTCTCATTTTTGTGTATTCACCCACCCTCACTTTTTTTTCTGGGTGAGAGCCAATGAGATGTAGTTTGGGCGTTCTCAGAGGTGAGAATTTTTGCCCTAACAACATAGGCGTCACTAGGGGGGGGGGGGGGCTAGGGAGGACAAGTGCCCCCCCAGATCAGTCTTTACCCTACCATGTGCCCCTCCCCAGCAGCAGCAGAGAAGATAGCCATGACCAGAACCAGATCAGTTTAAACAGCTACACACAGTTGTTTTTTATTGTGCACAGCTGCTGTTCTGGAACCTGCTGCCTACATAGAAGGAACTGGCATTTTACACTTCTCCCCACCGGGTGACCCTCCAAACTAACGCAGGTATCCTCTATTACACACTGACAGGATCTGTGTTACATCAATAGCCTTCCCCCTAACAGACCCAGCTAGCACGCAGCAATATGTTGTCATAGCAACGGCTGGGGGGCGGAGCTCCCGCCCTCTGGGCTCTGAAGGCTGGATCCTGTACAGGGAGAGGAAAGAGCTGTGTGTGTATTACTGAGAGGCAGCATGGCCATGTACAATTGTGCATCATAAACAGTGAGTGAGTTCTAGCTGAAGGTGCCTGGGGTCTTCTTAGAGAGGCTGAGCTAATGTTCCTCATGATATAGCTGCATACCCCCCAACTGTCCCGATTTTTGCGGGACAGTCCCGATTTTAGGGGTCTGTCCCTCTGTCCCGAGTTGCTAGCCATCTGTCCCGATTTGCCCCAGGCATTTAAAAAAAAAATTAAAATATATATATATATATATATATATATTTTTATTTTTTTTTTAAATTCTGTTGGGCCCATACTAAGAAGCAGCTGGCTTTGCTCTCACAGGGTTAGATACCTGTTTCCCTGTGGAAAAATAATGGTGTGTGGGTTAAGCAGGAGTAAGAAGGCTGTATACACTCTGACCACGGGTAATGGTGACCTCTCTAACCTACCTCTGGTAGTGATGATGTCTAACCCCTGGGGATAATACTAGCATGCCTTCAGTTTTATACAATGAGCAGTGCTAATACCAGGGTAACGAACAGTGGCAGCCGCAGAGTGCTGGGGTGCTTGCCAACCCCAGGACCCCATACAATGAATGTAGTGCGTGTGTCTATATGTATTCATAACTGTGTGTGTGTATCTGTATGTATAAGTTTATGCTATGTAGTGTGTGTGTGTCTGCATGTATAAGTGTATGCTGCCTGTATAAGTGTATGCTATGTAGTGTGTGTGTATCTTCATGTGTAAGTGTATGCTATGTAGTGTGTGTATCTTCATGTGTAAGTGTATGCTATGTAGTGTGTGTGTATCTGCATGTATAAGTGTATGCTATGTAGTGTGTGTGTATCTGCATGTGTAAGTGTATGCTATGTAGTGTGTGTGTATCTGCATGTGTAAGTGTATGCTATGTAGTGTGTGTGTATCTGCATGTGTAAGTGTATACTGCATGTATAAGTGTATGCTATGTAGTGTGTGTGTATCTGCATGTGTAAGTGTATGCTATGTAGTGTGTGTGTGTGTGTATCTGCATGTGTAAGTGTATGCTATGTAGTGTGCTACTGTGCATTTTTGCTGACTTTAAAGGCCAGAATCTAGAATAGTAATGGAGAATGCAGAGAGCAGTTTTAAAGAATTTATTATTAAATGTCCAATTAAGATAAAAATATTTAGCAATGTCTTTGCAAAGGATAATTAAATACATAGCTCACATAGCCATACCAGTGGTTTGAGCTTGTGTTTGATTTGCTGCCTAAGTGTATTAAAATCTATGACTTTATTTAGAATTTTATTTATATTACTTTGGTCTTATGATTTTTTAAGCCCCCGCCCACCACATTTCAATTTGCCGCGGGGGGGGGGGGGGGTGTCCCTCTTTTGAATTTTGAAATGTTGGGAGGTATGTAGCTGCAAAATGTTACTGAACACTGGCAAATACAACTGACTATATTTGCTATAAATATTGCTATATCATAAGGGTTTATTTAATGGCACAACTATTAATGCTATTTAAATTGATGATTGGAAAGTGACTGTGTTTAGTGGGAAACTGTACAATCCTAAGTGATTATGAATTTTAGGATAAAATGAGAAATGACAATGTGATAACTAGGGGTTTTAACTAATTGGAAAAGTCTCAAAAAAAACTCTGTGGGAAAACACCCAGGATCCCCAAAGAGCAAAAAAAAACAACAACAAAAAATTGGAGGATATACAGATTGGACAAGTTACAGTACTTCATAGACATAAACTATGCTATAGTCTGTTCGTAAAGGCTGTGACACACTGCAAGCGATGCGGCGTGAGGCAAAGCAGCCGCGTCGCATCGCTTCTGAAGTTCAATTCAGAGTGCTCACAGATGAAAAGGCAGGACACACTGAGCGCGCACAGCCGCATATACACACTGCGCATTGCTCCGCTTGCAGTGTGTCACAGCCTTAAAGCTCCACAGACTTTACAGATAATCTGCTGCAAAAATGATATGCTCAAATCAGTTAAATAATCTAATGTTTGCAGTACTGACCTAGGTAGACATTGTGTTTACTCCAATGAAAGAAGTTTATATATTGCCACTTTTAAACAGTACATAGCGAGTCAATCAGAAAAGCAGTTACTTGCAGCACTATGTTCAGGACTTTACCTATGTGTTTAATCATGTTAATGACTTTTTTACCTATGTGTAAGATTTGTTCTTATGATAGCCTTAAATTCCCATAGTATTTGTCCTAAAGTTTCAACGTACAGGGCTTGTGTCCAAAAATCCTTTTGCAAGATGTGTGAGCACTGTGTAAATAAAAAACAAACAAAAAAAACACACTTTGTTTTCTTCTGCACAATCTTCACTTTTGATTGTATCTCTGTCTGTTTGTGAGTATGTGTGAATGTGTCTTGGTGTGTGTGTTTGTCAGTGTCTTTGCGGGTTTGTGAGTATCTGTGTGTGTTAGAGAGTGTGGGTGTGTTTATGTGTGAGATAAACTGAGTTTGTCAATGTTATACATACAGTATAATTGTTTTGCTGTGCATGAAGCGAGAGTGTGAGTGTGTGTATGTAAGAGTGAGTGTATGCGAATGTATGAGTGTGTAGTGTTTGTATGTATGTAATGCATGATTGGGTATGTATGTGTATGTAAGGGTGTGTGTATGTGTGTTTATGAGAGTGTGTGTATATATGAGTGAGTGTGTAGTATGTGTATTTATATCTATGTTGATATAAGTGTATATATATATATATATATATATGTGTGTGTGTTTGTATGTATATACAATAATATTTAGTGGTGAAAATTATTAGTGCCCCCCAAGTTTTGACTGTGGTATCTTATGTGCCCCCTCTATATATTGTTCCTAGAGCCGCCACTGCCTAACAAACTCGGAAAGCACTTGCTGCCACTAGTTATAAGGAATGTTATATGGCACATTAGAAGTTATAGGAAAAGTTATATAGGGAAATATGAGGAAGCTTTATATGGGGCAATAGGAAACACTAAATGGAGATGTTAAACTATGTGTAAGGAGAATTTCTAGGGAGAGTTCATGTTCTAAATTTGAATTGACAATAAATAAAGGACATTATAGTACAATGCTCTGTTGTTTATGCAGTATCAGTTCCCATTGTTCCTTGTCCTATATGATGTCATAGTGATGTCACATGCATACTATATAATGGCAGGAGGCAAGTAAATGTTCATATTCATTGCAAGATGATGGCGATTCAAGCATTTGCTGTTTGTTTAGGAATCTCTCTACTGATTTTTTCGGGCACAGGTAAATTAAATACACAGGGGGAACAGGGTGGTGGGAGGATAGGATATAGTATCATGTCAGTGAGAATTAACAGGGGGAAATACCTTTGTGCTATTACATAAAACTTTGCTTTAGCTATAGCACAAGGGACAGCTCTTTATCAGAGAAGATGTCAGTTAAACAGATAATTGAAAGAAAATAGAACAATAGTAATGAGAAGCTTTGTGCTAAATTCACATTTTATTTTTTTTAAAAGCTTTCAATTTCTTATATTATAATATCAAGGTTACTCACTATAATGTGAAGGGGTTCACATCATCTTAATAAATATAGTAGGTTAAAAATAAAAATAGTGGATAAGAAGAGGTATTGCAAAAAACAAATGATGGTAATGGAGCTGACAGGACAAAGGATCTTGGTAGATATAACTAAATAACCCCTTTACTGCCATGTTATTCAGGTTGTTGAAGCCTCCCATCCCCAATGGGACAAGAGGATAAGAAATGTGAGGAAAATCATCAGATTATTATTTTTTTGTCTTTACAGAATCCCGTCCCATAAGGAGAAAAGCCGTGAACTGGCAGGATCTGTCAGCAGGTGAGTTATCAATAAATAAATTAAGAGAGAGAGAGAGACAAGAGAAACAGACACAGACTTTTTATATGGAGCTGAATTTTAAGTTTCCTGTCTGTTTAATTTGACTTTCTTTTTGTACTATGTTGGTGAAAACAAGATACTATTACACTGTGTCCTCAATACTGATTTTCTGTCTTTTTTCTATCCACAGATCAGTTGCAGGACGTCAGGGCCCCAACACCAACTGGAAGTACTCTGGCTCCAGCTTCTGCCCAGACCACCCCTTTTTGGTTTGATTATCCGGATGACAACTCGGATAAGGTGGCTTCTGTGTATCAGGCTATTGGTGAGATACCCAAGATCTTCACCACAGGTAATTAGTGGTTGAGTAATACAAGCAGAGTATCATAGATAGAGCTCACATAGCAATATGGCCCACGGTAACAACCTGCGTGTAACGTATTCTTCATGTCCTTTTCCCACACAGATAAATTTCCCAAAATTTTGCTGTGGATCACCTTTGGAGGACTTGGAGTTTTCGGTTTTGTTGTTGTGTCACAGATATTACTCAGACTGTAAGTATCTGCTGCTTTTATTACTCCTCTAGACCCCTCATTTCACCCCTTCTTATTCAGGGCCTGATTACCAAAAACTCGCTGGCATAAAGAGAAATACAAAAAAAAATGTCACCATTATATTGTTATATTATTATTACATAGGTGCCTCTCCTGCAGAGGTAGAGAAGCAACCCTCAAACTAAATTTGTTTTCTAAAACATTGTGTGGGACCCCAAATAATTGGTGAAGCTTTAGATCATCAGTCTCTCTGTGTTATCTCTCCCCTTTAACCATTTGGATCACTCATCTTCATCATCCAATGCCTCCCCCAATGTCATATTGTCCATCCGCCATAACCCCCACTTAGTCCTTCACTTTTTGTTCAACATTCTCTGTAAATTTGGCACCTAATATTGTTTCTCTCAAAGAAGTATCTCCCCTTTATTATATTATTATTATTAATATTTTAATTTAAGTTTTTATTTTATAGAAAAAGCATTACAATGTAAACAACTTCCCAGATACAGCTGTATTTGTTTAAATTAAAATGTAAAAAAGATTTTGTCACATTTTAAATGAAAAAAAATGGAATTTTTTAAATGTTGTTGTTACTTATGGGTAACAGAAGCAAAAAGAAACAGTAATTTTAATGTATGTCCCTATATAGCAAGCCTGTTTCTTTTATCTTTTCTATTTGTCCACTGTTGTCATTTAATTTGTCCTATCTCATATGTATCTTTACAGGTGCTGTGTTAACTAAAGACAACGATCATCAAGCAGAAAGCTCCAACCAGTTCCACTGCTTTCAAAGATGTCCTTTACATGTCTGGTGTCCCTTGGCATTGGTCACATTGTATTTTCTGAATAAATGCACAGTTCTGTTAACCGAATTTTAGTTTCTTGGTATTTATTGAGTTTTCTTATCATGTTGATGTGGATTTTATTAGATGAAACAAAGCTCTTTCCTGTAAAACAATATTCATTTAAAATAAAGATGGCTATCTTTAATGGTAGCCAAACAGGGTTACCCTGAATGAAAAGCATTTAATGTAAGGGTTCGTGAACCCATGTAGGCCAAGTGGAGGGGTCATCTTGAGGCCAGTAGGCTGAACTACATGAGAATAGGTTCACACTCCCCATGGGACAAGTGCAGTGAGGCAGACGGCTGAGAGCAGGAGCAGTGTGGTGGAGGGAAAAGGCTCGCTAGGGTGGAAGCACGTGGTGATGGAGTTGGTACTGTGCATCTTCTGGAGCAGGTTACAGGCTGTCTTTGCCCATTTGCTTTCATCTGTAGGCAACTGGGCCATGAAAGGAGTGGATCTTGGACTTGTGTAGGTGAAGCAGCAGAATGTGGAGCCATGTGTGCACACCATGGGCTTGAACTGCAACTGAACTGTTGCAGCAGGTATTCCAGAGGCAGGGATAGGTTGGGTGGGATGGTTTCACTTTGACGGGTTACCCTAGAACCTGGGGGCTGGGAGGCCTGATAGGTGAGGTGGTGGGGCTTGATTTAGAGGGGTAGAGGGATGCAGAGACAAGCATAGGTTACTCTAGGGGGAGGTGTGGATGGGAGTTTGTCGGGTTGACAGTAGAGATGAGGAGGGTATTAAGAGGGATTATCATGTGGCACCATGGATGAAGTTTGTTGGGGCCCCATTGTTGGTTTTTTTTGTTTGTTTTTTTAAGTAAAATTTTTTTTTTAGAATAGATAAACAATAAAAAGAAAGAAAAAGAATAAGAAGGGTTTACATGAAATTCAGAGTCCATACAAGGACATCAAAAGACAATATCACAGATAATATTGATGTTGGTACAGAAAAAAACACCTGACTTCACAGTAATTCGACTTCTTTAAGACCACCATACCCTTAATAAGGGTTTCACAATGTTGAGAGGACAGGGGTGTTCAGTGTAAGCATTAAGACCCAAGAGAGGGGTTGGTTTAGATATCTGACAGAGTCCAGTCTTGTGGGGTCAGTGGTTTTGTGTCCCATAGGAAGTTAATATTATGAAAGACTTCCAAGGTATTTGTGGACATGTGGTAATATCTCTCGAGGGAGATGTTCTTTGATGAGGGGCCCCATTGTTTTAGTAGTTCACAAACATGTCAGGGATCTGGTGGTTGGTGCCCTTGTTTCCTTAGGCTTTGATTGGAGGATTTCATCCTTGCTGGATTTCACAGTGGCATAAGATTGAAGGGTAAAGTATACTGGGATTTCCACAGGAGGACAGATAGATGAATGGCAAGGTACAGGTTCTCAGAGCAGTGGTTAGACAGTGGAAAGGGGTATGGAGTTCAGAGTATGGGGGTGTGAGGGCCTCATATTTCAGATGAGGGAGTCAGGAGCAGGTACAGGATGGGGGGAGCTACAGGTAGCTGTTGTGGGGGCATTATGGCCTGTTCGCAAGAGGAGCTTCAGGCAGCCACTCAGGAGTATTATGGCAGATGACCAGATAGACATCATCTGCCACTGCTAGCACTCATATTGTAAAATAAAAATTAAAAAAAGAGAATATATATATATATATATACACAATCAAATCATAACAATAAAAATTAACAAAAAGGTACCATAGCTAAGAGTTAAAGGGATGTTTAGAGCTGGTAGTTTATACAAAGATTGGGATATTCTGGCTTCCTGCGTTCAACTTTGGGTTCAGGATCCATGCCTCACAGACCAGCTGAAGTGACTGGTGGGAGATGAACCCAGAACTGTGTTTGACAGCACTGTTTGCAAGGTGTCAGGAGTTGGTGGGCTGGTTACATGTTTTGGGGTCCTTGCTAGGAGACCTGGGATATTTTGGTTAGGTCTATATGGATGTTTGGTGTGGGGAATAATTTGGGTCACGTTTATGTTTTTTATGTAGGGTTTTTCCTGGGTTTGGGTTAGGCAGTATTTGTATATAGCTGGATATACTGTATGTGGTTGTGTATATAGTGTGTGTTTTTGTGTGCTCCCTCTCCTTATTTTTTTATGTGATCCAGTTTGATCTGTGGTTGGCTTAGATATCTGGCTTGGGGATGTCGTGAGTTTCAGGTTTTGGGACTCCCTGATAAGTGATGTTTGGGATTCTGTGTATAATTGTATATTGTGCCACTGTTTATGGTTCTCTTTGTTGGTGTATCTTTGGATGCCTGTTTTCTTGTATTTTTTTGTATGTATGTATTTGTGTATGCATATGTTTAACTATATATGTATTGGGTATTGTTTTATGTTTAGGTGTGTATTTAAAAAAAAAAAAGAAAAGATAATGATAAGTTTTTGGTGTTTGTTTTTAAGTATTCTTCTTTTGCTTTGAGTTGAAGATTTAGGATAATGTGAGTGTTCATGCTTGGTGTGAGTGAATTTAAAATTTTCTAATTTTTGCGTGCTTCCTGGTAGCTATATTTCTTGATTGGGTGGCAATTCTTGGTGATTGGTTTTATTTGTCATGTGGTGCCGTTGTGGAGCCGTGGCGAGCATTCTGCTTGAATTTTGGGTTAAGTGGCACATGGGTCTTGTTAGTGATTCCAACTTCTCTTGAGTATAGTGTTTGTAGTGGGTAGGTTTAGGCGGGTGTCAGGTTACTTGTCTGGGTGGTGGCCATTGCCATGTTAGTTAGGGACGGTGGTAATTCCACTTCTTTGGTTCAGGTCCTCCTTTTCCCCTGTTCAATGTCTCTTCTTTCCTTCATATGTGTCATTGTGTTCCCCCTTTGCATATGTTATAGTCATTTTTGAGTATGAAGATTTTTGGTTCTTTGTGTTGAGCTGGTTTGGTTACTAGTTGGGTTTGTGTCTGGTTTCAGGGGTGTAATTTGTGTGAATGTGGTAATAAAATTGTATGGGTGGTTTATATCATTGGTCTTGGTGCAGTTTTTTTCCTGTTTCAGGATTATAGAATTGGGTTGGAAATTTTTGGGTGGTTTCATTAGGGTTAGAGAAGAGGGATGAGTCATTTTTTGTTTGTACAGCGAGGGTAGTTTTTTCATTTTGTATGAGGTTATGGTTCAGGACTGGTGATTTGTACCATTTATTGTTGTACCTCCTAGGTTAGGTGGAATTGGGTCCGATCTATCAATATATTTTGAGCTGAAGATTGGGATTTATGGGGGGGTTGCCTGTTGGGTGTATTAAGCAATTTTCATTGCCTCTGTTGGTATGCCTGCTTTAGCCTCATCATTTATAGATGTGCTTGAAGGTTATTAGTGGTCTTATGCTAGGAGTTGGTTGGTTTGCCTGTTGTGTTCCTTGAGTATGGGGTCATTGGTGGTGGGTGTGTAATGATATATCGGAAGAGGTTGGATAGGATATACGAGTAGCTTTGGGTTTTTGAAGAGACACTCAAGTCAAGGTTAGCTTTTGTGGGTCAGATGGAGCATGCGGTTTTGAGCTTTTTTTATTCTCACTTACTGGCGAACAAGAACCTACATGTGTATACAGAAACAACAAAATCTATTGCTTATTTGAAACTCAGAGTAGGTGTTATAGTATTTTTTATTATGCTCTTAGTTAGTTAGTTCTACTGCGCCAAGTGGTCCTTTAAGTTCTTATCCTCTTGTTTATTGGATCTGGTTGGGGTGTTTGCTGTGGCTTGAAAGAGGTAGAGGCCTATTTCTTGGGATTAAAAGGTTATGGTTAGAAGCTGTTTGGGTTGCTTTCCAACTTGATGAGCATATTTCTTGTTTTGTTAGTTTCATCCTAATTTGTAAGTAATTTCTATTTTCAATCAGTTGTCCATTGTTATATGAATGAAAGAAATATATTTAATTTAAATTGTCTTAGTCTATGGGGCTGGTAAGTTGAGGCTTTTGAGTTTGCTTGTTTATGGGGGAGAGTGTCAATTTGAAGCCCGCTGTGGGTGCGTTGACTCCATGAAATGAGTCAGCTAAAGGTTGTGGTTTTGGTCTGGGGTTAAGCAATTGCCATGGGGGTATCATGTAGGACAGGCATGTCACAAGAGGTTTTGTGGTTGTGGGCCTTTTGAGTTACGGTAGCCTACAACTGTTGGGTCTTGTTTTTCTTTGGTAGTTATATTGGCGTGTGGCAAGATACATTATTTGAGTCCGGTATTCATTAGTCTGGATGGGCTATTTGGTTTAAGTGGTCTTTCAGATTATGTTTACCTTATATAAAAAAAGAGGGGCATTACATGGCTGTTGAGTTTCTTAATTGGGAGAAACAGTTAAACTTCCAAGCAGACCAGGAAGAGTGGTCCCTAGCCACATGCACCCAACCCCATAAAGAATTTTTAAGATTTCCGCTATAAATTCTCCTTTGTGTTTGAGGAAATGGGGTGAGGTACATACATACTATATAATGACAGAAGACAAGTACATTTTCATATTTATTGCAAGATGATGGCTATTAAAGCGTTTGTTGTTTGTTTAGGAATCTTACTACTGATTTTTTCGGGCACAGGTAACTTAAAGACACAGGGTGAACAGGGTGGTTGGAGGATAAGATTGCTGGGACGATTTATTAATATCTGGCAGACATGATACACTACAGCGTATCATGTCCGCCAGACATTGCTGAATGCGAACAACATACGCTGTCGGTATTCAGCATTGCGCAAGCAGTTTTAGTGAACTGCTTGTGTAATGTCGCCCCCTGCAGATTCGCAGCCAATTGGCCGCTAGCAGGGGGTGTCAATCAGCCCAATCTTACACAATCGGGTGGATTGCTGTATGCCGCCTCAGAGGCAGCATATGAGTTAAGGACCGCTGCTTCTTAACTCCTGTTTCCGGCAAGCCTGAAGGCTAGTGCAGAAACGGGGCGAGTTGACCCAATTTGGGCCATGATAATTCGGCCCTATAGTATCATGTCAGTGAGAATTATAAGGGGAAATACCTTTGTGCTATGACATAAAACTTTGGTTTAGCTACAGTACAATTGACGTCTCTTTAAGAGAGAAGATGTCAGTTAAATAGATAATTGAAAGAAAATACTAAATTCACCTTTTTACATTATATTATAGAAGTGACTTACTATAATGGGAAGGGGTACAGATCATCTTAATAAATACAGTAGATTTAAAAAAAATAGTGGATTAAAAAGGATATTAATAGAGCTGACAGGAAGAGGGATCTTGGTAAATCTAACTACATAATGCCTTTACTGCCATGTTATTTAAGGTGTTGAAGCCTCCCACCCCCAAGGGGTCAATAGGATAAGAAATGTGAGGAAAATCAACAGATTATTTGCTTTTTTGTCTTTACAGATTTATGTCCCATTAAGAGAAAAGCTGTGAACTGGCAGGATCTGTCAGCAGGTGAGTTATCAATAAATACATTCTGCAGAGAGAGAAAGACAAGAGAAAGAGACACAGACTTTATATGGAGCTGAATTTTGAGTTTCCTGTCTGTTTAATTTGACTTTCTTTTTGTACTATGTTGGTGAAAACAAGATAGTATTACACTGTGTCCTCAATACTGACTTTCTGTCTTTTCTCTATCTACAGATCAGTTGCAGGACATCAGGTCCCCCATACCAACCGGAAGTACTCTGGCTCCAGCTTCTACCCAGACCTTCCCATTATGGTTTGATTATACTGATGATAAATCAGATAAGGTGGCTTCAGTTTATCGTGCTAATGGCGAGATACCCAAGTTCTTCAGCACAGGTAATTAGTGTAAAAAGAAAAAATAGAGAGCGCACAGAAGACTCAAGTGTAAATTTTATTAGGATATATTGCACACACTTTATATTGCATTTACTAGAAAAATAGCTAAAACATCATTCAGGATAAAACCCTCTTTCCTCTGCGTTAGTACTGCTCCACACTGCCGCCTAGGAAGTCAGTGTCTCTAGATGTTTTGGTCAAAACAGCGTCTATACAGGGCATTCCGGATGCCCTGTCTGTCTGCTTGTTTGCCGGTTGGAAGGAGCAGTTTAAGCTTCGGTTGGAGCGTCAGACCTGTCAGCTGGTACCTGACGCATTTCCCCCAGTCAGCGGCTGGGCTTTCTCAAAGGTAAGGCGGCAAGGAAAAGACTATCCAATATTTACCTTTGAGAAAGCCCAGCCGCTGACTGGGGGAAACGCGTCAGGTTCCAGCTGACGAGGGCGGCAAGGAAAAGACTATCCGATATTTACCTTTGAGAAAGCCCAGCCGCTGACTGGGGGAAACGCATCAGGTACCAGCTGACAGGTCTGACGCTCCAACCGAAGCTTAAACTGCTCCTTCCACCCGGCAAACAAGCAGACAGCCAGGGCATCCGGAAAGCCCTGTATAGGCGCTGTTTTGACCAAAACATCTAGAGACACTGACTTCCTAGGCTGCAGTGTGGAGCAGTACTAATGCAGAGGAAAGAGGGTTTTATCCTGAATGCTGTTTTTAACTGTTTTTCTAGTAAGTGCAATATAAAGTGTGTGCAATATATCCTAATAAAATTTACACTTGAATCTTCTGTGCGCTCTCTCTTTTTTCTTTTTTTTCATAGAAAGAGCTCACATAGCAATATGGCCCACGGTAACAACCTGTGTGTAACGTATTCTTCATGTCCTTTTCCCACACAGATACATTTCCCAAAATATTAATTTGGATCACCTTTGAAGGACTAGGAGTTTTCGGTTTTGTCGTTGTGTCTCAGATATTACTCAGACTGTAAGTATCTGCTGCGTTTATTACTCCTCTAGACCCCTCATTTCACCCCTTCTTATTCAGGGCCTGATTACCAAAAACTCGCTGGCATAAGGAGAAATAACACAACATTTTGGTGTTTTTTAAGCATTATATTGTTATATTATTATTACGTAGGTGCCTCTCCTTCACATCCAGAACCTGCAGAGGTAGAGAAGCAGCTCTCAAACTAAATTTGCTTTTTGAAATCATTTTGAGGGACTCCAAAGAACTGCTGAAGCTTTAGATCATTAGTCCCTCTGTGTTATCTCTCCCCTTTAACCATTTTGGATCTCTCATCTTCTTCATCCAATGCCTCCCCCAATGTCATATTGTCCATCCGCCATAACCCCCACTCAGTCCTTCACTTTTTGTTCAACATTCTCTCTAAATTTAATACCTAATATTGTTTCTCTTAGAGAAGTATCTCCCCTTTATAAGGATTTTTATTTTATCACATTTTTTATTTTAAAAAATTTAATTTTTTTAAATGTTGTTTTTACTTATGGGTAACAAGCAAAAATAAAGAGTCATTTTAATTTAAGTTCCTATATAGAAAACCTGTTTTTTTATCTTTTATATTTGTCCACTGTTGTTATCTAATTTGTCCTATCTCATATGTATATTTACAGGTGCTGTGTTAACTAAAGACAAAGATCATCAAGCAGAAGGCTCACACCAGTTCCACTGCTTCCAAAGATGTCATTCACATGTCTGGTGCCCCTTGGCACTGGTCACATTGTATCTTCTGAATAAATGCACAGTTCTGTTCACCCAAATTTAGTTTCTGGGTATTTGTTGAGTTTTTAATCCTGTTGATGTGGATTTTATTAGAGGAAACAGAGAAGGCAATGTTTAATGGTTGCCAAACAGTGTAACATTTTCGGGATTTAGACAGAGCATATAGTTTATTCCATCTTGCTAGATAATTTATGGATAGTAATGACCTAATAATATTGTATTTGTCTAAATTTATTATTATTTCAAATAAATATGGTGACTTAAAAGCAAAAAAACTTTTCATACTTACTTTCTTTTTTTATTTTTTATTTTTTGTTTTATTTTTTTATTGAGGTGAATCAAGGCTTACAACTCAAGTAAAACAATAGACAGAGCATACACTGGGATTGCAATGGTACAGAATAATATGCAAACATAGCAAGTTTAACTTATATCATTTGAGTGTAAAACAAAAACAATATAATTAGACTTTAAAATTGTCCTCTAAATATCTCTTGAGGCCACTCTTGGACCTACAATGAATCCTAAATAATCCAGGCTACAGAGGGTTAAAATGAACATTAAGAGACTACTCTTGAGTCTCAAGGTAAACCTCATTTTTCATACAAATTAAACAGAGAAAGTAAATACGGTAGTTCACAAGAAATAATGATACCAATATGTAAAAGTAGGGCTCTATCTGCAATGCAACAGGGAAACAACTTTATAAAGCATAATATATAAAGGAGCTGCGCTCAAGATAGTGAGTAGGTGTAAATGCTTATATAAAGGGGAAAGTTGTAGGTGGTGCATAAGGGACCAAACCGGATATGGGTTAAGAATTTATGAAAAGGAGACCCAACTTTTATCAGCAGGAAGACACTTATGTGGCCCCATGTATGAATCCTGTAAGCATGTCACAGCAGATTATCGGTTATAGGTAAAACAGTAACCACAATCCTGAACCATTTAAAAGGAGAAATGGGTAGCCTGAGTGGGTATAGATTTAGTTTTGTTAGGACGGAGGGCAATATCTGAGGGGCTAATAAAAAGCACTATATACATACAAAGTAGACGTCACGCTGCCCGGCCGCTGGCAGCGAGGCGCCTGTTCACAGTGCCCTCCCACAGTACTAGAGGTATAAATAAAGCTAAAAGGCTAACATATGTACTTGGGTCATAAATGTGAAGGCAGCTGTAAAAGTTTGTTATTACAAGTGTTAAAGGAATATATAAGTTGAGCAGAACTAAGTGCAGGGGCATACCCTAGGGGACATTGATAAATTATTAAAGATTTATGACAGAGAAGGTGTCCTCATGGATTAGACATTAAGAAGTTAACCATGGGTTTCTTAAATAGTTATATATTATATACCGGAGTTTGTCTAAATTGAGCCGACAGCAATGACATCCCCATGTTACACAGCAGTGGTTCTAGTATGTGGTTAATCTCATATGCCCATCAAAGCTGAGACTAGAACAGCAAAATTCCCATAAAACGCAAATACAATGAATCTAAGGGTCACATGTAGCCAGCAGAGCCTAGCTATAATCTGTAGTGTAGCAGCCCCAAGGGGACAGCATTCATAGTCATGACCAAATAGAGTAACCTGTAACATCATCATTAGACTTAATTTATCCCATAGAGAAAGCATACCCATACCCAAGTAAAATGCTTACAATTTTCAACTTTAAAAGTTAATTGGGAAGTATACAACCTATTGTTGCACAATGAAGTTAGTTGGGGACAGTCTAAGCACTTTCATTGAGAACCAAGGGGGTTGTATTGTCCATTTACCCCACTCCCGTAGGTAACAATGACCAGCAGTTTCTCAGTGCATCAAATGCGCAGCTTGACTCCCATTGAAATTGCGGTAGAGGCAGAGAGACTACTGAAGACAAGATCATTGCTAAAGTTATTATTTGTGGCTTCAGTTCTCCATAACTCCGGGACAGATTTTCAGCAAGAGATCTCCAAAATGATTTCTCAATTGCCTGGCACGATGTAAAGTCATGTTGAGTCCCAGTGGTGTTATTTTCGGTGATCCACTTGTAGTTAGCGTTGTTTTCAATATCGCTGTATTAGCATCCACCGCCTCTTGATCATCCATTTCAGGTAGCATGGTAATGGGATCCGTTCTCCCTCACAGCAGCTCTGTGTGATTGAAAGGCTCTGAAGCCCTGTAACAACGTCTCCTTTGAGATCTAAGACATCAGACTCAAGTTGCATAGTTATTTGAGAAGGGTAGATATTTTTTGGGCAGAATGCCATATGTAGCATTTTTTCAAGTGCAGCATGGTGATACGCTAGTAAATGGCCCAGCTCCTTCAAGATGTCCATAGCACAGTCCATGGTGGTCTCCAAACTGTAACTGCAGACGAGCCCGCCTGATATAATAAAGAAAGATTCAGCACTGAGTGCTGCCTAACGACAGGGCCAAGAGATGCCCTGCCGGGGGGTTTAAGAAAAGCCTAAACCTCACGTATTGCTCCGGGCACTGATACCTGCAGCTATTTCTGTAAAATTAGGTTCATCCGATGCAGGTTCTGTAGTAGATCATAGATCCAGTTAAATATCACAAGGATGCGATGGCTAAGATATGATATCCTAAAGAAAGGTTAGAAAAGCTGGAGCAGTATGCAGTATGCAGTGCATGGCCGCTGCCCGGAAGTACCCCATACTTACTTACTTTCATATTAATATTTACAGAAGGTTATTTTTCACATCAACTGTTTGCATTTCTGCTGATTCACAAAGATGGACAACCAAATGCTTCAATAAAACATCTTCTTAAAAGTAACATTCTATAAATTCAGGTGCCAAATAAAAGGGCCAACTGTAATGTTGGATATTTAGAAAATCCAGTTTATTTTAATTTCCCTGTATCATATGACATGCAACAGCCTATCATAAACTCATAAAATTATATATTGTAAACTCTTGCAGCAGCTAGTACCTCAGAAAGTGTATATCTTGTTATAGGTAGAGCCACATAGCAAGAAGACATTGGGCTCCATCAACGAGTTTCCAAAGTGCACCACATAGATTTTATTTGGCCATAACTATAGTTAGCCATAACATAATATGTGGAGTTGTGTTTTTTATGATTCAAATAGAGAATGTTTTCATTTCCAATTTGCTTCTATTATCAAATGTATTTGTTTTGATGGTAATCTTGATTAAAGAGAATACCTAGGTAAGTAGTGTGCACAATTCTGGAGAACTATATGGCAGCAGTTTTACAAGACTTTTTTTAGCACTAGATGGCAGCAGTGTTTACACGATGTTTAAAGGGATAGTAAACCCAATTTTTTTCTTTCAGCAGTCTTAAGCAACTTAAGCAACTTTTTAATTTACTCCTATTATCAATTGTTCTTTGTTCTCTTGCTACCTTTATTTGAAAAGCAAGAATGTAAGCTTACAAGCGGCCCATTTTTGGTTTAGCACCTGGGTTGCGCTTGCTGATTGGTGGCTAAATGTAGCCACCAAATAGCAAGCACTATCCAGGGTGCTGAACCAAAATGGGCTGGCTCCTTAGATAGGAATTCTAATTCTACTCCAAGAGTAGCCCTTGGATTCACACCAATAAAGATATTTATGCCATATCTTATGGTAGACCTTTCTAGTAACAGGCTTGCAAGCCTGAATCATGGTCTCAATGACCGACTCAGAAAAACCACGCTTAGACAGAATTAAGCGTTCAATCTGCTTAAGAGAAACGAGATTTAGATGAAGGAAGGGACCCTGAATCAGGAGGTCCTTCCTCAGAAGTAGTCTCCAATGTGGGAGAGATGACATCTCCACTAGATATGCAAACCAGATCCTGTGAGGCCACGCAGAGGCTATTAGAATCACTGACACTCTCTCCTGTTGATACGAGCAATGACTTGTGGAAGGAGAGCAAATGGAGGAAACATTTACGCCAGCCTAAAAGCCAAGGAACCACCAAAGCATCTATCAGAACGGCCTGCAGATCTCTTGACCTTGAACCATACCTTGGAAGCTTGGCATTCTGATGGGACACCATAAGATCTAACTCTGGCACCCCCATTTGAGGACTAAGCTGGAAAACACCTCCGGATAGAGTTCCCACTCCCTGGGATGAAAAGTCTGACTGCTCAGAAAATCCACTTCCCAGTTGTCTGCTCCTGGAATGTGGATGGCAGTGTAATACAATTATGCTATTTTCCTAATAACACAATAGATACACTATCTCTTTAATGATTCTATTGTAAATAATAGATTTGTTACACTAAGAACTTTGATTAACACTAAGGGGAAGTGTAATCAAGAGGAATAGTGGGTTTTATCATACAGCCTAGTATATTTGAAAATAGGCTATCTGAGTTCTGGATACCATGAGGTAAAAATGGTTAAAGAAATAGGATTTCTCAGAAATGGTTACCCTTAATTAAATATGGAGTCTCTTGAGAGTTATTTGTGGATTTGACACAAAATGAAAGTAAATTATTTCTTGAATGATGATCCGTATTTACAATTTACAATACAGCTTTATATGGTATTCAAGTGATAATACAGTTTGAGTGAACAAGTAACTTACAATTCATTTGTAGCAGTCTTCCGGTGTAACTGTGCTTGGTTGCAGTGTATTTGCAAAAGCAAACTGGGCGGAGTTTTCCTGCAGCTTGTTCTGAGAGAGAGCTAGAGTGGCATGTGACGTCACCGAAGCAGGGACGGCAGAATCCGCAATATGATTCTGCTACAAGGGATTTCAGGTTAAGTATATTTTAGAGACTGGAAAGTCTGAATATAAGTACCTTAGTAAGGGTATTGTATCCTAGGTTAATATCCAGGTTGTAGGTGATAGAGCTGATCGAGCAGAGTGAGTTGTGCAGAGATGGATACCTGCAGCTGTGGCAGCACACACAAAAGACCTGAATGTTTTGGGAAAAATGAAAAACAGCAGTTGATTATCAGTTGGTTGATAAAGTTTAAGGAGCTTAGAGTGGAGCTATCTGTCTCAGCAGCAATAACAAAATACTAAGCACAGGTTTGACTGTGAGGTGTGGTTATATAGGGGGCATGAGTGCTTGATTGGAGAAATGATTTAAAGGTATACAATACTGCCAAGAATACTCTGACAGGCAGATAGACAGTAATTGTGGGTCTCTGCCCTCTGAAGAATCCGAGTAACCTCCTTCATGTCTAAGGAACTCTGAGTTCCTCCCTGGTGATTGATGTAAGCCACAAAGGGTTTTGTTGTCTGACTGGAACCTTATAAACTGGGCTGAGGACAACTAAGGCTAAGCAAATAGAGCATTGTAAATTGCCCTCAACTCCAAGATGTTAATGGGAAGAGCAGAATACTCCAAAGGCCCTGAGCTTTTAATGAGTTCCAGACTGCTCTACAGCTCAGCAGGCTGGCGTCCGTGGTCACGATCACCCAGGAAGGTCTCCAAAAGCATGTGCCCTGATACAGATTTTCCTGAGAAATCCAATAAATCCACCATGGGAGAGAGTCCCTTGATGACTGATCTAACTCTATTCTCTGAGATAGATCTGCATGGTCGCCATTCCATTTTCTGAGCATGCACAATTGGAGAGCTCTCAAATGGAATCAAGCAAAAGTAATGATGTCCATGGAAGCCACTATAAGACCAATTACCTCCATACATTGAGCCACTGAAGGATACCCAGTAGCCTGAAGAGAGAGGCAAGAGGAAATTATTTTGTCTTGAGAAAGGCCCTACAAGTGGGCTGAAACGCGTTGGCTTATATGGTGAGATACTTTTCATATTTGTAGTTATTTGGAAACAGTACTGCTCTATGTTGTATATTTTCTTTTTTCACAGGACAAAAGAACAACATTTTTCTATTTTTTCTATTTGATCATTTCCAAGGTTTATCACTGTTTCAGTTTGGATTCATCACATCACAGCATTTGAACAATTTTGATTTTGATTTTTGACTTTTTGTTTTTTGATTATTGTTCGTACATTTTGTTTTTTTCTTTACCCTTCACTTGGATTTAATTTTACCACTGTATCACATTAACACTTACATTTTGGAGTATTTGGACCTTTTTTTCTGAACACTTGGACATACTGCAACTTTGTATTTGGGACATCTCATGATGCACTAATTCTCTTTTTTATTTTTATTTGTATCACCCTATTTAGGGTTGCCATTTTATTGCACTGTGTTACAATCTTTCAAGCATATGCACTTTAGTATTTTCTAGAGTAGTATTCCCTGTGCCATATTTATTTATTTTTAATTTGTTATACTATTGCAGACTATTGTGACCGTTGTTAGATTTTTTTATTAATTGTTTGAAGTTTTATTAACTGTTGTAATTTATTGTATGTAATTTTTAACATGGATCCATGGTATATTTGTATTAAATTGACCTTTTAATGTAGTAAGAATTGCACATTTAACTCTCTAATTATAAAATATATAAATCTTATATTTTAACCCCACTCTCTTTGGTTCTCCGCGGTTTTGTGCTATCTATCCATACTAGTATCACCCAATATATCTGTAAACCAACGGACCTCCTTGGTATTTGTACTACATTACCATAAAGACCTAGCCTTGACTCAGGCGCTCCTCCCCTTAACCATTTAGTACGCATTCTGTTCTTCATGGGTAACTAGGGACCCATTGGTTCTAGGAGCTAGAGGTCGATTTTTAGTTAGCGCTGTTGGATATTACCCCATTTGTTTCCTCTCCAATGCACTAGCTCTCTGGACTACTTGGAGCCTTGAAGGACTCACACCCTATCTTTTGGAACTCCCATGGGATAAGCTCCATCTCAGACCTTTTCCCAAATGGATACCTATGCAATTTATAAAATTTCTGTTCTACATACAATCCATTAAAGCTATGTAAATTTGAATATTGGAGACTCTGAAGACTTCTAAAGTCCTGAGGATTCTTAGAGCTCACGCTCTATTCATCTACCGAGTTGGAAAAAAGATGGATTGCAGCAAGACCAATCCCACGAGCCATCTACATCTTGTACAAAGATGTTCTTAACTCCAGAAAAGTCTACAAGTCACCCTACATTCTACATTGGGAGAAAGCGTTAAACTTCCAAGCAGACCAGGAAGAGTGGTCCCTAGCAGCATCCTTTACCAAATGCGCCCTACATCGCACAACTATGCAAGAACTACTTCTCAATTTATTCACCCAATGGCACCTAACCCCATTAAGAATCTTTGCAATTTCTGCTATAAATTCTCCTTTATGTTGGAGGAACTGTGGAGAGGTACATGCATACTATATAATGACAGAAGACAAGTAAATGTTCATATTTATCTCAAGATTATGGTGAATGAGGCGTTTGCTGTTTGTTTAGAAATCTTACTACTGATTTTATCGGGCACAGGTAAATTAAACGGACATTAAACACTTTGAGATGGTAATATAAAATGATAAATTGTATATATAAAACAGCTGTGCAATATACTTTCATTATTTATTTTGTCCTCTTTGCCTGTAATTCCATTCTGAAATTGTGAGCTTTTCAGTTCCTGTTAGAAATGGAAGTGCAGAACACTGTTAAATCCAGCACACCATTGGCTGCACACTCTAGTGACTTATTTATAACTGACCCTAATTGGCCACAGCAGAGAAGGTAACACAAGTAACAACATGGCAGCTCCCAGTGTTTTATAGACACTAAAACTTTACACTTAATTTGTCACTTTTTAAACAACTAATGAAACTTTAAAAAATACATCTACATGTTAGTCATGGACTAATCTTTTCTTTGAATGCATCATTCTATCTAGCATTTATCTAGTGTTTAATGTCCCTTTAAAGACACAGGGGAAATAGGGTTGTGGAAGTATAAGATATAGTATCATGTCAGTCAGAATTAGAAGGATATACCTTTTTTGCTATTACATAAAACCTTGGTTTAGCTACAGTACAACTGACGGCTCCTTATCAGAGAAAATGTCATAAAACAGATCATTCAGAAAAAAATAGAAAAGAATAATGAGAAATTGTGTGCTAGATTCACAAATTATTGAAAAAGCTTTCAATTTTTAAAAATATATTATAGAGGTGACTCACTAAAATGTGAAGGGGTTCACATTATCTTAATGAATATATCAGATCTAATATATATATATATATATATATATATATATATATGTATATATATATATATATATATATATATATATATATATATATATATATATATATATATATATATATATATATATATATAATGGATAAGAAGAGGTATTGCTAATAAAAAGGAAAAAAAAGATTACATTAATTGAGCTGACAGGAAGAGGAATGTTGGTAAATATAACTAAATATCCCCTTTACTGTCATGTTATTCAGGCTGTTAAAGGGACAGTCAACCATAGAATTGTTATTGTTTTAAAAGATAGATAATCCTTTTATTACCCATTCCCCAGTTTTGCATAACTAACACAGTTATATTAATGTACTTTTTACCTTTGTGATTACCTTGTATTTAGGAACCTTCTTCCAGCCCCCTGATCACATGACTGTGACTGTTTATTATCTATTGTCTTAAATTTAGCATTGTATTGTGCTAGATCTTAAATAACTTTCTGTGCCTGAACACAGTGTTATCTATATATCCCACGTGTACTTTCTGTCTCTTTGTGTTGAAAAGATATTTAAAAAGCATGTGATAAGAGGCAGCCCTCAAAGACTTAGAAATTAGCATATGAGCCTACCTATGTTTAGTTTAAACTAAGAATACCAAGAGAAAAAAGCAAATTTGATGATAAAAGTAAATTGGAAAGTCAATTAAAATTAAAAGTCCTATCTGAATAATGAAAGTTTAATTTATACTTGACTTTCCCTTTAAAGCCTCCCCCCCCCCCCATGGGGTTAAGAAGATAAGAAATGTGAGGAAAATTATCAGAACATTTGTTTTTATCTCTTTATAGAATCACATCCCATTAAACGAAAAGCTGTGAACTGGCAGGATCTTTCAGCAGGTAAGTTATCAATAAATACATTCTGCAGAGAGAGAGACAAGAGAAACAGACAAAGGTAAAGTTTTTATATGGAGCTGCATTTTTATTTTCTTTCTCTTTAATTTTACTTTCTTTTTCTACTATTTTGGGGAAAACACAATACAATTACACTGTGTCCTCAATACTGACTTTCTATCTTTTTCTCTATCCACGGATCAGTTGCAGGATTTAAGGGCCCCCACACCAACTAGAAGTACTCTGGCTCCAGCTTCTGCCCAGACCACCCCATTATGGTTTGATTATCCTGATGATGACTCAGATAAGGTGGTTTCACTTTATCAGGCTATTGGCGAGATACCTATGTTTTTCTGCACACGTAATTAGTGGTTGAGTATTACAAGCAGAGTATCATAGAAAAAGGTCACATAGCAATATGGCCTACAGTAACAACCTTTGTTTAACATGTATTCTTTATGTCCTTTTCTCACCCAGATACATTTCTCCAAATATTATTGTGGATCACCTTTGGAGGACTTGGTGTTTTTGGTTTTGTCATTGTGTCTCAGATATTACTCAGACTGTAAGTATCTGCTGCTTTTATTACTCCTCTAGACCCCTCATTTCACTTGTTCTTTTTCAGGACATGATGATCAAAAACTCACTTTCATAAAGAGAAATAACACATCATTTTTTTTTTTTTTTTAAGCATTATATTGTTATATAATTATTACGTAAGTGTCTCTCCTTCACATCCAGAACCTGCAGAGGTAGAGAAGCAGTTCTCAAACTAAATTTGCTTTTTTAAAACATGTGGAGGGACCCAAAAGAACTGATGAAGCTTTAGATCATCATTCTCTCTGTGTTATCTCTCCCTTTTAACCATTTGGATCTCTCATCTTCATCATCCAATGCCTCCCAAAAATGTCATATTGTCCATCCGCCATAAACCCCAATCAGTCCTTCACTATTTGTTCAAAATTCTCTCTAAATTTGGTACCTAATGTTGTTTCTCTCATAGAAGTATCTCCCCTTTATTTTTATTATTATTAATATTTTAATTTAAACTTTTATTTTATAGAAAAGCATGAACATTTTAACAACTTTACAGATACAGCTGTCTTTGTTTAAATTAACAGAACAACAGAGAAATAATACAACATTTTTGGGGGCTTTTTTAAGCATTATATTGTTATATTATTATTACAAAGGCGTCTCTCCTTCACATCCAGAACATGCAGATGTAGAGAATTGCGTTAACTGGTGCTACATGTTTGAAGTTCTGACCGAATTTGTATCCCCAAAAACGTCTTCACATGCGTTAAAGAGCATTATTCCCCCCCCCCCCCCCTTGGTGTCAGTGAAAGGTTTGAGATTCTGTTCCCCTGCATTCCCTATTACAAATGGAACCCGTCAGGGGTTTCCTCTCCAATACACTAGCTATCTTGACTACTTGGAGCCGTGAAGGACTCCCACCCTATCTTTTGGAATTCCCATGGGATAAGCTCCATCTCAGACCTTTTCCCAAATGGATACCTATGCAATTTATAAAATTTCTGTTCTACATACAATCCATTAAAGCTATGTAAATTTGAATATTGGAGACTCTGAAGACTTCTAAAGTCCTGGGGATTCTTAGAGCTCACGCTCCATTCATCTACCGAGTGGGAAAAGAGATGGATTGCAGCAAGACCAATCTGACGAGCCATCTACATCTTGCACAAAGATGTTCTTAACTCCTGAAAAGTCTACAAGTTGCCCTACATTCTACATTAGGAGAAAGCGTTAAACTTCCAAGCAGACCAGGAAGAGTGGTCCCTAGCAGCATCCTTTACCAAATGCGCCCTACATCGCACACAACTATGCAAGAACTACATCTCAATTTATTCACCCAATGGCACATAACCCCATTAAGAATCTTTGAAATTTCCGCTATAAATTCTCCTTTATGTTGGAGGAACTGTGGTGAGATACATGCATACTATATAATGACAGAAGACAAGTAAATGTTCATATTTATCTCAAGATTATGGTGAATGAGGCGTTTGCTGTTTGTTTAGAAATCTTACTACTGATTTTATCGGGCACAGGTAAATTAAATTGAGAACAAAAGAGATACAAAAAACTCTTGCTGGAAAAGTGGAAAGTGGGATAACAGGCTAATCAACCGCCTGAAATGCAATTACCAAGCATTGCTTCCTCCTGTATTCGTTATAAATAAGTGACCAATTCTCACAAAGCAAGTCAAAAGTAGATGAGACAGCGTCGCTACGGACAAAGGAGGATTTAACTGTTACCTCTTACCCTATCCGAGCCTGCAATTCTGCCAGTCTGGTTCCAATCCAAGTGAACAGAAGACGCCGCAATAGGTCTCACAACGGATGCCGACAGCACCTGAAAACTTGCCACGCTACCATACGCAGCCAAGAGAACGTCACCGGAAGAAGGAGGAGAAGGTCCGCAATCCAATGCTGCACTGTGGAAATATCCTTGAAGCGTAGAGCGGGTAATCACTGATAGAAGATCAAACAGCCGCCAGGATATATATTAATAAATAGACTATAGCTTTTATTCAAAGATCAAATAAAATGATTAAACAAAGTTCCAGGGGGACAATATCATGAAGAGAGGAGTAAGCAAAAGGCTTACGCATTTCGGCCGTGGGTGGCTGTAATCATAGCCTAGCAGTTACTGATCTGAAAGTCCATTTAAAAGCAGTAAAAAATTCCAATTGGCTAATACAGATACAATCCTCTCTATCTTAAAGAAACATGCAATACGAGACCTAATGGCGAAAAAATGGATAAGCGCATTGATAATCATAATAACATCAAAATGATTAAGGATATAAATAAATAAATGCATATAGTGGAAATCATATGTGGTAAAACATATTAGAGACAATGAATGTAAGATATTTAAGAAAAAATGATGATAATAATAATAATAATAAGGAAACATTGCAGTATGATGAATAAATAAATACAAAGTATTCGGTACTCAATAATGAACACAGCAGAATGTGTAAAGCAACTCAATACACAGATATATATATGCAGTGAAAAAGTAATGCATCATAGGTTTATAGCACATATATAAATAGATCAAATATAATGCAAAATATTGATACACAATAATACATATATATATACAATGGCAGAGTTAATCACTCCCAATAATTGATCAGAACATAGTCTGAATTTAAACCACAGGGATATTGTGTGTTACATTTACAAATCCAGAACATCTCGTAGTTGTTAAGGAGCTTCAATCGGTTAATTCCTGGTTTTGAAGCAGAAACCTTTTCAATTACACACCACTTAAATGTGCTTAGGCTTTTTTGATGGGTCTGCACAAAGTGTTGTACAATGCAGGAAGTGGACTTGCCTGTATTAATTGTGGAAAAATGTTCCCTTATTCTAGAGGACACTTCCCTGGTAGTGAGCCCTATATATTGTAAATGGCAAACTTCACATGTAATGAGGTATATAACAAAAGTGCTAGTGCAATTGTGGCAACCATAAATGTGATAATATTTACCAGTAGCCATAGAGATGAATGTATCAGAGATCTGAGCATGATCACATGGTTTGCACTTTCTGTGTCCACACCTAAACATGCCATTATGTAAGAGCTAGGAGCTGTTACTACTATGGTTGATATTAGTGAGTTTTGTTGGTGATACATAGTTGCCAATGGTCTTGCATTTGCGATAGGAACACCTAAGTCCTTGTTTAACTGTATCTTGCAACTTGTCATCAGCTGAGAGCAAAGAGAAGTGTTTCTTGACAATCTTGCATATATCATTGTATTGGGCGCTATATTCAGTTACAAAGGTGACTACTTTGTGGCCTTCCTTTTTGTCATATCTTCTGTTTAGCAAAAGAGAATGTCTGTCAAGTTCATCAACTTCTTCTCTGGCCCTGTTAATCACTTTTGCATGATATCCTCTGGCTAACAATCTGGCACTAAGTTCATTAGCTTCCTGTACATATTCGTATTGCACAGAACAATTGCGTTTCAGCCTAACAAACTGGCCTTTAGCCACTGCATGAGGAACATGAGGGGGATGGCAACTGGGAGCCTCTAGTAGAGTATTACCAGTAATTGGGTTGCGATAGACCCTCGAATGTATAGATCCATCAGCATCAGCTGTTAATTGGATATCCAAAAAATTGATTCGTTCTTTATCAAACTCAAAGGTAAAACGCAAGCCAATCTAATTATCATTAAGAAAATCAATAAATGCCTGAACTTGATCCAGGGAACCATCCCAGATGATCAACAGGTCATCTATGTAGCGTTGGAAAACAAGTATATGAGACCTGTAGGGATTCATATCTCAAAAGATGTGGGACCGCTCCCACCAACCTAAAAAGAGGTTGGCATAGGAGGGGGCAAATGTAGCCCCCTAGCGGTCCCACACCTCTGGAGATAGAAAACATTTTCAAAACAGAAAAAATTGTGGGTTAAAAGAAAAAATGTAACCCTGATAACATATTTTTGAAAAGAGCTACTGTAATCAGTGTGATGCTTCAGAAAATACTCTATGGCCTCTAGACCAGCCTCATGAGGTTTGGATGTGTACATTGCCACTACATCCACTGTAAGCCAATTGGATGTAGGGGTCCAACTGACCTTACTGAGGATGTTCAAAATATGTTTTGTGTCCATGGTGTAACTGGGCAAAGAAATAACCAATGGTTATAAAATGCAGTCAAGCCAACATGAAAGATTCTCCATGATAGAGTTAATTCCACTCACTATAGGGCGACCTACCACGTTAGTGAGACCTTTATGGACCTTAGGGAGATGATGGAACAGGGGGACACGTGGAGACTCAATGATAAGAAATTTTGCAGTCTCAATATCCAAAAATCCCTCCTCTATTCCATCATCTACCAAGCATCGAAGTTCATTTTGAAATCTAGTGGTGGGATCACAGGGGAGGATGGTGTAGTCAGTGCCATTGTTAAGTTGACGGTGGGCTTCCTTAACATAGTCAGCCCTGTTCATGACTACAACTGATCCTCCCTTGTCCGCAGCCTTTATAACCAGCTGAGTATTTGAGTGTAACTCATTGAGAGCCTCCCTTTCCTTCAAAGTAAGGTTAAAGTTAATGTTATCTTGAGTGTATTTTAGATTTTTGAGATCCTTTTCAACTCTTTTAAAGAATGTTTCAATAATGGGACCCCTACTCTGTATCGGATAAAAATCGGACTTGTTTCTGAATCTAGGTAACATGTGATTGGCATTGCCTAGGGAGTGACTCTCCTGTGCCAAAGACTCAAGGGACATAACATCACACTTCTCAGAAAAGTTAAAATCATAACCTTGTGAATGAACATCAAGTGTCTGAGAAACATCATCTGATGCAGTATGTTATCCTGAAAAATGTTTTTGTAAGGTAATGTTTCTAACCTGTCTGTTGATGTCAATAACTGTCTGAAATAGGTTGAAATTTAGGGTTGGTGAGAATGAGAGCCCTAAACCCAAAACCTTACATTGAATAGATGTCATGGTAATATTGGAAAGATTAATTACTGAGTGGGTCTGTATTTGGTTTGGCCCCTGTTCTCTCTAAGTGGATATCTGTCTTGTGTTAGTTGCACTACTGGGCCCTCCCTTCAATCACTCCCAATAATTGATCAGATCATAGTCTGAATTTAAACCACAGGGATATTGTGTGTTAAGTTTAAAAATCTAGAACATCTCGCGTTTGTTAAGGAGCTTCAATCTGTTAATTCCTGGTTTTGAAGCAGAAACCTTTTCAATTACACACCACTTAAATGTACTTAGGGTTTTTTGATGGGTCTGCACAAAGTGTTGTACAATGCGGGATGTGGACTTGCCTGTATTAATTGTGGAAAAATGTTCCCTAATTCTAGAGGACACTTCCCTGGTAGTGAGCCCTATATATTGTAAATGGCAAACTTCACATGTAATGTATCAGAGATCTGAGCATGATCACATGGTTTGCACTTTCGGTGTCCACACCTAAACATGCCATTATGTAAGAGCCAGGAGCTGTTACTACTATGGTTGATATTAGTGAGTTTAGTTGGTGATACATAGTTGCCAATGGTCTTGCATTTGCGATAGGAACACCTAAGGCCTTGTTTAACTGTGACCAGAATACAGATGGCCCAAACAAAGGACCTAGACGTAAACAGCACCGCAGATATTATAAAAAGAATAAATCCAATAACCAGTCTTCCTCTAAAAAGGTGACTTTTTCAGACAGTGAGTTTGAATCAGATGACACTGGTAATTCTAGCTGTGAAGACCTGAATGCTACTGCGCCTAGTAATGATCAAAACCCTTCAACACAGGTCAAGAGTATATTGGTGTCTCAAGTGCCCAGTGTCAGACCTAAGACTAAGTATCAAGTTCCATCTGTAGCAATGGCGCCCAACACTACTTATACTATGACATCAGACAGTAGTGTTTTAGACCAGGTTTTTCCCCAGGCCAGGGATCCTCCCAAAGGGGGGGGGGGGCAGTAGTACAACTAACACAAGACAGATATCCACTGAGAGAGAACAGGGGCCAAACCAAATACAGACCCACTCAGTAATTAATCTTTCCAATATTACCTTGACATCTATTCAATGTAGGGTTTTGGGTTTAGGGCTCTCATTCTCACCCACCCTATGTCAACCTATTTCAGACAGTTATTGACATCAACAGACTGATTAGAAACATTACCTTACAAAAACATTGTTCAGGATCACATACTGCATCAGATGATGTTTCTCAGACACTTGATGTTCATTCACAAGGTTATGATTTTAACTTTTCTGAGAAGTGTGATGTTATGTCCCTTGAGTCTTTGGCACAGGAGAGTCACTCCCTAGGCAATGCCAATCACATGTTACCTAGATTCAGAAACAAGTCCGATTTTTATCCGATACAGAGTAGGGGTCCCATTATTGAAACATTCTTTAAAAGAGTGGAAAACAATCTCAAAAATCTAAAATACACTCAAGATAACATTAACTTTAACCTTACTTTAAAGGTAAGGGAGGCTCTCAATGAGTTACGCTCAAATACTCAGCTGGTTATAAAGGCTGCGGACAAGGGAGGATCGGTTGTAGTCATGAACAGGGCTGACTATGTTAAGGAAGCCCACCGTCAACTTAACAATGGCACTGACTACACCATCCTCCCCTGTGATCCCACCACTAGATATCAAAATGAACTTCGATGCTTGGTAGATGATGGAATAGAGGAGGGATTTTTTGGATATTGAGACTGCAAAATTTCTTATCATTGAGTCTCCACGTGTCTCCCTGTTCCATCATCTCCCTAAGGTCCATAAAGGTCTCACTAATGTGGTAGGTCGCCCTATAGTGAGTGGAATTAACTCTATCATGGAGAATCTTTCATGTTGGCTTGACTGTATTTTACAACCATTGGTTATTTCTTTGCCCAGTTACACCAGGGAAACAAAACATATTTTGAACATCCTCAGTAAGGTTAGTTGGACCCCTACATCCAATTGGCTTACAGTGGATGCAGTGGCGATGTACACTTCCATACCTCATGAGGCTGGTCTAGAGGCCATAGAGTATTTTCTGAAGCATCACACTGATTACAGTAACTCTTTTCAAAAATATGTTATCAGGGTTACATTTTTTCTTTTAACCCACAATTTTTTCTGTTTTGAAAATGTTTTCTATCTCCAGAGGTGTGGGACCTCTATGGGGGCTAAATTTGCCCCCTCCTATGCCAACCTCTTTTTAGGTTGGTGAGAGCGGTCCCACATCTGTTGAGATATGAATCCCTACAGGTCTCATATACTTGTTTTCCAACGCTACATAGATGACCTGTTGATCATCTTGGATGGTTCCCTGGATCAAGTTCAGGCATTTGTTTATTTTCTTAATGATAATAAGATTTGCTTGCGTTTTACCTTCGAGTTTGATAAAGAACGAATCGATTTTTCGGATATCCAATTAACAGCTGATGCTGATGGATCTATACATTCGAGGGTCTATCGCAAGCCAATTACTGGTAATACTCTACTAGAGGCTTCTAATTGCCATCCCCCTCATGTTCCTCATGCAGTGGCTAAAGGCCAGTTTGTTCTGTGCAATACGAATATGTACAGGAAGCTAATGAACTTAGTGCCAGATTGTTAGCCAGATGATATCATGCAAAAGTGGTCAACAGGGCCAGAGAAGAAGTTGATGAACTTGACAGACGTTCTCTTTTGCTAGACAAAAGATATGACAAAAAGGAAGGCCACAAAGGAGTCACCTTTGTCACTGAATATAGCGCTGGTGTCAGTGAAAGGTTTGGGATTCTGTTCCCCTGCATTCCCTATTACAAATGGAACCCGTCAGGGGTTTCCTCTCCAGTACACTAGCTCTCTGGCCTACTTGAAGCCTTAAAGGACTCCCACCCTATCTTTTGGAACTCCCATAGGATAAGCTCCATCTCAGACCATTTCCCAAATAGATAACAATGCAATTTATAAAATTTCTGTTCTACATACAATCCATTAAAGCTATGTAAATTTGAATATTGGAGACTCTGAAGACTTCTAAAGTCCTGTGGATTCTTAGAGCTCACGCTCCATTCATCTACCGAGTGGGAAAAGAGATGGATTGCAGCAAGACCAATCCCACGAGCCATCTACATCTTGTACAAATATGTTCTTAACCCACGAAAAGTCTACAAGTCGACCTACATTCTACATTTGGAGAAAGCGTTAAACTTCCAAGCAGACCAGGAAGAGTGGTCCCTAGCAGCATTCTTTACCAAATGCGTCCTACATCTCAATTTATTCACCCAATAGCACCTAACCCCATTAAGAATCTTTGAAATTTCCGCTACAAATTCTCCTTCATGTTGGAGGAACTGTGGTGAGGTACATGCATACTATATAATGACAGAAGACAAGTAAATGTTCATATTTATCTCAAGATTATTGTGAATGAGGCGTTTGCTGTTTGTTTAGAAATCTTACTACTGATTTTATCGGGCACAGGTAAATTAAAGACACAGGGGAAACAGGGTGGTGGAAGGATAAGATATAGTATCATGTCAGTCAGAATTAGAAGGATATACCTTTTTGCTATTACATAAAACCTTGGTTTAGCTACAGTACAAGTGATGGCTCCTTATCAGAGAAGATGTCATTAAACAGATAATTGAGAAAAAAATAGAAAAGAATAATGAGAAGTTGTGGGCTAGATTCACAAATTATTGAAAAAGCTTTCAATTTTTAAAAAAACATTATAGAGGTGACTCACTAAAATGTGAAGGGGTTCACATTATCTTAATGAATATATCAGATGTTATATATATATATATATATATATATATATTTATTTATTTTTTTTGGATAAGAAGAGGTATTGCTACAAAAAAGAAAAAAAAAGATTACATTAATTGAGCTGACAGAAATAGGAATGTTGGTAAATATAACTAAATATCCCCTTTACAGCCAAGTTATTCAGGCTGTTAAAGCCTCCCCCCATGGGGTTAAGAAGATAAGAAATGTGAGGAAAATTATCAAAACATTTGCTTTAGATCTTTATAGAATCACATCCCATTAAGAGAAAAGCTGTGAACTGGGAGGATTTGTCAGCAGGTAAATTATCAATAAATACATTCTGCAGAGAGAGAGAGACAAGAGAAACAGACAAAGATAGAGTTTTTATATGGAGCTGAATTTTTTATTTTCTTTATCTTTAATTTGACTTTCTTTTTCTACTATGTTGGTGAAAACAAGATACTATTACACTGTGTCCTCAAAACTAAGACTTTCTGTCTTTTTCTCTATCCACAGATCAGTTGCAGGATTTAAGGGCCTCCACACCAACCAGAAGTACTCTGGCTCCAGCTTCTGCCCAGACCACCCCATTATGGTTTGATTATCCTGATGACGACTCGGATAAGGTGGTTTCAGTTTATAAGGCTATTGGCGAGATACCTATGTTTTTCTGCACACGTAATTAGTGGCTGAGTATTACAAGCAGAGTATCATAGAAAGAGGTCACATAGGAATATGGCCTACAGTAACAAACTTTGTTTAACATGTATTCTTTATGTCCTTTTCCCACCCAGATACATTTCTCCAAATATTATTGTGGATCACCTTTGGAGGACTTGGTGTTTTTGGTTTTGTTGTTGTGTCTCACATATTACTCAGACTGTAAGAATCTGCTGCTTTTTTCATAGTTGTATTTGTTTCAAACTAAAATATTTGTTTTGAGCTACAGTGCAGATTCTTTTCACAATTTCTTTTTTTATTTTACATCAGCATTACATAAATTTTTTATCCAAAAAAAGAACATTGACAATAAAGTTTTACATGCATGTTTTACCTCAACCCCATCTCAATTTATCATACCTAATTAAGGCTCCTTATAATCTGAATTATAAGTGATCAACTTTTCTCAGAAATTATCATTGACCAGGGAGTTTTGTGTGCAGTTTCAATTTCCAACCAACTCAATTAATCATACATGGTTACGGTTAATTAATTTCTAAGCCAACCATGTTAACAACCAGCCATAATAAAAAGTAAAAAAAAAATAATAATAAATAAATAAAAAAAACAAAAAAAAAACAACAAGGGAAAAAAAAGGGGCAACCAAAAACTCTCCTATCTCCCCCCCCTCCCATCACCCGTCCCCCCTCACCAAACATCCAATAAGACCAAATCTGAGTTTCTGAATGGATGGATTAAATGATCTATTTCAGAAGATGGAAACATCCTAAGAAATTTAGCCCATTTACTGAAAAAAGCTACTATTTCTCGTTCTGAACATAAATCCATTGCTTTTTGTTCAATTAAACATAGTTTTTTGAGATAATTCCTAAACTCAGTAATTGAAGGGCCAAACCTATTCTTCCAATTTTTGAAGATTAGATTTATAGCTGCTAAAATAGTTAAGTTTACTATTTTGGAATCAGTGAAGTCCCTATTGTTGTTCGACAAGAAAATAATCATGGGTAGCGAAAGTTTGATGGGAGTAATCTTCATCACTTTAAGAAGCAAAAATTCTACGTTACACCAGAATTGTTTGAGTCTAGGGCAATTCCATACCATGTGTATTAAATCTGCTGCTGGTAAACTACATTTTGGGCATTTATTAAAGTTTAGATTATACCATCTGTAGCCTCTATCGGGGGTGAAATAGGTTTGATATAATAACTTTATATGGGACTCTCTCCAAGTCTCTGCAATTGCAGCATGATTTAATGATCTTATAGATCTAGCCACATGTATATCTCCCTCTATATTGATATTGCTGAGAGTTGCCCATTTATGAGCTATCCTCTCTAAGGCCTAGATTTAGAGTTCGGCGGTAGCCGTTAAAACCAGCGTTAGAGGCTCCTAACGCGGGTTTTTTACGCACTCCGGTATTTAGAGTTTATTTACCGCGACTCAAAATACACCTAACGCTCAACTTTCTACCGCCACCTCAGACCCAGTAGTAAACATATACCGCACAAAAAAACATCCACGAATCACAAAACAAATATTACACAAAGTACACTTACACTCATACAAACACAACACTATCTTTATTTTTCGTATTTTTTATTTTTTCTTTAAAATACAAAGGATTAAAGTTGCGAGATCTCGGGTGTTTGAAAAAAATCCACACAAATCCATTTTCCCATTGACTTACATGGACATACGGGAAAAGACCCTCATATACCTACATCTAACGAATAACATTATCACAAACATACACTCATCGATGCATACAAACAATATACACCACATTACATACACAAAATATTTATTTATTACAAAAAGAACACGATTTAGTTACTTTTTCACACAAGCTCATGACGTCACTCACTTTACGAGGAAAACCAGTCTTAGAAAAAAAAAAATAGAAATCTTTGGAGCCTCCATTGACTTCTATTGGGAAGACGTGCTCGTGCACGCGAAACCCTCATTTCCCTAACGCACGCAAATAGCGTAGACTGAAAAACTCCAAATACCAGCGCTAGAAAATACATGATTTCATGCGTTAGACCCAGCTATGATAAATAGATAAAGAAATGACTATTTCCCTATGGTGGACTTATGTTTTTTAATATTAAATATTCACCACACCATAAATATTTTTAACACTTTTAGATTACATCAACTACAAATCCCCATCACTAGTAACACATTATTATTTCAATAAAATTACATTTACAATTAAAATAAAATTCAATACACATTTCTGGATTCACAAACACTACACAATGGGAAACATCTCTCATTTACCTTTATTATTGCATTTCTGTTATTCAACTCATATGCTTGCAGCAACTGCATATCTACATAGGCTTAACACATGATCACTCATGGATGCACATACATTACTTTTAACATTCACTCATACATGTGCATTCAAATGATGGGGGAAAAACACATTACATTCTCTCTAGGAATCACAAAACACAACATATGGATTTTACTGTACTTTTAACATCATGATTCCATCACCAGAAACCATTAGGAATTACGTACAACAAGAACATCATTACACCAGATTACAGATGTCACTTTATGGGAAGGAACAACAATGCCAGACCGCTATATAGAAGTCAGCATATGTGGGACACAATCACAATATATACGTACATGTACATAACACGCATCACCCATCACGCAACCACAAAGCACACATTTAGATTTTATTCAGCACACAATAACAATGTAGCACAATACAACAACACAATGAGGATTTCACAACTACATAGGCAGGTTAATAATATCATGACGTCATTAGAAGATTCAACCATACACATCACAGATTCACCACTGTACCGCCCCTTTAGGAACTTTAACACTCAATACTACAATACAACATATACGTAAAACACACTTTTGAACAACATTATTATGGAGATTTCAATGGGACAATTAAGAAATATTGTCAGATCGCACATCAATTATATATATAATACTACAGATGACAGCCGGAAGTTATTCAGTATTAGTGCGATTTGAAAGGGACGCGTACAATATTCACATCTCGGCAATCACTTATATATACAATACTACAGATGACAGCCGGAAGTTATTCAGTATTAGTGCGATTTGAAAGGGACGCATACAATATTGACAGCTCGGCAATCACTTATATATACAATACTACAGATGACAGCCGGAAGTTATTCAGTATTAGTGCGATTTGAAAGGGACGCATACAATATTGACAGCTCGGCAATCACTTATATATACAATACTACAGATGGCAGACGGGAATTTCGGAATTATTATTGCGATTTGAAAGGGACGCGTACAATATTGACAGCTCGGCAATCACTTATATATACAATACTACAGATGGCAGACGGGAATTTCGGAATTATTATTGCGATTTGAAAGGGACGCGTACAATATTGACAGCTCGGCAATCACTTATATATACAATACTACAGATGACAGACGGGAAGTTCTGAATTATTATTGCGATTTTAAAGGGACGCATACAATATTGACAGCTCTGAAATCACTTATATATACAATACTACAGATGTTACTTTATCATTTACAAACAATATTGCAGCAACATTGATCGATCACATTCGATGCACATTATACACAACTATGCACTTTCATTCATGTTAGCCTGGACGTGTGCTTGTTACTATAACATCGCGTTTAGGAAATATTGATTACGCATATGATCAAACATTACAAACATGCACTGTATGTGTGATATTTGACACTTTCACATTGAGAATCATTGTTTGAAACTAACATTTCAGCAAACAACAAATAAACGCCCACTGTCAAAGCATTCGCGCCGCTCACATACAAACAGGTGAATACAATCAGCAATCATTACAAACTCACTACCATTGGACTAATTGTACTATAAATCCCCCAAACAACATGGCCAATGCATCACTTGTGATCCACATCAGATCAAGTGCTTACCTTGTTACGCTGTTTTGAAAGATGGATGACGATGACATGGTAGACGCTGCTGGTGGTGCTATTGGCGAACTAGCTGTTGGTCGAATCAGGCAGCCTCGGCGGCTCAGACCGAGACGAAGGGGTCGTCTGGTTCGAGGTCCTCGTGTCTACAGGGTGAGACCCACCTTGGAAAACATGAGTGACTTTGAGGTTTATGATAAGTATCGGCTCGATCGCGAACAGCTCATTGGCCTTTACGATCTTCTTAAACCTCATTTGGAGCCACGTATACAAATAAGGACTGCTGTTCCCCCCATGAGTAAGATGCTAAGCTGTCTATACGTCCTGGCCTCCGGGAGTTTTCAATCCGGAGAACTGTACATGCATGGCCTGTCTCAAGGTACATTCTCTGGGGTGTTTGATAACTTTCTGAACGCCATGGTACGTATCAGTAAGCAATACATAGGATTCCCACAGAATGATGGTGATTGGAGGCGCCTGAAGCGGGAATTCTTTGATATTGCTCAATTGCCCAATGTCTTGGGAGCCATTGATTGTACCCACATTGCGCTGCGTGCTCCAATTGATGACTTGCCCTTCAGAAATCGCAAACATTTTCATAGCCTCAACGTGCAGTATGTTTGTGACGCACGGATGAGGATTATGCATGTGTATGCGAATTTTGGAGGTGCTTGTCATGATGCCCGCATCCTCTCTCTGTCGTCCCTGTGGAGACAGTTTGAGGAAAGACAAATGCCCCCTGGTTATCTCGTTGGTGAGTATTAGTGCACAACATGGTTAATTATTTTGACAATTGCCCCTGTATTTTTTAACTGTTAGCGTCATGTTCAGCTATAGGATTAAATTTAACCATTTGTTATTTACCGACGCTAATGTCTATTTTTATTGAAATGCAGATATGTAGCATGTCTTACCTTAAGTGTTCAGATAGAGAATGCAATGTAAACATGTAGTTAGCATTTTACACAAGGTTTGGTTTAGGAGAAATACGCATATGTAGCATGTCTTAGATGAAATGGCAAGATATTATCTCATGCAATTTAACCCTGTCATTGTCTTTTTCTGCTAATGTCTAGTTTTATTGAAATGCAGATATGTAGCATGTCTTACCTTAAGTGTTCATATAGAGAATGCAATGTAAACATGTAGTTAGCATTTTACACAAGGTTTGGTTTAGGAGAAATACGCATATGTAGCATGTCTTAGATGAAATAGCAAGATATTATCTCATGCAATTTAACCCTGTCATTGTCTATTTCTGCTAATGTCTAGTTTTATTGAAATGCAGATATGTAGCATGTCTTACCTTAAGTGTTCATATAGAGAATGCAATGTAAACATGTAGTTAGCATTTTACACAAGGTTTGGTTTAGGAGAAATACGCATATGTAGCATGTCTTAGATGAAATAGCAAGATATTATCTCATGCAATTTAACCCTGTCATTGTCTATTTCTGCTAATGTCTAGTTTTATTGAAATGCAGATATGTAGCATGTCTTACCTTAAGTGTTCATATAGAGAATGCAATGTAAACATGTAGTTAGCATTTTACACAAGGTTTGGTTTTGGAGAAATACGCATATGTAGCATGTCTTAGATGAAATAGCAAGATATTATCTCATGCAATTTAACCCTGTCATTGTCTATTTCTGCTAATGTCTAGTTTTATTGAAATGCAGATATGTAGCATGTCTTACCTTAAGTGTTCATATAGAGAATGCAATGTAAACATGTAGTTAGCATTTTACACAAGGTTTGGTTTAGGAGAAATACGCATATGTAGCATGTCTTAGATGAAATAGCAAGATATTATCTCATGCAATTTAACCCTGTCATTGTCTATTTCTGCTAATGTCTAGTTTTATTGAAATGCAGATATGTAGCATGTCTTACCTTAAGTGTTCATATAGAGAATGCAATGTAAACATGTAGTTAGCATTTTACACAAGGTTTGGTTTAGGAGAAATACGCATATGTAGCATGTCTTAGATGAAATGGCTAGATACAGATTTATATATAATTTTTTTTTTTTTTTTTATGTTTCTGACAACTTTTAATATGGATTATGGTTTTTAAAAAATATATTTATACAACAATATACTAGTTTAAGTATTCTTTTTGAATTATGTTCTGTTCTAAATTTATAGGTGATTCTGGGTACATGAGCCGGCCTTGGCTCATTACCCCCTTGCGTAGCCCAACTGATGTGTCTGAGGAGCGCTACAATAGGGCTCATAAGAGAACCAGGGCGGTGGTTGAAAGGATGTTCGGGCTCCTGAAGATGAGATTCAGGTGCCTGGACCGTTCTGGAGGAGCACTCCAGTACAACCCAAAGAAGGTGGCTAAGATCGTTGTAGCCTGTAGCGTCCTGCATAATATTGCACAGCGGGCTGGGATGCTGCAGGCCGTCCCGGTGGACAGAGACCTCCTCAGAGATGAGGAGGATGATCCTGTTCTAGAGGGGGAATTCCAGGACGAGGGACTTGATGTCAGAGCAGACGTCATCAACCGCCACTTTAGACGGTAAATAATAGAAGTTACACTGGAGTATTTTCAATACATGTGAACTCTAGGGAAATGACAAGTAGAGAATTGTGCAAACATGTTAGTATTGATCAAATGTTAGAATAATATTTATTTCTCATAATATAGGTGATGCTCTGGGCATTGGGTCCTATAGCGAGTCTTTGCCACCTGGTTTTTATAGAGGACATCAGATGGTAAGTAGAAATGTATGGACTGTTGCTGGCATGATTTGTACACAAATACATAATATGGCATACATTTTTAAAAATATAACTTTGTTTACACATTACTTATGTACATAATCAGAAAGGGATACTCTAGAATGACTATGGTTCAATGTCACACAGAGGTTTGTTCTGCTCAATATGACTCATCTTCACACTTGATAGAAAATAACACAGGTTCATACACAGGCTTAGTAAGCTAGTGATAGATATTTATTATGAAATGGGGGGTGGGAGAGGGGTACAGAACTGATTCACACACTTGTATGAAATCTTTATATATAATTTCTTACATTAGGGAGATGACTTAATATAAAGACTGAAAGGGAACAATTTGAAGCCTGACAGTGAAGATTTCCAAGACTGACAGTGGGGAAAAAGCCAAGATTGAAATTGAAGTATACCAATGGGATCATGTCTGGCATATTTAAATTCTGCTGACCTTGAAAACCATACAAAGACATGTTCACATGGTAAGTGCAAACTATTTGATAGAATAAGGCTGTGGAGACATCCTATTGGAGACACTTAGATGATTTTCTATTTTGTAGATGGTATTTCCCAGTCCTCTATTTAATGAACTGATGAATAAGACACCTATTGAAGATCAACTGTTTACCCCTGAATTGACATTCAAAGACCATGCATTGTCCAGGTTGGTGTACCAATGCATGCTAGTGAAGACTGTAGAATATTAGTAGCTTACATACATTAGTCATATTTAGTTCTTAATTAGATATTTAGGGATCACAATCAGACACTTAGATGATTTTCCTTTTTAGATGGTATTTCCCAGTCCTCTATTTAATGAACTGATGAATAAGACACCTATTGAAGATCAACTGTTTACCCCTGAATTGACATTCAAAGACCATGCATTGTCCAGGTTGGTGTACCAATGCATGCTAGTGAAGACTGTAGAATATTAGTAGCTTACATACATTAGTCATATTTAGTTCTTAATTAGATATTTAGGGATCACAATCAGACACTTAGATGATTTTCCTTTTTAGATGGTATTTCCCAGTCCTCTATTTAATGAACTGATGAATAAGACACCTATTGAAGATCAACTGTTTACCCCTGAATTGACATTCAAAGACCATGCATTGTCCAGGTTGGTGTACCAATGCATGCTAGTGAAGACTGTAGAATATTAGTAGCTTACATACATTAGTCATATTTAGTTCTTAATTAGATATTTAGGGATCACAATCAGAAAAAGGAATACATATTATAGTTGATATAGAGGTATTTGAATGGACATGAAATATTACATTTATGTTCAGCATACATATATTGTTTACATGTGATATACATTATTATGTATAAATTTAATTTTTGAAATTTAAATATTATTTTTAATCAACAATATAATGGTGTATGTATTTCATTAATTTAAAATGAATGTAATGATTATGTGTAAAAAATGTTGATCAAAGTTAGAGCATAGACACCATATGATTTTAAATGTATTTTATGAATATTTTACAACGTGTGTATTAACTTTGTTCCATTTTTATTATTTGTCATTTCAGATTGGCATCTGATGACTTCATGGAATATTTAATTATTTTCTATTAAATATATATTTTTTTTTTAGCAGATTCTAATATATATCAATATAATCTGTAAATAAATAAAACTTGGACTCCCATGACTGATAGTTGGCTATTTGACAAGCACATGCATAAGAGAAAATAATGCATTAATAGTAGAAAATAAAATTCTTCAGAGAATATTAAAAGATACATTTTAACATTAATTGGGGAGTCATATTCTTCAATGCTTTTATATTGAAAAAGTATATATTAAAAATATTTAGGATATGTATTAATATTATGATTGTTTTAACATTTAATAAGGTGAAGTGGTTCAATTACATGAAAGTGACAGTGTTGTTGAATGTAAAAAGAATTGTATAAGATCATGTATCTTCCTTAGGTATCTCAAAACATTATTAGAAAATATTTTACAATTATTACATTTATAAATGGTAGGTCATTTAACTTTATAATTTTTAATAATTAGTTATTGGATGCCAGGTTAATCTATGTAATTTTCTAGTGGAGTCATTTAACTATACTTAGTAATATTATGTATTTATTACAATCTTACCTCTTGGGTTAGACATCAAATATCTATATAGAATGTAATTTCCCCTTTAGTTTATTTTGTCAATGTTAAATCAAAATACAATATGTTTGGGTCCTTAAAGGGGTCATTCAAAATGTATATTTTGTATACATTGTTACAAATATCATACAAGAATTTAAACATATTTAGAATGTACTATAGAATTACATTCAGTCTTTAAATATACTTGTTAAAATAAAAATAAATGCACATATCTTAGTCAATGATATAAGGCATCTATATGCAAACAACAATCAGCATCAAAATAGCCTATGTAGAGATGTATTTAATCCACGAATATATATAATTACAATATAATAATTGAATAACAAAACATATAAAGTTGGTCAAATATAAGATTATGATACAAAATGCATACATAACATATAGCTTAATGTCCCTCTACGCTGAAGGCTAAAAAAGACCTCATTTAATAAATATATTTCAGTCAGTGTGTAAAACAATCTAGAAGTTAATCTAAATTTGCTTTACTCATATGTTAGACTCATTTAGCAAAAGGAAGGTGCCTAGGTTTATGATATATTAAGCATTATTGTGAAATGTTTATTTAAAGGGACATGAACTCAAAATATACTTAAAGGTAGCCATTTAAAAAAACCAAGATTTATACATTCTGAATGAGTATTCTATTTTAATCAACTTTAAAACTTGTCTCATATTATGAATGCTCATTGTGATGTTGCTATCATTACTTTAGAAATAAGGCAGTAAATATCTAATTTATTTGCTTCAGTACTCTGGACAGAACTTGATTGTTTGGAATAATTGATGCAACAATCGTCAAGGACAACCCAGGTTTTTATTAAACAATTGTCCGTAATATAAAATATCATTATTGTTTTTCAAAGAAACATAACAAGATAACTTAACATTTGATAATCGTATTAAATAATAAAGTTGATTAACATTTCATGCTCAATCACCAATGGTAAATTTTTTTGGACAGTGTCCCTTTAAGAGCTTGAAATAGTGTATTTACTTCTCTTCCTATCTTGACATACTTTGCTTGAAAAGCATATCGAGATAGGCTCAGTAGATGAAGATTGGTGGATGCACAGAGATGCCTTATGTGATTGGCTCAACCATGTGCATTTAAATTTCTTATGTTGAGGATATATAAATACTAAGAGAAAATGATTTACATTTTAAAGTCTAAACAATCTTCTATCTCTACAGATCATTTGATACAATTGTTTGTAATGTCTCTTTAAAACTAAAGACGCCATTGCACAATAACATATATGAGCACTTCAGAGAAATACAAGCTCGAGGTTTATTTGCGAATAACAAAGCTGTAGTTTAACATTAATAAACAGATTATCAAAGTTACTGACATTCTTCCCGGAATTTTAACATTAATAAATATTGCGTGGGAAACGCATCTTCAAACACCAGATTAGCATATTTAAACATTAGTGTAATGTCACGCAATAGCACACAATCAATGTGCATTATAAATACATTTAATAGAGCAATGTCAATACTTCACAATAAATTTATTTAAAGAACAATAAAGACATACAATATTAAATGTGTATTTGTATTAAAGAAACAGACCGTTATTAAACCGAGAAATGTCTACAACATTAATAATGTGACAGGATTAGATTTTAAAGAGTATTTAATCATTAATATTTCACGGATCACGGATATTAAATCTGCGTCACACATATCCGCATGACAGGCCCATGAGTTACAAATAAGTCTACATGAAAAATGAAGTTACAGCACCACCAAGCGGTATGTGTAAGGAAGTTACTAAGATATGAAACATTAAGGAACGGCCAATCAGAGTTCATCACACAAACACAACTTGAGTCAGGATGGTCTCACAGACATTATAACAATATTTCAAACTTTTATCCAATCAGATGTACAGATAAATTGTCCCATGGTGCATCTCATGTTTACTTCACCATATAAAAGTCCATTACACGTTGCCATCTTTGTCAGTTCTCTAATGCCTGCAGGCAATATATATTATTATTATACAACCCAGCAGGCATGTCAGTTCCCAGGTTCACCAAGGAGGAGAGCGCTGCACTGGTCCACGCCGTCAAGGACTTTTATCCCCAGCTGTTTGGGAACAAGAGGAGCTCGACAGATGCGCCTGTTAAGAAGGCCCTCTGGGAGTCTATCACCAATGCGGTTAGATTGGTGTGTGACGTCCAGAGGACCCAGGATCAGATCATGAGGAGATTCGGAGATATGAGGTTGCGTTTATCGAAAAAAGTCAACCTCATAAGGGACTGGGTACAAGCCCGTAAAAGAGGGGGCCAAAGAAAGGCCCCGCGGAAACTGTACCTACTCCCTTATGAGGTGACTTTATGCGAGCTCCTCAATCTCCGGGTCCCCAAAAGATTTAGATCCTCGCCATCCTCGGCCTCCTCTTCTTCCCTCCCAGCTGCGGGATCTGAAAGTCCTGACGCGGGGGACAGGGCAGATGCTTCTCCGTCCGGTGGCCTGGGAGGACCCGATAGAGAATCTGAACCAGGTAATTATCCAACTTCATATAATATTTATAATGTTAAAAATCCAAAATGTGTATTTAGTCAGATACTAAACCTATACAGATCTCACAACATACACTACATATGATGTTTAGATATCTGATTTTACATTAGTGATACATGAAATTGGAATGATGTTTCTTGCGCTCTACAGAATATGCGTCACAGAGCGGAAATGTAATTTCGCATCCACGTTAACATGGGTTTGCGGAAAGTGGCATTGCTTTATACATGTTGGTCAAATGACGGATGCGTAATTCCGCTTGGAATCATTGCGCAATGATCGCGAAAATGGCATTTCTCATCCACGTTAACATGGGTTTGCGGAAAGTGGCATTGCTTTATACATGTTGGTCAAATGACGGATGCGTAATTCCGCTTGGAATCATTGCGCAATGATCGCGAAAATGGCATTTCTCATCCACGTTAACATGGGTTTGCGGAAAGTGGCATTGCTTTATACATGTTGTTAAAAATTAAATGGAAAATCTTAGATTAGTGAAGAATACAGTATTCTTATTTTAAATATTATATCTAATAAAAAACGAATAATACTAATAAATTATAACATATGGCCATCAATTGATGATTATGTAATAACAAGCATATATTCTTAAAGATACAGTAAACAACACAACTGATTGAAAATAAGAGTCCAGGATATATTTATCATTCATTTAATTGCGGAAAATATTAACTCATGGGACTACCAAAGGATTAATATTTTTCTATTGATTTGTTATTAATGTAAATATTTTAAACATGGCATGATTAGTATTAATGATATGCAATCCTCATTTAATATATTACAGATATGGATGTGGCTGCTGGATCCTCAAGCCAGGGCTTGTCACAGTATGGTATGTCTCATTTTAATTGACATTTGTCTTAGAAACATGGAATGAACATTACATACTAAATACACATTGTTCTATATTTATATGTAATGTCTATTTAATAGATGAAAATTATATAATTATTCGGATATACTTAAATAACATATTTGATTTTAATTGCATGCTCAATACCATTCATTACATCAACATATGGAGTAGATAATTCATTAACAAACAACAACATTGTGGAATCTATTTAATTTTAGATTAAAGGGATACTGAACTACAATTATTAATATTGTCTTTCACATACAGTATGCAATATTAATAAACATAAAATATAATACTATCATCATATGTGACATATTCTATTGCTAAATGTAGTTTAAAATAAAGAAAGTACGTTTATGTGCATCTAAATATTTGTTGACCAACCTGGGTTTATATTGATGATTGGTGGATACCTTCAACAAACAATATTTATTGAATCCAATATTCCTTATCTGCCTTTAAGATTAATATCGAACAACATTCGAATTATAATAGGAGTCAATGTTAAATCATTTTTTACAGTTTGAACATAGAAATCAATTATTTAAATTAATCATGTCAGTGTCCCTTTAAGACAAAATAGATTCATTCATCATTACATTATTTTTATTAAAAACTATTGATATATAAATCTAATTATCTGTTGGAGTTACTTTATATATATCTGCATACTCTAACAGCACCATGATTACATATTAGTAATAATAAAGTGTGTTATGTATTGTGATAAATATGTGTTGTGTCCTAAACAAGATTACTGTACATTGAAAAAATGGCTCGATGTGACACATGTTTGTTTAGATTTGTCAACAGATGCTCCTCAATATGTGGTTTGTGTGTATTCTTGTAACTTCTTAAGGACATATGACGGAATTATTCCGTCATAAAACAATTGAGCTAAGTGAAAGCTGTGTCCTTAAAGGGTTAAGAACATTGATCATTGGGTATATTTAGATATGCAATAGCAGCATCTGAGATGAATTTGATGTCTAATGTAGTCTGACATTAAACATATGTTGAATACAGATATGTTTACAGAATCCCCTTGATTCAATCAAGCATTTTCTGGTGTAATGACTGCTCTATTATTCACATTTTAAAGTTGATTAATGTTAAAATTCTAGACAGATGTGATTTAGTGATATCCAAAATGTGTTTAATAATATATATCTATATCATTCATAGAGAGAGTTGGTGTGGGGAGCCCACAGGAATCCAGCAGTGACATAGAGACGCCTTTGCGGGCTCCTGGTAAGTCCATTGACTCATTTATATGTAATTGAAGGTGTATTGCTAATCAATATTATGATCATGATTCCGATGAAGCATAACATTATAAAAAATCATAGAATTTATCTTCTGATTATATATTTATTTTTTATATTGAGCGATTAATAATTTCTACTTTATTATTCTACACATTTGTTATTCATAAGATGTCTAACATATGTTTTTTTCATTTTTTTTTTTTTAACAACAGTCATCAAGTGATACACACATGAGAAATCTTAAATGTTCTATGTACTATGCTTTTATGAATTTAACATTAAGACAAACAATACATTAAGATTCTGATTTATTGACAATAACAAATCTATTGTCATTTGTATGCTCCATCAAAATGATGTAAATCATAACTTTGTGTGTGTATATCTTTAATGCAACATTGATGTGCGTATTTGAGCAACAGTAACATATGTTATAATATCTGATCTTAAGGTGTACACAACATGTTATGTTTTACAGAGATTGATGTCACATGTGGGATGGAGGAGGAAGAGGCTGCCTCGGAGTCTGATGGTATGTGAAATATATCTATCATGTTTCCAACATGTTTCTTTTTTTGAAATCATTTTATTGAAGACATTCAAAGTCTACAGCTTTTTCCCTTTAAAAAGGAATATTATTTGTCTGTTCAAATACACTACTGCCCCCTTTCTATATCAGGCAGCATGAAAATCTGCTTGTATATATTTTTTTAAGAATATATAATTCATGCCATCATTATGTCACATGCATATTCCATGCCAAAACACAATAATAAGTTTCACATTGTACAGACAGTCATTGAGATTCATCTGAGTGCCTATATAGATACCATATCCTCATTTCAGAATAGTTTACAGATTCAAACACACTTCGAGGTATATTGAAAACATAATCAATTTTAAATGCGTTGATTTGATGTCAGGATGTATGAGATGTTAATATATTTATTTTACATTTTCAGATGGATCCACCACTTCTGGTCATCTGGATTCCGCCCCTGCCCAGTCACAGACCCCTCCCCGTGCACACACCCCTGACCATGGCCACACCTCTGCACACACCCAGAGCCCTTCCCATCACCAAACCCATGACCATGCCCCGACCACTGCCAGCCCTTCCCATATTTCATATCCTGTCCCTCCCAAAAAACGCCCATACACCCCCCTTCGCCGCTCTCCCCGTATTCTGGCCCGTACAGCTGCCCAGACCCAAACTCCCCACTCCCCAGCTGTACGGCCTACCCTGGAGCAGCAGCTCACCACTCCCCAAGCCATTCCCATCCCTCCCCGAGCCAATCCCATCCCTTCCCCCTGTTTAAACCTTCATTGTCCTGGGTGTCAGATTGTCCTTCCCAGGCACAGCTGTAAGTATCATTCTAAATACACTTTATAAGATACTTAAAGGTACAGTGAAGTTAAATTGGTTAAATTGTGATTCAAATCCAGCATGCAATGTTAAGCCAATGTATCATAGAATACTCTTATGAATTATTTGTCATTCTCTTGATATATTGATTGAAAACAACTTATTCCTATAATTAGTTTAAACAATAAAATAAATGTGGCCATCATTTCTTTATTGTTGGATGAATGTATCCATCAACCAGCATGCACAAACAAGGTTCATCAACAAATATTGGCTTCCATAAAAACCAACATTCTTGCATTCAAAATATAGCTTGACAATTAAAACATATAATGAATATGTGTAATTTCTAAAGATTTGTCATGTCATGCTCTATCTGAATCAGTCCATTAAATATTTAGGTTCAGTGTCCCTTTAATTGGATATCACTACATATACCAAACACCACTACTTGGATCCAAAATTTTATGTCCAAATGTGGATACATTATCTCTTGTCTAACCCAGTGGGAATGTAATTTCTTCTGGTTGCTATGTTTACACAGCTTGTCCTCAATGCCAAAATGTTTAAGGATAGGTGTGCCTACCACAGTCTAAATTGAATTTTTAAATTGCTGATGTAAGTACAATGTAAATCCTTTAACAAGATTTGATACACTCAAGCTGTATAAGTGGATCATCTAAAACCAATTAAAGGGTTCAACATGTTTGAGTAACATGAGCCTTTAATGATTTCTGTCTGTCTGAATAACCTAATTCATGTGTAAAGAATATATGAAAAATAATTGATGTAAATAATTATTTGTCTTTATGATGACAATGTATGTATTAAAATCTTTTATTCTGTTGTGTAATTATCCTTAATATTATTTTTTATTTTATTTTAGGCTGTGACTCAGCATGGCTCATGCTAGAAGGGATAGCAAGAGTAGAGCAGGCCGTGTTGAGGAACGCAGCTGTCCTGAGAGGGATGAACGACACCATGCAGGCCCAGCTCCGGGTTCAGGACTTGACTCTGCGTGAAATTATGCAATTACGTTCAAGGCCTGAATCTGGAGCTGGACATGCACAGGACAATGAAGAGGATGACCAGTAAGTGGAGGATCTGGATATGCTCCATGGTGGCAGATAATAATCCTCCGTCCACATGTTGAATTTGTATTTATATTGTTGCCCTTTGGCCTTTTTTTCAGTTTTTTGTTGTGCCTGTTGCACTCTTTTACCTTGTCATGTGTCTCCAATGAGGCTATGCTGGCCCTTGGCAACTCTCTTCATGGACTGTGATGCACTGTGTTACCTTGTCATGTGTCTCCAATGAGGCTATGCTGGCCCTTGGCAACTCTCTTCATGGACTGTGATGCACTGTGTTACCTTGCCATGTGTCTCCAATGGGGCTATGCTGGCCCTTGGCAACTCTCTTCATGGACTGTGATGCACTGTGTTACCTTGCCATGTGTCTCCAATGGGGCTATGCTGGCCCTTGGCAACTCTCTTCATGGACTGTGATGCACTGTGTTACCTTGCCATGTGTCTCCAATGGGGCTATGCTGGCCCTTGGCAACTCTCTTCATGGACTGTGATGCACTGTGTTACCTTGTCATGTGTCTCCAATGGGGCTATGCTGGCCCTTGGCAACTCTCTTCATGGACTGTGATGCACTGTGTTACCTTGCCATGTGTCTCCAATGGGGCTATGCTGGCCCTTGGCAACTCTCTTCATGGACTGTGATGCACTGTGTTACCTTGCCATGTGTCTCCAATGGGGCTATGCTGGCCCTTGGCAACTCTCTTCATGGACTGTGATGCACTGTGTTACCTTGCCATGTGTCTCCAATGAGGCTATGCTGGCCCTTGGCAACTCTCTTCATGGACTGTGATGCACTGTGTTACCTTGCCATGTGTCTCCAATGGGGCTATGCTGGCCCTTGGCAACTCTCTTCATGGACTGTGATGCACTGTGTTACCTTGCCATGTGTCTCCAATGGGGCTATGCTGGCCCTTGGCAACTCTCTTCATGGACTGTGATGCACTGTGTTACCTTGTCATATGGCTCATATATTCCTTATTTTTAAAAGATTATTTATAAACGTTGTGTATGTTTTCTTACATACTAATAAAATAAATTTTATTTCACAAATCTTTGTCCTCATTCTTCCTGTTATTTTTTGCAAGCTCTAGTTTATGTTGTTTATCCTTAAAGGGACCTAACAAATCTATTTGTTATAATGAAATCATATATGTAAGACAATAGTAAATGACTTTAAGATTAACATCTCCAATGTAATCTTATTATTTGTGTTTATATTATTTTCTCTTAGCTCTATCATTGCCTGATTATGATTAGCAGAGTAATTTCTTTATATATGTATATATATTTTTGTATTTGTGTATATATGTATATTTAAATGTTCAGATCCATGTGTGTATTTATAAACTCTGCATGAATTGATGCACCTTTACAAAATGATCTGAGTATTGATACAATGATATAATCCCTGTAAAGTGTTCATTTTATTTAAATAGTATTGACTATGTGTATGCTCTTTTTAAAAACAAAATAATGTCCCTTTAAGTGATGTTGATCACTATTGTAAATGAATGTATTTCCATTTGTAAAGCGTTTTTGTCCTTTTTACAAGAACAAGGACATATAATTTTATTAATAAACAATCTTATTGTAATGTTGACAGCACCTGTATTTCATTTTCAAATCTATATTATTGTCAAAGTGTAACCAAATCAATCTCTGTGTGTAATACAAATAATGTAGATGATGAATATTAGTTAACTAATATGTTAACAAAATACATCTCCTCCCATATATGGCTATAGGTAGGCTGACCATAATTAAACTTGAATAAATGACACGTTTAATCAATACATGTATAACTATTGTTATTCAACAACAATCCAAACATATCTTAAAACATCAATGGCATATGTATTTCTCATGTGTATCTTTTAAATGTTAAAGATATACACCATAGCTATAGTTCAAGGGACAGTCAAGTCCGAAAAGATGATTCATGATTTGGTGACATTCCTAGATAGCAATCTACACACATACTAGTTCCTAAAATATAAATACGTTTCTTAATGATATGCCAAGATGTCACTGAGTCCTTGTATTGTCTGCGGTTTTTCAGCGATCTCGGATGCGCCATGTTGCTTAAGACGTCACCTGCCAGGCTGTCCAATGATTCCTTGTATTGACTGACGTTCTTACGTGATCAGGAATATGCCTTTTATTGGATTGCGTTTTGACGCGATCAAGGATGCGCCTTTTTTTTTTGGGCGTTCTTACGTGATCAATAATGTGCCTTTCATTGGATGGCGTTCTTACGTGATCAAGGAAGCGCCATGTTAAGACGGCACATGTAAAGTTAAAAAAACGTGTGATTGGATTGCGTAGTCCCGCAATATTTGTGCACGTTAAAAACGTTTGTGACTGCATGCAATTTTAAAAAGCTTGCGAATATGTATTATTTGCATCATGTTACATTGTTGACCCGTAGCTGATAAAGACCAACACATTCTCTTTTGCTGGATGTCTGGTTGAATCAACGAACGAAAGCAAAATGTTTTCATGCATAGGATATTTCTAGGCAAGTGCAAATCTCTACAGTCCATGTTTAATATGTTTGTCAACAATGTTCCTTTTTCTTAAAAATTAATGTTGTGTTTAATGTTGAACATATCTAATTAATAAATATGCGCTATTGTGTTTGAATAAAGTAATCAATATGCATTTATCATATGCTAAATATATGATGCCGACTTCTTCTAAATGTAATTTCGTTGTATATTTTATGAAAGGTTCATTAGACACTCACATTATAAATAAAAATATTTGATTTTGTCTATAGTTAGATAGTCCATTGTTTAACCAATAGGTTTATTTTGTCTTGTGTTGTAAGAAAATGTAAGTTATTTTCTTACTCCTCGCAAAGCCAATGAGTTTCATGTGAGTACCATCTCCAGCTTTGTCCAGTTTGTGTAAAGGTTCTTTTCATATGTTAATGATGGGGTATTGTGTTTTACGGTTGTAATGGTGGTTCATCTATATTTAAAATATAGCTAACCCTATTTTATTTGCAAGTGTTTGAAGCTTTTTAATATTGCTATCAGTATATGTTAATCTTGTTGTTTGTAGTAGTGTCTATTACATACAGTTATGTAAAAAATATAGGATACTGTCCCTTGAATGCAAATGTTGTTTTTTTGTATCATGTATGAGATCCACATAGTTTAATCTTCAAATATATTTTTGTTAGCATATTTCACCCCCCCACTCCTAAAAGGAATTTAAACCATATTCATTGTTAAAATAAAAATAGTTACAATAAAATATTAACACAATAATGTCTCTTAAAGAAAATAGACTTTATTTAACACGTCAATATAAATGTGATTTTCAAATTTTTTTTTGGAAAAAGTACATGTAGATATAGCAACAAGCTTAAAATGTGTTAGCATATGTAATGTTGTTAAAGGGACAGTTTCGAAAAAATTTTTTTTAACATTATTCGAAAAGTAAAATCTGTAATAACAAGGATATCAAATGTTTCTCAACAATTGAACATTTGTCTGGGTTTATTTAAATTTGCTATCTAAACCTATGAGGTTGGTGTGCTCATTTCTTAAATCTTGAAGAGTGCTTGTAATCATTATACAATTTGAGCACTAGAGGGCATTTGGATAGCATTTGTATATGTAAAACCTTGTGCTCATACAGCATATTATTGACCATGTATTGATCATTGATATCTAAAATGTTGTTATGTCAGAACAACAAATAAGTGGTCATTTTTCATAGTCATAGATACAAGGGTAAGCACATAAGTCACACATGTATTTCTACATGTTTTGTTGTTTCAAACTTTATAATGCGTAATACAGTGTTTTCTTTGTAATCAATAATTTTCTGACTGTCCCTTTAAGCTGTGTTATTGGCATTCAAACAGTAATATGCCATCATGGATAATTGTTATGGTAATTTAGTTAGCGATTCGGGAAACAGTTTGGACATCACATCACAGAAACCAATCAATATCATGAACAAGGATAGGTATGTGATGATGTGGTTTTCACACACTTATAACCCACACTCTGCAAAGAATCTTCCTCCATGGACCCGGTCCCATAGAAGTCGATTATATACAGAGTGTGGTCCACAAGTGTATGAAAACCACATCATCACATACCTATCCATTACCCAAAAAAAATAATTTAAGATGGAAAAAAATACTTACTTCCTCTTCCTTCCCCTCTTCCCACGGGGCTGAGGCTCTGGGAGAGGCAACTGCCGACTCCGAAGAGTCCTCCTTGGAGCTGTTGTGGGAGGAGTGGAAGGAAGAGTACTGGGACGACCAAGGTGAGGAGTAGATGGCTGAGGAGGAGGAGGAGAAGATGGATGAGGAGGAGAAGATGGCTGAGGAGGAGGAGGAGTAGATGGCTGAGGAGGAGGAGGAGTAGATGGCTGAGGAGGAGGATGATGAGATGGGCCGGCAGGAGGAGATGGCCCAGCAGCAAGAGGCCCAGCAACAAGAGGCCCAGCAACAGGAGGTAGACCAGCATGCGCCTCCCGGAAAAATGTGAACATTTCCTGATGAAGATTGAACATTCTTGTTTGTCCTTCTTGTATTGTATTCAGTATACTGATTATTTCATTTTGGCCTTGAATTATTTGATTCTGCCCATCAAGTATTCTGCGTCGTCCTTCTATGTTTTCTATCCGGGAGGTACGCATCTGGTCTATGTACTCCAGTAGAACCCGCACCTCCGCTATTTCTTCTTGTTGTGCCTGTTGAACCCGTGCACGGCGGGGTGCCCGTGCACGGCGGAGTGCGGGTCTTTGAGGGACCTCGGGTTCCGCGGGTTCAGCGGGATCCTCCTGTGCTTCCGGGGCCTCTTGATCATCTCCCGTGCGCTGTTCGTCACGGGGGGCCTCTTCCCTCCGAAGTGGGAATTCCTCACCACCACTCTCATCCCGGGGAGATGCAGGAGGCTGTGCTGCCTCGTCCCCAGACTCTGTATATTAAAAAAAAAAGAAAAAAAGAAATGTATATATTAGCATATTTGCAAATAAAGTTTTAAATGACTTAGCTTACGATACAATTACAAATGCAGAATCATTAATCCACTTTGAAATCTAACAAACAATCAATTCTATTTCCGCTTTTTCTAAACAGTGTTTGTGATATCTGGTCAATGTGAATGTTTTTGCGTTTGTTTTCAGTCTGTTTAAATGCACACCTAACCTATAGCCTAGATACTGATGTAACCGCTAAGTAATAGAATGCGTGTAAACAGCGTAATAGCATTAATCTGATCCTTAACACATGAAACCCAATGTTTTATCTTTCATGATTTATAAGCATACATTTAGTATCAACTTTCGAATGTACTTTTGTTATCTAATTAGCTTCATTCTCTGGATATTCTTTGCTGAAAAGCATATCTAAATATGTTTATAAGATTCTGATTGTTAGCTGAATATAGCTGCCTCCTGTGATTGTTTCACCGTGTGCATGGCTATTTCTTCATTAAAATATATCTCAAGAATGAATCAAATTATGTAATATAAGTACATTTGAATGTTTTGTCAAATTGTATTCGCTACCTCAATCATGAAAGTAAATGTTTGCGTATAGTGTCCATTGAAATACATTCGTATGTGAAATTATTGTTCAATGAGCTTACCGTCAGATGAGAGTGGCAGGTTCCCGGTATCGATTCCTCCGATACCGACTACTTCCACCTCGGAGATGCTGGGCCGCAACATTTCCTCCCATCTGCAGTACTCCATTTCAAGGGCAGGGCCGCCACCGGTCCCTGCAGCATGTCGGGCCTCCAGGCTTAACTTTTTTTTAAGTTCAAGTTTACAGTCCCGGTACCGATGTTTTATGGAATCCATATCCCGGTTCCGGCCACCCACTGCATTGACTGCATTCCGAATCTCGTTCCAGAGCCTCCTCCTGTCAGTCGGGGTAGTCTTCTGGTGCTGCAGCATCCTATACCTGGCCATATAGGCCTCTACGAGGGCCTCCTTCTCCTCCATCGTAAACCTCGCCTCCCTAGTCGCCTTGGCCTTCCCCTGTGACGATGCCCTCTGTTTCCCGGACTGTGAAGCCCTACTCTGACCGCCACTGGGCCCAGCCACTTGGTCATCTTGAACCAAGTGGCTGGGTCCACCCACCGCTTCCACCCCCGCTTCCTGCCCCCCTTCCTGCCCCCCTTCCTGCCCTGTTCCTCTCCCCCTCCCTCTACTCCCCCCTCTACCTGTCCCCTGCCTGGCCTCCATCTCCTCCCTAAACTAAACCCCAAATAATCAAAAAAAAGTGAGTGTGATGAAATGAAAGGGGGTCAAAATAAAGAACTAAAAAGACAAAAAAGGTGCTTAAAGTGTGAGGGATGTAAAAAAAAAAAAGAGGGTAAGGAGTATTTAAATAAACGAAAAGAATAAGACTAAAAGGAGGATATGTAAACTAAATGTAACTAGGGGATGGGTATGGGATGGGTATGGGGTATGGGATAAGAGTAAATGGGATGAAAGGGAATGGGACTACAAGGAATGGGGTATGGAGTGTAGTATGAGGGGGTAGGGGGTATGGAGTGTATGTAGTGTTATTGATAAGTGTATGTATGTATTGAATGTGTTTGCGTGTAAATGTGTTAAGTGTACAGATAAATCACTCGCTCGCTAACTAACACTACTTCTAATTCTCAATAACAAACACTCCCACTAACGCTCACTAACTACCACTAACTGACGCTCACACTAACAACTATCACTAATAACTCCCACTAACTCACTCACGCTCCCACTAACAGACTCTCTCCCACTCCCGCTAACTCCTACTAACTCACTCACTCTCTCACGCTAACACTACCAACTGACTATCTCACGCTAACACTACCAACTGACTCTCTCACGCTAACACTACCAACTGACTCTCTCACACTAACACACTCTCAAAAATTCGCTAAATCTCTATTCTTAAATCTCCAAAGACCCACCAGCAACACAGTCAAAGAAGCCCTGCTTGTGTGGTGCTTATATACCCTGTGTAAATGTTTAATGATGTCCCAATTTCCATTGTAATTAGTGTTCAGGTGTGCTTTATTAGCAATTAATATTATTGCAATGTGTATTAGGTGTGTTAATTTGCGCATGCTCATTTTGAGTTGGTATTTGTGGAATGTGTAGAATGCGATGATGTCATAGTGGTCGTTTTCTCTAACATTGTCCAATAGTATTCTTTTTAAATGTGAATTTGCGATGGTGTGTTCTTCGTGAAGTGTTGTATATGTATGTTTTTCATAATATATAATGATATTGAATGCGATTTTTTTTTTAGTGTATGTATATATTTTTTATTCCTTGTTGTTATTGTGCGATTTTCCGCATCTTAAAGTATATGCGTATTCCCCGTATAAATAGTATTAAAACTTCCCCCGCTTGTGAATGTGTAATGCTTGTGTGCTTTGTTGATTGATTGATGTTGTGACATTTTCGGCGTGTTATTGTTGTGCATGATGTGGTATGCGTCATATGACCGAGCTGTGCGTATTCTCGCGAGATCGAGTGTTAGGTAAAAAAAGCTATTTTTTGACTTTCCCATTGATCTCTATGGGAGACTGTCTAACGCGGGCAGGATTACGCGTGTGACATACACGCGTTAGGAGCATCGTTAGATGGTCTTATATTAACTCTAAATACCGGAGTCAAACAATGACGTGCGTTAGACATAAAACACGCGTGGCGTTAACAGCCCATCTACCGCCGAACTCTAAATCTAGCCGTTAGTTCGCATTTCCTTTATATGAAACCATAAGAGTGTACCAGGGTGATATAGAAAAAAGACCTGCCCTGGTCAGAGCTATCCAATTTTCCAATCTTGCCCAGGACCATCTCCAAGGAAACTTATTTACTAGCTGTGAAGTGTAATGTTTAGCTTGAAGATAAGTAAAAAAAATCCTGATTACTCAGGTTAAATTTGTGTTTCAGTTCCTCGAATGATTTAATATTACCTGTCTCTGGATTAAGGAATTGTGAGACCAATTGTAATCCCTGATTGTGCCAATGTCGCAGTTTTATCAACTGAGATCCCTCCTGAAATTCTGAATTCCCTAGGAAAATTTGGAATCTGGGTATATTGGTATCAACTTCAAGATGTGTGGCTATTTTTCTCCAGGCAACAATTATCGTATGTATAGTTTTAAATTTTTTCGCTTGCTTAGGAATCAAATGAAGTGGGATATGTAGCAAAGATGTAGGCAACAAGGGGTGTATCATGCTAGCTTTGAGGTCATAATCTGAGAAATGATTTGATCCCGCGATCCAATCTGCTGAAACTCACCCTAAGAACGTTAAGTTATAAAGATATATATTAGGCAATGCCAGACCCGCCAGATGTCTAGGTAGATATAATCTTTGCAAAGATATTCTAGGTTTTATGTGTATGTATGTTATGCATATATCTGTATGTTGTGTATATATGTATTTTTAAGGTGTTTTAAGGTGTTTTTATGGCAATTTTTGTTCAAGTGGTTAAAGTTCTCTTGTTTTTGGTTATAAAGTAGTATCTGAGGTTAGAGGCCTCCAAGTGATACATGGTTTATTGATTAAATGGTATCTGAGGTTAGAGTCCTCTGAATGATACATATTTATTGTTTTTTTAGATATGATATCTGAGGTTAGAGTCCTCTGATGATACATATTTATTGGTTCTTTGATATTAAATATTGTCAGAGGTTAGAGTCCTCTAGAGACATATGTTTTTTATTGGTTAAAATATAGTATTTTAAGGTTAAACGGAGTATATAGTGTTGTATGCGGTATATATGTTGTAATATAAAGGGGTATAATTCATAAAATTTATTGCATATTATCCATAAACTCTGGTATCAGCCTGGAAATTGTTTTGCTATTTTTTTTTCTATGCCCAATCTGTTTCTTTCATGCTTGCTATAAACTGAATTTGCTGTATTGCATTTGTTTTCCTGCTTGCACACTTCAAATTGCTGTATTGCATTTGCATTTTCTAATTGCTTTTTAAAGTGATAAGTTTATCATGGGGTCTGCCAATAGTATACAAGAAAATGTTTCTAAACAAATGAAAATCAAATATAAAAGTTCTAAAGATTTACCTGCTAATGCTAGTCAAACTAGTTTACAAAATATTATCCCAAAGCCTTTACCTGATGAAACACCTAATGAATTTATAACTAGAATTATAGGAGAATATTATAGCTCTCCATTTGTCTTAAATTTATGTAGATGGACCGAAGGTTTAATACCACAAATATCACATCCTTTTCCCATAGAAGGTTCTTTAGTTGAACCATATATAACAATGATAAAATCTATGTGCATAGGTGAAAAAGGTAATGATGGTAAGCTTTTATTATATGGGGATCCAAGATGGAATAAAAAATACATGAAAGAATGTGGGGAAGTATGGATTAAGATGGCTTGTTTTTGGACAGATAATAATTCCCCTCCCCCATATTTGCTTCACTCTGATAGTGTAGCTCCGTCTGCCCCTTTAATGTCCCAGGCTACTGCAACGGTACATCCCTTTAACAAATTATATCCTGAATTGTCTGCCTTAAGCAAAGACACTGAACAGCTAGAGGAAGCGGCTGCAATAATAGCGATATTACAAAGACCCAATTATAGACTTCCTGTAGTACGTGAATGCATTCAAGATAGTCTTACAACTTGCAAAATAGTCTCAGATATAAACAAAGACAATGTGACTGCAGAAATTAAAGGGACACAGCCACAAACATTAGCAATATGTAGCGACACTTTTGACACACAGCCAGAGACAGCAATTAAACGCAAGGACACAGTTCAAACACAGGCAGAAACATTAGCAATACATAATGACACAATTAATACACAGCCACAAACAGCAGCTGTATATATTGACACAGTTACCACACAGCCAGAAACAGCAACTATAAGTCATGGTACAGTTAACAGACAGACAGAAACAATAGTAAGATGTAAAGACATAGTTAAAACACAGCTAGAGACAGTAATATCAAACAAAGACATGCCACAAAATAAACAAAGAGAGAAAAGCACATAAGAATGTCACAATACAAGATAACAGAAAAGAGAATAATTATCAGTCAGAATATAGTGAGAGAGAACAGGTTTCCAATAATGAAGAAATAGAAAGTAATTGGAAAGATGAAAGTTCTGAGCAGAATAAGGAATTACCTAATAAACAAGTTAATGTTAAAACTATATCCACTAAAGGAATAGAACAAACAAAATCACACAAAAAGGGAATTAATAAAAGTACATCTGCAAGTAGTACTAGATCCAGAAGCAGAACAAGACAGCAAAAGGTTGAGTCAGACAGAGAGAATGACAGTGATGAAGAAGAGGTTAACAATATAAGGGATGTAAGTAGAAAAGAAAGAAGATATGAAGAGGTTAAAAATACAAGAGGTTCTATAGTACACACAGAGAATAGCGAAAGTGAGGAAGAATGTAATTCAGATGGGAATAGTGACATTGAGGAAGTTAGCGTAGCAGTAAAAATAAACAAGCCTAGCAAAGATAAAAAGACAGCTAGCAAAAGCAAGAAAAATGTTTGTAAATCTAATCAGGAAGCTAGCACAGCAAGCGAGGACACAATAAAAGTTAAAGAAAACACAAACACAGAAGCAACATATCCATTTGTCACTGTAGGAAATTCTGTAATGATAAGACCACCAGACACATCACTCCTTGCACAATGGGCAGAAAAATGTCCTGATCCTTTTAAACGTCCTACAGGTGCCTTAGCTTACTTAAAAAGAATAACACAAGACATGCATTTAGGAGGTCCTGATTACAGAATACTATTTTGCCTTATAACTAAGTATGCTGATATAGATCCTGTAGTAATGGCACCACAGTTACACCCAGAATATGACAAACCTAGATTTGATGGGGTATATGCATGGGAAAACCCAGAACATGTAAAGAGAATGTGGGACAGCATCACTAAGTATTTTACAGAGAAAAGTGGAGACAGGAAAGACATTACAAGGGCCACAACATGTAAACAAACACAAAATGAATCTGTTTCAGAGTTTATAAAAAGATTCAGAGATTGCTGGATACAAGAATGTTGCTTAGACTTAGATGACAATATGGGTAAACTGTATGTACAATATATGTTGAATAATATGTTGCCACAAACAGCACAAATTATTAAGCAAGTTCTAACAGGAATACATTTGAAAACTCCCTTACAGTTTGAACAGGAGGTGAGGGAAAAAGACACAGCTGGTGTGTTTCCTATTGAACAACTCAGTGGTGATTTTGCAGGTTTTCAAGGTAGAAATAGAGGACGAGGAAATAAACAAAGAGGTTATTTTAACAGACGAGGTAGAGGTAATTTTAATAATCAAGGTTGAAATTTTACTCAAAATCCAAATTTTAATCAAAATCCAAATTACAATAATCAAACCTTTAATGGCCAAAATGGCAATACACATAATACTCAAACTGGAAATGGTAATCAAAACTATGATAGAGGTAATAATCAAGGTAATCAAGCTTGCTTTAATTGTGGGTCCTTAGATCACTGGAAGAGAGATTGCCCACACCTACAACAGACACAGTACACACAACAAAACTCACAAGGCACAAATCAGCATGCACAGACATACCCACAGCAGCAACAGCGCATGCAATCACAAAATACAGTACGTTTCCCCATATCCTGGAATGCTGGTAACACTTACTAGGACAGCCAGCAGACGGGACTCCTCACATGTTATATGGCTCAAATTACACACTCATGGGATGAGCTACCTCTCATCTCTATGACTGTCAATCAAGTTCCTTATGATTTTTTAGTTGACACAGGAGCTAGTGCTTCTAGCATTTCTAAACATGAATATCAAGGGCCAATTACTAATACATGTGAAAGATCTGTTGGCGTGGGTGGAGTCCCATTCCTTTGTCCCAAAACACCCTCCCTTCTTGTACATCCTACATTTGCACCACATGTCACTTTAATGTAAAAATTTCGCATTATGCCACAGTCCCCTGTAAACTTATTGGGACGTGACCTGTTAGGTCAATTAGGTATTGGCATTCAAATTGATCCACAAGGAGGTATACAAATTAACACACCATGGGATGAAATGAAAGTACCTGACATATCATACTTTGATTGTTTAGCTTTTCCTTTTATCATTGGTAATGATGAGAGCATGTATGATAATCAGTATCATGATGAATGCACTAATTTTTATGACAATCAACAAAATCAAATAGCAACTGTGACACATGCAATGCAAATTTCTTTGCCATTCAAGTCAATCCTTGAAAATGCTTTTAAACATGACAATGCAATTATGTGCTGTACTTATGAGAATCCTTTTCTTTCCTCAGTTTCCGTGCATGATACAGGACCCATAGAGCCTGATGGTCTGTACATAACCCCAACTCAGGTATTTGTCACTACACAAGATCACCTATGGCTATGGAAAGAAGGCCTAAACATCCTCTATGAGCCTAAGTACATACCAATACAACCCCCTAATGGTAATGATGCCTTATGTATGGTTACCATAGAGCCCTCAGCTCTGCAGATCCCTCCTACACTTGCTAGTCTGCCCCCATCCCTGTGGGCAAATTCTTCTACTGATCCTGGACTTATTTCTTGCACACCATACAAAGCTACACTTAAACCTAACTCTACACCAGTATACATAAAACAATACCCTTTGTCAAGGGACAAAGAGGATGGGATAGCTCCCATCATTGCAGAATTATTACAGAAAGGCATTATTTAACCTACCACATCACCTTACAACACACCTATTAACCCAGTCCGCAAGGCGGATGGTGTATCATGGAGAATGACACAAGACTTGAGAGCTGTAAATGCCCTAGTCCAACCACTTGCCCCAATAGTACCAGATGTAAATGCTATACTCACATCCATCCCCAGTGATGCCACTTGCTTCACTGTTATTGATTTATGCAGTGCTTTCTTTAGCATACCGGTAGACCCTCAAACAAGACCATTATTTAGTTTTTCATACAAAAACAGTCAATATAGATACTGTAGAATGCCACAAGGCTTTATTGATAGCCCGACTGCCTACTCCGCCGTGGTCCGCAAGACCCTTGAGTCATGGTCACCCCCTGAAGGTTCCGTTTTGCTACAGTATGTGGATGATATTTTACTGTGTAGTAAAGATGAACGCTGTTGCTACATTGACTCTTTGCTCTTGCTGCACCACTTGGCTGACACTGGTCACAAAGTTACCCTAAAGAAACTCCATCTTTGCAAACCTGAAGTACAGTACCTAGGTTTCACCCTTGCTGCAGGAAAAAGACTGCTTTCTCATGACAGGGTTAAAGCTATTTTGTCACTGCCTAAGCCAAAAACCAAAGAAGCTATGCTTTCCTTTTTAGGAATGGTTACTTATTGTAGGCAATGGATACCTGACTGTTCTTATTATGACCATATTCTTCGTTCAGTTACAGGAAAGACTGTTCTTCCTTCATCAGCTGGACATCATCCCTGAATGAAGCATATGAGGCACTCAAAACTTCCTTGTGCAAGGCCCCTGCCTTGGGCCTACCAGACTACACACTGCCATTTCATCTATACTGCAAAGAGGGGGGTGGGACAGCAGCTGCCGTTCTTGCCCAAGACCATGGGGGAGCATACAGGCCAGTCGCTTATTATTCCAAATTGTTACCTACCATTGTCCAGGGTATGCCTGCATGCTTAAGAGCCACTGCTGCCTGTGCCATGATGGTTGAGACAGCACAGACTCTTGTACTATCCCATACGCTGATACTTCACACATCACATCAAGTATTACAGGTACTCAGTAACCTCACTACACAACACATGACAGCACAACGCCGTTCCGGCTATGAAACCATTCTCACATCTACTTCAAATCTTACTGTCAAATACATCTCTCCTTCTGGAGGCCCTGCTCCTCTTTTACATCAACTTTTAACTTTCACTCCTTTTGACACTGACGACACCCATGACTGTCTACAACTAATTCAAAATGATACTTCACCTCGCTCTGATCTTTCTTCTACTCCTTTGCCAACAGGTGATGTAGTTTTTGTAGATGGGTCATGCTCTAAACCCTCTGATGGTTTATTTTTTACAGGTTTTGCTGTTGTACAACTTCCAAATATTGTTTTAACTGCAGGTTCTTTACCTTTTGTTTCTGCTCAAGCTGCAGAACTAGTTGCACTCACACAAGCATGTAAAATTTTTGCTAACAAAGATGTAACAATTTACACTGATTCCAGGTATGCCTTTGGTGTCGTACATGACTTTGGTATAATCTGGCGTAATAGAGGCTTTGTCACTGCTGATGGTAAAGGTATTTCTCATTCAACCTTAGTAAATGCCCTACTAACAGCACTTTTACTTCCCAGAACTATTGCCATTGTTAAGTGTAAAGGCCATAGCTCTGATAATTCTGACGTTCGTTTGGGCAATGATTTTGCTGACCATGTAGCCAAACATGTTGCTTTAAATGGTCCACAACACCCAGAATACACGCACACACTTGATTCTTATTTGCATATGGTACATATCCCTTTGCTAGCACAAGACGCAGATCTAATCTCACTTCAACAATCAGCCACACAATATGACATTGCTTATTGGGAAAAACAGTGTCTGACTGCTGACCTTATGGGTCTTTGGTCAGACAAAGAGGGGAGAATAGGTATTCCCAAAGCTGTAGCTCCACTCTTTATATCACATTATCATGGTTTTGGACACATTAGCAAGAAAAATACAGAACATAACATGTCACAACGGTATGTAATACATGATTTACACTCACTAATAGATGCACAACTAAGTAGATGCCTAACATGTGCACGCAATAATCCTGGAGGTACAATACATGGTAAATTAGATCATTTACCGCCACCTGATGGTCCTATGCAAACATTACAGATTGATTTCACACATATGCCTACTGCAAAAGGAGGCATAAAATACTTGCTGGTTATTGTAGACCAATTCAGTAAATGGGTAGAAGCTTTTCCCACAGCAAAAGAAAATGCTAAAACAGTAGCTAAAATTTTGTGTAAAGAAATTATACCTAGATTTGGCTGCCCTCTACAGATAAATAGTGATAGAGGTACTCCATTTGTCTCTCAAGTAACGCAACAGGTTTGTACTTTGCTGTCCATTGAATGGAAATTTCATATCCCATATCATCCTGAATCATCAGGTCAGGTAGAAAGGATGAATAGAACTATAAAGGAAAAGTTGAGGAAGGGAACTGATGGTACTTTTACTAATTGGCCTGAACATTTACCTGCAGTATTGGCAGAAGTCAGAATGACCCCTAGCGCCACTACGGGTTATTCACCATTTGAAATTTTAATGGGCAGACCCTTTCCTACTCCTTGGTGCAAACATAAAGGTGCTCCTGTGGTAAGGGGAGACCTGAATGTGATCCAAGAAGAATATGTTTTGAAACTTGTGGAGAAACTGAACAGTATCTATGGTGATGTATCTCTTCCCCTTCAGGTACACCGACACATCCTTTCGAGCCTGGAGACAAGGTCCTGGTAAAGCGACTGCACAAGAATAAAAGTCTGGATCCTCCTTTTGGACCACCCACAGAGGTCATCGCAGTAACACGCACTGCAGTTCTCACAGACGAGAGCCCAACATGGATCCATGCCAGCAGGATCAAGATATTCCCACAAGATTGGAAGACAGACGCTGGACCTTCAGTGCCCGCTCCCCAACCCAACGAGATATCATCTATGTGTTATTCATAACAGTCATTGCTGGTGCTGCCATTGGCCTAGTGGCTACTGTAGCCATTGGAGTCCCAACCTACAGTCCAAGTTCAATCCCTAGTCCTGGTGCGCCCCTGCACGATGATAATAATGACACCCCAAAAGCCAATATGTTGCACTCCCGCAGGTCAAGAGATCTACATCTCACATCATGGGAAAAAGGCAATACTTTTATTAAAACCACTGTGAACTTATATAAGGTGACTAATAAAACAACACCATGCTGGGTTTGTGGTTATGCTCCTCATGGAGAGAAGTGGGGATATCCATATTATGGTCACCCTCTCAACACTGACGATTTACATCATTTAATTACTTCACATACTATGTGGAACTTTACATTTAGTAATTCATCCAAAGACTTATCAGAAAAGCAAAAAGTACACCTTGTAAATTATGCTAATAATGGCTCCATAATGTCATGGAATCATAATGGTTCTATTTTTTACCCAGATGCTATGAAAACATGGCCCCCAACTGTGTTATTTTCCTACAATGGTGGTTTAATAGATAGAACACGTAACAGCATTTCCATTTGGGATCACACTTATATTTCTCTGTACTATAATAAATCTCTAACATTAGATCCAGTACACAAAATCATTTATGTTTGGTATAGATTAACTGTACCTGAAATGATTACTTTTACAGGTGCAACTATCTTAGGTAACCGTTCCTTACGTAAGAATCCATTATGTCCACCTACACCCACTTTACCTTATGGTTATTATTGGTTATGTGAAAAATGGGCTGTAAAAATGATACCATGTACACATCTTTCACCATGCTATTTAGGATATATCATCCCTGCAATACGCACTCACAACACACTGCCCAAGGATACAATTTGCCAGCGTAGAAGTGCAGCTTTTAGAGACTCATCTGCATCAGGCCTTACTGTTAAAACTAGTTATAATGAAATATGGTCTGCATCTTGGGTACCTAGCGCAGCATCCATTAGACTTTATTATAAGCTTAATCTCTTTGCAACACTCACAGATGAGGCTTTTAATTACACTACTGACGCTATAGAATCACTCAGTATGAGACAAGAACAAATTGCACAAACTACTCTCCAAAATAGAATGGCGTTAGACTATCTTTTAGCGGCAGAGTGGGGTGTGTTCTAGGATTGGCGCAACTTGTTGTGTTTTTATTACCAATAATACAGGTAGAATACACCAAGACATAAATAAATTACATGAAGTTCAAAGTAAAATACGTAAACAAGCAAATAGTGCCTTTGATGGTTTTGATTGGTTATTTGGTTTTGGCTCATGGATAGGTTCCCTTGGAATGCGTATTATTACAGGTATTATTATTGCTATTATTATTATCTTGCTAGTATATCTATTGTTTAAGCTTAGTGTATGTGCTATTAACAGATTCACATCACCTAATACTAAATCATCACCACACAATGATCAATATGATCAATCTTACATGGCTATGTTACCTTCTACTTCTTCATTTCTTTCCATTCCCCAATACCTGACCATTATCCCATCTCGTTCTCCTAAACGTACTCCTTCCATTGAGCCCCCCAAAGACTCTCCACCCTCTCATCCTTCCTACCCTCTTTATCACACCCTCACTCTCAGGTAAAGTTTTATTCCTTTTGGCCTCATAATAATCCTGAGATATAGATATATATATATATATCAACCTATAAGCTTTTTCTCCTTATTATATGTTATTCTTTCAGAATAAAAGGAGGCATTGTAAGAATATTATAATATCTAGGGAGCATATATATATACATTGTATCATTTTTATATGTTATGTTTAATTGCAATGTATCTTAATGTATCTTTTTGTATCCCTTTTATTTTCAATTGTAGCTAGAAGCATGGTAACCTTTATACACACATTTTACATGTACTTTTGAACCCTTGAGCTATGTGTAAGAAAACACTGCTGATATAAGCAATTTTAGTTAGGTCAAAGGTAGCTATACATCAGATTGGTATATTTTGAGATCCTACATTACTCCTTTGTCCTGTCAGTCATAAATTTACTTAATGTCTGCAAGGATATCTGAAAAATGTGATGTACAACTTACAGGATGCCAGATGTTTTTCCTTATCTTAGAAATGAGCTAATGACTACAGATTTCAATGTATTCTGCAATGTATATAACTGGCCACCCTGACATAATAAAGTTAGAGTTGTTCCATAAGCATATCGTTGTGCGTGTGTTTTATGAACATCCCTCCAAGCGCTTGTCTTTACACTTTGCAGTGCAGATACCAGAGTCCTGAAGCAGAAGAGAACAAGAGGGTTGTGGTCCTAGAGAAGTCCTCTAACACCATATAAATTTACGCAGTGCAGTGTTGAATTTCTTAAAGTCATATGATTTTAATCTAATAGGAAGATTTTGAAATATATAACATATCTTAGGCAGAATCACCATTTTAAATAATGCGATACGTCCAGCTAATGAAAGAGGTAGATTCTGCCAGTTTCTCATCTGCGTTATAGCTTGTAAGAGAATTGGTGATATATTTAAAGAGTACCATTCCTGGGGTGAATAGAGATCAATATTCCCAGATATCTAAATGATTTGATCACGACCTTGAAAGGGTTATCTATATATGAGTTTTCCTTCATTCTTAGCCATAGTAATTCTGATTTCATATTATTCATTTTATAAGTGGCCAAATGTCTCAATTATTCCCAATAATTTTGGGATATTAACTAAGGTATTTGAGATATACACCAAAAGAATCTTAATACCCTCAATTTGTTGTCTAATTTTGATAGCTAGTGGCTCTATTGCTAGGTCAAATAATAAGGGTTATAGCGGGCACCCTTGCTGTGTCCCTTTTTTTAATCTTATTTTATCAGATGCTAACCCATTAATAATTAAACTTGTGGATGCTTGTAAACAGATTTTTTTAACTAGGTTAATAAATTTGTTTCCCAGTTCAAATCGTTCTAATGTGTAAAAATAAGTGTTCATAATAAACCCTATCGAACGCTTTCTCAGCGTCAATGGCTAGAACAGCCACGTCTGGATAACTTGTGGGTAATCTTTCTTCTGAATTGTTGAAATAATCAACAGTCAGAAGAAGTTGTCTTATTTTAGCTGCTGAACTGCGTTTGAATAGGGATCCCGCCTTGTCACTATGGATGATCTCAGCTAACCCCCCTGTAATCTTTTGGCTAAAATAGAAGAAAATATCTTGTAGTCTGAATTTAATAATGCAATAGGTCTATATGATTCTCTATGTTGTGGATTTTTTCCTGGTTTAAGTATAAGAGTGGTATAAGATTCCACAAAGTTTAATGGAATTTGAACATCTTCCTTAAAAAAATGGTAAAAAGTTTGGTTAGATGGGGGGTAATTGATGTTTCTAAGCTTTTATAGAATTTGTTTGGGATTGCATCAGGGCCAGGGGCTTTCTCAGTTTTTAATGTTCTAATTGTTTGTAGTACTTCTAATTCGGTTATTGGAGCGCTTAACTTAGCTTTAAACTCAGTATCACATTTTGTGATGGGTACATCCTTCCAAAATTTGTCTTGTGCATCCACCTCAGATGCAGAGGTGGAATAGATGGCTTTATAGTATTGCAAGAAAGACTCTGAAATTTCCTCCGTTGTGATGAGACAATTCCCATCTACCTGTAGACATTCAATTATATTAGACTGTTTAGAGTTTTTCACCAGTTTAGACAATAGTCTGCCTGATTTATTGCCATACCTGTAAAATCTTGATTGATATTTTAGTTCTGTTTGTGTTGTCTGGGAGATTATAAAAGTATCTTGTTCCTCTTTTAGTTTGACATATTTTTTCCAGTGTTCCTCTAGTGGGGAAATCAGATATCTATTATATGCATTTGCAACAGAGTTTAGTAATTGTTTTTCCTTTTTTTTAATTTTTGCGATATAAGAAATTATATCTCCCCTTTCGCCGTTTCCCAGATAATTGATGGACTAGGCACTGAACCTTCATTTAAATTAAAAAATTCTTCCATTTTATTTTTTAGCCAATTCTTGTATTTCTGATTATTTGTTAAATATTTTGGATAAAAGAAACGTGACCCTATTGATCGATTCTTTTGAGTTGGAATATCTAGAGTTATGGGGGCATGATCTGAAATATATATTTCCATGATTGCTGCCTTGACTCCTATATTGTACAACTTGTCGTTTATTAAGATAAGATCTATTCTTGATAGAGATTTAGATGCCTTTGAGTGGCAAGTGTAACCTTTGTAATCTGGGTTTTGAGCCCTCCACACGTCCCTTACTGCAAGATTATGAAAAATGGTATTAAACAGTTTTGCTTCTAAATTGTCTTTTTTAGTCTTTCTTTGTGTATTCCCATGTCTAAATCTATCCAAGGGGCATCGAGGAGCCATATTAAAATCGCCCGCTATTTTGGATTGAAGAGAGTCCCAGAATCGTTGATCGATTACATTCGGGGCATAGAGATTGCAGATAGTATATACTGCATTAGAAATTTTCATCTTTAATATTATATATCTGCTATCTATATCTATTATTGTATCTACTATCTCATAAGGTAGCTTTTTGCCTAGAAGAATAGCCACTCCTTTTTTTCTTTTTAGTGACGGAGCAAATATTACCTCTGCTACCCATGAAGATTTTAATTTCAGGGACTCTTCACTATTTAAATGTGTCTCTTGTAGTAATGCTATAGATGTATCGAGTTTCCTGAGATGGGCTAAGATCGTTTTTCATTCAATTGGAGAGGTTATACCCCCTACATTCCAGGACGTTATTCTAATTGTGTTATTCATTTACTATTGTCCATGGAAGCCCCCCCGAAGGAATAAGGGAGGAGGGTAGGGGGGAGAAGAAAAGAGAACCAACGGAGGCCGGCGAGGGGAGAACAACAAGGGAAGAGAGAGAGAGAGAGAGAGATAGGAGAGAAGAAGAAGAGAAGAAAAAAAAACACAATATGTTCTATATAGTAAAACAGGGAATACATTTCCCATTGCTTTGTACACCTGTTATTTCTTACCCTCATACTCTATATACAGAAGATAAAAAAGAAAAAAGAAGAATGGAGAGGGATATTTATCAATTTATCCCCTGTTCTACTAGCTTTTTCTCCGCCTCTTCTACTGAGTCAAAGAAAAACGTTTGACCCCCTAATAGCAATTTAAGTCTAGCAGGATAAATGACAGTAGCCTGCCACCCTGCTTTGAGCATCTTGCCACAGACCGGGGAGAGCTCCCTCCTTTTCCGAGATGTCTCTATAGAGAAGTCCTGAAAAAACAGGATTTTATTACCATTATACATGATAGGTTGATTTTTACGAAAATATTGCAGGTAAAGTATTTTGTCCTGGAAGTTTAAGAATTTTGCAATAATTGGTCGAGGTTTAGAAGAGGTATTAGGACTATCTGCAGCTCTCCCCAATCTGTGTACTCTCTCAATTAAGATAGATGACTGAGATTCTGGAATTTTAAGAATTTGAGGTAGAATAGTTGTCATAACTTTCATGAGATCTTCCTGCTTAAAAGGGTCTGGAAATCCGATAATCCTAAGATTATTTCTTCTTGACCTATTTTCTAAGTCGTCTATTTTTGCTTGTAATTTTAAAATTTCACTCTGAGTGCCCTCAATCTGGGGTATGTGAGAGTTTGTTATATCTTCTAAATCTGAGATTCGTTGCTCCACTTCTTGGAGTCTCCTAGAATATTGTCTCACTTCTGTCGTTAATGTCATGTTTCAGTTCATTTTTTAGAATATCGAATTTAGGGGAGATTGCTTCTAGAATATTGGCTACCAAGTCTTGATTCTCTTGTGATACTGCTGTTTTTTGGGTTTTTAATATGGTGACTTCATTTGAATTTTCTACTGCGGCTTCTGTAGTATTCTTATTCTTACGTTCCCTATTCTTGGACGCCATGCCTTGATTGTGTGATATATTTATCCATTAATTAAGGACACAGTTGTGAAGCCTGTGATTTAGTGAAGGAGAGCCCCCCTTAGACGAGGGCAGAGATTGATAATAGTGAGGAAGAAGGAAGGAAGGATAGAGAGAAAAGAAAAAAAAAAGGAGGGGTGAGTGAACGTGATATGTGAGATTTAGGGCGTAGTGTGATACCCCATAAAAAGTGAGAACTATCAAGAAAAGTGAAAATAATCATGAATTAAGTGCACGAAAGTGGTAAAAGAAACAAGTGACAACCAATTTATATCTTCAAGTGATGGCGACCAGTATCAATGAAATTTTGTCAGCACAGAGACTTTAAGTTCTCTTTTTTGGTCTAATTTATTTAGCCTCCTAAATTTTCTTTTTTTTTCCTTTTTCCCTCTTTATTATTATAGGGATTTAAGCAGTTGGAAGACTGCGGGGCGGAGGGACTCTTAATTGCCGCTTTTATGCACTCAGCCACAATAACTTTATCATTCATGAGCTCTGTGTGAGAGTATTTCTAGACTTTGGACTCTCTTAAGGTTTGATAGAATGTAGTATGCTCTTTATTTTATTTTTCTTCCTTATTACAAAAGTCTTTCCCAGTCTGAGTCTATTAAATATCACTTTCCCTTTTTCTCATCCATCTCAGTTAACACTATAGTATTTTACCAAGAAGAAGCAATTATTAACCTCTCAATATATTATACTTGTTCAGGTATTAGCTATTTTCTTTTTTCTCTCTCCCTCCCCTCCCCTCTCTTCCCTTTAAGAAAAAACTAAGTGAGATTGACCAATTAAATCAACACACCCTGACGATCAGTATATCATTACCTTGTCCTTTATACTATCTTTTTGTTAAGCAAGTGAGGAATTATTAGGTATGGCCTAGATCAAACATATCATTATATGTATTTTTCTTTAACACCATTACTTATTTTCCTGCTAAGAAAAGAATCTGTTAACGTACCCTTTTTGTAAACAGAAGGAGAAAAGAAATACAGTTACAATTATGGCTAATAGATGTCATCCTCTAATATACACATTCAAGTGACCTAGTACTCCATAATATATAGCAAATTTGAAAATTAGTATCTGAAAAAAAACATAATAACATTTAATCTGGAGTTTTCCTCTTCTTTCATTCTCTCCTTGTTTCTGCAGTTTTATATCCAAAGTTATATGAAATTTTGTATAGTTACAATATACCCCTTTTCATATGGTAATGAAATGATTATTGATAATTTAGTTATGGGGATTTATACAGTCATTAACCTCCCATGTATTATAGCAATGTTCTGTGTTACGAAGGTTTGGGCTGAGACTCCTTTATCTATCATATAACACCCAAGGAGGCATAACAATGTTCTTTGTAAAAGTTCCACTCACCCCAAAAACTTGCAATTTTTTACTCACAGTCCCTGCCACCAGCCGCGTGTTGCCTTAGTGTTTTCGGCTATTCACAGAGCCGACTGTCTCGGCGTTTTTAGGCAGTTGTATCAACACACCTTCTATGGGGACCATCCGTCTCCTAGCTTCACTCTGACTAGCTCCGGAACTTGCGCCTCTCCTGAGTTCGCTCCGTGTAGCCGTATCGCTCCTCCCTCCGTCAGCGTGCCGGGCAAGTGACAGGACACAGCATCGACTCCGGCAGAATCTCTCCCGAGGATCACCGCACCGCCAACCCCCACACGCAGCAACGGTGGGTGGGGGAAGCAGCTAAGGAACCAGGTCGGCGGTAAGATTTTTGACTACTTATTCGGGAATGCGGCTGGGTTTTCTGACTTCTTAGTAAGTCACCTTCACTTGTGTCTCCAGCTCCCAGTATGAGAGGGGGGGATTTTAATAGGTCTTTTCAGCCTAAAAGGGAGCTTTGTTCATACAGCCATCTGAATCTAGCTCCAGGCAGATAGAATTTTCAGCGTTGCTGATAATATACGCTGTAGGGGGAATTACCCAGGTGATGTACAAAAAACTGGCTGCAGTCCTTCTCTTCACAGAGATACCTGGCGCGAAAGAAAACCACCTTTGGAATACCTGCGGGGGAGAAACACCTGCTCTATGGACAGACTCCTCCTCTTCCCCCCTTCAGAATTTGCTGCTTTTATTACTCCTCTAGACCCCTCATTTCACTCGTTCTTTTTCAGGACATGATGATCAAAAACTCGCTTTCATAAAGAGAAATAACACATCATTTGGGGGGCTTTTTTAAGCATTATATTGTTATATAATTATTACGTAAGTGTCTCTCCTTCACATTCAGAACCTGCAGAGGTAGAGAAGCAGTTCTCAAACTAAATTTGCTTTTTTAAAACATGTGGAGGGACCCAAAAGAACTGATGAAGCTTTAGATCATCAGTCTCTCTGTGTTATCTCTCCCTTTTAACCATTTGCATCTCTCATCTTCATCCAATGCCTCCAAAAAATGTCATATTGTCCATCGGCCATAAACCGCATCTAATATTGTTTCTCTCATAGAAGCATCTCCCCTTTATTTGTATTATTATTAATATTTTAATTTAAACTTGTATTTTATAGAAAAGCATGAACATTTAAACAACTTTACAGGTACAGCTGTCTTTGTTTAAATTAACAGAACAACAGAGAAATAATACAACATTTTGGGGGGCTTTTTTAAGCATTATATTGTTATATTATTATTATGAAGGTGCCTCTCCTTCACATCCAGAACATGCAGATGTAGAGAATTGTGTTAACTGGTGCTACATGTTTGAAGTTCTGACCAAATTTATATCCCCAAAAACGTCTTCACATCTGTTAAAGAGCTTTATTTTTACCCCTTGGTGTCAGTGAAAGGTTTGAGATTCTGTTCCCCTGCATTCCCTATTACAAATGGAAGCCGTCAGGGGTTTCCTCTCCAATACACTAGCTCTCTGGACTACTTGGAGCCTTGAAGGACTCCCACCCTATCTTTTGGAACTCCCATGAGATAAGCTCCATCTCAGACCTTTTTACAAATGGATACCTATGCAATTTATAAAATTTCTGTTCTACATACAATCCATTAAAGCTATGTAAATTTGAATATTGGAGGCTCCGAAGACTTCTAAAGTCCTGGGGATTCTTAGAGCTCATGCTCCATTCATCTACCGAGTGGGAAAAGAGATGGATTGCAGCAAGACCAATCCCACGAGCCATCTACATCTTGTACAAAGATGTTCTTAACTCCTGAAAAGTCTACAAGTCGCCCTACATTCTACATTGGGAAAAAGCGTTAAACTTCCAAGCAGACCAGGAAGAGTGGTCCCTAGCAGCATCCTTTACCAAATGTGCCCTAAATTGCACAACTATGCAAGAACTACATCTCAATTTATTCACCCAATGGCACCTAACCCCATTAAGAATCTTTGAAATTTCCTCTATAAATTCTCCTTTATGTTGGAGGAACTGTGGTGAGGTACATGCATACTATATAATGACAGAAGTCAAGTAAATGTTCATATTTATCTCAAGATTATGGTGAAAGAGGCGTTTGCTGTTTGTTTAGAAATCTTACTACTGATTTTATCGGGCACAGGTAAATTAAAGATACAGGGGAAACAGGGTGGTGGAAGGATAAGATATAGTATCATGTCAGTCAGAATTAGAAGGATATACCTTTTTTGCTATTACATAAAACCTTGGTTTAGCTACAGTACAAGTGACGGCTCCTTATCAGAGAAGATGTCATTAAACAGATAATTGAGACAAAAATAGAAAAGAATAACGAGAAGTTGTGTGCTAGATTCACAAATTATTAAAAAAGGTTTACATTTTTAAAAATATATTATTGAGGTGACTCACTAAAATGTGAAGGGGTTCACATTATCATAATGAATACATCAGATTTAATATATATATATATATATATATATATATATATATATATATATATATATATATATATAGTCAAGAAAGGAATGTCCAGACGAAGGCTCAAAATGTGAGTTTATTAAAAGTTGAAAGCTCAGTGTAACTAGGCTGTAGAAAATGGCTATGAACAAGGCCGTGAGGGGAGGGGGTCTGAGGGGGGCGTCTGACGCGTTTCAGCTCCTATGGAGCCTTAATCATAGACAGTTAGTTGCCCTAATGCCCCATTCTAGTTTATATAGACACACCTCACTTGTAATTGGTAGTTGAAAGGAGGCCTGGCTACATGTGCTAGTGACCTGACTTCTAAGGTGTAACTCCCACATTAAGCTGTGTACCAGTATGGAACCTAATTTTAACCCTATGTGGTTATTGCAAAAAGACTCAGCTTGCTGTTGTTGTAGTAACTCTAAATAAGTCTATCTAGACCAGAGTACACTGTCACATTAAAGCTTACCAGCTAATATCATTCTATTTACTTAATCATTTTATTTTGATCATATCTGTATAATTATGTATTAGTGGTTGTCAAATAGCTAACCTTATATTTAGTACTTAGGTATCCTCAGTGGAGAGTGCCTCTTAGAAAATTAGGGGCTTAGATACAATAGACCAAGTGAAATAGTTTACTGCATATTATTAGTAAGCTATTTCAAGGGTTATTAATACCCTCTAGATTTATGGTTTGGAAGGAGTAATACCTTACTACCTTATTATCCTATTAATCCATCATTTTGTGGCTAATAAATGGCAACTTAACTAGATGGAAAGGATAACTAAGGAGCTTATTGCAATGAAATTTTATCTCACTATACATGAATATACCTGTGAAGTGTCCTGTCCCTCTATTAATTAAAAAATTAAAAACTTGAGCGATTAAGAAAAATTATTCTTAATTTTGGTAAAGATATTGGTTTTAAATTCCAGAACCATTAATTATTCCCAGTAGTTGATTAAGTCTGTCTCAATATTGAGACCAAGTGGTTGTCGACTACCTAGGGTAAAGATCCAAAAGACCTCCTTTTTAAAGAGGTCCTTTGATCTATCCCCTCCTCTTGGATTTTTATTTATCTGATCAACTACCATCCATGAAAAACCTCTTACGGCCTTACTGTGTTTCTCCACAAAGTGTTTGGAAGCTCCAGTAGTCACATTACCTCATTCAATATCGTTGAGGTGGGCTCTTATCCTCTCCCTGACCTCACGTGAGGTGCACCCTACATATTGTTTCTGACATAATTAACATGTAATCATATAGATTACATAGGTGGACCTACAGTTAGTTCATTGTAGGAGTGAGTACACCTTCTGTGTGGCCAGGGATTGGAAAAACTTACCTGTGGTGACGTATACACACGCCTTGCAAGTACTGTTACCACATTTGTAATGTCCCTTTTGTGACAACCAACTACTTTGTGGTTTAGGCTTTTTGATCATTGAGGGAGAAATTTGGTTACCAATAGTAGTATTGCGTCTTGCCACACAAAAACAACCATCAATTACCTCATCCTTCAGTAGATCATCCGCCAATTGAATTGGCAAGTTTCTACGTAGAATCTTACAGATAGAGTAGTATTGCGGACTGTAAGTTGTCACAAATGTTGGTTTATGTCTGGTTTGTTTAGGACTTCTCCTGACTTCCAGGAGAGACTCCCTGTTGCTGTAACTTGCATCATTCAGAGCGTTTTGTACCACTTCACTGTCATGGCCACGTTCTAACAGTTTGTTAGTAAGCTTTTTGCTTTCTACTAGAAAAGTATCCTCCTCTGAGCAATTCCGTCGTAACCTTAGAAATTGCCCTTTCGCTATACCATAACTGGTATGCGGGGGATGGTTGCTCTTCGCGTGTAGAAAGGTATTTGAAGATATGGGCTTAACATATAGTGAGGTACTCACTCTGTTTTCCCCCGGGAGCCCTATTAGGATCAAGTCCAAATATGGAATCTCAGTCTTCTCAAATTGAAAGGTGAATTTCAGTCCACTTTCATTGTCATTCAGATAGTTAACGAAGGATTCACCATCAGTCTGTGTACCTGACCACACAACTAGGAGGTCGTCAATGAAACGTTTATAACCAATGATGGAACCAAAAAAGGGGTTGGAGTCTGTATAGATGTATTGATGCTCCCACCAGCCCATGAAAATGTTTGCATAGGCTGGCGCAAACTTTGCCCCCATTGCCGTACCTCGCTTTTGTAAATAAAAGTCTCCTAGAAACTCAAAATAGTTGTGTGTCAGGGAAAATTTTAAGACATGGAGAATGTATTCTTTCAGATCTGCTGAGTAGTCACTAAACAAATCAAGCATGCATTGAGTGGCTAGCAAACCCATATCATGGGGGATTGCTGAATACAGACCTACAACGTCTATGGTAAGCCAACCCATATCGCAGTCCCATGTACATTCACTTAGTATATTCAATAGATGTTTTCTATCCCTTAGGAAGGATGGTAGTTGATATACCAGTTGGAGTAGGGATTCTAGCCAATTGCCCAGGTTGTCAAGGAGTGATCCTATTCCTGAGACTATGGGACGTCCCTTCACCTCCTCCAAGGATTTATGCACCTTGGGGAGGTGATGGAATATAGGTACCACAGGATTCTTAACATATAGAAATTCAAAGGTGTCATCATCAATTAGACCAAGATGCCTACCATCGTCTAACAAGTCCAAAAGGAGCGCTCCAAAGAGTCGTGTGGGATCTCCTGTCAACTTTTCATAGACTTCAGTGTCCCAAAGTTGTCTTTGTGCTTCTTTGATATAATAAGATCGATCTAGCACCACTACGGAGCCCCCTAATCAGATTGTTTGACTATGATGTCCTCTCTCTTTTGTATATTTGTTAGGGCCAATCTCTGCTCCCTTGTAAGGTTGTTGTTATTTCTTACCTTCTGTTCACGATCTAATTTAATAAGATCTTCCTCCATGCATTTCTGAAATGATTCCAGAGCATGGCCCCTGTATTGTGTAGGGTAAAACACTGATTTGGGCTTAAAGCCATTATGTGAACTAATACCACATTACTCGCTCAAGCCCTCCCTTTCCAATGCATAGAGGTTCAGAAAATCACTTGCTTCAGCTATATTGAAGTAATCGTGTTGTGGGGTTGTAACTAAATCAGGAGTCATCACTTCTATAGTGGGATTAACCTTATAGAATTTTTTTAAAGTTAAGCCACGAATAAACCTGTTTATATCAAGCAATGTGTCAAACACATTGAATTTAGAGGTTTAGGCCCAAAACTGAGGACTTCTATCTCTGGTCTAGTCAGTGTCACACTTGATAAATTAATTATGTTTGATCCCTGTATTTGTTGGTCTGTTTTCCCCTCCGTAGCCTGTATTGCTCTCTCTGAGGCCCTTGCCTGAGTATGCCTCTTCCTCCTCCTTCTTCTTGGCCCTGTGCAATCTGAAAAACCTGCTTCCCTGTCTGAGAGTCTACCTTAGGTGTTTGTTGGGCTTTTTTATACTTGTTACCCCTAGGTGGTTTTGGGGGGTCTGGGTTTTTAGATAAGACAGGTAGGCCCATTGGCTCATTCATTAATGTGGAGGGTATGGCATCTTGAGTTGACAAGATCGGGGGGGCTATATGTGTTTCAGCTGATATAGCCATTTGGCTAGATGCACCTCCATCTTCATCAGATGATTGCTCGTTGGTCATAAAAGTAACAAAGTCCTGGAGGTCATCGTCCTCATTGGACTCAGGGTCAGTGTCTGAGAAGGAAACTTTCTTAGGGGTCTTATTATCTTTTTTGCCCTGGTTGTTTCTTTTGTTTCCCTGATTTCTTCTAGTAAATTTCTTTGATTTCCAATTATATACCCTGTGATTCTTATAATCCTCAGTGTCTCTGGTATATTTTTTATACTTGATGGTATCCAATTCTTTCTTGGCTTTGTCCACTGTGGATTGTAAGAGGCCATCTAGTTTGGGATAGTCTGGATGTTCCATAAATGTATTGAGATCTTTTTGGACATCTTCTATGTGGGCCCTAGCTTCAGCTAGCTTGATATCTTTGTGTTTGATAATGAGTGCTATTAGTCTTAGTGAACATTCTGATAGTATTATGTTCCATTCTTGGATGAATTTATCATCTGGGACCAAGAAGGTGGGATATTTCCTCAGGCGTAGCCCCCTGGGGATCATAGCCAGTGACATATATTTCTCCAGTGAACGTTTGTCCCACCATAATTTATATTCACTAATCAATGCTCTTTCCATAGACATAAAGGCTTCACATATATCAAGTAAATCCAATTTGTTTTCAAAAGTCTCTTCTAAACTTGGTCTGTTGCCCTCTAAATTGGCCACAGTTTGCATCGAGTAGAATTGTTGAGCCATTTGCCTTAGTTACACAATTAACACTTTTGTGAGCTTATTTCCAAGATAATGATGCTAAATGTCAATTCAATATTGATATAGCCTGTATAAAGATAACCTTGGAAAAACTGTAAATCCCTTAGAACAGTCTTGTGACAGTCTTATAGTAATGATGGATCTGATGGTACTTAAGATAATAGAGATATTGAATATAGTGCCCGGAGACTGCAAGTGATTAATAATAATAATAAAACTAGCAAAAAGGTCCAGTCTCTAACGGGTTAATCCAAATGTTACTCTTCTTAAACAGGATTATTGTAGGCACAATTCCAAATATACATATATAAACCTTTAAAAGGAAATTCAGAAAATCAGCAGTGGTTAGCAGCTTTAAATATCAATATAAGCAGTTTAGGCAAAGCGGAGTGGCAAGTGACATCCAATGTCCGATATAAAGAAGGCAATACTAACAGCAAAGTCCATTTTAGGGAGACTAGCATACAACATTTATGGGTTATGAATCACTCGTTTCCATGTATGCCAACAGATAAACCCTCTTGTATTTCAAGTGCTAAGCTCCTTGTACATAGCGTAGCAAAAACCAAACAGGGTATAAACCGTGTCTCCTTACCCGGTATGCTGTCCTCCCATCGGTCCCATTTGCTGCTCTCTGTAAGTCATAACTCTGCAGGTCCTCCGTGCAGATCTTCAGCGTGTATACGCGCTCTGTGAGTCCCGGTCCTTTACACTCTCTAGCGGTCCTTTATGATGCCTGTTGCTCCAAATCACCGCTGCTGCTCCACACTCCATGCTTGCCTGCGGTCCACTGCGAAGCCCACTGTCCTGAGTCACCATCCATAAACAAAGGGACTAACTCATCGCCAAGCTTGGTCTGTAGAAGCGATCTCCATTGCCTAGGAATGCAGTCATGAAAGGAATGTCAAGACGAAGGCTCAAAGCAAGGTGAGTTTAATGGTGAAATGGCTATGAACAAGGCCGTGAGGGGAGGGGGCTGAGGGGGGCGTCTGACGCGTTTCAGCTCCTATGGAGCCTTAATCATAGACAGTTAGTTGCCCTAATGCCCCATTCTAGTTTATATAGACACACCTCACTTGTAATTGGTAGTTGAAAGGAGGCCTGGCTACATGTGCTAGTTACCTGACTTCTAAGTTGTAACTCCCACATTAAGCTGTGTATCAGCATGGAACCTAATTTTAACCCTATGTGGTTATTGCAAAAAGACTCAGCTTGCTGTTGTTGTAGTAACTCTAAATAAGTCTATCTAGACCAGAGTACACTGTCACATTAAAGCTTACCAGCTAATATCATTCAATGTACTTAATCATTTTATATATATATTGGATAAGAAGAGGTATTGCTAATAAAAAGGAAATAAAAAGATTACATTAATTGAGCTGACAGGAAGAGGAATATTGGTAAATATAACTAAATATCCCCTTTACTGTCATGTTATTCAGGCTGTTAAAGCCTCCCCCCCATGGGGTTAAGAAGATAAAAAATGTGAGGAAAAGCATCTCCCCTTTATTATTATTAATATTTTCATTTAAACTTTTATTTTATAGAAAAGCATGAACATTTAAGCAACTTTACAGACACAGCTGTCTTTGTTTAAATTAACAGAACAACAGAGAAATAAAACAACATTTTTGGGGGCTTTCTTAAGCATTATATTGTTATATTATTATTACGAAGGTGCCTCTCCTTCACATCCAGAACATGCAGATTTAAAGAATTGCGTTAACTGGTGCTACATGTTTGAAGTTCTGACCAAATTTGTATCCCCAAAAACTTCTTCACATGCATTAAAGAGCTTTATTTTCCCCCCTTGGTGTCAGTGAAAGGTTTGAGATTCTGTTCCCCTGCATTCCCTATTACAAATGGAACCTGTCAGGGGTTTCTTCTCCAATACACTAGCTCTCTGGACTACTTGGAGCCTTGAAAGACTCCCACTATATCCTTTGGAACTCCCATGGGATAAGCTCCATCTCAGACCTTTTCCCAAATGGATAAGTGGGAATAGAGATGGATTGCAGCAAGACCAATCCCACGAGCCATCTACATCTTGTACAAAGATGTTCTTAACTCCAGAAAAGTCTTCAAGTCACCCTACATTCTACATTGGGAGAAAGTGTTAAACTTCCAAGCAGACCAGGAAGAGTGGTCCCTAGCAGAATCCTTTACCAAATGCGTCCTACATTGCACAACTATGCAAGAACTACATCTCAATTTATTCACCCAATGGCACCTAACCCTATTAAGAATCTTTGAAATTTCCGCTATAAATTCTCCTTTATGTTGGAGGAACTGTGGTGAGGTACATGCATACTATATAATGACAGAAGACAAATAAATGTTCATATTTATCTCAAGATTATGGTGAATGAGGCGTTTGCTGTTTGTTTAGAAATCTTACTACTGATTTTATCGGGCACAGGTAAATTAAAGACACAGGGGAAACAGGGTGGTGGAAGGATAAGATATAGTATCATGTCAGTCAGAATTAGAAGGATATACCTTTTTTGCTATTACATAAAACCTTGGTTTAGCTACAGTACAAGTGACGGCTCCTTATCAGAGAAGATGTCATTAAACAGATAATTGAGAAAAAAAATAGAAAAGAATAATGAGACGTTGTGTGCTAGATTCACAAATTATTGAAAAAGCTTTCAATTTTTAAAAATATATTATAGAGGTGACTCACTAAAATGTGAAGGGGTTCACATTATCTTAATGAATATATCAGATGTAATATATATATATATATATATATATATATATATATATATATATATATATATATATATATATATATATATATTGGATAAGAAGAGGTATTGCTAATAAAAAGGAAAAAAAAAAGATTACATTAATTGAGCTGACAGGAAGAGGAATGTTGGTAAATATAACTAAATATCCCCTTTACTGCCATGTAATTCAGGCTGTTAAAGCCTCCCCCCCATAGGGTTAAGAAGATAAGAAATGTGAGGAAAATTGTCAGAACATTTGTTTTTATCTCTTTATAGAATCACATCCCATTAAGAGAAAAGCTGTGAACTGGCAGGATCTGTCAGCAGGTAAGTTTTCAATAAATACATTCTGCAGAGAGAGAGACAAGAGAAACAGACAAAGATAGAGTTTTTATATGGAGCTGAATTTTTTCTTTTCTTTCTCTTTAATTTGACTTTCTTTTTCTACAATGCTGGCGAAAACAAGATACTATTACACTGTGTCCTCAATACTGACTTTCTACTTTTTTCTCTATCCACAGATCAGTTGCAGGATTTAAGGACCCCCACACCAACCAGAAGTACTCTGGCTCCTGCTTCTGCCCAGACCACCCCATTATGGTTTGATTATCCTGATGACGACTCGGATAAGGTGGTTTCAGGTTATCAGGCTATTGGCAAGATACCTATGTTTTTCTGCACACGTAATTAGTGGTTGAGTAATACAAGCAGAGTATCATAGAAAGAGGTGACATAGCAATATGGCCTACAGTAACAACCTTTGTTTAACATGTATTCTTTATGTCCTTTTCCCACCCAGATACATTTCTCCAAATATTATTGTGGATCACCTTTGGAGGACTTGGTGTTTTTGGTTTTGTCTGTGTGTCATAGATATTACTCAGACTGTAAGTATCTGCAGCTTTTATTACTCCTCTACACCCCTCATTTCACTCATTCTTTTTCAGGACATGATGATCAAAAACTTGCTTTCATAAAGAGAAATAACACATCATTTAGGGGGCTTTTTTAAGCATTATATTGTTATATAATTATTACGTAAGTGTCTCTCCTTCACATCCAGAACCTGCAGAGGTAGAGAAGCAGTTCTCAAACTATATTTGCTTTTTTAAAACATGTGGAGGGACCCAAAAGAACTGATGAAGCTTTAGATCATCAGTCTCTCTGTGTTATCTCTCCCTTTTAACCATTTGGATCTCTCATCTTCAATATCCAATGCCTCCCAAAAATGTCATATTGTCCATCCGCCATAAACCCCAATCAGTCCTTCACTATTTGTTAAACATTCTCTCTAAATTTGGCACCTAATATTGTTTCTCTCATAGAAGTGTCTCCCCTTTATTTTTATTATTATTAATATTTTAATTTAAACTTTTATTTTATAGAAAAGCATGAACATTTAAACAACTTTACAGATACAGCTGTCTTTGTTTAAATTAACAGAACAACAGAGAAATAATACAACATTTTTGGGGGCTTTTTTAAGCATTATATTGTTATATTATTATTACGAAGGTGCCTCTCCTTCACATCCAGAACATGCAGATGTAGAGAATTGCGTTAACTGGTGCAACATGTTTGAAGTTCTGACCAAATTTTTATCCCCAAAAACTTCTTCACATGCATTAAAGAGCTTTATTTTTCCCCCTTGGTGTCAGTGAAAGGTTTGAGATTCTGTTCCCCTGCATTCCCTATTACAAATGGAACCCGTCAGGGGTTTCCTCGCCAATACACTAGCTCTCTGGACTACTTGGAGCCTTGAAGGACTTCCACCCTATCTTTTGGAACTCCCATGGGATAAGCTCCATCTCAGACCTTTTCCCAAATGGATACCTATGCAATTTATAACATTTTTGTTCTACATACAATCCATTAAAGCTATATAAATTTGAATATTGGAGACTCTGAAGGCTTCTAAAGTCCTGGGGATTCTTAGAGCTCACGCTCCATTCATCTACCGAGTGGGAAAAGAGATGGATTGCAGCAAGACCAATCCCACAAGCCATCTACATCTTGTACAAAGATGTTCTTAACTCCCGAAAAGTCTACAAGTTGCCCTACATTCTATATTGGGAGAAAGCGTTAAACTTCCAAGCAGACCAGGAAGAGTGGTCCCTAGCAGAATCCTTTACCAAATGCGCCCTACATCGCACAACTATGCAAGAACTACATCTCAATTTATTCACTCAATGGCACATAACCCCATTAAGAATATTTGAAATTTCCGCTATAAATTCTCCTTTATGTTGGAGGAACTGTGGTGAGGTACATGCATACTATATAATGACAGAAGACACGTAAATGTTCATATATATCTCAAGATTATGGTGAATGAGGCGTTTGCTGTTTGTTTAGAAATCTTACTACTGATTTTATCGGGCACAGGTAAATTAAAGACACAGGGGAAACAGGGTGGTGGAAGGATAAGATATAGTATCATGTCAGTCAGAATTAGAAGGATATACCTTTTTTGCTATTACATAAAACCTTGGTTTAGCTACAGTACAAGTGATGGCTCCTTATCAGAGAAGATGTCATTAAACAGATAATCGAGAAAAAAATAGAAAAGGATAATGAGAAGTTGTGTGCTAGATTCACAAATTATTGAAAAAGCTTTCAATTTTTAACCTCTTAAGGACATATGACGGAATTTTTCCGTCATAAAACAAATGAGCAAACTGAAAGCTGTGTCCTTAAAGGGTTAAAATATATTATAGAGGTGACTCACTAAAATGTGAAGGGGTTCACATTATCTTAATGAATATATCAGATTTAATATATATATATATATATATATATATATATATATATATATATATATATATATATATATATATATATATTGGATAAGAAGAGTTATTGCTAATAAAAAGGAAAAAAAAGATTACATTAATTGAGCTAACAGGAAGAGGAATGTTGGTAAATATAACTAAATATCCCCTTTACTGCCATGTTATTCAGGCTATTAAAGCCTCCCCCCCATGGGGTTAAGAAGATAAGAAATGTGAGGAAAATTATCAGAACATTTGTTTTTATCTCTTTATAGAATCACATCCTGTTAAGAGAAAAGCTGTGAACTGGCAGGATCTGTCAGCAGGTAAGTTATCAATAAATACATTCTGCAGAGAGAGAGACAAGAGAAACAGACAAAGATAAAGTTTTTATATGGAGCTGAATTTTTTATTTTCTTTCTCTTTAATTTGACTTTCTTTTTCTACTATGTTGGCGAAAACATAATACTATTACACTGTGTCCTCAATACTGACTTTCTACTTTTTTCTCTATCCACAGATCAGTTGACGGATTTAAGGGCCCCCACACCAACCAGAAGTACTCTGGCTCCAGCTTCTGCCCAGACCACCCCATTATGGTTTGATTATCCTGATGATGACTCAGATAAGGTGGTTTCAGTTTATCAGGCTATTGGCGAGATACCTATGTTTTTCTGCACACGTAATTAGTGGTTGTGTATTACAAGCAGAGTATCATAGAAAGAGGTCACATAGCAATATGGCGTACAGTAACCTTTGTTTAACATGTATTCTTTATGTCCTTTTCCCACCCAGATACATTTCTCCAAATATTATTGTGGATCACCTTTGGAGGACTTGGTGTTTTTGGTTTTGTTGTTGTGTCTCAGATATTACTCAGACTGTAAGTATCTGCTGCTTTTATTACTCCTCTAGACCCCTCATTTCACTCGTTCTTTTTCAGGAAATGATTTAAAAACTCGATTTCATAAAGAGAAATAACACATCATTTTGGGGGCTTTTTTAAGCATTATATTGTTATATAATTATTACGTAAGTGTCTCTCCTTCACATCCAGAACCTGCAGAGGTAGAGTAGCAGTTCTCAAACTAAATTTGCTTTTTTAAAACATGTGGAGGGACCCAAACGAACTGATGAAGCTTTAGATCATCAGTCTCTCTGTGTTATCTCTCCCTTTTAACCATTTGGATCTCTCATCATCATCCAATGCCTCCCAAAAATGTCATATTGTCCATCCGCCATAAACCCCAATCAGTCCTTCACTATTTGTTCAACATTCTCTCTAAATTTGGCACCTAATATTGTTTCTCTCATAGAAGTATCTCCCCTATAGTTTTATTATTATTAATATTTTAATTTAAACTTTTATTTTTTAGAAAAGCATGAACATTTAAACAACTTTACAGATATAACTGTCTTTGTTTAAATTAACAGAACAACAGAGAAATAATACAACATTTTTGGGGGCTTTTTTAAGCATTATATTGTTATATTATTATTACGAAGGTGCCTCTCCTTCACATCCAGAACATGCAGATGTAGAGAATTGCGTTAACTGGTGCTACATGTTTGAAGTTCTGACCAAATTTGTATCCCCAAAAACTTCTTCACATGCGTTAAAGAGCTTTATTTTTTCCCCTTGGTGTCAGTGAAAGGTTTGAGATTCTGTTCCCCTGCATTCCCTATTACAAATGGAACCCGTCAGTGGTTTCCTCTCCAGTACACTAGCTCTCTGGACTACTTGGAGCCTTGAAGCACTCCCACCCTATCTTTTGGAACTCCCATGGGATACACTCCATCTCAGACCTATTCCCAAATGGATACCTATGCAATTTATAAAATTTCTGTTCTACATACAATCCATTAAAGCTATGTAAATTTGAATATTGGAGACTCTGAAGACTTCTAAAGTCCTGGGGATTCTTAGAGCTCACGCTCCATTCATCAACTGAGTGGGAAAAGAGATGGATTGCAGCAAGACCAATCCTACGAGCCATCTACATCTTGTACAAAGATGTTCTTAACTCCCAAAAAGTCTACAAGTCGCCCTACATTCTACATTGGGAGAAAGCGTTAAACTTCCAAGCAGACCAGGAAGAGTGGTCCCTAGCAACATCCTTTACCAAATTAGCCCTACATCGCACAACTATGCAAGAACTATATCTCAATTTATTCACGCAATGGCACCTAACCCTATTAAGAATCTTTGAAATTTCCGCTATAAATTCTCCTTTATGTTGGAGGAACTGTGGTGAGGTACATGCATACTATATAATGACAGAAGACAAATAAATGTTCATATTTATCTCAAGATTATGGTGAATGAGGCGTTTGCTGTTTGTTTAGAAATCTTACTACTGATTTTATCAGGCACAGGTAAATTATGTGAGTCAGAATTAGAAGGATATGCCTTTTTTGCTATTACATAAAACCTTGGTTTAGCTACAGTACAAGTCACGGCTTCTTATCAGAGAAGATGTCATTAAACAGATAATTGAGAAAAAAATAGAAAAGAATAATGAGAAGTTGTGTGCTAGATTCACAAATTATTGAAAAAGCTTTCAATTTTTAAAAATATATTATAGAGGTGACTCACTAAAATTTGAAGGGGTTCACATTATCTTAATGAATATATCAAATTTAATATATATATATCTATATGTATATATATATATATATATATTGGATAAGAAGAGGTATTGCTAATAAAAAGGAAAAAAAAAGATTACATTAATTGAGCTGACAGGAAGAGGAATGTTGGTAAATATAACTAAATATCCCCTTTACTGCCATGTTATTCAGGCTGTTAAAGCCTCCTCCCATGGGGTTAAGAAGATAAGAAATGTGAGGAAAATTATCAGAACATTTGTTTTTATCTCTTTATAGAATAACATCCCATTAAGAGAAAAGCTGTGAACTGGCAGGATCTGTCAGCAGGTAAGTTATCAATAAATACACTCTGCAGAGAGAGAGACAAGAGAAACAGACAAAGATGGAGTTTTTATATGGAGCTGATTTTTTTATTTTCTTTCTCTTTAATTTGACTTTCTTTTTCTACTATGTTGGCGAAAACAAGATACTATTACACTGTGTCCTCAATACTGACTTTCTGTCTTTTTCTCTATCCACAGATCAGTTGCAGGATTTAAGGGCCCCCACACCAACCAGAAGTACTCTGGCTCCAGCTTCTGCCCAGACCACCCCATTATGGTTTGATTATCCTGATGACAACTCAGATAAGGTGGTTTCAGTTTATCAGGCTATTGGCGAGATACCTATGTTTTTCTGCACACGTAATTAGTGGTTGTGTATTACAAGCAGAGTATCATAGAAAGAGGTCACATAGCAATATGGTCTACAGTAACAACCTTTGTTTAACATGTATTCTTTATGTCCTTTTCCCACCCAGATACATTTCTCCAAATATTATTGTGGATCACCTTTGGAGGACTTGGTGTTTTTGGTTTTGTCGTTGTGTCTCAGATATTACTCAGACTGTAAGTATCTGCTGCTTTTATTACTCCTCTAGACCCCTCATTTCACTCGTTCTTTTTCAGGAAATGATTTAAAAACTCGATTTCATAAAGAGAAATAACACATCATTTTGGGGGCTTTTTTATTTTTATTTTAAATGTGTTTTTATTGGATGTATAAAAAAAAGAAAAAAACAATACATAGTAATGCATTTCAAAATCACATTGGATACATATAGACTATGCTGTATCATTTTTACAAAGCAAAAGTATAACATCCGACATTTTCATTTATGGTAGATAGATTATTAAAACAACACTAATACAACTTGGTAATAAATAGAACATTAGCTGGTCTCCTTGACAACGCCTAAAAAAAAACAAAAAAAAACTCAAGTCTCTTTACCCATTTCAATATAAAGATATACCTTTGAAGTCACGCTTACCCAGTCTGTGTGAGGGTGGCTCTCCAATAATTGTTGCTGACCTATCAATCGATTATGCAAAACTTTCAGTGTGTGTGCATTCTGGTTTCCCAATAGAACTTTACATTATGAAACATTTCCATATCTTTTCTAATGAAATAACCATACTCCTCTAGTTGGATTGAGTGGTCCATAAGCATTTCCCAGGCCCGGTATGTGGGGATTGTTTGTGACCTCCAGTTAGCAGCTATTAGTGATTTAGCAGTGTTTAAGGCTAATTGTATTAACTTCCTACTAATTTTACATCTACAGTGTGGGAGCAGGTTTAGTAATGCTGTAGTAGGTTGTATGCGATACTCTTTATGTTGATTGCTAATAGATTTAATATATTCCCCTATTCTTAGCCAAAAGGGCTTTAGTTTAGTGCAGGACCACCAGATGTGGATCATGGTGCCCCTACCACCGCAACCCCTCCAGCATGTGTCAGAAGCTGTTGGGTATATCGTCTTAATCCTTACTGGGGTGAGATACGACCTCGTCAGTATTTTAAAATTGAGTTCTAATGCTTTGGTAGATTCCGAAGATGTTCTGGTGTTGTGAACAATATGCTTCCACTCTATTTCTGTTAGCTCCTTCCCCAATTCCCTGTGCCATCTTTCCCTATATTTAGGAACGTCTGTTACTTCATCGTGTGATAGGGCTTTTTTGGCCCATGCCAGTGTATGGCTTAGTGGCTGATCACCAAGACATTGTTGCTCAAACAAAGTGGGGTGTCTAATCATCTTATCCTTATCTGGTGAGGTGAATAGGAGGTGTTGAAGTTGATAGTACTTCAGCCATCTCGAGAAGGCCCCTCCCATTATGTCTCTTAGGTCGGTCCTCTGTTTGAGCCCACCATCGGACAGGAATTTATAATTGGGTGTCGTGTAACCTATCTCCCATTCGTGTTGTTTAGTGAGTTTTTGTTCTAACCCTCCGTGCAGTTCTGCATTAGGTGACACTGGGGACATCGGGGATCTAAGGGACGATACGCTGCCCGCGCCAGCTATGATGTTATCCCAAGTTTCAAACACATGATGATACAATGAGTATGTCCTAATCCAAGGTGGGCGGCTCTTCCGTTCCACCCAGCACAACACCCCGGGGGAAGGGGTTTTCAAAATGTGGGAATCTAGCGCTACCCAGGCTTTATTTTCCGCATTGCAGTGCCAGTCCAGTATTTTTTGCAAACACTTTGCTTTATAATATACTTCTATGTTGGGCAGTCCCAAGCCTCCCCCGCGGGTGGATTGGTACATTGTTGTTTTGAGAATTCTCGGCCTGATTTTGCCCCAGACATAGTTGTTTAACAATTTCTGAAGTTTGTTACGGTACGAGTTAGTCAGAGCAATTGGCACCGTTTGAAGCAAATAAAGGATTCTGGGCAGTGCAGTCATGTTCACCGCTTGAATGCGACCCCACCAAGAAATTAATTTATCGCTCCACCTATTTAGGTCTTTGTTTAGTTCATTATATAGGGTTTGACAATTCCATTCAAACAGAATGCTAGGTTTGGGGGATAGGTATATTCCCAAGTATTTAATGGCCTTTTTCTGAGGGCTAAATGGGCATTTCTCTAGTAGATCAGAGTATTCTGCTTTTGGCATATTGATGTTTAAGATCTCCGATATTTGGGCGTTTATTAGGAAATTGGAGTGAGAACCAAACTCCTTAAATTCGTTCAGTACTGCCGCAATCGATTCTATGGGGTTGGTAAGTGTAAACAGTACGTCATCTGCGTAAAGTGACAGTTTATAGTTATCTGGTCCTATTTTAATGCCGGAGATTTGCGTATTTTGTCTGATTGTATGTGCCAATATTTCCATGCTCAACACGAATAAAAGAGGGGATAGGGGGCATCCTTGTCTGGTTCCATTTTGTATAAGAAACGGATCTGATAATATATTATTTGCTTTTACTTTGGCCGAGGGACTCTGATATAGGCTAAAGATTCGTTTTATAATAGTTTCCCCGAACGCCATTTTACGTAGCACCGCTCGCAAGAAGTTCCAATCTAAGCGGTCAAACGCTTTTTCAGCGTCGGCGGAGACAACCACCATTCCAAGTTTGTGAATTTTGGCGTATTCAATTAGTTGTAACGTTCTAATGGTGTTGTCTCTCGCCTCTCTCCCTGGGACAAAACCCGCTTTGTCCAGGTGAACGATTTGGGGGTAAGATTTTATTGATGCGCCCTGCCAGAATTTTTGCAAAGAGTTTAAGGTCCGTGTTGAGCAAGGAAATGGGCCTGTAGCTACCTGGTAAAGTTGCTGGTTTATTTGGCTTAGGCAGCACAGAGATATAGGCTTCCAAGCACTCCGTTGGAAAATAACCCAATTCGTCTACGTGATGGAATGTCTTTAGTAGGTGTGGGGCTATGGTGGTTTTGTACATCTTATAATAGTCATTAGAATAACCGTCTGGGCCTGGGCTTTTGTTGTTAGGAAGTGTCTCAATAGCGTTCAGGATCTCCTTCAAGGTGAAGGGAGAGTCCAGGACATCTGCCTCCTGAGTGGAGATTTTAGGGGTATCTACAGTGTATTGGTTGAGTGCGTTCAGGTTTTCCGAACCGCATGTTTTTGTGATATTGTATAGTTTAGTGTAGTAGTCTCCAAACACATTTGCTATTTTTTGGGCTCTGTTTCGGTTTGTCCTTTATCATTATCTATTTTAAAAATGTGGGCCTGATATGTATTTTTTGCTAAACTTCTTGCTAACCACGTGCCAGCTTTGTTGCTATTATGGAAGTACATTTTTTTTAAGGTAAAATGCTTTTTTATTTACATTTTGTTGCAGGAGTTGTCTAAAAGCTTCCCTAGCTTTATTTACTGACTGTAAAAGGTCATCTCTCATAGGATTAAGTTTATGTTGTTGTTCTGCTAGCTTTAAATCGGAGAGTAACTTATTATATTCTGCATTGTATTTTTTGCGTAAAGTTGCTTTTTGTTTGAATAACTCCCCTCTAATAGTCGCCTTGTGGGCTAACCAATTATTAATTGGGGGGGCTTTTTTAAGCATTATATTGTTATATAATTATTATGTAAGTGTCTCTCTTTCACATCCAGAACCTGCAGAGGTAGAGAAGCAGTTCTCAAACTAAATTTGCTTTTTTAATACATGTGGATGGACCCAAAAGAACTGATGAAGCTTAAGATCATCAGTCTCTCTGTGTTATCTCTCCCTTTTAACCATTTGGATCTCTCATCATCATCCAATGCCTCCCAAAAATGTTATATTGTCCATCCGCCATAAACCCCAATCAGTACTTCACTATTTGTTCAACATTCTCTCTAAATTTGGCACCTAATATTGTTTCTCTCATAGAAGTATCTCCCCTATAGTTTTATTATTATTAATATTTTAATTTAAACTTTTATTTTATAGAAAAGCATGAACATTTAAACAACTTTACAGATATAATTACTTTATATAATTATTACGTAAGTGTCTCTCCTTCACATCCAGAACCTGCAGAGGTAGAGAAATAGTTCTCAAACTAAATTTGCTTTTTTAAAACATGTGGAGGGACCCAAAAGAACTGATGAAGCTTTAGATCATCAGTCTCTCTATTTGTTATATCTCCCTTTTAACCATTTGGATCTCTCATCATCCAATGCCTCCCTAAAATGTCATATTATCCATCCGCCATAAACCCCAATCAGTCCTTCACTATTTGTTCAACAGTCTCTCTAAATTTGGCACCTAATATTGTTTCTCTCATAGAAGTATCTCCCCTATAGTTTTATTATTATTAATATTTTAATTTAAATTTCTTTCATGTAATTAGCAAGAGTCCATGAGCTAGTGACGTATGGGATATACATTCCTACCAGGAGGGGCAAAGTTTCCCAAACCTTAAAATGCCTATAAATACACCCCTCACCACACCCACAATTCAGTTTTACAAACTTTGCCTCCAATGGAGGTGGTGAAGTAAGTTTGTGCTAGATTCTACGTTGATATGCGCTCCGCAGCAAGTTGGAGCCCGGTTTTCCTCTCAGCGTGCAGTGAATGTCAGAGGGATGTGAGGAGAGTATTGCCTATTTGAATGCAGTGATCTCCTTCTACGGGGTCTATTTCATAGGTTCTCTGTTATCGGTCGTAGAGATTCATCTCTTACCTCCCTTTTCAGATCGACGATATACTCTTATATATACCATTACCTCTGCTGATTCTCGTTTCAGTACTGGTTTGGCTTTCTACAAACATGTAGATGAGTGTCCTGGGGTAAGTAAATCTTATTTTCTGTGACACTCTAAGCTATGGTTGGGCACTTTGTTTATAAAGTTCTAAATATATGTATTCAAACATTTATTTGCCTTGACTCAGAATGTTCAACTTTCCTTATTTTTCAGACAGTCAGTTTCATATTTGGGATAATGCATTTGAATTAATCATTTTTTCTTACCTTCAAAATTTGACTCTTTTTTCCCTGTGGGCTGTTAGGCTCGCGGGGGCTGAAAATGCTTAATTTTATTGCGTCATTCTTGGCGCTGACTTTTTTGGCGCAAAAAATTCTTTTCCGTTTCCGACGTCATACGTGTCGCCGGAAGTTGCGTCATTTTTTGACGTTATTTTGCGCCAAAAATGTCGGCGTTCCGGATGTGGCGTCATTTTTAGCGCCAAAAGCATTTAGGCGCCAAATAATGTGGGCGTCTTATTTGGCGCTAAAAAATAAGGGCGTCGCTTTTGTCTCCACATTATTTAAGTCTTATTTTTTCATTGCTTCTGGTTGCTAGAAGCTTGTTCTTTGGCATTTTTTCCCATTCCTGAAACTGTCATTTAAGGAATTTGATCAATTTTGCTTTATATGTTGTTTTTTCTCTTACATATTGCAAGATGTCTCACGTTGCATCTGAGTCAGAAGATACTACAGGAAAATCGCTGTCTAGTGCTGGAGCTACCAAGCTAAGTGTATCTGCTATAAACTTTTGGTATCTGTTTCTCCAGCTGTTGTTTGTATTGCATGTCATGACAAACTTATTAATGCAGATAAAATTTCCTTTAGTACTGTTACATTACCTGTTGCTGTTCCGTCAACATCTAATTTTCAGAGTGTTCCTGATAAACATAAGAGATTTTATTTTTTAAATCCATTAAGAAGGCTATGTCTGTTATTTCTCCTTCTAGTTTACATAAAAGTCTTTTAAAACTTCTCTTTTTTCAGATGAATTTTTAAATGAACATCATCATTCTGATACTGATAATGGTTCTTCTGGTTCAGAGGTTTCTGTCTCAGAGGTTGATGCTGATAAATCTTTGTATTTGTTCAAGATGGAATTTATTCGTTCTTTATTTAAAGAAGTATTAATTGCATTAGAAATAGAGGATTCTGGTCCTCTTGATACTAAATCTAAACGTTTAAATAAGGTTTTTAAATCTCCTGTAGTTATTCCAGAAGTGTTTAATCTCCCTGATGCTATTTCTGAAGTAATTTCCAGGGAATGGAATAATTTGGGTAATTCTTTTACTCCTTCTAAACGTTTAAGCAATTATATCCTGTGCCATCTGACAGATTAGAGTTTTTTTGGGGACAAAATCCCTAAGGTTATGGGGCTGTCTCTACTCCTGCTAAATGTGCTACTATTCCTACGGCAGATAGTACTTCATTTAAGGATCCTTTAAATAGGAAAATTGAATCCTTTCTAAGAAAAGCTTACTTATGTTCAGGTAATCTTCTTAGACCTGCTATATTTTTAGCGGATGTTGCTGCAGCCTCAACTTTTTGGTTAGAAGCTTTAGCGCAACAAGTAACAAATCATAATTTTATAGCATTATTATTATTCTATAACATGCTAATAATTTTATTGGTGATACCATCTTTTGATATCATTAGAATTGATGTCAGGTATATGTCTCTAGCTATTTTAGCTAGAAAAGCTTTATGGATTAAACTTGGAATGCTGATATGTCTTCTAAGTCACCTTTGCTTTCCCTTTCTTTCCAGGGTAATAAATTATTATCTCAACTGTTTCTGGAAGGAAGGGAACTTTTTTACCAAAGGATAAAAAATCTAAGGTAAATTTAGGTCTATTAATCATTTTCGTTCCTTTCCTCATGATAAGGAACAAAAGCCTGATCCTTCATCCTCAGGAAAGGTATCAGTTTGGAAACTATTTCCAGTTTGGAATATATCCAAGCCTTATAGAAAACCTATAGCCAGCTCCTAAGTACCCATGAAGGTGCGGACCTTATTCCAGCTCAGCTGGTATGGGGCAGATTACGTTTTCTTCAAAGAAATTTGGATCAATTCCGTTCTCAATCTCTGGTTTCAGAACATTGTTTCAGAAAGGTACAGAATTGGCTTCAGTTAAGGCCTCCTGCTAAGAGATTTTTTTCTTTCCCGTGTCCCAGTTAACACAGCAAAGGCTCAGCATTTCTGAAATGTGTTTCAGATCTAGAGTTGGCTGGAGTAATTATGCAAGTTCCAGTTATGGAACAGGGGCTGGGGTTTTATTTTATCTCTTCATTGTACCAAAGAAGGTCAATTCCTTCAGACCAGTTCCGGATCTATCAATATTGAATCGTTATGTAAGGATACCAACATTCAAGATGGTTACTGTAGGACTATCCTGCCTTTTGTTTAGCAAGGGCATTATATGTCTTCAATAGATTTACAGGATGTGTATCTGCATATTCCGATTCATCCAGATCATTTTTAGTGTCTGAGATTCTCTTTTTAGACAAGCATTACCAGTTTTGTGGCTCTACCGTTTGGCCTAGCCTCAGTTCCAAGAATTTTTTTCAAAGGTTCTCGGTGCCCTTCTTTCTGTAATCAGAGAACAGGGTTTTGGTATTTCCTTATTGGACGATATCTGGGTACTTGCTCAGTCTTCTCATTTTCGAAGAATCTCATACGAATCGACTTGTGTTGTTTCTTCAAGTTCATGGTTGGAGGGTCAATTTACCAATCAGTTCATTGATTCCTCAGACAAGGGTAACCTTTTTAGGTTTCTAGATAGATTCAGTGTCTATGACTCTGTCCTTGTCAGACAAGAGAAGTTTAACATTGATATCAGCTTGTCAAAACCTTCAGTCACAATCATTCCCTTTGGTAGCCTTATGCATGGAAATTTTAGGTCTTAGGACTGCCGCATCAGATGCGATCTCCTTTGCTCGTTTTCACATGCGACCTTTTCAGCTCTGTATGCTGAACCAATGGTGCAGGGATTACTCAAAGATATCTCAATTAATATCTTTAAACCGATTATATGACACTCTCTGACATGGTGGACAGATCACCATCGTTTAGTTCAGGGGGCTTCTTTGTTCTTCCGGCCTGGACAATAATCTCAACAGATACAAGTCTTACAGGTTGGGGAGCTGTGTGGGGGTATCTGACGGCACAAGGGGTTTGGGAATCTCAGGAGGTGATATTTCCGATCAATATTTTGGAACTCCGTGCAATTTTCAGAGCTCTTCAGTCTTGGCCTCATCTGAAGAGAGAGTTGTTCATTTGTTTTCAGATAAACAATGTCACAACTGTGGCATACATCATTCATCAAGGAGGGACTCACAGTCCTCTGGCTATGAAAGAAGTATCTCGAATTTTGGTTTGGGCGGAATCCAGCTCCTGTCTAATCTCTGTGGTTCATATCCCAGGTATGGACAATTGGAAAGCGGATTATCTCAGTCGCCAAACGTTGCACCTGGGCGAATGGTCTTCACCCAGAGGTATTTCCTCAGATTGTTCAAATGTGGGAACTCCCAGAAATAGATCTGATGGCTTCTCATCTAAACAAGAAACTTCCCTGGTATCTGTCCGGATCCCGGGATCCTCGGGCGGAGGCAGTGGATGCATTATCTCTTCCTTACAAGTGTCATCCTGCCTATATCTTTCCGCCTCTAGTTCTTCTTCCAAGGGTATTCTCCAATATTCTAAAGGAATGCTCGTTTGTCCTGCTGGTAGCTCCAGCATGGCCTCACAGGTTTTGGTATGCGGATCTTGTCCGGATGGCCTCTTGCCAGCTGTGGACTCTTCCGTTAAGACCAGTCTTTCTGTCTCAAGGTTCTTTTTTTCCATCAGGATCTCAAAACCTTAATTTTAAGGTGTGGAGTTTGAACGCTTGATTCTTGGTCAAAGAGGTTTCTCTGACTCTGTGATTGATACTATGTGACAGGCTCGTAAATCTGTATCTAGAGAGATATATTATAGAGTCTGGAAGACTTATATTTCTTCAGGATGGTTTAGATAAAGGTTTGTCCGCAAGTTTCTTGAAAGACAAATCTCTGCTCTTTCTGTTCTTTTTCACAAAAGGATTGCTAATCTTCCTGATATTCATTGTTTTGTACAACCTTTGGTTTGTATAAAACTTGTCATTAAGTCAATTTCTCCTCCTTGGAGTTTGAATTTGGTTCTGGGGCTCTTCAAGCTCCTCCTTTTGAACCCATGCATTCTTTGGTCGTTATATTACTTTCTTGGAAAGTTTTGTTTCTTTTTGCCATCTCTTCTGCCAGAAGAGTCTCTGAATTATCTACTCTTTTTTTGTGAGTCTCCTTTTCTGATTTTGCATCAGGATAAGGCGGTGCTGCGAACTTCTTTTGAATTTTTTACCTAAGGTTGTGAATTCTAACAACATTAGTAGAGAAATTGTGGTTCCTTCATTATGTCCTAATCCTATGAATTCTAAGGAGAAATCATTGCATTCTTTGGATGCTGTTAGAGCTTTGTAATATTATGTTGAAGCTACTAAGTCTTTCCGAAAGACTTCTAGTCTATTTGTGATCTTTTCCGGTTCTAGAAAAGACCAGAAAGCTTCTGCCTTTTCTTTGGCATCTTGGTTGAAATCTTTATTTCATCATGCCTATGTTGAGTCGGGTAACACTCCGCCTCAAGGATTACAGCTCATTCTACTAGGTCAGTTTCTACTTCCTGGGCGTTTGAGAATGAAGCTTCGGTTGATCAGATTTGCAAAGCAGCAACTTGGTCCTCTTTGCATATTTTTACTAAATTCTACCATTTTGATGTGTTTTCTTCTTCTGAAGCAGTTTTTGGTAGAAACGTACTTCAGGCAGTGGTTTCAGTTTGAATCTTCTGCTTATGTTTTTTCATTAAAATTTTATTCTGGGTGTGGATTATTTTCAGCAGGAATTGGCTGTCTTTATTTTATCCCTCCCTCTCTAGTGACTCTTGTGTGGAAAGATCCACATCTTGGGTAATCATTATCATAATATTTTACTGTAGCTGTCGCAGGGTCAGGTCCTGGTATATACTCACAGTGCTAGGGTGTTTGCAAACCTCATTCTAGCATTTGGGTCTAACTCTGGACTTAACCTATCCTGACATTACAAACAGGCCATATAATGGACCCTGGTGAGTTATCCAGAGCTGTGGCTCTACAGGGACAGCTTCTTGGAACCCACTCTGCACACCTGCAATCCCTGGATTCTAAATTGGATCAAATTACTGCTCTTTTGCATAATCTCTTTCCACCTTCACAAGTCTCTGCAACACCTGTTGTTCCTGCGGCCAGTTCTAACCCTGCATTTAATCCGCCACAACCTGCAGAACAGTTAATTCCCAGAATTCCGCTACCGGATAAATATGACGGCAATCCTGAAGACTGTCGAGGATTTCTTAATCAGTGCCGTCTTCACTTCAGAAATAATCCTCTGATGTTTGTTTCCTCTTCCTCCAAGATCACCTTTTTGATTTCTCTTATGAAGGGTAAAGCCTTGGCTTGGGTTTCTCCACTGTTGGAAAAGGATGATCCTTTGCTCCACGATATTGACTCTTTTGTATCCATATTTTCTTCCGTGTTTGATAAACCTGGAAGGTCAGCAGCTGCCGAAGCAGGACTTTTAGATTTAAGGCAGGGTTCTCTTTCTGTAGCACAATACGCTATAGAATTCCGGACTTTAGCTGCCGAAACTATGTGGAATCATGGGGCTCTGCGTGCAGCGTTTCGTAAAGGTCTTTGTGATCGTTTAAAAGATGAACTGGTTTATAGGGATCTTCCTGAGTCTCTAGAAGAACTCATCAATTTATGTATCAAATTAGATGCTCGTTACTCTGAACGTCTCCATGAACGTGACCGTAACAGAAGATCCTTTATCAAATCTACTTTCCGTCCTATATCTCGTTCACCAAACCTTCCTGCTCCGAATACATCTATCTCTGAATCAAGTGAACCCATGGAGGTTGGAGCAATTAAGTTATCTGAAGCTGAACGTCTCAGAAGGCGTAATCTTGGACTATGTCTTTACTGTGGTATTAAAGGGCATATGTTAAGAGATTGTCCAACCCGTCCAGTAAAAGCCAGGGCTTAACTCCAGAAAGAGGGGCTGAGTTAAGCCAAAGATCTATTTCTACCCTCAATCCTAAGCTGTTTGTTCCAGTTACCTTCCGTTTTTGCAACACCAAATTCCAGGCTCAAGCACTCATTGATTCTGGAGCTGCAGGAATGTTTATGGATGCGGATTTTGTCAATACTTTTCGGATTCCTTTGCTTTCCAAGAGCCAAGTAATTAAGGTCACTACTGTCAGTGGTCAACCCTTAGGTTCGGGAATCATTCAATATTCGACAATACCACTTCTCATGTCTGTAGGAGTACTTCATTCGGAAACCATTAGTTTTGACATCATATCTTCTCCTCAGTTTCCTTTAATTTTGGGACTTCCTTGGCTTCAACTTCATGATCCAGTTTTTGCCTGGTCTAAAGGGGAACTTGTTACTTGGGGATCTTCTTGTTTTAAACAGTGTCTTCAAAATACTCCCAAACCGTCTAGTACAGTTGTGGCAGTTTTGGACATTCCTGATTCCTTGCCTGTACAATATCATTCTTTTTGTGATGTCTTTTCTAAGAAAGATGCTGAAATATTACCTCCACACCGGACCTTTGATTGTCCCATTGACCTTCTACCTGGAGCACCTCTACCTAAGGGTAAAACATACCCACTTTCTCGTCAAGAAAATGTTTCACTCGAAGAATACATCAAGGATAATTTGGCCCGAGGTTTTATTCGCCCTTCTTCCTCTCCGGTAGGAGCAGGTTTTTTCTTTGTTGAAAAAAAGATGGAGGTCTTCGTCCTTGCATTGACTATCGTGCTCTTAATCAGATTACAATCAAGAATTGTTATCCTCTTCCTCTCATTCCCGAATTATTTGATCGTCTCCAGGGTGCTTCCATCTTTACCAAATTGGATCTTCGTGGGGCATATAATTTGGTCAGGATTCGTAAAGGGGACGAGTGGAAAACAGCCTTCAACACCAGGTTCGGGCACTATGAATATTTAGTTATGCCTTTTGGGTTATGCAATGCCCCTGCAGTTTTTCAACATTTTGTTAATGAAATATTCAGAGACTATCTTAATCAATTCATCATTATCTATCTTGATGATATTTTGATTTATTCTCGAACTTTACAGGATCACGTTCATCATGTTAAACTAGTACTCCAGAGATTATGGGAAAATTCTCTCTTTGCCAAGCTTGAAAAGTGCTCTTTTCATCAAGAATCTATTCATTTCTTGGGCTACATCATTTCACTGTCTGGATTTAAGATGGACTCTGACAAACTGTCGGCTATTATAGATTGGCCTAGACCAACTTCCTTAAAATCTCTTCAGAGATTTCTGGGGTTTGCCAATTACTATCGTAAATTCATAAAAGACTTTGCTAACATCTCGGCACACCTTACAGCTCTTACTAAGAAGGGTCAGGATTGCAAGCATTGGTCTGATAAAGCCTTACAGGCCTTTGAATCTTTGAATTCTGCAGTTACTTCGGCTCCTATTCTTTGTCATCCAGTTCCGAGTCTCCAATTCATCCTTGAAGTGGATGCTTCTCTGATCGCTGCTGGGGCTGTGCTATCCCAGTGAAATCCTGTTACTAGCAAAATTCTTCCTGTGGGGTTCTTCTCCAAAAAGTTTAATACTTCCGAACTGAATTATGACGTCGGTAACAAGGAACTGTTAGCTATTAAGATGGCTCTGGAAGAATGGAGACATCTGCTTGAAGGCACGGTTCAACCATTTCTTATCCTCACGGATCATAAAAATCTTCTGTATCTTCACACTGCTAAACGTCTCAACTCACGTCAAGCCCGATGGGCTATGTTCTTTTCCAGATTTAATTTTGTCCTCTCTTATATTCCTGGTTCTAAGAACACTAAAGCGGATGCTTTATCCAGACAATTTCTGGCCTCTGATTCTACATTATTGGATTCTGAACCCATTCTCCGTCCTGCTAAAATTATAGCTCAGTTATCTACTTTTCCTTTCCAAGCATTACAGTCTGCTCAAGCCTCTATCCCTTCCTCCTATAACATACCTCCTGGGATCTTGTTTGTATCTGCAGAATTTCGCCTCAAACTTCTTCGTTGGGCTCATGATAATATTTTGTCTGGATATCCAGGAGTACGTAATACTTTGTGGAAACTCAAACAACATGTCTGGTGGCCTTCTATGGTCAAAGATGTCAAGGATTATGTTGCAGCTTGTCATTCCTGTACCTCTAATAAACAGTCTTCTGGTTTACCTCTTGGACTCTTACAACCTCTGCCTGTTCCATATTATCCCTGGTCTCATGTTTCCATGGACTTTATTACAGATCTTCCTAATTCTGCCGGAAACAAGACCATATGGGTTGGGGTAGACAGATTTTCCAAAGCGGCTCATTTTGTTCCTTTACCTGGATTACCATCTGCTCAGAAACTCGCTGAACTGTTTATACTCCATATCACCAGATTACATGGTTTTCCTTTGGACATTGTTTCTGATCGAGGAGTTCAATTTGTCTCAAGATTCTGGAAATCTCTATGCAAACAGTTTGGAGTTACCATATCACTTTCTACTGCCCATCATCCTCAATCCAACGGTCAAACTGAGCGGGTAAATCAATCTCTTGAATCCTATCTCAGACACTATGTTAATCATCAGCACTCCAATTGGTCTCAACTTCTTTCTTTAGCAGAACTTGCTTACAATTCCCGTTACAATTCTTCTTTACAGACTTCTCCTTTCAAGGCAGCCTATGGATTTGTGCCCAGAACTTTTCCTATGTTTTCTGGGGGTTCTGGAGTTCCTGGAGAAGATCGAACTGTGAAGAATCTCTGTAAACACTGGAAGAAGATTCGAGAAATTCTTCTCCTCTCTTCTCAAAAATATAAACGTTTTGCTGATCGCAAACGCCGTAAGGCATCTTCATTTCGCACTGGAGACAAGGTTTGGATTTCCACCAGATTCATTCGACTCAAACAACCTTGTGCTAAATTGGGTCCTAAATACATTGGCCCATTTAGAATTGTTTCCAAGGTATGTTCTACTGCCTACAGGGTGGCTTTACCGGACACCCTGAAGATTTATCCTGTATTTCACGTATCTCTTCTTAAACCAGCAGTTTCAAACCGTTTTTCCACCAAATGTAGAGTTCCCTCTCCGTTTCTTGTGGATGGTACTTCAGAATTTGAGTTCAGTCAAATTCTTGATTCCAAATTGAGGGCTAACCGTTTATATTATTTGGTCCATTGGAAGGGATATCCCATCACTGAACGTTCCTGGGAACCTGCTTCACATGTCCGCGCCTCTGCTTTGATCAAACAGTTCCACACTCTGAATCCTTCAAAACCTGTTCATGTTCCCCAGAGGGGTCCTTGAGGAGGGGGCACTGTCGCGATCGCACTGCTGCTGATCGCTTTCTCCTTCCTGTTTGTGTCGGCGCGGTAGCGCTTCCTTGGTTGCCTGGCAACTCTGTGTCGCACCGGCCCCTTCTGCTGACGTCAGAAGGTCTTATTCCGGCGTCTCCTCTCCTCGGTGCCTGTTTGTTCTACTTGACCGGCTTGTGAGTACCTTTTGAACTTCTTGGCTTGTTTAACTTCATCCTGGTTAACCCCTATCTGCCTGATACCTGTTAACTGGACTTTGCTTGTTTGATAATCCTACTGATTAACCCCAAACTGCCTGATTGCTCGTTGCTGGACATTGCTTGTTTCACTATTCTACTGATTAACCTCAAACTGCCTGATTACTCGTTGCTGGACATTGCCTGTTTCACTATTCTTCTGATTAACCCCAAACTGCCTGATTACTCGTTGCTGGACATTGCTTGTTTGACAATTCTACTGGTTAACCCCAAACTGTCTGATTACACGTTGCTGGAACTTTGCTTGTTTGATAATTCTTCTGGTTAACCCTAAACTGCCTGATTACATGTTGCTGGACATTGCTTGTTTGATAACTCTATTGGTTAATCCTTATCTGCCTGATTACACGTTGCTGGACATTGCTTGCTTGATTACTCTACTGGTTAACCCCTAACTGCCTGATTACACGTTGCTGGACATTGCTTGCTTGATTACTCTACTGGTTAACCCCTACCTGCCTGATTACACGTTGCTGGATATTGCTTGCTTGATTACTCTACTGGTTAACCCCTACCTGCCTGATTACACGTTGCTGGATATTGCTTGCTTGATTACTCTTTTGGTTAACCCTATCTACACAAAGTTTCTTCTCCTGACCCTGCTGTACCAACTTCCAGTTTATTTCAGTGAGTATTTTACTGTAGCTGTCGCAGGGTCAGGTCCTGGTATATACTCACAGTGCTAGGGTGTTTACAAACCTAATTCTAGCATTTGGGTCTAACTCTGGACTTAACCTATCCTGACATTACAAACAGGCCATATAATGGACCCTGGTGAGTTATCCAGAGCTGTGGCTCTACAGGGACAGCTTCTTGGAACCCACTCTGCACACCTGCAATCCCTGGATTCTAAATTGGATCAAATTACTGCTCTTTTGCATAATCTCTCTCCACCTTCACAAGTCTTCACAAAAATATACTTGATTTCAGCTCTGGTACAGAGTATATACATACATAGTTAGAGTTGATTGCCTTGATTAAAGTGAAGGGGGAATGAAGCAAGGCAAGGGTAGAAAAAAATCTATTTCTTTTCCATGGGGGGGGGGGGGTAAATATACCTTGCCCCCCTGTTGTAGAGGAGCGAGAAAGGGGGGAAGAGTTCCTTCTCTAATCCTTCTCTTTTAGATCCCTCATATTGCTCAGCTGTTCTGCGGCTGGTTTTGTGACTCCCTTCCTATAGGATCCTACACCATTCACTACCCTAGTTGTGAGTATTTTTTTTTTTTTTTTGGGCACTATTTCCCTTGGTCTCCACTCTTGCCCTTCACGCGATCCCCTTCCCCTCTCCTTTTTTTTTTTTTTTTTTTTTCTTCCTCACACGACACGTGGAAAATTCCAATCGATAAGTTTGCTCTCTCACAATTTCTTTATTCACCCCTTATTCACTTTATTTATCACGGTTTATGGATAAATTCCTTCACAGTCACTCCCGGACTCCTTCGCCAGCCATGGCAGCTAAGCAAAGAGAAAAAAGAACCAAAGCTATCGTAGACCCCGCCACTGAGCCTCAGCCACCTTCCTTAAATGTACTAACAACTAATGAAGCAACCAATATGCAAGTATTAGTAACAAATATTGCAGAGGTTTTAAACCCCAAATTCGATGCCCTCAGGTTGGAGATTAAACATGATATTACTCTATTATCCCAAGAAATGAGACATTTCACTAACAGAATCAATGAAGTAGAGCAGAGGGTATCTGACCTTGAGGATCTTACCACCACTCAAAGCACAAGTTTAGAAACCACGGTTGCTACTTTAACTAAAATGCAGATTAAAATTGAGGACCTTGAAAACCGTGCCAGAAGAAATAACATTCGTATCATTGGGGTACCTGAGGGAAAAAACCCGAAAACCTAAGCCTTTTCATTTCAGACACTTTGGAACAGCTCCTTAAAATCCCCCCCAGCAACCCTCAAATTTTGGTCGAAAGGGCACACAGAATAGGGAAGCCACAACTAGACAATAAAGGAAATAGTAGGCCCAGACCAGTAATTGCTAAGTTGCTCAACTTTAATGATAAGGTAACTCTTCTCCAATATTTCCGTAAGAACCAACCCATCATGTTTAAAGAAAATAGAATTCTCATATTTCAGGATTTTTCAGCAGAGACAGCATCTAAAAGAAAGAATCTGGCCCCAATATGCTCTAAATTTATACAACAACGCTATCAGGCCTTAATTATCTATCCTTCTAAACTGAAGGTTTTTGTTAAGGGAAAGGCTTATCTTTTTGAAAATGCACAAGATGCAGAAAAACTTCTGAGTCAATTAAATTCTTCCGAGTAATAATGAGCTTGAATAATGGATCTCTTGTCAACTCTTTTTTACTATGTGTATGTATATGTATGTGTATATATATATATATATATATATATATGTATGTGTGTATGTGTATATATATATATATATATATATATATTTATTTTTTTTTCTCCCTCTCTTCTTATCCCTCCTCTCCCCACTAGTTAAACTACATGGCTAATTTGAAAGTGGTGTCGTGGAACACTGGAGGCATTTCTACCCCCATAAAAAGGAAATCGATTCTTACCCAGTTAAGAAGAATGAACACAGATATAGCTTTCCTCCAGGAAACACATCTTAATCTGGAGGAAGCTTCAAAGCTTAAAACATCCTGGGTTCAGGAGGTGGTTGCCTCACCGGGGCATGGGAGGAAGAGAGGGGTGGTTGTTTTAATAGGAAAAAAAATTAATGCAGAAGTATTATACGCCGGGACAGATCCAGAGGGGAGATCAGTGATTTTAAAAATTAAATCTGGTAATCGTATTTTTAAGCTTTGCAATGTGTATGCACCTAACATTGTTGATCCAGAATTTTGGAATCAGTTACAAACTAAAATCTTCTCGATATTGGAGGGCTATTTAATTCTTGGAGGAGACTTCAATATGGCCCCACAGTGCCCCATTGATAGATTAAGACAAAATGCAATGCAGAAAAAACACAAAAAGGATAACCTGGAAACTAAATTACTTGCTAGAATCATGCAGAACCTAGGTATTAAAGATATATGGAGAATGCAAAATCCGGATGGTAGAGACTTTACATGTCTCTCCAAAGCCCATAAAACGCTATCAAGAATTGATCTCTTCTTGATAGACGAAAGACTTTGCACATCTGAGGTAAAAGCAAAAATACTTCCTATCTCCTTGTCTGATCATGGACCAATTACCTTAGATTTCCAGGTTAAACATTCTAAGTCCAAATCTATCAGGTTTTTATTTCCCTCTTTTTTAGCATCAGATTTGAAATTTAAGAACTGGCTTAGAGTCAAGTTTAATGACTATGATGAGTGCAATTCAGAATACAGGGATCGCCCCACTACATTTTGGGAGGCGGCTAAGGCGGTATTAAGAGGCGAAATTATCGCTTATACTGCTATGTTAAATAAAAAACTACAAAGGAGGGAAAAAGAACTCACGAATGCAGTAACAAATGCATATAATCGACTCCTCCTCGATCAGAATTCAGCTAATTGGGCTAAATAGGCTAGAGCTAAAAGCAATAAAGACGCTTTTACTCTATTCCGAGAAACCCAGAAAGATTTAAAATTACAATCAAAATTATACAGATTTGGAAACAAATCAGGGAAACTGCTAGCTAAGCTGGTTAAAGCTGGCTAAAAGCGAAATAAAAACTTTGCTGATTGAGAAGCTAGCGTCAGGGGGGAAACATGTTCTTAACCATGAGGAAATAGCGGAGGAAATGGTAAAATATTATCAAAATATTTATGCCCCCAGAAACTCAGACCTAGCCCAGGCGGAGGACTTTTGGAGTAAAATCTCTCTCCCCAAGATATCTGAGGAATCAAATGAGATTCTTAACGCCCCAATTGCAGAAGAAGAAATTAAGAAAGTTATTTCTGATTTAGCCCTGAACAAAGCCCCTGGACCAGATGGGCTACCCAATGATTTTTATAAAATTCTATCCCTTGAGATTTCACCATATCTCTGCAAATTATACAATCATATGTACACAGATGGAGGGACAGTGGCAAAATCTTTCTCTGCCTCTTTTACAACTCTAATTCTTAAAACTGGGAAGATCTCATCCCAGAAAGAGTCATATAGGCCGATTGCCTTACTAAAATCTGACTATAAGATCTTCACCTCTATCCTTGCTCAGAGGCTGCAAAAAATTCTCATTAATATCATTCATAAAGACCAAGCTGGATTCTTAAATGCTCAAAACTCCTCAGCAAAAATTAGAGAGGTCTTGGTGGTGTCAGAATTTTTTTTCAATGCGGGGGTGTTGGGGGGGGGGGGGAGAGGCTGCCCCTGATTTAGCTGTGATCTCAATCGATGTGGAGAAGGCATTCGATTCAGTTCAACACGATCACCTCTTCTCTTCACTAGAAAAGTTTGGCTTTAATGGCTGCTTTCTTAGCTTCATCAAAAACTTATATGATCAACCCTATACGAAATTAATTGTAAACAATATAGTTTCCATGCAAATCACACTGGGTAGGGGAACCCGCCAGGGCTGTCCCCTTTCCCCCCTCCTCTTCAATCTCTGCATTGAACCATTAGCAACCACGATCAGACAACAATTGGAAGGTATTAAAATAGGTAATTATGAACTAAAACTAGCCCTCTATGCAGATGACATACTTATTTACTTATCAGACACTAAGACTAATATACCCAAGCTGATACAAATTATCACTCAATTTGGCTCATTCTCGGGCTACAAGGTTAACACCACAAAATCAGAACTACAATGGCTCAGGAGAAATAATAACTCTTTTAGTAACATTCCCTTTCTCTTGGTCAAAAACTCATTCAAATATCTTGGCATCAATATTCCAAGTAACCCTAAAGACTTGTATAATCTTAATATTCCCCTAGTTTTATTAAACTTCAGAGAAAAGCTTAGAAGTTGGGAAAATTTGCCACTCTCTATCTCCGGACGAATAGCGCTATTTAAGATGGTTCTTTTCCCTAAATTGCTGTATGTCTTACAGAATACAGCAATACTGCTTCCAGAAAGGGATGTTCGGGCAATAAAAAGCATGCTCAGAAGATTCATTTGGCAGAGCAATAGACCTAGGATATCTCTGAATAAATGATCTTTTTCTAAAACTTATGGAGGCTTTGCTCTGCCAGATGTAAGGTTATATAATCTTGCTTTTTTAGTACGAACGGCAGCAGATTGGATCTTCTCTAGGGACTACGTAGTGAATAATGAACTTGAAGATAGAATCTGTGACCCATATTTACCAAGGGCTCTGATACACTGTGAGCCAAAAGAATGGCCAACTAGCATCAGAGCGCTAAAAATGTTTCTCAATCCACTGAAGGCCTGGTGGAAGATAGGAAATCTTTTTGAAATAAATTGTCGGGTCTCACAATATCTGCCTCTAATGGGCAATCCTAAATTTCAGGCAGGTCTGGATTCACGGGCTATTAAAGATTGGAGCTTAGTAGGACTGGATAGGGTGGTTTACTTCGTGGACCAAGAGAAAAAGTGTATAAAAACATTTGAGGAACTCAAAAATGAGTATAACCTCTTTAACAAACAGTTTTTTGCGTATCTGCAGACAAGTCATTATATAACAGATTTAATGAGGACAGCTTAGAGGGTTGGCTTACTCTAGTAAAAAAAGTACGGATGTCCATCACCCCATGCTACCACCTGTTGGGAGTTAGCAAAGGGAAGTATCTCCTTGAAAAAGTGGCTCACGATTGGAACTCAATGCTGCTACAAGATAATATTGAAAGTAAATTCATACAAACCTCTATCCACAAAGTATCCCAGGCCACGCTCTCAGCTACTTGGAGAGAGGCGCACCTGAAACTGCTACATAAATACTATTATACCCCTGAAAAAGGGTATAAACTTCGGAACTTAAATTTTAACAAATGTCCCAAATGTTCTTTGATGACCGCAGACCTGACACATATGATATGGAACTGCCCATTGATCAGGCAATTTTGGTATAAAATAGAATTCTGGATGAAGGTATCGCTCAAGATCTCCCATCTGGAGCTTTCACTGACTCAGGTTATATTCTGTCTAAAAAATCAGGAAGAACATCAGCTTAGCGAAAAACTAATTATTTCAGTCATCTTGGCGGCTAGATATTTGATTTTTAAAAAATGGAAATTAAGGGACTTACCAACGTTAACAGAGATTAAAAATTTTCTTAAGAAACAATGCATCCTAGAACAGCGGGATACTAACATTGACAGGGAATCTGATATCAGGACTTTTTTTAGTAAGTGGGCTGCATTTATTAAATCACTCCCGAACTTAGAAATTGATCAGATAATTCTCCCCTTCCAGAGTTCAGAATTAGTGCTCTTGGGGATATGGTAACTGACGCAGGGAAGAGGGGCGGACCTTACTCCCTCCCCCTTTCCCATTCCCTTCCCTTTTTTTTTTTTTTTTTTTTGTTTTGTTTTGTTTGTTTTGGCTTCTTTTTTATGAAGTGGAAAGCCCTTGGCTTATCAGAGGTGGGGTGGTTAAAATTAGGAGGTAGTTTAGTGAAGAAATAGTAGTAGCAATACAGTTCATGATGTATAATTAATAGTTCAATTTTTGGAGTCATTAACAAGACACTCAAGCATTTGGAATGGAAGGTGTCCTTGGTTACTCTAAAGTAATAATTTTTCAATTTTATTTTATCAGGATCCAACCTAGAAATTATAAATTTAGTTGGAACCAGTAACATTAATAAATTGTGCATTTAACAATGTTTATGTTTGAATTATGAACTGTATGCTGGAAAAAACTTTTTAAATGTAAAATATTGAAAACTAATAATAAAAAGAAATTTAAAAAAAAAAAATTGGCACCTAATATTGTTTCTCTCATAGAAGTATCTCCCCTTTATTTTTATTATTATTAATATTTTAATTTAAACTTTTATTTTATAGAAAAGCATGAATATTTAAACAACTTTACAGATACAGCTGTCTTTGTTTAAATTAACAGAACAACAGAGAAATAATACAACATTTTTGGGGGCATTTTTAAGCATTATATTGTTATATAATTATTACGATGGTGCCTCTCCTTCACATCCAGAACATGCAGATGTAGAGAATTGCGTTAACTGGTGCTACATGTTTGAATTTCTGACCAAATTTGTATCCCCAAAAACTTCTTCACATGCGTTAAAGAGCTTTATTTTTCCCCCTTGGTGTCAGTGAAAGGTTTGGGATTCTGTTCCCCTGCATTCCCTATTACAAATGGAACCCGTCAGGGGTTTCCTCTCCAATACACTAGCTCTCTGGACTACTTGGAGCCTTGAAGGACTCCCCCCCTATCTTTTGGAACTCCCATGGGATACGCTCCATCTCAGACCTTTTCCCAAATGGATACCTATGCAATTTATAAAATTTCTGTTCTACATACAATACATTAAAGCTATGTAAATTTGAATATTGGAGACTCCGAAGACTTCTAAAGTCCTTGGGGTTCTTAGAGCTCACGCTCCATTCATCTACCGAGTGGGAAAAGAGATGGATTGCAGCAAGACCAATCCCACGAGCCATCTACATCTTGTACAAAGATGTTCTTAACTCCTGAAAAAGTATACAAGTCGCCCTACATTCTACATTGGGAGAAAGCATTAAACTTCCAAGCAAACCAGGAAGAGTGGTCCCTAGCAGCATCCTTTACCAAATGCGCCCTACATTGCACAACTATGCAAGAACTACATCTCAATTTATTTTCCCAATTGCACCTAACCCCATTAAGAATCTTTGAAATTCTCGCTATAAATTCTCCTTTATGTTGGAGGAACTGTGGTGAGGTACATGCATACTATATAATGACAGAAGACAAGTAAATGTTCATATTTATCTCAAGATTATGGCGAATGAGGCGTTTGCAGTTTGTTTATAAATCTTACTTCTGATTTTTACAGGCACAGGTAAATTAAAGACACAGGGGAAACAGGGTGGTGGAAGGATAAGATATAGTATTATGTCAGTCAGAATTAGAAGGAAATACCTTTTTTGCTAATACATAAAACCTTGGTTTAGCTACAGTACAAGTGACGGCTCCTTATCAGAGAAGATGTCAGTTAAACAGATAATTGATAGAAAATAGAAAAGAATAATGAGAAGTTGTGTTCTAGATTCACAAATTTTTTAAAAAGCTTTCAATTTCTGAAATTATATTATAGAGGTTACTCACTAAAATGTGAAGGGTCCACGTTATCTTAATGAATATAGTAGATTTAAAATGTATATATTGTATAAGAAAAGTTATTGCTAATAAAAAATAATAATAAATAAAAAAAAGATGATGGTAATAGAGCTGACAGGAAGAGGAATGTTAGTAAATATAACTAAATATCCCCTTTACTGCCATGTTATTTAGGCTGTTAAAACCTCCCACCCCCATGGGGTCAAGAAAATAAGAAATGTGAGGAAAATTATCAGATTATTTGTTTTTATCTCTTTATAGAATCACGTCCCATTAAGAGAAAAGCTGTAAACTGGCAGGATCTGTCAGCAGGTGAGTTATCAATAAATACATTCTGCAGAGAGAAAAACAAAAACACAGATATATACTTTTTATATGGAGCTGAATTTTGAGTTTCCTGTCTGTTTAATTTGACTTTCATTTTGTACAATGTTGGCGAAAACAAGATACTTTTAAACTGTGTCCTCAATACTGACTGACTGTCTTTTATCTATCCACAGATCAGTTGCAGGACGTCAGGGCCCACATACCAACCAGAAGTACTCTGGCTCCAGTTTCTACCAAGGCCACCTAACTATCATTTGATTATCCTAATGACAACTTGGATAAGGTGGTTTCTGTTAATCGGGCTATTGGCGAGATACCTAAGTTCTTCAACACAGGTAATTAGTGGTTGAGTAATACAAGCAGAGTATCATAGAAAGAGCACACATAGCAATATGGCCCATGGTAACAAACTGTGTGTAACATGTATTATTCAAGTGCTTTCCCTATCCAGATAAATGTCCCAAAATATTATTGTGGATCACCTTTGGAGGCCTTGGTGTTGTCCTATAGTCTCAGATATGACTGTAAGTATCTGCAGAATTTATTACTCCTTATTTAACCCCTTTTAATTCAAGGCCTGATGATTAAAACCTCACTTTCATAAAAATAAATAATACAACATTTTGGGGGGCTTTTTAAGCATTGTATTGTTTTATTATTATTACGTAGGTGCATCTCCTTAATTTCCAGAACATGCAGAGGTAGAGAATTGCGTTAACTGGTGCTACATGTTTGAAGTTCTGACCAAATTTGGTATCCTTAAAAACGTCTTTACATGCGTTAAAGCGCTTTATTTTTCCCCCTTGGTTTCAGTGAAAGGTTTGGGATTCTGTTCCCCTGCATTCCCTATTACAAATGGAACCCATCAGGGGTTTCCTCTCCAATACACTAGCTCTCTGGACTACTTGGAGCATTGAAGGACTCCCACCCTATCTCTTGGAACTCCCATGGGATAAGCTCCATCTCAGACCTTTTCCCAAATGGACTCCTATGCAATTTACTGCATTTCTGTTCTGCATACAATTCATCCCAGCTACATAAATTTGAATGTTGAAGACTCCAAAGCCTTCTAAATTCCTCGGGAATCTTAGAGCTCCTGCTCCGTTCACCTACCGAGTGGGAAAAGAGATCGATTGCAGCAAGACCAATCCCATGGGCCCTCTAGATCTCGTACAGAGATGTTCTTACCTCCCGAAAATTCAACAAGTCGCACTACATTCTACATTGGGAGAAAGCATTAAACTTCCAAGCACACCAGGTAAAGTGGTCCCTTGCAGCATCCTTTACCAAATGCGCCCTACATCGCACAACTATGTAAGAACTATATCTAAATTTATGCACCCAATGGCACCAAACCCATTAAGAATTTTTAGGATTACCGCTATAAATTCACTTTTGTGTTGGAGGAACTGTGGTGAGCTACATGCATACTATATAATGACAGAAGACAAGTAAATGTTCATATATATTGCAAGACTATGGCGAATGAGGCGTTTGTGGTTTGTTAAGAAATCTTACTACTGATTTTGTCAAACACAGGTAAGTTAAAGACACAGGGGAAACAGGGTGGTGGAAGGATAATATATAGTATCATGTCAGTCAGAATTAGAAGGAAATAACTTTTTTGCTATTACATAAAACCTTGGTTTAGCTACAGTACAAGTGACCGCTCCTTATCAGAGAATATGTCAGTTAAACAGATAATTGAGAGAAAATAGAAAAGAAGTTAATTTCCAGAACGTGCAGAGGTAGAGAATTGCGTTAACTGGTGCTACATGTTTGAAGTTCTGACCAAATTTGGTATCCCCAAAAACTTCTTCACATGCGTTAAAGTGCTTTATTTTACCCCCTTTGTGTCAGTGAAAGGTTTGGGATTCTGTTCCCCTGCATTCCCTATTACAAATGGAACCCATCAGGGGTTTCCTCTCCAATACACTAGCTCTCTGGACTACTTGGAGCCTTGAAGGACTCCCACCCTATCTCTTGGAACTCCCATGGGATAAGCTCCATCTCAGACCTTTTCCCAAATGGACACTTATGCAATTTACTGCATTTCTGTTCTGCATACAATTCATCCCAGCTACATAAATTTGAATGTTGGAGACTCCAAAACCTTCTAAATTTCTGGGGAATCTTAGAGCTCCCGCTCCGTTCACCTTCCGAGTGGGAAAAGAGATGGATTGGAGCAAGACTAATCCCATGGGCCCTCTAGATCTTGTACAGAGATGCTTTTACCTCCCGAAAATTCAACAAGTCGCACTACATTCTACATTGGGAGAAAGCGTTAAACTTCCTAGCACACCAGGTAGAGTGGTCCATAGCAGCATCCTTTACCAAATGCGCCCTACATTGCACAACTATGCAAGAACTATATCTAGATTTATGCACCCAATGGCACCTAACCCATTAAGAATTTTTAAGATTCCCGCTATAAATTCACCTTTGTGTTGGAGGAACTGTGGTGAGGTACATGCATACTATATAATGACAGAAGACAAGTAAATGTTCATATTTATTGCAAGATTATGGCGAATGAGGCGTTTGCGGTTTGTTTAGAATTCTTACTACTGATTTTTTCGGACACAGTTAAAGACACAGGGGAAACAGGGTGGTGGAAGGATAAGATATAGTATCGTCAGTCAGAATTTGAAGGAAATAACTTTTTTGCTATTACATAAAACCTTGGTTTAGCTACAGTACAAGTGACGGCTCCTTATCAGAGAAGATGTCATTAAACAGATAATTGAGAGAAAATATAAAAGAATAATGAGAAGTTGTGTGCTAGATTCACAAATTTTTGAAAAAGTTTTCAATTTCTTAATTTATATTATAGGGGTCACTCACTAAAATGTGAAGGGGTTCACATTATCTTAATAAATATAGTAGATTTAAATATATATATATATATATATATATACAGTATATATATATATATATATATATATATATATATATATATATATATATATATATATATATATAATGTCCAAGGAGAAAGCAGGCACTCACTGGGCTTTGTATAAAAAATTATCCTTTATTACAGATATTAAAAAGACATAACTTTTCGGCACATACCCTGCGCCTTTGTCAAATGTCACCCTAGCAAATATAACCTAACACCAAAACCACCTAACAAACATTTAAAACTGGCCTTCCTTATATACATAAAATATAATAGAATGTTTTACCGCCAAACCATCATACTCGGAGTCTGTTCCATGTGCGTCACCGACCCTTAAGGACGTAATCAACGTCATGACGCAGTTACCGCCGTAACCGCGGCAACAGGCCAAACGAGTATAGCGGGCATCGGCTACACAGTCCTACGTCATGTCCGCTTTCACTCACGTGCATGCGCAACCACACGCATACCTTAAACAGCTCACTGGGTGTCATGGCAACTGCCATATACAAACAGCGCGTAGTGCGAGCGGGCTGACATTGGATCATAGCATTTGAATAATTGTGGCAATCGTGTTGAAGACTTAGACAAGAATCTATATAGGGAAAAAAGAACCCTAAGATTAAAAAATGCTGGATGAATCATCCATGTAGTCTATAGCACGAAAGCCACATTATGTACAATACAGGCATAACTTGAAAATACCAAATGTACTATAGATACACCTCATAGATAAATTTCTAGAGGCTGGACAGCAGCGAGACCCCATATCTTCATTGCGGTTAGTTGGTAGATGAGATAGTGGGGATGATAATACAGACTGTCCAACTTATTGCCTAAGGAAGGCAGATCAATAGAATGGGCTAAAATCCAGGTAAGTGTTCAGCCCTTTAGGTGCCAATGTGTTGAGGCGATAAATCCACCTACTCTCTCGTTGCAATAATCTATTGGCCCGATTACCACCCCTAGTTGGAGGGGGTTCCTGATCAATTAATATACAACGTATGCTTGAAACGGTATGTTTATATTCAATACAGTGCCGAGCTACCGGCTGATCCGATTCACCCTGTTTCAGGGCCTCCCGTATGGCACACCTGTGGTTGGCCATTCGTTCACGAAAGGTGGTGACCGTTTTACCCACATACACCTTGGAGCATGGACAAATCAGGATGTATATGACGAAGGTGCTAGTACATGTCAGGCGATGATGGATTTTAAATCTGTGGTTATTATGTGGGTGCTGGAAGGTATCACCCCTTAACATTCCATTGCAGGTAACACAACTTGGACAAGCATCCCTTTTTAGAGGATTTCAGCCAAGTGTCCTTTTTATAGTGTGTAGTTGGATCAGCCTTGACAAGCATATCCCTTAGGTTTTTCGCTCTGCGGTATACCATCATGGGCGAAGACATCTTTTGGAACTGCAGGGTAGGATCGCTTTCCACAACGGGCCAATGTTTCCTTACTGCTCCGGTTAGATTTTCACACATGGGAACATATGTTGTGATCATATTCAACTGTTCCTTAGACTGTGTATCCAGAGTATCAATGCTCACGGTAGTACCCTTCTTTTGGTGCCTGGGGTAAAAACTTCTCGCATCAAGAAGCGAATTGCGGTCAGTTGGTTTCGTATATAACGATATTCCGAACCGTAGTTCACCACAGGCATCAACCTTAAAAATATTCAAATCCAAAAAGTGTACACTCGTTAGGTCAAATTCGAATTTGAACCTAATAGGACTTGCCATAGAGTTCAGAACGGAAACCCACTCACGCAACATGGCTTCATTACCACGCCATATCAGAAACACGTCATCAATATAGCGAGTATAGTATCTCACATCTGGATGATCAAAGGGTTTCATTATTTCTTGCTCGTACCAAGCCATGTATATATTCGCGTAAGTGGGTGCCACGTTCGAACCCATGGCAGTCCCCGCTGTCTGTAGATAAAAATTGCTCTCGAATTTAAAATAATTTTTCTCTAAGCAGAGAGAGAGTAATTCACATAGAAATTCTACTGGTGGTCAATTGTAGTGTATATTATCAGTCACCATGGACCTGACAGCCTCGACACCACCCAAATGGGGAATAACGACAATTAAAGCTTAGGGACCATTTTAGGGGACAGGCATGTCAACCTGAACCTTTTAAAAAAGCCTCTACTTTTGAGCCTCCAAACACTCACACTTCTATTAGAAGCTATACACGAATATTGACTAATAACATCAAGGCTATGCCACAAACCCAGATGTTCCCTAATCTTACTATAGCTGAATCTAAAGCACTTAAAGATCTGAGTAAGGACACGTCCATTATTATCCGCCCAGCGGATAAGGGCGGATCTATAGTTATTCAAGATTATGTTGATTATCGCAATGAGGCCCTTAGGCAGTTATCAGACAGTAATACATACACTAGACTGAATGGTAACCCCACCACTAAGTACAAGATTTGTATTGACAACTTTCTGCAACGCAATTTTGAAGTGGGCATATTAACTGAGAATGAATTGTCTTTTCTTATTACTGATCATCCCATCATACCAGTTTTGTACTTACTCCCAAAGGTGCATAAAACTCTTGTAAACCTGCCCGCGGTTCAGTGCTTACCAGTTTGGCTGTCTATGCTGATTCACATCTACAAAGTGTAGTTAAGAATACGAAATCATATCTAAAGGATTCACCAAGCTTGCTTAGAATTCTTAAAGAATTTTCTGACTTACAGACTAATGACATTTTGGTCACCATGGATGTTGACAGCCTCTACACCGTGATTCCCCATTTGGGTGGTGTGGAGGCTGTCAGGTCCATGGTGACTGATAATATACACTACAATGGACCACCAGTAGAATTTCTATGTGAATTACTCTCTCTCTGCTTAGAGAAAAATTATTTTAAATTCGAGAGCAATTTTTATCTACAGACAGCGAGGACTGCCATGGGTTCGAACGTGGCACCCACTTACGCGAATATATACATGGCTTGGTACGAGCAAGAAATCATGAAACCCTTTGATCATCCAGATGTGAGATACTATACTCGCTATATTGATGACGTGTTTCTGATATGGCGTGGTAATGAAGCCATGTTGCGTGAGTGTGTGTCCGTTCTGAACTCTATGGCAAGTCCTATTAGGTTCAAATTGGAATTTGACCTAACGAGTGTACACTTTTTGGATTTGAATATTTTTAAGGTTGATGCCTGTGGTGAACTACGGTTCGGAACATCGTTATATACGAAACCAACTGACCGCTTCGCTTCTTGATGCCCAAGCACCAAAAGAAGGGTGTCCTCACCTCACAACTCACTCGCGTAATCAGAAACAACAGCGAGATACCCCAAATGCATATCCAGATGGAAGAAATGGGGAAGAAGCTATTGGCAAGAGGATATGCCTCCAATGAGATATGTGAGGTTCAGGAGAAGCTGCTACAGACGGATACTACCGTGAGCATTGATACTCTGGATACACAGTCTAAGGAACAGTTGAATATGATCACAACATGTGTGAAAATCTAACCGGAGCAGTAAGGGAACATTGGCCCGTTGTGGAAAGCGATCCTACCCTGCCGTTCCAAAAGATGTCGTTGCCCAGGATGGTATACCGCAGAGCGAAAAACCTAAGGGATATGCTTGTCAAGGCTGATCCAACTACACACTATAAAAAGGTGATACCTTCCAGCACCCACATAATAACCACAGATTTAAAATCCATCATCGCCTGACATGTACTAGCACCTTCGTCATATACATCCTGATTTGTCCATGCTCCAAGGTGTATGTGGGCAAAACGGTCACCACCTTTCGTGAATGAATGGCCAACCACAGGTGTGCCATACGGAAGGCCCTGAAACAGGGTGAATCAGATCAGCCGGTAGCTCGGCACTGTATTGAATATAAACATACCGTTTCAAGCATACGTTGTATGTTAATTGATCAGGAACCCCCTCCAACTAGGGGTGGTAATCGGGCCAATAGATTATTGCAACGAGAGAGTAGGTGGATTTATCGCCTCAACACATTGGAACCTAAAGGGCTGAACACTTACCTGGATTTTAGCCCATTCTATTGATCTGCCTTCCTTAGGCAATAAGTTGGACAGTCTGTATTATCATCCCCACTATCTCGTCTACCAACTAACCGCAATGAAGATATGGGATCTCGCTGCTTATTTATGTTTCTAACATACTCCTTGTGGGTTTGAGGGATTTGTGTTAAATTTCTAAAACAAATATTTATATTTTTATGCAAAGTTGTTTGGTAGAATATTTACATTTTGCTGCAATGTTGTTGAATATTGTTTATTTCCTATTTGTACCCATTGGGAGTGGATAATTGGGTTTCTACTGTCCAGCCTCTAGAAATTAGTCTATGAGGTGTATCTATAGTAAGTTTGGTATTTTCAAGTTATGCCTGTATTGTACATAATGTGGCTTTCGTGCTATAGACTACATGGATGATTCATCCAGCATTTTTTAATCTTAGGGTTCTTTTTTCCCTATATAGATTCTTGTCTAAGTCTTCAACACGACTGCCACAATTATTCAAATGCTATGATCCAATGTCAGCCCGCTCGCTCTACGCGCTGTTTGTATATGGCAGTTGACATGACACCCAGTGAGCTATGTTTAAGGTATGCGTGTGGTTGCGCATGCGCATGAGTGAAAGCGGACATGACGTAGGACTGTGTAGCCGATGCCCGCTATACTCGTTTGGCCTGTTGCCATGGTTACGGCGGTAACCGCGTCATGACGTTGATTACGTTCTTATGGGTCGGTGACGCACATGGAACAGACTCCGAGTATGATGGTTTGGCGGTAAAACATTCTTATATATTTTATGTATATAAGGAAGGCCAGTTTTAAATGTTTGTTAGGTGGTTTTGGTGTTAGGTTATATTTGCTTGGGTGACATTTGACAAAGTCGCAGGATATGTGCCGAAACGTTATGTCTTTTTTTTTTTTTTTAAATATATTTTTTTATTGAGGTTGTGAAAAATATTACAGAAAATATTCATCCAATGACAATGGTAACATAGCATTGAAATATACCTTATTAACACAACAATTTTGCAATGAAGAAGAAATATAACCAATCTGGGCGTGAAATCTGTGTGTCACTGTAATAGTATAAAGACAATAACTGTTGGATGCACAACTATGTCTAGCGATCACACTGTAAGTATGTAAACAAAGAATTCCAACCCGAGTAACAAGTAAATGAGAATAATATTGTAAGATAATGATAACCCATATGTCAATAAAGGGCAATGGAACCTCAGTTTTTGTTTTATTATATCACTAGACGATATGAACCCCACATTGCTATAAAGAACATTCATGGACTTATTTATATTAGTGAAATTGGGGCAAATGTGGGTTAGATTTTTGTTTGACCCCTTTTGGGCCAATTTAGTGAGGAAGGGGGAAAGGGAATTCAGCGGGCAAGAGCCGCTCTAATTGAAGTAGGGGAGGGGTTGGGGGGCGGAGCAAAATATGATGCCAGTATAGTAATATGGAGAGAATGAATGAGGGTCATGCCATATAGTTATAAAAAAAGGGCTCCTAAGGAACGACTTACTGTTTAGCTAACTAATAGAGAGGGACAAAGCTAAGTCAAGGTATAATAATTAACGAAGTAGGGCTTATCTAATACGTATAATAGGTATGATCCACTCAGAAAGCCCAGGATATAACGATGTTTTGGCATCCATTGATTATTGTGTATAATGCTGTATATGATGTATAGCTACTGAGTTATTTCACTGTTAGTACTGTCCAGCAGTACACTATATATAGTAGGTGATAATACTCTGTGGTCTCGGCCGCTGACTCAGTAGTATATCACTGTAAGTGATAGGGTTATTAACTATAGAAACATTAGCTACGTCCCAAAGAGGAGTTTTGAGTATATATAGTGCCATATACAACTATTACGATGGCCTCCCACTCTTCTAGGTGCATATTAAAGGTCAAATCTTAAAAGATATGAAAGGGACACCTATCTAATCCTATGGAGACTAAAGGGACCAGAGCTTAATACATATCACAGGTTAATGTTTAGTTCTATATTGGTATCTCATGTCCAAATTCCTTTAAACATATAATTAACCGTGCTAATGACACACATTATTACTAGGAGGTAGAATTACTCATAAGTTCCCCTCTTCTTGAGGTCATAGTGTTGTCACCGGTGAGTGTGTACATGCACAAAGACAGACATAAATCTGTGCACAGATAAGCATACACACACATACACATATACGTATACAGCCGAATGCACACATATACACACATATTTTGATACATCATATATGTAAAATTATGTAAGTCAAGTTCCTGTAGGGAAAGTAATAGAGTTTGTGTGATATTAGTACCCGGTTCCAATGAAGGGGATAGCTTGTAAAAACTTCAACATACAGATCCTCTACTCATAGTAGATTTAGCATAACATAAACTTCTATAGGTACATGTTAGTGCAGGCTGTAAAGTGAGATAGTATATTGTGTTAAAGTAAACGACTTTAGCTATAATAAAAATTTCTACAACAAAATATCCACACTCACCAATGACTTTCATAGCTTGTACAGAAAGTAAGAACCAGATTCTATAAACATATAACTCAGCTGCCAGAATATAAATATGCTCTGTGCAAGTGACACTTAAACACATTCATTTAGATACTTAAAGCCGATAGTAATGATTATGTTATGAAACTAAAATGTTTACCTTATATATTAACAATAAGAATAGGCTGACTATTATATAAGCTACATAGTGATAGGGTGCTGGTGGTGAATTATATATAGGGAGGGACATTTATTATAGAAAGCTACCCATTACTTCTAAACATAAAGTGGAGGTTTGGGGGAGAAGCAGAGAGATATATAGGGTTATTGTGAGAGTGTCCCTCACTGCATATGAAAGGGGGACAGGGAGCATAAATAAGCAGTAGAAAGGAATATTAGCAAGGCCCTGTGGTTATTTAAGGTGAGGGGAGCTCAGCAAAATGTTCATGGCGTGGTTACCACCTCAGGGGATAGAGCATATTAGGGGTGAGAGACAGTCTTGGCAACACATCATAAGGGTATAACATCTATGCCTTATGAGCCAAATAAGAAGATAATATACATGGCAGAATAAGTAACAGTTAAATTAGTAATAAAGGCAAAGACCATGTTCAACATATGTAACCTATAAAACTATTAAGCCTAACAGTGCTAAAGTAATGTTATGTTTCCAAAGGTTTAGCCAATGCCTAAACGTCTCTGCACTTGCTGGGCTCTCATCACGGGTGACCTGCTGACAAAGAGAGCTCTGAAGTCCTGAGAGCTGACAAAATCCATCTGAAGTGTGAGTTGACACACTCTTGCTAAAGCTCTCACCTTCCTATGGTTGTTTGTATTGATTCTCCGCTGCCTACAATAAATTTGCCCATCTGTTTCCTTGACTGTCTTGTGGAGTCTCTTTTTCCCCTTTTGGGATATCAAGGACTTAACCTTCCTTAACCAGGGGCATAAATCCTTCTTGAGTAATGGTCGTTTCTCACCCGGAGAGCACTTTCTCTGGGTTTCCGCTGACAGGTTTAGTAGCTCAGCTAGTGTCAATGAGGAAAAGGGCTTAGGTGGGGGAGGTTTGTAGTTTTTATTGAAGAGTTGAGTAGTCCCCGTGTCAAATGGTGCCTCCATAATGCTAACCAGCCGATGAGACTGTGGATCGATCTCCCCCCCATCTGTGAGAGCTTCTTCTAGCTCCGGTTCAAACCTCCTTGTGTGCCGTGGGATCTCAGTGAGTGAGGCATCAGATAATAAGGTACTTTCCATCCGTAAAGCCTCCACACAGCTTTCATAGTGCCAGTCCATACGTGTCGACAGTTCATGCAGGAGGTGAAAGATGCACTCCATTCCCATAAAAACGTCAGGCTGTGCAAGTGGCGATCAAGGGGTATATTAGCTCTGATCACTGGGAGGACTGTACAAAAACAAGGGATAAGCTGCAGGGTATTCTAGGGCTGTCGGCGGTCAATACGCCTTAGGTTTTACTAGAGGGTCGTTTCCTTAGTTATATTTCAGACCGGATCATTGTTTGGTATGTGCCTGAGAGGAGTAGGCAATCTGGTGTTCTAATGTAGTGTTCGGGAGGATGTCAGTTAGTATGTGCGCCAAAGGAAGATGGCGGCTTTTCGCGCTCAAGGCACTGTCAGGTCCAAGTGTCAGGGTCCCCCTCTCACCTCTCAGTCTCCAACAGGAGGAACGATCCACCTCGGTTAGCACTGCAGATAGTTGGTGCGTGCTCCGATGTTTGCCCTCAAGAGCCGGTCTGTCCGAGCAAGATCACCCCAGCTGCGGCAAAACCACAGTTACTCCCAGCTATCAGATCATAATAAAGTGTGCCCAGTTGGTCAGTTAGGTGTTTAATGCTCTTACTATAATGTTTTTCAGGTGAAATTTCGCAGTTTTATCGTTAAAATAAGGCTTTCTACTGCAGAGCTCAGAGATGTTGCGTCCGGCTGCTGTCTCGGCTGGCTCCGCCCCCCCACGTTATGTCTTTTTAATATCTGTAATAAAGGATATTTTTTTATACAAAGCCCAGTGAGTGCCTGCTTTCTCCTTGGACATTCTATTTTCTATTGGCAGTGCACCTTGGCATTTCTCACGGAGGGGGTAAGATTGTGCTGTCCTGTTTGGACTATATATATATATATATATATATATATATATATAAATATATATATATATATATATATAACACATAGAAACACCCAGCACTCACCAGCTAGCTCACAGCTAAGATAAAATCACAACTGCAAAAGGTTAGTAACCGCATCTGGCCAAATGGGAAAGCTCAGGCACCACGTCAAGGTCCTTTCCATTGCCTGAGTCCCTAACACAGCCACACTATCATGCAAGCTCACAAAGCCAAACAGACTGAGAACAAAGAAGGGGTGCACAGGTGGAGTAATCACCCATAGAAAATACAAAACATGGAAGGGAACTGCACTCCAAGGCTGGATCAGGTACACATCCTGTGACTCAGCAACATCCAGCCCTGGGTGCTAAATAACTGCCTGTGGCTCTGGTGACATCACAGCTTTTTTGGAGTGCTATTTAGCACCCAGGGCTGGATGTTGCTGAGTCACAGGATGTGTACCTGATCCGGACTTGGAGTGCAGTTCCCTTCCATGTTTTATATATATATATATATATATATATATATATATATTGGATAAGAAAAGGTATTGCTAATAATAAAAAAATGATGATGGTAATAGAGCTGACAGGAAGAGGAATGTTGTAAATATAACTAAATATCCCCTTTACTGCCATGTTCTTCAGGCTGTTAAAGCCTCCCCCCCATGGGGTTAAGAGGATAAGAAATGTGGGGAAAATTATCAGATTATTTGTTTTTATCTCTTTATAGAATCACGTCACATTAACTCCTTAACGACGCATGTCGTACAGGGTACGTCACACACAAACTGGTCTTTAAAGACCAGTGACGTACTTTGTACGTCATTAAGGGTTTCATGAGGCTGGAAGCGATCATGATTCCAGCCGCTTTCAATGTATTGCAGTGATGCCTCGATATTGAGGCATCACTGCAATACCTTTTTTGGCACAATCCGATGCAGAGAGGGCCACTCTGTGGCCCTCTCTGCATCGGCCAGCGATGGTGCCGATCGTTGGTGGGTGGGAGCCATTTCAGGGAGGCGGGTGGGTGGCCCATCGCTGGGGAACTTCCAACTGGCCAGCAGATATGTCGGGTGCGCGCAGGTGCGCGCGGGGGAGGTGATGGGCGGGTGCGCGCGCACCCGCAATCTAGCACAGAACCACTAAACATTTGAAAGTGCTGGGCAGTGGGAGAGAGGGTGGTGGGTGGCAGAGGAGGAGGGGGGTTATTATCAAAAGCGATCTGTTAGGGGAAGGGGGAGGGTATGGAGGGGAGCAGCTACAATACAGAAAAAGTGAGGGTTTTTTTTTAAAAAAAATTACATTTTATTGCAAAGTGGGTACTGGCAGCTATCTGCCAGTACCCAAAATGGTGGAGAATAGTTAGTGGGGGGAGGGTTAGAGAGGTCTTTGGTGGGGATCAGGGAGTTTGGGGGCTAAGGGGGGATCCTACACAGCAGAATATGATGATTTTTTTAAAAAATAAATAAAAAAAATTAAAAAAAAACTGTTTATTTTAGTACTGGCAGACTTTCTGCCAGTACTTAAGATGGCGGGGACAATTGTGGGGTAGGGGAGGGAAGAGAGCTATTTGGGAGTGATCAGGGGGTGTGATGTGTCAGGTGGGAGGCTGTTCTCTACATTAAAGCTAAAATTAACCCTGCAAGCTCCCTACAAGCTACCTAATTAACCCAGTAACTGCTGGGCATAATACAAGTGTGGTGCGCAGCGGCATGTAGCGGCCTTCTAATTACCAAAATGTAATGCCAAAGCCATATATGTCTGCTATTTCTGAACAAAGGGGATCCCAGAGAAGCATTTACAACCATGTGTGCTATAATTGCACAAGCTGTTTGTAAATAATTTCAGTGAGAAACCCAAAGTTAGTGAAAAAGTGAACGTTTTTTTTTTATTTGATCGCATTTGGCGGTGAAATGGTGGCATGAAATATATCAAAATGTGCCTAGATCAATACTTTGGTTTGTCTACTACACTACCCTAAAGCTAAAATTAACCCTAGAAGCTCCCTACATGCTCCCTAATTAACCCTTTCACTGCTGGGCATAATACACGTGTGGTGCGCAGTGGCATTTAGCGGCCTTCTAAATACCAAAAAGCAACGCCAAAGCCATATATGTCTGCTATCTCTGAACAAAGGGGATCCCAGAGAAACATTTAAAACAATCTGTGCCATAATTGCACAAATTGTTTGTAAATAATTTCAGTGAGAAACCTAAAGTTTGTGAAAAAGTGAACAATATTTTTTATTTGATCACATTTGGCGGTGAAATAGTGGCATGAAATATACCAAAATTGGCCTAGATCAATACTTTGGGATGTCTTCTAAAAAAAATATATACATGTCAAGGGATATTCAGGGATTCCTAAAAGATATCAGTGTTACAATGTAACTAGCGCTAATTTTGAAAAAAAAGTGGTTTGGAAATAGCAAAGTGCTACTTATATTTATGGCCCTATCACTTGCAAAAAAAGTAAAGAACATGTAAACATTGGGTATTTCTAAACTCAGGACAAAATTTAGAAACTATTTAGCATGGGTGTTTTTTGGTGGTTGTAGATGTGTAACAGATTTTGGGGGTCAAAGTTAGAAAAAGTGCGTTTTTTTCCATTTTTTCCTCATATTTTATCATTTTTTTATAGTAAATTATAAGATATGATTAAAATAATGGTATCTTTAGAAAGTCCATTTAATGGCGAGAAAAACGGTATATAATATGTGTGGGTACAGTAAATGAGTAAGAGGGAAATTACAGCTAAACACAAACACTGCAGAAATGTAAAAATAGCCCTGGTCCTTAAGAGAAAGAAATTGAAAAATGGTCTTGTCCTTAAGGGGTAAAGAGAAAAGCTGTGAACTGGCAGGATCTGTCAGCAGGTGATAACTCAGCAGGTGAATTAACAATAAATACATTCTGCAGAGAGAGAGAGACAAGAGAAACAGACAAAGATATACTTTTTATATGGAGCTGAATTTTGTGTTTCCTGTCTGTTTAATTTGACTTTCTTTTTGTACTATGTTGGCAAAAACAAGATACTTTTACACTGTGTCCTCAATACTGACTTTCTGTCTTTTCTCTATCCACAGATCAGTTGCAGAACATCAGGGCCCCCATAACAACCAGAAGTCCTCTGACTCCAGTTTCTGCACAGGCCACCCAACTATGGTTTGATTATCCTAATGAAAGGTGGTTTCTGTTAATCAGGCTATTGGTGAGATACCTAAGTTCTTCAGCACAGGTAATTAGTGGTTGAGTAATACAAGCAGAGTATCATAGAAAGAGCACACATAGCAATATGGCCCACGGTAACAAACTGTTTGTAACATGTATTATTGAAGTCCTTTCCCTATCCAGATAAATTTCCCAAAATATTATTGTGGATCACCTTTGGAGGCCTTGGTGTTGTCCTTTAGTCTCTGATATGACTGTAAGTATCTGCAGCTTTTATTTCTCCTCTAGACCCCTTATTTCTTCCCTTCTCATTCAAGGGCTGATGATTAAAAACTCACTTTCATAAAAAGAAATAATACAACATTTTTTTTTTTTTTTTAAGCATTATATTGCTATATTATTATTATTATGTAGGTGTATTTTCTATAACATTTTAAGGGTTCTCAAAGAACTGATGACACTTCTTAGATTATCTTGCCAGAGCCAAGATCTTTAGATCATCAGTCCTTCTGTGTTATCTCTCCCCTTTAACCATTTGGATCTCTCATCCTTATTATCCAATGCCTACCTTAATGTCATATTGTCTATCTGCCATAACCCCCACTCAGTCCTTCACTTTTTACCTGAGTTCTTCAGCACACATAATTAGTGGTTGAGTAATACAAGCAGAGTATCACGGTAACAACCTTGGTGTCTTATGTATTCTTCATATCCTTTCCCTACCCGATCGTTCTGATTGACACCCTCTGCTAGCGGCCAATTGGCCGCAAATCTGCAGGAGGTGGCTTTGCACAATCAGTTCACCAGAACTGCTTGTGCAATGTTAAATGCTGACAGCATAAGCTGTCAGCATTTAGCAATGCAGGGCGGACATGATTCACTATAGCGTATCATATCCGCCCGGGGTATGATAAATCTACCCCTTAGTCTCAGATATTACTGTAAGTATCTGCGGCTTTAATTACCCCTCTAGATCCCTTATTTCACCCCTTCTCATTCAAGGCCTAATCTAAAAAGAGATTAGGAGGACGCGCGAAGTGTCTCCGCAGGTTTAGTGAACTGAGATGGCGCGAGCAGGAGCGCTACAGGGCGATTTGATCTGTCATCAGGAGGTGTGAAACTTTTATATATTATATTGTGTATTATACTTTGAAATTATGTATATGTGAATTTTGTATTAGCAAATAAAATGTATAAAATATTTATCTTACTATTTAATATTTTGTGAAGTCTAAATTATTCACCATTTGTTAATCAAATAATACAAATGATATTTGATTCAATTTAATCTGAAGCTGAAAGTTCAAGGAAAAAATAACATTTTTATATATATATATATATATATATATATATATATATATATAAATATGTGTGTGTATAGGAAGCAAAAATAGATCCTTCAAAGTGGTCCTAGGGTGGTGTAAAAAGATTTCCTTGAAGAAAAAACAGATCACAGTACTAAGTGTGTCACAAGAAATAAGCAGCTAAAATGTGTGTAATAAGAAACAGAATGAGACCCCTCATGGACTTATCTCATGCCTTTGGAAGAAAATAGAATACAAAAGAGGGGTTTACACAGTGCCCAAATTGTGTAACGAACCTAGCACTATAGCGTGTGTTAAAATATAGTAAAAAATAGAGTTCAGAAAAAATATATTTATCCAATGCTCCTGTCAATTTCTGTCTACTTACAGACAAACCCTCAATCTAATGAGGTAAGTATTGGCGTGGGAGAAATACAGCGATCATGTCTCTTTGAGTAGGTAAGAGTGGTGCTTGCTTTTTCCCTGTGAGGAGTCAGTGATCCGGTCGGATCCGATGATGTTGGGCACTTGAACGCTGGAGCATGTCTGTGATTGGTCCACGTGATATGATGATGTCACAGGAATCGGGCGTTCCAGATAGGTATGCGTCCTCAGCTTCTCATATGTAAAACAAATCAATTGCAAAACATAGCGTAATACTATTTTATTGAAAAACAAAACACATAAGGATTCACAGGTATCAAACTCACATTTAAGAACTGCAATCCAGTATGAGGTATCAGAAAAACATTGAGTATATGTTGAATGGAGGTGGTAAGGGTATCAATGGTCCACATCAAGATACCGAAGTTCAAAGACCAGTTCAAAGACCGATAAATTTGTATTGGCAGTCACAAACTTGTTTGAGCAGCCGAATCTGATATGTGAACCAGATTCCAATTTACATATTTAGTTCAAACACTACGTCTTAGTCAAACTAAAACACAAACTTAAAACAATTCAATGGTAAAAAGCATGCAATATATATATGTAAAAAGGTGGTGAAAAAGCCATGGGTCCCACGTATAATAAAACCTGACGCATTTCGAAGAGTAAGCTCTTCTTCCTCAGAGGTAGTAGGACTAAAGTATAAACCTGGCATGAACTCACTGAATTTATTCAAAAGTATGGGGGATTGTATCCTGGCTTTCCTTACATGATTGGCTCTCTAAAGTACCACCTGTTCACAGTGTAATATTCTGAACAGATCTAAAAGAATAAAAGGGGGAAACTCCAAAGACCGAAAGGAGGGACTTATAATAAGAGTAAATAGCTATATAACTATATAATGTATAATAAGAATTTCACTTGTTGTTCTTTTGTATATTTCGCCAAGTCAATTGATTTACTATCTTTCTGTGTTTTGGCCAGAATATATAAATTACTATGTATCAGTAAAAAAAAAAAATATATATATATCTAGTTGTGCAAAATGAAATTCTTGCGGATGTTGTTAGGAATATTATTTTTATGTACAATGTAGAACTGATCTACAACTATTCTCAGAGACCTCAAGACAATTTTCCCTTACAATAGTAAGTGTATTTCTCTGTTCCCCTCTTTTATATATCTATGGAGACAAAATGTTTTGTAGAATAAATATATTCTTAAATACTTAAATTATGTTTGAGGACTCTGGAGTGTGCAAAAAAAACCCCCAATAGTAATGGGTATCTCAGAGCGAATAGCTGTCACTATCAACCATGGTTACGCAATATCCCCTTTGGACAATTTCAAAGGATTCACAGAAATTGTTCAAAGTTAGAGGATTTTGAAAAAGAAGCTGAGATTTTGAAAACAAAATTTATTGAAAAGAAGTACGCCAAAATTATTAAATAAAGCACATAACAGAGTAAGAACAATAAGTAGAGACAATCTCCTAAAAAGGACAAAAAATAAAATGGATACTAAAAAAACAAAAAATATAGGATTTATTATTACCTATATTACCTATAATTTTAATAAAACATTGGCCCATACTAGAACAGGATCCACTTTTGAAAAAACATATTGGGAATCAGCACAATTTTATCTTTAAGAAAAATAAAAATCTGAAAAATCTTTTGGCCTAGACTGTCCCTTTAACTATTATTTATTTTATTTTTTTAAATGTATATTTATTTTTATTTTGCTTTTACTATAATATTAATATTAATTTTTATTTTAATATGTTTTTTCACACTCCAGAGTCCACAAACATAATTTAAGTATTTAAGAATATATTTATTCTACTAAACATTTTGGGCGGGATTACATATACGGCACAGGCTTCGGCGCAAGCATTGAGACCAGCGCCTCCCGTAATTTCACCTCGCACATCGGGATATTACATATACAGCGCCGTTAGATGCTAGACTGGCATAAGTAGGACAAACTGGCGATCTTCAGAAATGTGCGCAAATACACATTTTTGTTGTTGCAAGTAACTTACACCAGTATTATGTCTGCGCAAAGTGTCAATAAAGAGTAGTTTTATGCAAACCAGGTTAACACCGACACGTAATTACTCTATTCAAATTCTTATATAAACCCATGCACAGCTGCCATTTTCTTCAGTGTGTTTGGATTGTTCGTTGAGCTACAACACAAGGCACAGGAGTGGAGGATTAGTGAGAGTAAAGAGAGAGGCGCAAACAGAAGAGTTAGGTCGCATTGGTGGATTAAGTAAGCTTGTACACTTACACATATTCTGACATATTGCACACATTGGCATACATGCATATACAAATACACCACACTTTTTTTTATAACAACTCACATATTTTATGTTATTTTTATGTTATTTTTTTTATTTTAAGTGTTTGATTGTAATTGTGTGTGATTGAACTGGGAGTGAGTGTGAGTGTGGGTAGTGTGATTTAGTGTGAGGATGGCAGGGAGAGGTAGGGATTAGGGGAGGAGGGGGGAGGGGATGAGGGGAGAGGATTGGCAGGGAGAGGAATATTTGAGAGGACAGGAGGAGCAGTGGGCCCCCCGTCAGTGAGTAAGTGGAGTGGGGAGAGGAAGAGCCAGAAGGGATGATGGGAGGGGAGATGCCAGAGAGCCCCAGAGAGCAGGCACATCCAGGAGAGGGACAGAGGGTGCACATGGGGACAAAAAGGGGGAAGGAGGGAGAGGATAGGGAGGAACCCACACTGCCAGGAACATCACAGGAAGGAAGCCAAGTGGCCATGGAGAATGAGAGGCTGAGATGTCCCAACTTCTCATTTGCTGAAAATGTTGCCCTAGTCTAGGCCCTCTTTGGACAGGAGAAGGGCAAAGGCAGTGCCAAAAGAAGAAAAACTGCATGGTTGGCGGTAGAGGATGCCGTCAACAGTGTGGCCCCCGCAAAGGAGGACTGTAGAGGGTCTGAAAAAGTGGTTGAATGACTGTAAGAGGTGGGTCAAAGAAAAGATGGGGCAGGAAGCTATCCACCAGAAGGGAACAGGCAGTGGTCCAGCCCTGGATATAGAGTACAACACCTGGCAGGAGATGATATGCAGGTCCCTGAGTATCACAGCAGTCTGTGGACTTCCATGGGCTCGTGACTCAGGGGCTGCAACCACAGCACAACATGCTGTTGAGTAACGTCCCACATACCTGTATTATATGTATTTGCAATATAACATCCTTTAATATCACACATTCATGTACACGATGAGGAGCATGGTATTTGGCATACTAACAAAAACATCTACAATTATACTTGACATTACTGCTACATAACACAATGCAATTCATGATATGAGGTGGAATAGTGCAATACTAACATGTCTCAGAGTAACACAGGCCACAAGACACATGCTTTTTCATTAAAGGGACATAATACTCATATGCTAAATCACTTGAAACTGATGCAGTATAACTGTAAAAATCTGACAGGAAAATATCACCTGAGAATCTCTATGTAAAAAAAAAAGATATTTTACCTCACAATCTCCTCAGATCAGGAGAGTAAGTTCTGTGTAAAAAGTTATACTTCACCTGCTCCCAGCTGCAGGTAAAAAAAAAAAAATGAAGTAATGAACAGCAGCCAATAGGCATCAGCAGTGCTGAGGTCATGAACTCTTTTACTGTGATCTCATGAGATTTGACTTAACTCTCATGAGATTTCATTGTAAACTTCCCTACTCTGAATAGGGAAATAATATGAGAGTGCACGAGGCTCATTCCTTCAGATGTCCCAGGACAGACATACTAATATGCTGCTTAGAAATCCGTTACAATGGGATGTGGCTACTGAGAAACTTTTTTACATATGAGATGTTCAGGTGATATTTTCTAGTCAGCTTTTTACAGCTATGCTGCATCACTTTCAAGTGTTTAAACATTTGGGTATTATGGCCCTTTAAATGGACACTATAGCCATCCCAATACTTTTAGCTCAATAAAGCAGGTTATATGCCTAGATCAGGCTAAAGTAGAATTTGTGACCATAGTGTCACTTAAAGAACACATTATTTCATCATTGACATGTACACATAACTATTGTATGAAACACATCCCTGTATACTGCTCATATTCAAATCACTCATAGAACAACTCACAATGTGCACATGCATGTTATAGAGTTTGACATGAGAATCAGTATAGGCCCTAGCATGTATCAATGTACATTGTATGCCCACATGGACATATATCTGACTGCACTAATCCCTCTCATCCTTTGACTCCTCCACAGAAACTCCTGTCACAAGGATACAAACAGCCATGCCACCACCACCACCACCACCAGTCTTCAGGCAACCGCACAAACAGTATACTCCCAGGCATGAGCATGGTTGGATGGCTTCAGTTGAGGACCCGGGAGTGATGCCACCACCATCGCCATATGCTCCCTGGCAAGATTCCTGGCCAGAGGAATATCCTTCCTTTGGCTTTGATGGGGAGCCAAGACAGCCACAAAGGGTCCATGTATTTATACCCCCCACAACACAATCACATGTCAGTCATGGATATTACCCACAGACACTGGGGCCGAATTATCAAAGGTCTTGCGGACCTGATCCGACAGTGCGGATCAGGTCCGCAAGACCTTGCTGAATGCGGAGAGCAATACGCTCTCTGTATTCAGCATTGCACCAGCAGCTCACAAGAGCTGCAGGTGCAACGCCGCCCCCTGCAGACTCACGGCCAATTGCAGCAGGGAGGTGTCAATCAACCCGATCATACTCGATCGGGTTGAATTGAAGCGATTCCTGTCCGCCTTATCAGAGCAGGTGGACAGGGTTATGGAGCAGTGGTCTTTAGACCGCTGCTTCATAACTGGTGTTTCTGGAGCTTGATAGATAGGCCTCTATGTCACAAGAAGTGCTGATTGTAGAGGCTGAGTAGTCACACACTGGTCATCAGTGGGACTACCAATCAACCATGAAAGCTTCACCATCCTCATCCATTAGTTTGACACAATTGCAGAGGAGGAATATTGATTATAATAATTAAGTGGGCAGCAAAGTTTAAAGGGACAGTTTACTCAAAAATGTCCTTCCCTTTAATTTGTTCCCAATGATCCACTTTATCTGCTGGAGTGTATTAAATTGTTTACAAGTATTTGCTTTACCCTTATGATTGCATTTGCAATATTTTATTTAGCCTGTGGTATCCCCACCCATCCTTAAAGGGACAGTCAACACCAGATTTTGTGTTGATTTAAAAGATAGATAATCCCTTTATTACCCATTCCCACAATTTTGCATAATCAACACTGTTATATTAATATACTTTTTACCTCTGTGATTAACTTGTATTTAAGCTTCTGACAGCACCCTGATCACATGACATTTTATTAATTATCTAATGACTTTCATTTTAGCCAATTAGTGCAGTGTCTGCCAATATTCACATCACAATGTTATCTATATGGTTTACATGAACTAGCACTCCCTGTTGTGAAAAGCAAATGAAAAAGCATGTGATAAGAGGCAGTCTTCAAGGTCTTAGAAATTATCATATGAGACTTCCTATGTTTAGCTTTAAACTAAGAATACCAAGAGAACAAAGCAAAATTGGTGTTAAAATTAAATTGGAAAGTTGTTTGAAATTACATACCCTCTTTGAAACATGAAGGTTTTCTTTGGACTTGACTGTCCCTTTATATATTTTGGCATCAAGACCAAGCTGTGTTAACACAGCCAGTAGAATAAATGACACTCCCAGTGGATTCTAGAAGAGATAAGGTAATACAATTATGATTTCCCAAGTATTGGTGATTGTTTTAATACCAAGAGAACAAAGCAAAATTGGTGTTAAAATTAAATTGGAAAGTTGTTTGAAATTACATACCCTCTTTGAAACATGAAAGTTTTCTTTGGACTTGACTGTCCCTTTATATATTTTGGCCTCAAGGCCAAGCTGTGTTAACACAGCCAGTAGAATAAATGACACTCCCAGTGGATTCTAGAAGAGATAAGGTAATACAATTATGATTTCCCAAGTATTGGTGATTGTTTTAAGAACAAATATAAAATAAAGAAGCAAGTCTATGTACACAATATGATGAAGTAGTGAGATCTGATTATACCTACAAGCTCAATCCATTTGATTAGGTTGTGGCTTCAAAACACAAAATCAGCTATTTCAAATACACAAATAAACCTTAAAAAAGCAAATTTCATACATTTTATAGTATACTGTCCCTTTAAATATTTGAGATGCTGCTTAAATGTATGTGTTTTTTAAGGCTTCCAGGGAGTTACATTGCTTTTTTAGTCAGTGCAAGGGTTGCTGCGCCTGCCATGTATGGCAAGATGAGAATGGAGTAGATTTTCTGAATTCTGCGCGCGTAAGATTTTCGGTATATTGGATACCGAATTGTGCGGCAGTTCTATGTTAGTCTAAAGGATTAAAAAATGCGGCCGACGGGTGAAATATACGCGTGTAACTTGTATGCTACACCGTATATGTAATACCAAAATCACGTAAAAACAGGCGGTGCTGGCTTTTGCGGGCGATGCTGCATATGTAATGGAGCCGTTTGTCTTCATAGATATACAGGGAGTGCAGAATTATTAGGCAAGTTGTATTTTTGAGGATTAATTTTATTATTGAACAACAACCATGTTCTCAATGAACCCAAAAAACTCATTAATATCAAAGCTGAATAGTTTTGGAAGTAGTTTTTAGTTTGTTTTTAGTTATAGCTATTTTAGGGGGATATCTGTGTGTGCAGGTGACTATTACTGTGCATAATTATTAGGCAACTTAACAAAAAACAAATATATACCCATTTCAATTATTTATTTTTACCAGTGAAACCAATATAACATCTCAACATTCACAAATATACATTTCTGACATTCAAAAACAAAACAAAAACAAATCAGTGACCAATATAGCCACCTTTCTTTGCAAGGACACTCAAAAGCCTGCCATCCATGGATTCTGTCAGTGTTTTGATCTGTTCACCATCAACATTGCGTGCAGCAGCAACCGCAGCCTCCCAGACACTGTTCAGAGAGGTGTACTGTTTTCCCTCCTTGTAAATCTCACATTTGATGATGGACCACAGGTTCTCAATGGGGTTCAGATCAGGTGAACAAGGAGGCCATGTCATTAGATTTTCTTCTTTTATACCCTTTCTTGCCAGCCACGCTGTGGAGTACTTGGACGCGTGTGATGGAGCATTGTCCTGCATGAAAATCATGTTTTTCTTGAAGGATGCAGACTTCTTCCTGTACCACTGCTTGAAGAAGGTGTCTTCCAGAAACTGGCAGTAGGACTGGGAGTTGAGCTTGACTCCATCCTCAACCCGAAAAGGCCCCACAAGCTCATCTTTGATGATACCAGCCCAAACCAGTACTCCACCTCAACCTTGCTGGCGTCTGAGTCGGACTGGAGCTCTCTGCCCTTTACCAATCCAGCCACGGGCCCATCCATCTGGCCCATCAAGACTCACTCTCATTTCATCAGTCCATAAAACCTTAGAAAAATCAGTCTTGAGATATTTCTTGGCCCAGTCTTGACGTTTCAGCTTGTGTGTCTTGTTCAGTTGGTCGTCTTTCAGCCTTTCTTACCTTGGCCATGTCTCTGAGTATTGCACACCTTGTGCTTTTGGGCACTCCAGTGATGTTGCAGCTCTGAAATATGGCTAAACTGGTGGCAAGTGGCATCTTGGCAGCTGCACGCTTGACTTTTCTCAGTTCATGGGCAGTTATTTTGCGCCTTAGTTTTTCCACACGCTTCTTGCGACCCTGTTAACTATTTTGAATGAAACGCTTGATTGTTCGATGATAACACTTCAGAAGCTTTGCAATTTTAAGAGTGCTGCATCCCTCTGCAAGATATCTCACTATTTTTGACTTTTCTGAGCCTGTCAAGTCCTTCTTTTGACCCATTTTGCCAAAGGAAAGGAAGTTGCCTAATAATTATGCACACCTGATATAGGGTGTTGATGTCATTAGACCACACCCCTTCTCATTACAGAGATGCACATCACTTAATATGCTTAATTGGTAGTAGACTTTGGAGCCTATACAGCTTGGAGTAAGACAACATGCATAAAGAGGATGATGTGGTCAAAATACTCATTTGCCTAATAATTCTGCACTCACTGTATAAAAGAGGGGAACAGAGAAATACACTTCCTATTGTAAGGGAAAATTGTCTTGAGGTTTCTGAGAATAGTTGTAGATCAGTTCTACATTGTACGTAAAAATTATACTCCTAGCAACAGCCGCAAGAATTATATTTGCACAACTAGATATATAAATATTTTTTACTGATACATAGTAATCTATGGGGCATCTTTATCACTTTGCAACTAAATAAGATAAGCGCAAATTAAATGTTATTTATCGGTAAAAATGAGGGTACAACCCGATTAACATTTAAATTACAAGTATATACATTCAAAGTCACATGTAATGATACATTCCTATACCAATAATAGACTGAAGTGGTTCTGTATATTTTTGACAGCACTGCATTTGAAACTGTGATTGACAACGAATCGATCCAATCATCCCACAAATACTCCTACCGAATGAAAACAGTGGGAGTGTTCAGATAGGCAATTTAAACTTGCCAGTTTGCCACCTCCTGCAACCCCCTCTGAGGAAGCGTATGGGAAATGCGGCGTCAGGGGTTCCCTATTTTTAAACTTGCTCTCTTATTATGTTAAAATAGAAAACTTTTATAGCGATAGTTCATGGTGGTAATATAGCCCAGTAATCTGTAACGGTTGATTCTCTGAGCTGCCGAAAATGTCTATTTAGTTAACTTAGTATCTAGAGGGACTGCAGTGAGAAAGTTATATAGTAGCGGTAATTAAAAGGTAACAAAAGTTATATAGTAAGCAGTAATTAAAAGGTAACAAAAGTTATATAGTAGCGGTAATTAAAAGGTAACAAGTAACTGACATCTTTCACAGACAAGCAGTAATTTAATGATAAAGAAACGAGTGGTTATATCTGGTATTTCTACAAATATTTATAACACCCGGTATCCAAAAACCAAAACCTAAATTCTAATCCAGTGTGGTAATTACTTCTAAAAGTTTACGGTATAAAGAGGAAATCTAATCCTCTGGTTATAAACAGAGGATACTACAGTACTTGTATATTAAATGGATACCAATTGGCATTATTTATAAATCAATTCCAATAGATCGCTAGCACTGTTATTGAGCGAATAGATTGCCATCAAGAGGTAACAACTGTTATATAACAAGGATTATCAGAAAACATAGTCTTAAGAGACGCAGGTAACAATAGATAATAAACAGACGTTTACATATTGTTACTCAAAAAACATACGGCCACTAACAGTTAACATTAGTTGGCATAACTCTAAAGCAGCACTGCTAACAGAAAGCACATATATATGACCAATACTGATATTCAGGAGATATTTAAAGTTAATAGTATCACAAAGGTAGCTACGGCTATAATAAGTTAAAACTAACCAATTAATTGAAACCACGTATTAACGGTAAACAACTCTAATCAAAGTGTTAACTACTTTAAATAAACCACGTGATTTACAAGTAACCAATCCATTTTAAACCGGTATTAATCGGTATCATCAGCCAATTTTACACTAATCTATACAGGTAAAAATTGGGTAATTACAACTAATAAATGTGTGAGGGGTAATAACTGTTTATAAGAGAGAACTCTTTTATTTTTTTAAAACGTGATACGAATATACCCCTACTAGTAAATCATAGACATCGATAGTCTGATATCAGTAGAACAAGTATCTAGTAAATGTGCAGGAGACTCCCTTAAAGGGCCAGCAATTGCTAATTTGAAGATACCTAAGGGTTAAAGTACTTTAAGATCCAAAGTGGCAGATAAATAATAACAGTGAACATCAACACATCCAATACCAAAGGTATCACCAACACTCACTCAAAATAAAGATGTACAATACATATATGTAGGAACCTATACCATGAGTCGATGCAACAACCCCTCTTAGTATTGATTTGTCACTTTGCAGCTGGATATCATCCGGTCAATACAGATATACTTAATACGTGGGTTAAGCAAACTCTATTGTTGACTATATAACAAAAATTAAACAAAGTTGTTATTTCAAATAAGCCATTAAGAAGGCCATGAGAATTCTCTAACAACATTGTTAAAGTTACATAACTATATAGTTGTTTGCTCCCCATACCACCTGACTCTAAAAGTGATAATTAAACATTATGGAGATGTGTTTTTAACCATGTGCGAAGGCAGCAGATGTCAGTGTAAACTAGCTGTCATTTTAGATTTATACAATAAAGGTTACATTTTAACACTTTTTTTGTTTACTGTGTTGATCCAATAAGTATATTTGATGTTTCCTAATAGTGCATAGAAGTATATCTTTTTGGACTCAGCTCACATTCTTGTGACCTAAGTCAACTTTTTGAATTGTCAAGTTTCATGCTTACGCACTGCTCGTAAAGGAAGACCCACTTATTCAAGTAACACTTTAATTCAAGGTCTCCAAGGAGAATCGGTTAAATTACATTAAACCACAGTAAAAAATTGATGTAATTTTGGATAATTGTTTCTTTACTTTTGTTCTAATCTATGGGGCATATTTATCAAGCTCTGAAAGGAGCTTGATGCCCTGTGTTTCTGGCGAGCCTGCAGGCTCACCAGAAACAGCAGTTATGAAGCAGCGGTCACAAAGACCGCTGCTCGATAACCTGTCCGCCTGCTCTGAGCAAGCGGACAGACATCGCCGGAAATCAACCCGATCGAGTACGATCGGGTTGATTGACACCCCCTGCTGGCGGCCTATTGACCGCGAGTCTGCAGGGGGCGGTGTTGCACCTGCAGCTCTTGTGAGCTGCTGGTGCAATGCTGAATACGGCGAGCGTATTGCTCGCCATATTCAGCGAGGTCTGCCGGACCTTATCCGCACTGTCGAATCAGGTCAGACAGACCTTGATAAATAGAGGCCTATATATTCTGGACAAAACACAGAAAGATAGTAAATCAATTGACGGCGAAATATACAAAATAACGAGATAAATTCTTATTGTACATTATATAGTTATATAGCTATTTACTCTTATTATAAGTCCCTCCTTTATGTCTTTGGAGTTTCCCACTTTTTTTCTTTTAGATCCATTCAGGATATAACACTGTGAAACAGGTGGTACTCTAGAGAGCCAATCATGTAAGAAAAGCCAGGATACAAGCCCCCATACTTTTGAATAAATTCAGTGAGTTCATGCCAGGTTTATTCATTAGTCCTACTACCTCTAAGGAAGAAGAGCTTACTCTTCGAAACGCGTCATGTTTTATTAAACGGTGGGACTCCTGGCTTTTTTACCACCCTTTTTCATATATATTGCATGCTTTTTACCCTTGAATTGTTTTAAGTTTGTGTTTTAGTTTGACTAAGACGTAGTGTTTGAACTAAATATGTGAATTGGAATCTGGTTCACATAACACATTTGGCTGCTCAAACAAGTTTGTGACTGCCAATACAAATTTACCGGTCTTTGAACTGGTCTATGAATGTCATATACCCCCTTTATCCGTGTTGGTTACTTTCCCTTTAAGGCTCAGACATTCTCTGAATTGCTTTTCCTGCTATAAAAAGGCCCCTCCCATGTTCACAGGTGCTTGGTAATTTGTTAGCATTCAGTATTCCTAAAAGCTATCTCGCCCCACTCCGCTGGAGTGTTTCTCTGCATATTAGCTACAGATTTCTTCAGTCTAACCTTGTGTTTTATTTCACAGTATTTTCACTTACTTCAAGTCCTACTACCTGCTCATTGTTAAACTTCTACAGGAAGTTTTACCAGTGTCCACTCTCATCCTGGAAACCTCTGACTTGCTCCGGAATTCACCAGCTGTTCGTTTCAACATAATAGCTACTACCTGTCTATCACACAGCCCTCCAGATTATTCTGTACTGCAGGATCAGTATTGAGGTAAAAACTACTTTATCTGATTCTTTCTTTACAGGACCACAATTGTTTGCACCGTTCCGTCTATGCATTGCGGTGACGTCATGATCAGCTGATCTCCTCTTAAGCTCTCCGGAATCGTAAGTTTGCAACTTATAAAATAGAACAACCTTGTTACTGTTCAATAAGTATTACCTCTGCATTTCTGCCTTAATACTTTCAGCATATGCTGGACTTTTAACTTACAAGTCAGTCTGTTTATTTTATACTTTTCTGCTTGTTTATTCTTGAACAGTTGCTGGATTTTGTGCTATATTCTTACTCAAGTTAATACACTCTAAGGAACATACTTCACTATATATATATATATATATATATATATATATATATATATATATATATGTATTCAGTTTACTTTTGTTATCAGCTCCTGGGTAACTAAGCTGTGGTTCCTTGAACCAATTTCCGTTACCTTTACAGTCTATGAGCAAAATAACGGATTCCCAAAACTCAACTGTGGGAATCGAATTTTATGTGAGACTGTAAAGAGAATCATCACAATGAACTTCGGCATCTTAATGTGGACCATTGATACCCTTATCACTTCCATTTGACATATACTCAATGTTATTCTGATAACTCATACTAGATTGAGGTTCTTAAATGTGAGTGTGATACCTGTGAATCCTTATGTGTTTTGTTTTCAATAAAACAGTATAACACTATGTTTTGCAATTGATTTGTTTTACATATGAGACGCTGAGGACGCATACCTATCGGAACGCCCCGATTCTTGTGACATCATCATATCACATGGACCAATCACTGACAAGCTCTAGCGTTCAAGCACCCAACATCATCAGATCAGACCGGATCACTGACTCCTCAAACGGAAGAAGCAAGCACCGATCTTACCTACTCCAAAAGACGTGATCACTGTATTTCTCCCAAGCCAATACCTCATTAGATTGAGGGTTTGTCTGTAAGTAGACTGACTCTACCTGTTGGGGATTTATTTTGCCTGCACATTGTATAGAGACTAAAAACAGCATTTGCAGTAGAAACTATTTTTGAGCCTGCAGTAGCATTTTATTATATAACAGTAATTTCTTTTGTGGTGTAAATTTATCTGCATCACTCACTGTATACAGAAACTGATAGGAGTCGGATAAAGAAATTTTTTCTGAGCTCTATTTTCCACTATATTTTATTTAAAAGTGTTTTTATTGAGGCAATAAAATACATCAAAGTACAAACATAGTAGGCAGGGCAATATCTCAAACAAAATTGCATGACATCAGTTCCATCATTCAAGCATAAATACAGTAGACAATAGTAGGAGTACGGTACTGACCCTAATGGAGCCTCATTTTATAACTTAATATTAGGATAAACATGTGTCAACAAGGAAAAGTAGATCCACTTATGGGACCTGGAAATTAGTACTTGTCTGAAGACAGATCTTACAGGGATAAATTTTTTTCAATATTTAGACACTCTAGCGTCTTCAATATGTGAAAGATCCGCTCCTGGGATCTGGCGGCAAAGATCAATCTGAAGACATCTATTAGCAGTTCAAAGAGTCCTCGTCATATGTTAGCTTGTTATTGCATATAGATTATAGACAAACTTAAGTGAAACAGATAAACATACTAATAAGGTACAAAACAGCGTTATCCAAACTACTCTGCTAAATGATATCAGTGATGTACCAGAGCTAATCACAGTTGTCACAATAAGGATATAATGACACTCTTACTGAGCATTTCTAGAGACTTAAACGGTGATAAAACTGTAGTTCCAAAACTCTTTGAATGACCAACATGCAGTAAACAAAGGAGAATTCCTTATATTAGGGCCCGAAGATCCTTTTTGCATGAATGCAGGGGAAAACATAGGCTTAGGACTTCGGACTGGGTAGAGACTACTTCACTCTACCAAAAGGGAGTGCGGAGGAGAAGGTATTCGTCCCTACCGCACAAAGATAGTGGGGGAGTGGGGGAGGGGGGGGGCGGGAGATAGCCCAGCAACAGGTTACTCTAGCTTTGCTGGATAGGATAGATAACCAGGTAATAACATCTTGCAAAGTAATATGTACTGGAGTAAACTTAGCGCATATATTACTCAAATCATTAACTCAGTTGGTACACTTATAATGTAAAACTTTCTTACACGAGATAGATAGGTTAGACATGTCATAAGGAAATTTAAATCTAACCTTTCCTGTAGTAAACTATTATTAATTCTTACTCCCATTAACCTAGAAAGGTAATATATATTCATACTCTTTTACATAGCTATTTCTGTCAGGCTTATGTTCTAAAGTGTTCAACTAACTAGTAAAGCATATTAAGAGAGTTGCAAGCATAGAATCAGACCAATTACAGAGCATACAGTTTCATGAAGTCAGTGCACAAAAATAAGATTATCCCTTACCCCACACATGTGGGGGGGGGGAGGGAATGACTACAATTATATAATTTCTGATTTATATACTAAGCAGCTAAACATTAGTGAAAGAATAAAAAAGAGGCTTCTGATACAACCAGGTCACACGTGCTCGCATGGTAAATGGTATTCTATACGTACTACATATTTATACTTATAGGAGAAATAAATATAGGGGAAAAATAAGTGGCAATAGTAATTTGGTATCTGATATAGGGCTCTATAGTGAGAGTAAAATCCTCTAAGTTGACTACTAGGGACATAGGGCTAAAACAGTAGTAGTGCATGACAGGCTAGGGTTAACATTCATATAAGATGAGAAGCAATGGACGATATTAAATCACTGAGTTGCACATATCAATTAGGAGCCCATTGCCTCACAGACAAACAGCATGAGAATAGTGTGTATTTCTTGGAAGAAAAAAAAATCAAGAAGAAAAAAACAAAAAAAAAAACATGCTAAGACATAAAGGCATAATGGCAGCAGAAGGGGTAATACACAATTCTGACAAGAGCTCTAGGCTAATCATATATGGCAATGCAAAAATGTTAACTTGGGTTTTGGATAAGCATCAGATACCTCCCTGGTATCTCCATAGAGAACAAACCCAGTAAATAGAAAATAGCAAAGTTACAGTTTAGGTGGGCACCAGGCATCAAGAAAAGCTCCAGCACCATGTAGCAAGGCAATGCTCTTAACCCACTCCAACTCTCTTGTCGTTGTTGTCCCCATTTAATGTCTCAGTACTATTCCAGAGAGTCCCAGCATTCTCCTGAGTAATAGCAAGGGCTTTCCAAATCAATACAGCGATAGCTCCTGCTGACACAGATGTATTGGGTACAAGCTCTCTGATAACACAGATATCCTCCCCCGGTGTCTGTGTGTTACAATCTGGCAAGTCGGGGGGCTCCCCTTTAGCAATACTGGCTGACACTGTCACAGGCTTGAGAGAAACAGGCACCGCAAGACCATCTCCCATATTCAGCTGCGCGGCGTTAAGCTGTGTGCCAGAGACCACCTCTGCTTCCCCAGCACCTTCAGTATGTTTCTCTTTAGATCTCTCCTTTTCAATCCTGTCTATTAGGTTATCAAATCTGCGGAGTATCTGTTGCTCATATTCATCGAATAGAGCTTGTATTGTGGTGGGGGTGCACTTTTCCATACTCAGATTTTTATTGTGGCTAGCTGACCGTGTGACTTTTCAAGATGGCGGCCGCTCAGGGCATGCAGTACTCAATAAAGTATTCCAGAACTGACCGGAGTGTTACCACGGATGCACTTGTGCTTCCAGCACTACTCAGGCTTGATACTATAGTCAGGAATGGGTATTGTAGAGCCAATATCCCTCCGATCTTGGCTATGGATAGTGCTGTGTTATGTCAGGGGAATCCTCTGAGCCTCAGACCCCTGGTGTGTTATATCAAGTTAAGCTTTCCTACGGGCTCTGTGATATGGCCAGCATGGAGTTTAGGCACCTCAAAGCAGCCGATCTGGAGTTTGCTGCCCTTGGAGGCTCAATCTCTGCTACTCGCGACTCCCGATCCAGGCCGCAGCCGCGGCGTTTCCTAAGCCCAGCTCCGGTTCTCTGATGCGGCCCAGCGGGGCTCCGGGTTATTTTCATAAAATCAGGATCATTATGCGCCTTGGGGAGATCCAGCAGCAATCCCCAATGATAAACAGATAGTTTCCCCAAGATTACACACTTTTTAGCCTAGAAAATACTGTTTTAGAAGCAGAGCGCTCACTCTGCATGTCTTCTCTGTTCGGCGTCAAACTCCGCCCCCCTTTCCACTATATTTTAACACACGCTATAGTGCTAGGTTTGTTACACGTTTTGAGCGCTGTGTAAACCCCTCTTTTGTTTTTTATATATATATATATATTTATATGCTTAACTGCATTTATATATATTATTTTAAATAGGTTGTTATTTTCAGCAGAAGAATACAAGCTCCATGCAGTACAGTTACAGATACATTACACAGAAGAAAACATTGCACATGGATCTAATGTTGACATACATCTTTATATATTCACAGATTTATCAAGTCCAAGAGGGAGGATTCCTCATTATATGCGGCCTGAGTTAACGGCGACACCCCAGAGCAACCGCTCATCCCCCCCGCTGCTATTGACCCTGCTTGAGGATCATGTAGACAATGAGTCGGGTACAGATTCTGACGTCCCTGATATCCAAGGTAATTTTCTATTACAATACAATGTTTGCAGTCTTTAACATTAAAACGGGAGTTATTTACAGGTTCATTCATGATGCAGGTTAATGGATTCTCTTCAATAATGTGTATAATATAGGCCTTGTCACATATTCCTCATCCTAAAGATGGTTTGTGTTTGTGCTTCATCTCTGACAGCTGAGTGAGAAGAATCCATTCCTGAGGATCCAGCCCCAGCCCCAGATGATGAGGTGGCTAAAACCCAATGTAAGAAAATATCATATTATGTTTTAACACTTGTATCTTGATAAGTAATTGGTAGAACATGTGTTATTTTGTGTTTTTATAGACACAGATCAGGGGACCTAAACGGAGCCCATTCTCCCCTAATTGTTTGGGCAACTTGAGCAGGGGCTCCAAAATGTGGTAGCCACCATTACCCAATTACAGCAGCCACTACAGGGATTGTTTTAATTTAATTCTTTTATAACTATTTTATGTTTGTGGTTTAAAAAAATATATAATAAAAATATATTTAATCAAAATAATAGTGTAGCTGTATTCCTTTAAATATTATCTTGAAGGGACATGAAAAAACGAATATTTGTTGATGTATAAATAGCATGTTATCTTGTTAATTTTGTTTCTTTTAAAAATATACCTGATTTAACTTTATTCATTTTCTGTCCTTTGATGAAGAGTATATGTAAATAAACTATGTAGATGCTGAATGATGGCTGCACATAGATGACTTGTGATTGGCTTGCACATGTGCATTGCTACTTCTACTAAAAAAGATATCCGAAGAATTCTAATAGTAAAAATTAAAATGTTGCTTGAGATTGTCTTGTCTATCTGCATAATACAATTACATATAAGAGTTTGAGGTCCATTTAAGCTGAGAACTAACATTTTTTGAAATAATATTAAATGACTAATGCTTCACATTACATATTATATTATTGGTCATAATAATAATAATATATTGACTATATATAAATATACTGGTATGAAAAAATACAGATATATGAAAGACAACATTGCTTGCTTTAAAACAAAATATATTGGAGTTGCCCTTGGCGCGAATTTCTGAGGTGGCTGCTGTCAGGTCCACAAATATTCTTAAAAAATAAACACAGAGGGGGCGGAGTTTCGCCGTGCTGGGACATGGCAGCAGAGTGAGAGAGCTCCGTTGCTGTCAGCCCTTCAGAGCCCACTAACTGGCTGAATTGGGGAATAATTTGTCACATAATTGAAAGCTGAGGAGCCGCTGAGCAGACCTGTCTACTTTTCATTCCCCCCGACATTAATTGAGCGGGGTCCCAAAGAATAATTTGAGGAGAAGCAGACGCCCAGGCGCCATCTTGACCCACTGCATCGCAGTATAACGGAGCCAGAGGGGCGACCATAAATAACAACATCCAGCCTACTGGAGTCACGGAACAACGGATACTACCCGACTGGTGAGTGAGGGGCACAGGGACAACTGAGAGGCCGACCGGCAACGGTCCGGAACCCTAACCTGTCAATCATAAGTACACACCGACACGGGCTAAGGCAACATAAATTGAGCCCTGTTGAAAAGAAGCACACCGGTTTGACCTGGGAAACTTTATTTATCGATTTTAATTGATGTTAAAGCCAGTGATTACACGGGCTCTTTATTATTATAACAGCAAAACCTAAAGCCACGTGGGGGCCGTTCCACTTTCACTTTAACCCTACGCAACGGCACATGTAGGTGGGGAAACAACACACAACCAGAATCAACCGGCTGTGGGACTTGATTTGGCCATAAATATATGTCATAACTCCTCCGAACTGCTATTAATCCTTTTACAAACTAACAAAGACCTACAGAACTAATGCAAACAGAAAAGTTTTAAATGTTCAGCTGCAGCAAAGATAAAAAGGAGTATACCCCTGCAACCAACCACTCAGATATAAACAAAAGGTAAATATACGGAGATTGTCCCCCACTGAATATCACACATATTGATCCTGACTTTAACAAACGTGCTACCCCCAATATAGAGGTATTTTTTCCCTTAAAGAGACAGTCGCACAGTGCATCCAGACCACAGATCCTTTTAATATGACTTCCAAAAAAGGAAACAAACCAGAAAAACAGAACAAAAATCTGTCCCTGACCCCATCAGTCACTACCTTTTTTCATGCACCGGAGGGCCCCTCACAAGATACAACACAAGAGGCTAACTGTTCTGAAATACCCCCTGATATGGCCACTCTCCAAAAGGACCCTTTACGTTCTATACAATCTCAGATCGCAGATTTGCCTTCCAAAGTTGATATTGAGGCGCTTAAGTCCTTCATTAAAGAGGAAATTAGAGATTTAAAAAGGGACTTAAACGAAATGGGGTCTAGAATAGAGTGCCTAGAAGATGGCCAAGATCACTTGAACAACCTAGTCAGCACCAATATCCAACAACTGTCCATTCAAGATTCTATTATCCAGGCGATGCAAGATAAGTTGGAAGATTTGGATAATAGAGGACGAAGGAACAACTTAAGAATTAGAGGCATCCCGGAGGAAGTTCCACAAGAAAATTTGAAATCTTATGTAAAAGACCTCTTCCACCACCTACTGCCAAGGGCGACGATGATCACAAACGACGACATTGAAAGAATCCACAGAGCATTGAGGCCCCCTTCTAAACTGCCGGCCCCCCCCAGGGATGTCATCTTGAAACTGCTGAAATTTACAACAAGAGAGGAGATATGGCAGGCGGCCAGATCCAGGCAAACTATCTCCTTCCACAACCACTCTCTGCAGATCTTTCAAGATTTATGCCCTCAGACGATCCAAAGAAGACGTGAGGTGAGATTTATAACCAAAAAGCTACAAGAACAAAACATTAGATACCGTTGGGGTTTCCCATTCAGCCTCATGATTAATCATAACGGTTCCCAAATAATATACAAAAGCTACAATGATCTGGACTCCCTATCCAAAAAGCTAAATATTGTTTTTGAAATGCCACCAGAAAAGGTACTAGATTTTCCAACAGCACAAGAGGAAAGAGGCAAAGAAAGACCTAGAGAACAACGTCCTAACTGGACCAGAGTGCCTTCAAAAAGATTTAAGACAGGTCCAGCTTCACAGTCATCAGACTCTTAACTCACTACGACCTGCGGTTCCTATTGGACTGTAGGCAAACTGAGGACATTGGGTATGGCAGACTAATACTCTAACTTGCACAAGATTATTAATGATATGTTTGTATCTTAATGGATTTGTTTAGCATATACCCGATACTTAGCAAAGATTTTCTCTAGAGAGGGGAAAATTTTATAAGTTATTAGCCCTGCAGGGCAATTTAATTACTCAATTACAGTTTTATATATGTTCTCTTCTCTTACTCATATAGCCACTCCCCTAACTTTAAACCCCCCCAGTTCAGCATATAATATATTAAAAATCATATAGCTAAACTCTGAAGGTTAACTGACACCACTCAACCCCCTAGTTCATGGTGTATCTAAAGTTTATTGTATACACCGCACACTTATATATTTTTGTAAATCTGGTTAAGATGTTTTACAATGTTTTGGTTTTAGATTCTACAACTACAACTACTGTCGCTCCATGTAATGTATACATACTTGCAAACTGCAAAGTTGTTCTCCTTACAGGTCTTAATTCATGCAAATGTTGCCTCTTTGATTGCTATCTGTTTAACAATTATATTTTACAGGTCAGATGCCATAATATTACATTGTGGCTCACACACTGGTTTTTGAGACTTCAATGTTATGCTTTGTTCTTTTTTTAAAATATAAATAATGTTATCAGACACACTACACATAAAAATAGTCTCTCACAATGTCAAGGGATTAAATACCCCTCAAAAAAGGTCCTTAGCTGTCCGAGAATATAGACGACTCAAATACGATATAGTTCTGCTTCAGGAGACCCATTTCAAACGGGGAAGGGAACCTAAGATGTCCCTTAACAAATTCGGTCAGGTTTTCCTAGCATCTAATAATACCAAACGCAACGGGGTGGCCATCCTGTTAAGAGAAATATCCCTTTTCACCCAACCCACATACATAAAGATAAGGAGGGGAGATATATTATAGTCGTAGGGTCACTCTACAATAAGGTAATAACATTGGCCAACATATACTCCCCCAACACCCCGACACCTCAATTTTTTATTACTATAAGGAATGCTATATTAGATTGCCAAAAGGGGGGTTTGGTGGTTGGGGGGGATTTTAATTTAGCATTGGAACCCGACATAGACTGCTCCAGAGGCGCTTCCTCTATCCCCCAGAAATCACTACGGATGGCTAAGGCATATTTAACAGACCTAACACTACACGACGCTTGGAGACTAACACACCCTTCCACGAAGGACTTTACCTTTTATTCTCACCCCCAAAAAGTCTACTCGAGGATCGATTATTTGCTTATAGATGTCACTAGTCTAGATTTAGTTCAGCATACAGATATTTCCCCCATAACGTGGTCAGACCACGCTATAATTAGCTGCACCCTCAGATGGCCCACTTCACAGAGACCTGAAAAGACCTGGAGATTAGATGAAACACTTTTGAAAGATCCACTCATATGTACACAGTTAATAACCTCCCTGAGCGAGTATTTTGACCGTAATTGCACGACAGATATGACACCACAATCAGTATGGGAGGCACACAAGTGTACGATTAGGGTGGAACTTATAGCCCTGAAAGCGGCAAGAAATAAACAGAGAACCCAATTTTTATCTACATTACTAGAAGACCTTAAAAAAACACAAGATATACATAAAAGATTCCCCGGAAATCAGTCCCTTCTAGAAAGCTTACAACATAAGAGAGATCAGCTTAACTTGCTCTTAGGTACTGAAACCAAGCGGGCAGCTCTGTTTCTTAGGAAGACATTCTATGAGGGACACAATAAACAGGGAAAACTTCTAGCTAGACACCTCAAACAAAGATCCAATAGACGGTACATTATGACAATAAAAGGTAGAGACGGGAAGACTTGGACATCATCCAGAGACATAGTAGATAAATTTAGAACTTATTATGACAGCCTTTACAACCTGGAGAGGGATCATCCCCCCCCCTCCTGAACAAGATATCTCCACCTATCTTGCGCAACTACACCTCCCCTCTCTCACTGACGAACAACAGGCCAAACTAGACTCCCCATTATCTCTCAAAGAGGTAAAGGAAGCTATATCCGCCTTCCCGATAGGAAAAGCTCCAGGACCTGACGGTTTCGGAAACGCCTATTACTCCAAATTTAAGAATTTACTAGCCCCCCACTTACTGTCTTATTTCCAAGACATTGACAAAGACAAATACTTCTCCCCTGAATCCTTACGGGCACATATTACGGTCATCCCAAAACCAGGCAAACAGGCAGATCAGATTCCCAATTACCGACCAATATCCCTTTTAAATTCTGACATTAAAATATATGCGAAAATTCTAGCGACTAGACTGAATTCGGTTCTCCCCTTGATTATACACCAGGATCAGGTGGGCTTCATCCCTAACAGAGAAGCCAAAGATAATACAGTGCGCAACTTACATCTCATATGGCATTCCAAGTCCGTGGGGATCCCAACAGTGTGGCTCTCCACGGATGCGGAAAAAGCTTTTGACCGTGTCAACTGGTCCTTTCTAAAATTGACGCTACAATCTTTTGGCTTGGGAAACATCATGTTACATAGGATATTTGCCCTTTACGCCCACCCTAGTGCCTGTATAACGCTTAATGGTATTTTATCACAGCCTTTTCAAATATCTAACGGCACACGACAGGGTTGCCCCCTTTCCCCCTTACTGTTTGTGTGTTTCCTGGAGACGCTGGCCACCAAAATCAGACTTAATAAAGATATCCCGGGGGTAAAGATAGGGAGGGGAGAATACAAGTTATCCCTTTTTGCCGACGACATTCTGTTTTCCCTTACTAAACCAGACGAGGCCATGCCTTTCCTATTGGATGAGTTGAACATATTTAACAAACTAACAAACTTTTTAATCAACCACTCTAAATCCGAAATACTAGGAGTCTCCCTCCCCCCGGGGATGGATCTCAAGATTAAAACATTATGTCCCTTTAAATGGTGTGTTAATTCTATAAAATACCTTGGCATTCAATTAGCAGAAGAAATAGACTTGGTTTTTAAACTGAATTATATGCCGATCCGCCAGGCCCTAACCAGGGATCTATCCTCCTGGTACTCTAAACGCCTGTCATGGCTGGGGAGGATAAACACTATCAAAATGAATGCCTTTCCTAGATTGTTATATATTTTACAGACTCTCCCTATCCCTCTCCCCCCCAAATATATAGCTCAGATACAACAGTTGTTTCACTCGTTCATATGGAGAGGCAAACAGCCCAGAATTAATAAAATAACTATGATGCGTACCAGAGAACAGGGAGGCTTGGGGGTCCCTAACATAAAATCATACCGAACAGCCATTTTTATACAACGAATACTGGACTGGAAGATACACAAGACACAAAAAAGATGGGTAGAACTTGAAGAAAATTTAAACCTTGAAATAAACTTACCCGCTCTATGCTGGCACCCTGACCTTAAAATATTGACCAAGAACATCTCAAACCCTATAACCAAAGAGACCATGCTACAATGGACTTTGATGACCGGGATGAACCCATATATCACGTCCAGCCCCTCCCCTTTAACTTCATTGACCCACAATACTGAGTTTTCAATAGCGGACCTGGGGGGTACTAGGGGGCCAGATGGTAATATCATAGAACTGGACATTCACCAAATTACTGTAAATGAACATCTGATGACTCAAAATCAAATGCAAGAACAAGGCCACTCATGGTCTCAAATTTGGTTTAACTATAGACGAGTAAATCACTACATAATGACCCATAAACACAGTAATAATATGTTGAGGCCCCTCACGACTTTGGAGAAACTGTTCACAGGTAATCACCAGAGGAAACACACCCTGTCCACAATTCAAACCATCTTAACACAGCCCCCACCAGGCAACCTTCCCACTTCAATCGAAGCTTGGGAGAGGGAACTAGGTACAATTATATTACCCCAGACAGCAGCCAACATTTTTAGAAACACAAAAACTTCCTCGTCCTCGGCATCTATGGCTGAATTGAACTATAAAATTCTGCACAACTGGTATCTTACCCCAAGACGTATCCATAAATTATATCCCCAGGCCAGCGATAGATGTTGGAGATGCGGTCATGTAGGTAGTGGGATGGGACACATGTGGTGGTAGTGCGGGGAAATAAACAATTATTGGAGAAATTGCATCACAGATATGGAGGCTGCCCTTGGACTAACGATACCTCTAGACCCCCTAGTATTCCTGCTTAACAAGTCTCTGAAACTACCGTCCAAGGCCCATAGAATCCTATTTCAAATAATGATAAACGGTGTGAAATCCATTATAGCCAAACACTGGAAATCCAGTGTAGCCCCAGACTTACACACATGGAGAAATAGAGTCACTGAGTTAATAGAGCTTGAAGAATATGGTTCTTATAAAAATGATACGAGAGACCCATACATTACAGCCCAGACTATCTGGGAGCAATATAACTTACAAACACAGAATAAGCAGTGTGTGGACCTTAAATAGTCATGGAGCGACAGAGGACCTTATTGAGATTTTCAAATCAATAGGAGAAAACAGTTTAGATGTTTGTTCTCGACATGTATCCAGTTTAATTGTTTAACAGTTGAAGACCATAATCTGTGTTCCTTATGGAATCCAGATAATTTGCTTATTTTGTTAGGATAAAACCTTTGAGAAATATATTTGCATTACTGACATTTGTTTTCTTATATTGTTTTTTTTTTTTTTCCTTTTTGTGTTTTTTTTTCTTTTTGTTTCTATCTTGACATGTAACTTATGTGAACAGTAAATGTAACATGTAATTTATATGATATTTTCTCAATAAAAAAGAAATTGGAATAAAACAAAATATATTGATGGACATGTAAATATGTTTGAAAGAAATGAAGACATAACACTGATATACAGTATATACCTGTATATATATACAGGGAGTGCAGAATTATTAGGCAAGTTGTATTTTTGAGGATTAATTTTATTATTGAACAACAACCATGTTCTCAATGAACCCAAAAAACTCATTAATATCAAAGCTGAATAGTTTTGGAAGTAGTTTTTAGTTTGTTTTTAGTTATAGCTATTTTAGGGGGATATCTGTGTGTGCAGGTGACTATTACTGTGCATAATTATAAGGCAACTTAACAAAAAACAAATATATACCCATTTCAATTATTTATTTTTTACCAGTGAAACCAATATAACATCTCAACATTCACAAATATTCATTTCTGACATTCAAAAACAAAACAAAAACAAATCAGTGACCAATATAGCCACCTTTCTTTGCAAGGACACTCAAAAGCCTGCCATCCATGGATTCTGTCAGTGTTTTGATCTGTTCACCATCAACATTGCGTGCAGCAGCAACCACAGCCTCCCAGACACTGTTCAGAGGGGTGTACTGTTTTCCCTCCTTGTAAATCTCCCATTTGATGATGGACCACAGGTTCTCAATGGGGTTCAGATCAGGTGAACAAGGAGGCCATGTCATTAGATTTTCTTCTTTTATACCCTTTCTTGCCAGCCACGCTGTGCAGTACTTGGACGCGTATGATGGAGCATTGTCCTGCATGAAAATCATGTTTTTCTTGAAGGATGCAGACTTCTTCCTGTACCACTGCTTGAAGAAGGTGTCTTCCAGAAACTGGCAGTAGGACTGGGAGTTGAGCTTGACTCCATCCTCAACCCGAAAAGGCCCCACAAGCTCATCTTTGATGATACCAGCCCAAACCAGTACTCCACCTCCACCTTGCTGGCGTCTGAGTCGGACTGGAGCTCTCTGCCCTTTACCAATCCAGCCATGGGCCCATCCATCTGGCCCATCAAGACTCACTCTCATTTCATCAGTCCATAAAACCTTAGAAAAATCAGTCTTGAGATATTTCTTGGCCCAGTCTTGACGTTTCAGCTTGTGTGTCTTGTTCAGTGGTGGTCGTCTTTCAGCCTTTCTTACCTTGGCCATGTCTCTGAGTATTGCACACCTTGTGCTTTTGGGCACTCCAGTGATGTTGCAGCTCTGAAATATGGCCAAACTGGTGGCAAGTGGCATCTTGGCAGCTGCACGCTTGACATTTCTCAGTTCATGGGCAGTTATTTTGCGCCTTGGTTTTTCCACACGCTTCTTGCGACCCTGTTGACTATTTTGAATGAAACGCTTGATTGTTCGATGATCACGCTTCAGAAGCTTTGCAATTTTAAGAGTGCTGCATCCCTCTGCAAGATATCTCACTATTTTTTACTTTTCTGAGCCTGTCAAGTCCTTCTTTTGACCCATTTTGCCAAAGGAAAGGAAGTTGCCTAATAATTATGCACACCTGATATAGGGTGTTGATGTCATTAGACCACACCCCTTCTCATTACAGAGATGCACATCACCTAATATGCTTAATTGGTAGTAGGCTTTCGAGCCTATACAGCTTGGAGTAAGACAACATGCATAAAGAGGATGATGTGGTCAAAATACTCATTTGCCTAATAATTCTGCACTCCCTGTATATATATATATATATATATATATATATATATATATATATAAAAGTATATACCATATATATATATACCTGTATTTATATATATATATATATATATATATATATATATATATAAAAGCATATATATATATATATATATATATATATACACATACTTATATACAAATATACAGTATATACATATATACACAAACATACATATATATATATAAATATATATATATATACATATATACACATACATATATACAAATATATATACATATATACACAAAAATACATATATACAAATATATAGGTGATATTAATCAGTAGACCTAGTGCAAGTATATACACCTCTAGCTCCCTTCAATGGGTCTCCTAGTAAACCTTGTGATAGTCAGTGATAAAAGTAGATGAAGCGAGCGCCAAAAAGGCTAAGGTGAATGTGTAAAGTTCACAATTTTATTGTACACAGTATAAAACACAAATTAAGGGGGGGGGGGGCGGAGCAGGCACTGATAGGAAATGGCCGCACAATAGGTGAGCTCCGGCGATTTAGCCCACAAAAGTGAATATAAAATTACTATAGACCGCATGTATTGCCATAAAATACTGCATAAATGTGTCAACTCAGGAACTGAGTAAAGCAAGACTGGCGGAGAGCTGTGTAAGAACGATCTAAGCTATAACAGATCATTCTACCTGACATGTGTATCTAGGAGACCAGCCCCAGCTACGGACATATACAAGTGCGGCACAAAGTAATGTTTGAAGCAATACACACCAAGGTCCTGAAATTACCGCTGTTGTGTGATAAGGCTGAGTGCTGTGGGGAGACTGCGGCTCTAGACACTTACCGGGACAACCACTGACTGGCTGCAGCCGCCATCTTGGGAGGACATGCGCACTACAAATAGAGGGCCATAACGAAAGTGATCCCTTGTAGCTCTGAACCGCACTAAGGAAAAAACATAGAAAGGATAAGATAAGTACGCAATAAAGACATAAAGGGGCACTGTCTGTGTGAAAATATATCTGAGCACATATACTTGATAAGCGGTCTGCTGTTATGACATAGTAGTATGCCTGTACATTTCATACACTTATTTAGCATAAGACAGTAGTGGAGCAGGAATAACAGATGTCGGGAGACTAACTATAAACAAAGACATTCAATTCTCCATAAGGGGAAAAACAAAGGGGATATAACATATGGTCCCTAATCATCACTATTATAACCACATATAGAGCTGTTCTGGTAAAGGCATGACATTAAGGCCTATCGCTTAATTCTAAACCTAAAGAGGGAATAAGTAGCTCTGGCTCTGGTAATTAGCAATTGCTGGCATCACAGTTTTCAGATCCCCAAATTCACTACAGTACAGAGAGTCTCTTATGAACTTTTGAGATTGCTATTCCTTTAAATTGCAGCAAGATTGCCAGGACAACGCAGAGCATATATATACAAATATCCAAAAGCTTAAAGTAACTTATTTAAGATAAGTTTTCACAGACAAGATGTCTCCTAGGAAGAATGCACTGAAGGGGAAGCAGAACAAAGGAGGAGGACAAGGGAATCCCTCAATGGACAGCTACTTTAAAGTAGCAGCACCACTAACACCAAAAGAAACTTCAACAGTGTCACATAGGTCACAACACTCTTCTAGCTCTTTGGAGTCATGATCTGAGGAGGAAGACAATATGCTTTCTGTACCACAGTCTGTGATATCCTCAAAGCAGGATTTTTCTTCTCTGATCACTCAAGTAAAACAATGTATAAAAGAAGAAATCCCTGACCTGAAGAGAGATATTGGGGAGATTGGCAATAGAGTAAGCAGTATTGAAGATAACATACAGGAACATGAAGCTTGCCTAACAAAAGTGAACACTCAGATAAATCACCAGGATCAAACTATTCGGCAGCTGGAAGATAAACATGAGGACTTGGAGAACCGGTCCAGGAGACATAATATTAGGATACGAGGTATCCCAGAAGACATAGATGCTTCAGTTCTCCCTGAATACCTTCAATCTTTATTCTCACAACTCAGAGATCCAACAGATAACTCCACAGTTGATATGGATAGAGCGCATTGGGCCTTGAGGCCTAAGCCCCCTGAAAACGCACCGCCCAGAGATGTGATTGCTAGAATAACCAACTACCAACTGAAAGAGCAAATCATGACAGCAGCAAGAGAAAAGCGCCTTATACAAAAAGATGGTATCACCCTACAGTTTTTATCGGCCAGAACTCTAGCCAGAAGAAAATAACTTTCTCCACTTACAAAACACCTACAGGCTAGAAACATCAATTACAGATGGGGACACCCATTTCAGCTGATAAGTATTTGGAAGAATAGAAGGGCGACCTGCTCCTCAATCGAGGAGATTGAGGACTGTTGCAGAAAGTTGGAGATTCCCCCACCAATAATGGACTGAGACCCGAGGCAAGACCCTATCTCTGCACGTGACTCTCGAGCTTCCCCACTGCCACAATGTAAAGAGTGGCAAACAGTCCGCAATAAAAGAATGAAAACCCCCTCGTCTTCAGACACTAGGGCCCAAGTAGGCTGAAGATGGACATTACAAGGTATCCTTTGCAGGTTCGAAGTGACCAGAAATGTGTAACTCAAACTAAATAGTGAAAAAGACATTAGTGTTATGAAAACAGGTCAAAACAGAATGTCATAAAATTGTTATGTAACTTGTGGGCTAATCGATTCCACTTAGGGATCTTTTAGTAATTTCCCCCTGTTTGTATAAGGTAAAAGTTATTCATGTTTATGTTGTTTATGTTATTAGATTTTACTTAGGAGTTTTCTTGCAGAGTCGTTTCGCCAAACAAGCAGGTAACATGGTCTACTGATATGGAGTAGGAGTGATGAAGGTAACAAGATGACTGATACATGTATTCAATTTGTAACACAAAATGTGAAGGGCTTTCAATGTTCCCCATAAACGATCAATAGCTCTCAGAGACATAGGGAAAAAAGGGAGGGAAATAGTTGGATTACAAGAGACCCATTTTAAAAGAGGATCCATTCCTAAATATATACACAGTGGTTTTTCCCAACATTATCATAGTGCGCATAACAAAAAAAAGATTAATGGAGTGAGCATCCTCATACACAACACAATACCATTTAAATTGATAGAAAAGAAAAAAGATGTGGAAGGTAGATTTCTAGCTATCAGTGGTATTCTTTATAACAAACTGGTAACAATAGTGAATATATATGCACCCAACCATAAACAAGCAATTTTCTTCAAATCCATAATACCCCTACTACAACATATACAAAAAGGCCAACTGATAGTAATGGGAGACTTTAACTTGCCAATTAACCCTAAACTCGATAGTTCAAACCCAAACATACAAATTGCAAAATCCACACTGAAGTCGTTGTGGAAATTTTTAAGAGCATTTGGCCTTCATGACCCGTGGAGAGTTTCCAACCCTGAAAGGAGGGATTACACATTTTTTTCTAATCCCAATAAATCATATTCGAGAATTGATTTTATTTTGTTAGATCATTTAACATTAGCAAATGCAACATCATCAAACATTACACACACAGCGTGGTCGGACCACTCCATGGTCAGATACTCCATTGCCTGGCCTTCAACCCCAATAAGAGATTTTACCTGGAGACTTGACGAGACGTTATTATTAGATCCGGTGGTGTGCAGGACCATAGAGGGGGAAATACAGGAATTTTTTAATCAAAACGCTAGGGGGGATGTTGCATCAGCCATGGTTTGGGAAGCACATAAGAGCTACATAAGGGGATCACTAATCAAACTCAGGGCTAATAAGAATAAACAACAGAGAGAGGAATACAAGCACATAGCTAAGGAGATTGAACATCTAGACTATTTACACAAACTTCACCCATAAGATGAAAGGATTCTCCAACAATTGAAATTTTATAGAACCAAAATGATGTCACACTTACATATAAAGGCACAGTCGACTGCACTCAAACAGAAATACTACTATGAAGCTAATAAGCTGGGACGCCATTTAGCTAGGTTACTTAAATCTAAGCAAGCAAAAACATACATACACTCAATAAAAACTCCTGCAGGGGAGAGAGTGGAGGACACCAAGCAAATAGCTGAGACCTTCAAAAATTATTATCATGCACTATATAACCTTTTTCCTAAAAGATCTATTTTGGATCATGAAGTTAAGTGTATGAAATATCTAGACACAACCCAGGTTCTGAAAATATCCGAGAAAGATAGTGAGATGTTGCAAGCCCCGAAAAACCATAAAGAGATCACAGAAGCTATTAAGTCATTAAAACCTGAAAAAGCACCAGGTCCAGATGGATTCTCTGGGTCATACTACAAATTATTTTCTCAATTATTGATGCCCCATTTGTTAAACACTTTCAGTCAAATAGATAGTGGAGGCACATTACCGGACACCATGCTACAAGCATTCATTACTGTTCTCCCCAAGCCGGGCAAGAAACCAGATACCCCAGCGAATTACCGACCGATATCTTTGTTAAATATAAATTTGAAAATATTCGCCAAGGTATTGGCGTCTAGACTTAACAGATTGTTACCAACTTTGATCTCCCCAGATCAAGTGGGATTTGTGCAGCGGAGAGAGGCAAAGGATAATACTGTCAAATTATTAAATATTTTAGAATATATAAATAACAACAAAGTCTCTTCAATATTACTCTGTACAGATGCTGAGAAAGCGTTTGATAGACTAGATTGGACCTTTCTGCAGACTACACTTAAAAAATTCAACTTTCCTCTTCCATTTATAAATAAAATTATGGCTCTGTATTCCTTTCCCACGGCCCAAATTAGAATAAATGGTACGCTTTCAGAACAATTTGAAATAAGAAACGGTACCCGTCAGGGATGCCCGCTTTCCCCACTTCTGTTTATTCTCTCACTAGAAATACTAGCAAGTAAAATTAGGCTAAATGATAACATAGAGGGTATAACTATTAAAAATAAGGAGTACAAATTGTCCACGTTTGTAGACAATGTTTTATTGTCTTTATCAAATCTTTTAAAGTCTCTCTCCGTGCTGCAATCAGAATTACTGGAATATGGAGGAGTCTCAAATTTTCTGGTAAATACCAATAAATCAGAACTACTACCTCTACACTTATCTTCAGCAGATTTGACTCACATTCAAAATTGTAGCCCTTTAGCGACCCAACAGAAATTTATTAAATATCTGGGCATATATTTGCTGAATAACTTAGACTCAATCCGTACATTCAATTATTCCAAATTACTGAATACTATTTCTAATCAGGCTTCATCATGGTTGTCTAAAAATATATCTTGGATAGGGAGAATAAGCACAGTTAAGATGGTATTATTGCCAAAAATTCTGTATATCCTACAGACGCTGCCACTCCCAAATACACAAACATATTTACAGAAACTACGAGGAGTGATACACAATTTTATCTGGAAAAGAAAACCTGCTCGGGTAAATAAGTTTTCCCTGCATGCTAATAAGGCCATGGGGGGGGGGGGGCGGGGTTAGGAGTAACTAATATAACATTATACAAACAGGCTATCTCATTACAAAGAATAGTAGACTGGAGTAGATATATCTTAGATGAACCAAAGCATTGGATCCAAATAGAACGTGATATTTCTGACACCCCACAACTAGGGGGGGGGGCATGTTGGCTACCTAAATTACTAATTAAATCACAAACTAAGTTCACCTCTACAACATCAAGCACTCTCTCAGACTGGAAGTGCATACCTGATAGCTATGGAGGCATCTCCAGTAACTATTCCCCTTTGACACCAATCCTGGCAAACTCTGAATTTAAAGAAGGGCAAGGACACCCCCCAGGTAGTGATAATAGTTTAAAAGGCTATGTTCTCATTACACTTATAACCAATTCAGGGAAAATGTTACCAAGAGCCGAATTAAAAGAGGTGGGAAACGGATTCTTTGATCAATGGTTTCGGTTTTATCAGGTAAATCATTACATAATGTCACACAGAGACAGGACCAACTTGTTGAGGCAGCTGACACCTTTTGAGCAGATGTGTGTTTCCAATTTGCCACAAAAAGGGATTATCTCTATTATTTACAAATTATTGCTCAAGGCTACAGCTCCTAAACCTCATAATTTCATAAAAGGATGGGAAAGTGAAATAATGGGGACACAAAGCTCAAAGATTTGGGATGAGGTCTTTCATAGTATAGCTCATTCTGCTCACACAACATATGCACTAGAAACAAATTATAAGCTATTGTTCCGTTGGTATTTGACACCAAATAGAATGAAATATCTGTTCCCATCTGCCAACGAGAAGTGTTGGAGATGTAGACAAGAAGTGGGTAATATGGGTCATATTTGGGGGTCTTGTGAGAAGATTAAACTTTATTGGACGAAAATAGTTGGGGAAATAAACACTGCCTTGTCTTTAATATTTCTTGTAATCCATGCCTATTTAATATGTTAAAAGATTTCAAATGCACCAATAGGCGGAACATTGGGCATATTATGTTAAAAACGGCCAAACAGCTCATAGCTTCTGTATGGAGATATAATAAGATTCCCACAATAGAGAAATGGAGGGAAAGAGTGAAGGGAGCTCTAATGCTAGAGAGATACTTCTATTTTAAAACAAACAGATTGACAATATATTATGATATGATGGTCTATTGGGAATCCTATGCAGGTATCTAACTAGAAAATAGAGAGATGGAAAATTATAATTATTGCTTGAGCTACAGTGGGAAGCACGGACAGAATTCACCAGCATGTCACTATGTTGCTTTTATTTCACCTTTAAAAAATATATGTGATTCTAAGCTCTGCAAGAGGTTGTGATTGTTAGTTCAGTTATATTTGTTATTTATACTGTTGGTATATTGTTAATGATTATTGAAAATGCTAAACAATACGGGAAGTACTCGTTGAAGAATAATACTACAAACTACTATACAATGCAGTCAACTTGCGATAGCTATGGTTTCAGGGATGTATTTGTAAGTTGAACTCGATGAGAATTAGATATTGTGTCAGGATTGGAGTTAATATAATATGCCAGACTTTATGTAACCAGCTGAATTCTGTTGTATGTACTTCATGAAAATCTCAATAAAGAAATAAAATTTAAAAAAAAAAAAAAACACAAATTAAGCTAAAATTCATGGATCCATGATTCACAAAAATAAAATATTAAATAAACAGTTATAGTAAAAACAGCAACAGTCTATTAGAAAGACGGCAACACTTTTCACATACAGTTGGAAATAAGTTACCAATGCATATATTGTTGTAAAAATGTCCCAGTAAAATTATTTGATGTGAATTCCAATTAAAGTTATCCCAGTAAAGTGTGTTGTACGAAAGTGTCCAAAATTTTCAAAAAAACTTAAAGTCCAACTGATGAAAAAGAGGTGAAAAAATGATAAAAAATAAAAAAAATGGTGATGAAATATAAAAATAGTGAAAAAATACAAAAATTTTAAAAAGTCAAAAAACAATAGTGAAGTTATGATATAAAAGGAAGTGTAAAAATTCAAAAATACAAATTGCAACAATAAAGGTGTTTAGGGTAATTGTGTAAGAGTGAACTTCTTATGTCTTCTAATTGGCGATATCCTAATTATTCCTGTGAAAAAAAGAAGAAAAACAATACTGCAGACAATATATAACAATGTGTTAAGGTATAAGAAATTTGCTTACTTTCAGTTGAATGTCGATGCATTTCGGCCTGATAACAGGCCTTTTTCAAGACTATGTAACTAAGTAAGCAAATTTAGCTTATATAGGGTAGATAATCCAATAGTTACTGAGTGCTTGGGCGCCAGAATTTGTGGTTCCTTAAGGGCCGCCCACTTCCTGTAGAAGGCATTGTGGGTATGGGCAATGAATAAAAGATATGGGCAAAGAATAAAAAATATATTAAAAAATATATAAAAAAGTCTGTAAGGTATTTTTATAAAAAAAAAAAGTATTTTTTTTATATTTTTAGAGCAACATTGGTTGATCTGTAAATATAGTTTTGTATATTGTATAAGATGTATTGTTGGTTCTAGTATATTCACAGTTTAGTATATGTAATGGTGAGTTTGTGACATCATATCCGGTTTCAGATATGTGACTTCATTTCCGGAATGTCATTTCCGGTTTCGTTTTGTCCGGATGTTTTTGTGCAATTAGAAAGGAAGGGTAGTTTAGATATTTAGCGTTCCTAGTTTCTGGAACAAATAAATACATAATCTTGATGGCAGAGATCTTTGGACTAGTGGGCTGATAGTTGAGTAATCATATCAATATTAGTATAACCGTTAATTACTAAATCGTAACGTTGAACAAATTATTGATCGGCCACATCATAAAAACAGGACTGCATAAAAGGTAAAACTTTAAAAACATTTACAAACATTTAAAAACAGATAGGTGGGCAAAAATGTAAACATGAGCAATATTCGTTGGAAAACATATATATTACAAATATATGCACTTATCATTAAAAACAAATTTTCATAAATCGGAATGTTGAACAAATTATTGATCGACCACATCATAAAAACAGGATTGCAAAAAAGGTAAAACTTTAAAAACATTTACAAAAATTTAAAAACAATATAGTGGACAAAAATGTAAACATGAGCAATATTCGTTGAACACATATATATTACAAATATATGCACTTACATTGTGATCTTTATGGTATGGAAACATGGAAATATAAAAACAAGGGGAAAGAGATTTTCAAATATGGACAGCGGTACGGAAATGTAAAAATATATAAATATAATGGGGATGCCTTCCTATGTTCTAAAATAAATGTTGAAAAGCCATATAGTAGGGATGTGAGTGTCTATGATTGGTATATAGGCTTCTCATCTTAGGACCCATATCATCCTGTGTCGTTTATATGGGATAAGGAAGGATATTTCAGTAACAGTAGTGAGGAGCTATAACAAGGTGCCTAAACACAATTATAGAGGGAAGAGTAGGGAAATATAAAGAAGTATGTATCTGTATTTGGTAAAGTGATAGTCCACCTCAAACTGCTCCTAGGATGTAGGATCACAGATGATGTGTGTCTACTTGGTTCAGGAAAAAATGTTCGGTACGGTGGCCTCTAGTAGTGTATTTTATGTCTAAAGTTGTCTAAAATTGGTGGTAAATGGTATAAATCTCCTCTTTTTTAATTAATTATTGTCAGATAGAATAACCTACCCTATAGCAGTTTCATTTAATTATCCTACACATGGTCACTAATGGGAGGATACTTATGTTTGTCTAATTTGGGTTTTCTTAGTGCCTCTTTAATTGAAAAAGGTATGATAAATCTTCTTTGTTATTTAATCCTTTCAGATATAGGCAATCTATGTAAATATCCATTTGGATTTGTTCAGGAGTAGTTTATGTTCATAATTGCCTCCTCTCCAATTTCTATTAACTTTTTGTATCCCAAAGTATTTAAAATCTTTGATATTCCAACTATGTTTTATTGTAAAATGCTTGTATAGTGTAGTGTCTGTGTTCTTTTTTTCTATGCACAATATGTGTTCTCTGATTCCGTTTCTTAAAATTCTAGAGGTCTGTCCCACATACTGTAAGCCACACGGACATTGGATTATATAAATGACTCCTCTGTCATGGCATTTTATCAGATTATGGATGTTATGTTTTTCTTTGTTGTGTTGTTAAGAGAAGTGGTTAGTTTTCCAGCCATTTTTGCATGCCTTACAGCTTGGTCAAGGGTAAAATCCTTTAATTTCTTTGCCGTGCAAATTTACCATATTCTGTCTTTTCTGTTTAGGAATACTAGGGGCCAACATGTTTCTTAGATTATTTGATTTCCTGTATATAAATTGTGGGTTGCTAGTCAGTTTTTCTCCAATTGTGTAATCTTCTTTTAATAATGGCCAATGTTGCTTGAATATTTTTTCTATAATGTGTTTATTTGCACAATATTCAGTGATCATTGGAACATTAATAGTGTCATCTTCAGACTTTCTGACTGATTTGTTCTTATATTTTATAAGATCTTTACGGTCAACCATCATGACTTCTTTATTTTTTCATCCAGAGTTTCTTCTTTGTTTCCTCTATCTAGGAATCTTTGTTTTAAGATGTTGGCTTGTTCCTCCCATCTTGCAGGGTTGGAGCATTTTTTCTTCACCCTACGTAGTTGGCCTTTCGAATATTTGCTTTCCAGGTGGCATGATGGCAGCTTAGGCTGTGAATATAGTTATTACAATCGGCCTCCTTAAAGAAGGTCAATGTTTCTATTTGCCCATCTACGATCTCTATTTTCAGATCTAAAAAGTTGATTTTATTTCTGCTATATTCATAAGTGAATTGTAAATTCATCCTGTTCATGTTCATCACATCAATAGTATGTTGTAGATCTTCAAGTGTGCCTCTCCAGATTAAAAAATGTAATCAATATACCTCACATATAGGACCAGGTCCACACTAGCTGGGCAGGAGTCCCAGAAGATTTGCTCCCATTTCCCCATATAAAGATTAGCATAGCTAGGCGCAAACCTGGTCCCCATTTCTGTCCCACATAATTGTTGATAACACTTGTTATTATTACTAAAAAAATTATGGGTTAAAATATAATTGCTCTGGTTGTAACTTGGTGTTTATCTCCTGATGTCTGGACTTCAGGTGCTGCAAAGGAGTGATCTTATGTGTGTTGTTCAGTGGGTATATATGAACCACAACACAGACAACTTCAAATAAAAAAGACTTTTAATATTTTATGACGCGTTTCTCAACCTACAAGGGTTGTTTCATCAGATAAAAAAAGTGAATGTTATCCTTAACAATTGTTGGCAATTTATACACATTTGTGTAAACAGAGGAAGTTGTCATCACATGTGTAATCCAATAGAAAAACATGGTGTGCATTCAGCTGTGGAACCAACATAGGACCCCAGCTGTTGCAATTTAAAATTAGGACTAATTTGCAAGGTTGTATGTATGTGAGAATCTAAACTTTAACCTGTTAGTTGCAAAATGAAAATGAATGAAATAAAACAATCTTGTCACTTTGTATTTACTGCCATTTGTTACATATATAACCTCACTAAATTGTTTGTTATCACAGATGCTATTCTTTTGCATTTGAAAAATAATATATTTGGTTAAAAATGATGGCAGATAAAAAATGTATGTATTGAAAGTAAAGTGATTCATAAAACAATTCTGAATGAAAAACAGAGTTTTAAACCTGTTGTTTGTATTTAAGCCTATGGCAAATGTTAAGTCCTTGTAGAAGATAAAAAGTATGTATGTGAGAGGTATAGTAATTTGTGATCAAAGTCTGAATGGAAAGCTAAGTTTTGAACCTGTTGTTTGTATTTGAACATGTGAAAAATGTTAGATTCTTGTAAAAGATGGATACTTGTATGGATTGTCACTTTGTTTACTTTAATAGTTATTATGTAAACACATGTTGATTTGTGTGGTAAACACTATTCTTTGTATATTTGGCAAAGAAGAAGAAAAAAGTGTGTATGTCAAAAAATAAATTGTTCAAATGAACAAAAAAATGGAGTGTGTGTATATCCATACACACATAATTATAAGAAAAAAAAAAAGGTATGTGTGTGTGAGTGTGTGTGTATGTGTGCTGTATATATGTATGTATATGTGTGTGTGTATGTATGTATACATATATAAAAATGTATATGCATGTGTGCTTGTATATATACACATATTGTATATGTTTGTGTGTGTACAGGGTATATATGTGTGTGTGAGTGTGTATGTGTGCTGTATATATATATGTATGTGTATGTATGTACTATTGTATGTATGTATGTATACATATATACAAATGTATATGTATATGTATGTATGTACTATTGTATGTATGTATGTATACATATATAAAAATGTATATGCATATGTGCGTGTACACACACACACACACACAAACAACACAAGTGTGTGCTTGTGTGTGTGTACACTTGAAATGTGAAATGTTGAAAAATTGAAAATGAGTGCTTGCTCTCACTTCCTTCAAATCAAATACGAACAATGGTAATTTAATTTGTGAGTGTAGTTTTAACCTGTTTGCCAATAGTACCTCTGGCTAGTGGATATTATAGAATGTAATGAAAGGACCATAATGATGCCATTTGGGAGTGTTGTTTTAATCTATTTGCCAATAGTGTGTCTGACTTGTGGATGTTGTGGAATATAATTGTATTTTGTGTCAGAAAAAATAACGACTGTGAATGTCTATCAATTAAAGGCTGCTAGATCCAGGTTGGCATTCAACCCTTGGGGATGAAGGGTCTTCAGTCGATAGATCCAGTATGTTTCACGCTGTCTGAGTCTAGTGAGTCTATTATAATCAGGACTCTTTGGAATAAAATCAATGGGAATGTATGTAAAAGTGTATGGATTTCCATTATGTTTGATTAAACAATGATTCGGTATGCTATGCTTAATTTTATTTTTTCTACAGTTCTTGCAGTTGCGGTGATGTTCACCCCATCTGTTTCTCAGTTTTCTGGAGGTGCGGCCTACATATTGGAGGACGCATATACACTCCATAAGATAAACGGTGAAAGATGAGTTACAATTGAAAAAAATAGGAATTTGGAAGCACTCGCCAGTGGTGGTAGATTTGAAATTTTTAATTCCCGATTTTATAATTTTACAAGAGCCACATCCTGTTTTGCCACATTTGTAAATACCCCGGAGACCAAACAATCCCTTGTTTTGTTTGGGGTCATGTAGTGTTCTGTTGGAAGGTTTATGTTTCACTTTTTTGCTGGGAGCTAGCTGGTTTCTGAGTGTAGGTGCTCTTCTGTATATGATTTTTGGTGTTTCTTTTACTAAGTTTTTGAGAATGGGGTCCCTTTGTATTATATACCAATGTTTGTTAATTATGTGTTGTATTTTGTGAAAATCAGAGTTAAATTGTGTTATAAAAAAGGTTTCTTTCTCACCAAAAAGTGTATCTGTTTTGTTAATTTTTCTGTCTGCTAGGATATCCTCCCTTTTAAGATTTTTCGCTCTTTCTAGAGCCCTATCTAATAAAATGGGGGGGTATTCTTTTTCAATGAACCTATTGTATAATACTTGACTTTGTTGTAAGAACGTGTTGTAATCACTGCAATTACGTCTCATCCTACGAAATTGACTATAGGGTACATTGTGTATCCAATTCCTGTGATGGTTGCTGTGATAATTTAAGAAACTGTTACTGTCGACGTCTTTGAAATATGTCTTAGATGTAATATTATTTTCTTCTAGACTGAGGATGAGATCTAAATATTCAATATTTTGTTTCTGAATGTTGGCCGTAAATTTGAGGCCCATGTTGTTACAGTTGAGATGTTCTATGAAGTTTTTGGCTAATGATAGATCTCCTTCCCATAAGAAAATCAGATCATCTATATAACGGCCATAGAAGACCAGGTTCGCCCCAAAGTCCGCCGAGTAGATGTATTTTTCTTCAAAAAAACCCATAAACAGGTTCGCAAAACTGGGGGCGAACCTGGTCCCCATGGCCGTTCCTTTTGTCTGTAGGTAAAAATTGTCTTGGTATATGAAATAGTTGTGCTGTAAAATAAACAGAATGCTCTCTAAAATATAATCACATTGTATCCTAGGCAGATAGATATCCTTATGGAGATAATATGAAATGGCTAGTAGACCTAAATCATGCGAAATGTTCGAATATAAGGAGCTGACATCACAGGTAATCCAAGATAAATTTCTATTGTTAATATTGATTTTTTGTAGATGTTGTAATAAATGAGTACTGTCTTTGATATATGATGGTAAGGTGACTACATGTTTTTGCAAATATTTGTCTATGAAAAATGATAAATTGTAAGTTAGGTTCCCAATTCCAGCAATGATTGGGCGTCCTGGGGGATTGGTTTTATTTTTGTGAATTTTAGGTAGATGATAGTAATGGGCAATGCTTGGATTTTGTATTTTTAAGAAATCTCTTTCATTTTTATTCAAAATTTTGGAACTGAACCCTTTTTCTATCAAATCTGTGTAAGACTTTAGAAATTTGTCGGTAGGATCTCCTTGTAACATTTGGTAATATTCTTGGTCACCTAAAATCCTGTCTGCTTCTCTGATGTAATCTATCAAATCTTGAATAACTATTCCGCCGCCTTTGTCGGCGTCGCGGATAATAATATGGGGGTTGTTTTTAAGACTGGAGATGGCCTTTTGTTGGCTCATGACGCAATAATTTCTTTTTCTATTTTTAGTCTTCAATAGATTGTCAAAATCTTCTAAGACCATGCTATGAAATAAATCTATGTGGTCCTTTCCTATGTTGGTGGGATTAAAATTAGATTTATTTTTTACATCAGTGTGTATGTATCCATCGAAAAGATGGTTCGTGAGATCACTAGTTTCAGAATATAAACAAACTAAGTTATTGTTTGATGGCATGGAATCTGTCAAGATGGTTTGGGTTATTGAAGAATTAATATGGTTGGCTTTGAGTTTTTTATTTGCAAAGTATTTTTGTAAACTAAGTTTACGTGTAAAGTTATTTAGATCCACAAATATGTCAAACATTTTAGGGGTGTTTTGTGGGCAAAAGGAGAGCCCTCGTTTTAAGACTCTTTTTTCTGGGATGGATAGTTGGTGAGAGGAAAGATTAAAAATTCCCTGATCTAGTCCGGATAGTTCCTTTTTCTTGGCGGCAAGGGCTCTGCCTCTGGAACCTCGTTTTCTATAGTGTGTGGTCTTTTGCCTGCTCTTATATGTGGACTTTCGGTTCTCATGGAAGAGGCTATCCCTAAAAAAGGAGCTGGACCACGACTGGTACTGGGGCTCTCTGTGTCTGATATAGATTCTCTGTGTTCAGTAGACAGTAATCTGAATCTGTTGGGATGTTCGAATCTATTGGGATGTTCGAAAGTGTCTGGGTGTGTAATATGATGTGTATTGTTGTGATGAGAATTGGTGTCAGTATTTGTGGATATATATGTTGGTTCTCTGAATGAATGTGTGTTCGGTGTAGCATATTCTGAATGTTGATACTGGTAACTATTATTGTTTCGTCTTCCATAATAGGGGTCTTTGTTCCAGGATGCATGTCCCCCTGACTGATGGTTGTGTTGAAGCAGAAATGATTTGTTGTAATTATATTGGTGTGCTTGTTTGTGATTGTGTTGTTGTGCTTGTGTGTGTTGGTATGAATGTTGTGTTTGTGCTTGGTGGTTACGATTGCTGTTGTGGTGAGTAATATGATGATGTTGATTCCTGTTGGGTCCACCATTGTAGTTATGGTAAAATTGTGGTCTGTTGTAGTTTGTGTTAGAATTGTGGGATGTTTTGTTATGATGCCAGGGATTGGGGGTGTATGATTGTGAAGAGGTGTGGTTATTGTTATAATGAGTGAATGATGTCTTTTGTCTTCTATTGCTATTAGTTCCCCTATGTTGGACCTTGGTCCATTCACTGTGGTTGTTAGAGTTACTGACTATATGTTCTTGTGTATCATTCTTGCGATTGTATGTATATACACAATCGTTAGTATAGTCTTCGTGGTCTCTCTGTAATTTTTTATTCTTGTTAGAGACTAAATTTTCCTGATATCTATCAGTCCTTTCACTGATGTCCTTGTTAATTTTGTTATATTCTGGATTTTGTTGGTAAACTTTTAAATCTGTTTGAATCTTTTCTATATTTACACTACACTGGTTATAAAGTTGTCTCCTATGGTCTATTAAGATTTTAATTAAGTTAAAAGAGCATTCATCTAATGCCTCATACCATCTTTTGATGGTTGCTGCATCATCTTTGAATGAGCAATGTTTTAAAAGTCTCAGACCTCTAGGAATATGTTTAATTTCCAAGTATTTTTCTAGTGTAGTCAAATCGCACCAGTGTCTGTTTTCTTTGTTTATTTCTTCTTCTAATAGATAGAAGAGGTCCCTCATGGGTTTAATTTCATGTGTATCTGATAGGATTTCCACAATAGAAATATCCTTGGATAAATTGAAACCCATACGTTTTGAATTTCTTTCTTCCTTGGATTGCATGTTAAATGTAGGTGCACACAACTGTTTAGTTGTAATAGTTCTACTACTGATTGTAGGTGTACACCACTAAACAATTGTAGTGGTTCTTATGATTTAATAAAGGGGATGGTATGATGTAGAATAGTGTAGTAATGGACACTTGTTGTGTAGGATAGGATATGGTACTAGTGGATATTCTAGTATTAGCTGTGGAAACTACCTGTCTATATAGACAGTAAGAGGTGATGTTAAAAATGGGGTGTGTGTGGTGTTAATCTAGATCTGGGGTCTCCTCTAATGTGTATGAAGGTTGAGAAAAAAGTGCTAAGTGATGTGTGTGATAGAGTGTGCTAATGACTGATCTAAATCAGTAAGGAATGGTAACTAAATGTGTGTTATAAGCGTGATAATTGACAGCTCTCACTCTCTTGAATGCTCTGTCTATTTTTATAGCTAGTGGAATATACCAGCAAGTTGTGTGTTAAAAGGAAGGGGTGAAATTGTCAACCTTCAATGTTATGCATGGAGCGTCTTTTTGCTGTGTATCAAGGAGTTGGAGTGGGCGTGTTGGATCGTGAGTCAGTCTCTAAAATATGAAAATCGTAGCGTCAGTCACTAAATATAATAATTGTTGTGATATGAGCCTTGTGAAGAATGTTTATATTAGTAAAAAAAATCCGGCAAATTACCTGTTAAAAAAAAGGTGAGAAAGAACCGTGTTAAGTATTGTTTGTGATACTTCTTTTTTAGGGTGTGCATCAAAGTGTTTGCGTGGGCGTTTTGAGTCAGAGCGTCCTGAAACGTATTGACAGTGCACTTTTGTAATTGGTTCAAATTGTCCTACGTGAGGGGGAGCGTCCTGTGACCTATTGACAGTGCGCTTGTGGGAGCGTCTCAGCTCATAAGAAGTAGTGAGAAGAAACTAGCAAGAAAATCTTGTATAAAAATAAATGGTATACCGAATATTGTTGGCAATTGTAGTATTCCTTTTGTGTAAAGGTGTTATTAGGTACAATGAAGAGACTGACAGTTTTGTTAACCTTGCGTATAGTGGTGGTGAAATGTATGCAAGACGGTGTGTAACAATGAGTGAATAAAATGCGGTTTGTGTCAAAATGGTGTTGAAATTGACTAGAAAAAGAGGTAGTGTATAACAATAAGTGAGTAAATGCGGTTTGTGTCAAAATGGTGTTGAATTAACTAGAAAAAGAGGTGGTGAAAGAATACATGTGGTGTGTGAATGAAAAAGTTCATTCAATAAACACTTCATAAATGATAAATAAGTAAATTAAATTGATAATCAGATAGTGTATTATTAGTGAGACAATGGATGTTAATAGACCAGCATGAATTTGCGTATATGTTATTATACAATATAAAAAAATAGACTATCACTAGTGACTATTAAAAAAAAAATTTTTGAGAACAATATAATCGAATAACTGTTGATGTTCTAAACACTGCTGGGTGTCAGCTGAATGTGTTCAGGAATCTCAACAGTTAGACAATGTTAAATAAAATGTTTGAGATATATAAAACATGCTATAATTAGCCACAGTTTAAAGAAAGTGAAGTATCAAAAAATGCAAATGATATTTGCAAATAAAACTAAAAATAATGATAAAATAATAATCGCTTGGTCAGCTGCTACTTTGGTACTCTCAGAAGAAAGAAACAGGTGAAAATATCCCAATAGAGGGATATAAAAGAGCGCTGATGTTTGTAAAGGAAAACAATAAACAATTTAAAACTAGATATTGTACTTTGAATATAGTAGATCAGGTCTACCGTATTAGTCCTGTTTAATGTCCATATATTGGTGGTAAATAGGGAGTACAGATGTCCTCTTGAAAGAGATGATGATAAATCAGGCTGCTCCTCTTGATCCCAGAGAGTATGGAACAACTGTTGAAGAAGAATAGAAAGAGGGCGCCACAATAGCGTGATATCGTCTGGAATGCAGGTATAGATAAAAGTAGATATTATGCTTACCAGATGGTGTGGCACTGTACTGTGACCAGTGCAAGAGAGCAGGCTAGCACTTAACAGTGGCTAGTACACTGTAGGAGTCAGGCTCCAAAGGCACTTGCTCTGGTTGTAACTTGGTGTTTATCTCCTGATGTCTGGACTTCAGGTGCTGCAAAGGAGTGATCTTATGTGTGTTGTTCAGTGGGTATATATGAACCACAACACAGACAACTTCAAATAAAAAAGACTTTTAATATTTTATGACGCGTTTCTCAACCTACAAGGGTTGTTTCATCAGATAAAAAAGTGAATGTTATCCTTAACAATTGTTGGCAATTTATACACATTTGTGTAAACAGAGGAAGTTGTCATCACATTTGTAATCCAATAGAAAAACATGGTATGCATTCAGCTGTGGAACCAACATAGGACCCCAGCTGTTGCAATTTAAAATTAGGACTAATTTGCAAGGTTGTATGTATGTGAGAATCTAAACTTTAACCTGTTAGTTGCAAAATGAAAATGAATGAAATAAAACAATCTTGTCACTTTGTATTTACTGCCATTTGTTACATATATAACCTCACTAAATTGTTTGTTATCACAGATGCTATTCTTTTGCATTTGAAAAATAATATATTTGGTTAAAAATGATGGCAGATAAAAAATGTATGTATTGAAAGTAAAGTGATTCATAAAACAATTCTGAATGAAAAACAGAGTTTTAAACCTGTTGTTTGTATTTAAGCCTATGGCAAATGTTAAGTCCTTGTAGAAGATAAAAAGTATGTATGTGAGAGGTATAGTAATTTGTGATCAAAGTCTGAATGGAAAGCTAAGTTTTGAACCTGTTGTTTGTATTTGAACATGTGAAAAATGTTAGATTCTTGTAAAAGATGGATACTTGTATGGATTGTCACTTTGTTTACTTTAATAGTTATTATGTAAACACATGTTGATTTGTGTGGTAAACACTATTCTTTGTATATTTGGCAAAGAAGAAGAAAAAAGTGTGTATGTCAAAAAATAAATTGTTCAAATGAACAAAAAAATGGAGTGTGTGTATATCCATACACACATAATTATAAGAAAAAAAAAAAAAAAAAAAAAAAGGTATGCGTGTGTGAGTGTGTGTGTATGTGTGCTGTATATATGTATGTATATGTGTGTGTGTATGTATGTATACATATATAAAAATGTATATGCATGTGTGCTTGTATATATACACATATTGTATATGTTTGTGTGTGTACAGGGTATATATGTGTGTGTGAGTGTGTATGTGTGCTGTATATATATATATGTATGTGTATGTATGTACTATTGTATGTATGTATGTATACATATATACAAATGTATATGTATATGTATGTATGTACTATTGTATGTATGTATGTATACATATATAAAAATGTATATGCATATGTGCGTGTACACACACACACACACAAACAACACAAGTGTGTGCTTGTGTGTGTGTACACTTGAAATGTGAAATGTTGAAAAATTGAAAATGAGTGCTTGTTCTCACTTCCTTCAAATCAAATACGAACAATGGTAATTTAATTTGTGAGTGTAGTTTTAACCTGTTTGCCAATAGTACCTCTGGCTAGTGGATATTATAGAATGTAATGAAAGGACCATAATGATGCCATTTGGGAGTGTTGTTTTAATCTATTTGCCAATAGTGTGTCTGACTTGTGGATGTTGTGGAATATAATTGTATTTTGTGTCAGAAAAAATAACGACTGTGAATGTCTATCAATTAAAGGCTGCTAGATCCAGGTTGGCATTCAACCCTTGGGGATGAAGGGTCTTCAGTCGATAGATCCAGTATGTTTCACGCTGTCTGAGTCTAGTGAGTCTATTATAATCAGGACTCTTTGGAATAAAATCAATGGGAATGTATGTAAAAGTGTATGGATTTCCATTATGTTTGATTAAACAATGATTCGGTATGCTATGCTTAATTTTATTTTTTCTACAGTTCTTGCAGTTGCGGTGATGTTCACCCCATCTGTTTCTCAGTTTTCTGGAGGTGCGGCCTACATATTGGAGGACGCATATACACTCCATAAGATAAACGGTGAAAGATGAGTTACAATTGAAAAAAATAGGAATTTGGAAGCACTCGCCAGTGGTGGTAGATTTGAAATTTTTAATTCCCGATTTTATAATTTTACAAGAGCCACATCCTGTTTTGCCACATTTGTAAATACCCCGGAGACCAAACAATCCCTTGTTTTGTTTGGGGTCATGTAGTGTTCTGTTGGAAGGTTTATGTTTCACTTTTTTGCTGGGAGCTAGCTGGTTTCTGAGTGTAGGTGCTCTTCTGTATATGATTTTTGGTGTTTCTTTTACTAAGTTTTTGAGAATGGGGTCCCTTTGTATTATATACCAATGTTTGTTAATTATGTGTTGTATTTTGTGAAAATCAGAGTTAAATTGTGTTATAAAAAAGGTTTCTTTCTCACCAAAAAGTGTATCTGTTTTGTTAATTTTTCTGTCTGCTAGGATATCCTCCCTTTTAAGATTTTTCGCTCTTTCTAGAGCCCTATCTAATAAAATGGGGGGGTATTCTTTTTCAATGAAACTATTGCATAATACTTGACTTTGTTGTAAGAACGTGTTGTAATCACTGCAATTACGTCTCATCCTACGAAATTGACTATAGGGTACATTGTGTATCCAATTCCTGTGATGGTTGCTGTGATAATTTAAGAAACTGTTACTGTCGACGTCTTTGAAATATGTCTTAGATGTAATATTATTTTCTTCTAGACTGAGGATGAGATCTAAATATTCAATATTTTGTTTCTGAATGTTGGCCGTAAATTTGAGGCCCATGTTGTTACAGTTGAGATGTTCTATGAAGTTTTTGGCTAATGATAGATCTCCTTCCCATAAGAAAATCAGATCATCTATATAACGGCCATAGAAGACCAGGTTCGCCCCAAAGTCCGCCGAGTAGATGTATTTTTCTTCAAAAAAACCCATAAACAGGTTCGCAAAACTGCGGGCGAACCTGGTCCCCATGGCCGTTCCTTTTGTCTGTAGGTAAAAATTGTCTTGGTATATGAAATAGTTGTGCTGTAAAATAAACAGAATGCTCTCTAAAATATAATCACATTGTATCCTAGGCAGATAGATATCCTTATGGAGATAATATGAAATGGCTAGTAGACCTAAATCATGCGAAATGTTCGAATATAAGGAGCTGACATCGCAGGTAATCCAAGATAAATTTCTATTGTTAATATTGATTTTTTGTAGATGTTGTAATAAATGAGTACTGTCTTTGATATATGATGGTAAGGTGACTACATGTTTTTGCAAATATTTGTCTATGAAAAATGATAAATTGTAAGTTAGGTTCCCAATTCCAGCAATGATTGGGCGTCCTGGGGGATTGGTTTTATTTTTGTGAATTTTGGGTAGATGATAGTAATGGGCAATGCTTGGATTTTGTATTTTTAAGAAATCTCTTTCATTTTTATTCAAAATTTTGGAACTGAACCCTTTTTCTATCAAATCTGTGTAAGACTTTAGAAATTTGTCGGTAGGATCTCCTTGTAACATTTGGTAATATTCTTGGTCACCTAAAATCCTGTCTGCTTCTCTGATGTAATCTATCAAATCTTGAATAACTATTCCGCCGCCTTTGTCGGCGTCGCGGATAATAATATGGGGGTTGTTTTTAAGACTGGAGATGGCCTTTTGTTGGCTCATGACGCAATAATTTCTTTTTCTATTTTTAGTCTTCAATAGATTGTCAAAATCTTCTAAGACCATGCTATGAAATAAATCTATGTGGTCCTTTCCTATGTTGGTGGGATTAAAATTAGATTTATTTTTTACATCAGTGTGTATGTATCCATCGAAAAGATGGTTGGTGAGATCACTAGTTTCAGAATATAAACAAACTAAGTTATTGTTTGATGGCATGGAATCTGTCAAGATGGTTTGGGTTATTGAAGAATTAATATGGTTGGCTTTGAGTTTTTTATTTGCAAAGTATTTTTGTAAACTAAGTTTACGTGTAAAGTTATTTAGATCCACAAATATGTCAAACATTTTAGGGGTGTTTTGTGGGCAAAAGGAGAGCCCTCGTTTTAAGACTCTTTTTTCTGGGATGGATAGTTGGTGAGAGGAAAGATTAAAAATTCCCTGATCTAGTCCGGATAGTTCCTTTTTCTTGGCGGCAAGGGCTCTGCCTCTGGAACCTCGTTTTCTATAGTGTGTGGTCTTTTGCCTGCTCTTATATGTGGACTTTCGGTTCTCATGGAAGAGGCTATCCCTAAAAAAGGAGCTGGACCACGACTGGTACTGGGGCTCTCTGTGTCTGATATAGATTCTCTGTGTTCAGTAGACAGTAATCTGAATCTGTTGGGATGTTCGAATCTATTGGGATGTTTGAAAGTGTCTGGGTGTGTAATATGATGTGTATTGTTGTGATGAGAATTGGTGTCAGTATTTGTGGATATATATGTTGGTTCTCTGAATGAATGTGTGTTCGGTGTAGCATATTCTGAATGTTGATACTGGTAACTATTATTGTTTCGTCTTCCATAATAGGGGTCTTTGTTCCAGGATGCATGTCCCCCTGACTGATGGTTGTGTTGAAGCAGAAATGATTTGTTGTAATTATATTGGTGTGCTTGTTTGTGATTGTGTTGTTGTGCTTGTGTGTGTTGGTATGAATGTTGTGTTTGTGCTTGGTGGTTACGATTGCTGTTGTGGTGAGTAATATGATGATGTTGATTCCTGTTGGGTCCACCATTGTAGTTATGGTAAAATTGTGGTCTGTTGTAGTTTGTGTTAGAATTGTGGGATGTTTTGTTATGATGCCAGGGATTGGGGGTGTATGATTGTGAAGAGGTGTGGTTATTGTTATAATGAGTGAATGATGTCTTTTGTCTTCTATTGCTATTAGTTCCCCTATGTTGGACCTTGGTCCATTCACTGTGGTTGTTAGAGTTACTGACTATATGTTCTTGTGTATCATTCTTGCGATTGTATGTATATACACAATCGTTAGTATAGTCTTCGTGGTCTCTCTGTAATTTTTTATTCTTGTTAGAGACTAAATTTTCCTGATATCTATCAGTCCTTTCACTGATGTCCTTGTTAATTTTGTTATATTCTGGATTTTGTTGGTAAACTTTTAAATCTGTTTGAATCTTTTCTATATTTACACTACACTGGTTATAAAGTTGTCTCCTATGGTCTATTAAGATTTTAATTAAGTTAAAAGAGCATTCATCTAATGCCTCATACCATCTTTTGATGGTTGCTGCATCATCTTTGAATGAGCAATGTTTTAAAAGTCTCAGACCTCTAGGAATATGTTTAATTTCCAAGTATTTTTCTAGTGTAGTCAAATCCCACCAGTGTCTGTTTTCTTTGTTTATTTCTTCTTCTAATAGATAGAAGAGGTCCCTCATGGGTTTAATTTCATGTGTATCTGATAGGATTTCCACAATAGAAATATCCTTGGATAAATTGAAACCCATACGTTTTGAATTTCTTTCTTCCTTGGATTGCATGTTAAATGTAGGTGCACACAACTGTTTAGTTGTAATAGTTCTACTACTGATTGTAGGTGTACACCACTAAACAATTGTAGTGGTTCTTATGATTTAATAAAGGGGATGGTATGATGTAGAATAGTGTAGTAATGGACACTTGTTGTGTAGGATAGGATATGGTACTAGTGGATATTCTAGTATTAGCTGTGGAAACTACCTGTCTATATAGACAGTAAGAGGTGATGTTAAAAATGGGGTGTGTGTGGTGTTAATCTAGATCTGGGGTCTCCTCTAATGTGTATGAAGGTTGAGAAAAAAGTGCTAAGTGATGTGTGTGATAGAGTGTGCTAATGACTGATCTAAATCAGTAAGGAATGGTAACTAAATGTGTGTTATAAGCGTGATAATTGACAGCTCTCACTCTCTTGAATGCTCTGTCTATTTTTATAGCTAGTGGAATATACCAGCAAGTTGTGTGTTAAAAGGAAGGGGTGAAATTGTCAACCTTCAATGTTATGCATGGAGCGTCTTTTTGCTGTGTATCAAGGAGTTGGAGTGGGCGTGTTGGATCGTGAGTCAGTCTCTAAAATATGAAAATCGTAGCGTCAGTCACTAAATATAATAATTGTTGTGATATGAGCCTTGTGAAGAATGTTTATATTAGTAAAAAAAATCCGGCAAATTACCTGTTAAAAAAAAGGTGAGAAAGAACCGTGTTAAGTATTGTTTGTGATACTTCTTTTTTAGGGTGTGCATCAAAGTGTTTGCGTGGGCGTTTTGAGTCAGAGCGTCCTGAAACGTATTGACAGTGCACTTTTGTAATTGGTTCAAATTGTCCTACGTGAGGGGGAGCGTCCTGTGACCTATTGACAGTGCGCTTGTGGGAGCGTCTCAGCTCATAAGAAGTAGTGAGAAGAAACTAGCAAGAAAATCTTGTATAAAAATAAATGGTATACCGAATATTGTTGGCAATTGTAGTATTCCTTTTGTGTAAAGGTGTTATTAGGTACAATGAAGAGACTGACAGTTTTGTTAACCTTGCGTATAGTGGTGGTGAAATGTATGCAAGACGGTGTGTAACAATGAGTGAATAAAATGCGGTTTGTGTCAAAATGGTGTTGAAATTGACTAGAAAAAGAGGTAGTGTATAACAATAAGTGAGTAAATGCGGTTTGTGTCAAAATGGTGTTGAATTAACTAGAAAAAGAGGTGGTGAAAGAATACATGTGGTGTGTGAATGAAAAAGTTCATTCAATAAACACTTCATAAATGATAAATAAGTAAATTAAATTGATAATCAGATAGTGTATTATTAGTGAGACAATGGATGTTAATAGACCAGCATGAATTTGCGTATATGTTATTATACAATATAAAAAAATAGACTATCACTAGTGACTATTAAAAAAAAAATTTTTGAGAACAATATAATCGAATAACTGTTGATGTTCTAAACACTGCTGGGTGTCAGCTGAATGTGTTCAGGAATCTCAACAGTTAGACAATGTTAAATAAAATGTTTGAGATATATAAAACATGCTATAATTAGCCACAGTTAAAAGAAAGTGAAGTATCAAAAAATGCAAATGATATTTGCAAATAAAACTAAAAATAATGATAAAATAATAATCGCTTGGTCAGCTGCTACTTTGGTACTCTCAGAAGAAAGAAACAGGTGAAAATATCCCAATAGAGGGATATAAAAGAGCGCTGATGTTTGTAAAGGAAAACAATAAACAATTTAAAACTAGATATTGTACTTTGAATATAGTAGATCAGGTCTACCGTATTAGTCCTGTTTAATGTCCATATATTGGTGGTAAATAGGGAGTACAGATGTCCTCTTGAAAGAGATGATGATAAATCAGGCTGCTCCTCTTGATCCCAGAGAGTATGGAACAACTGTTGAAGAAGAATAGAAAGAGGGCGCCACAATAGCGTGATATCGTCTGGAATGCAGGTATAGATAAAAGTAGATATTATGCTTACCAGATGGTGTGGCACTGTACTGTGACCAGTGCAAGAGAGCAGGCTAGCACTTAACAGTGGCTAGTACACTGTAGGAGTCAGGCTCCAAAGGCACTTGCTCTGGTTGTAACTTGGTGTTTATCTCCTGATGTCTGGACTTCAGGTGCTGCAAAGGAGTGATCTTATGTGTGTTGTTCAGTGGGTATATATGAACCACAACACAGACAACTTCAAATAAAAAAGACTTTTAATATTTTATGACGCGTTTCTCAACCTACAAGGGTTGTTTCATCAGATAAAAAAGTGAATGTTATCCTTAACAATTGTTGGCAATTTATACACATTTGTGTAAACAGAGGAAGTTGTCATCACATTTGTAATCCAATAGAAAAACATGGTATGCATTCAGCTGTGGAACCAACATAGGACCCCAGCTGTTGCAATTTAAAATTAGGACTAATTTGCAAGGTTGTATGTATGTGAGAATCTAAACTTTAACCTGTTAGTTGCAAAATGAAAATGAATGAAATAAAACAATCTTGTCACTTTGTATTTACTGCCATTTGTTACATATATAACCTCACTAAATTGTTTGTTATCACAGATGCTATTCTTTTGCATTTGAAAAATAATATATTTGGTTAAAAATGATGGCAGATAAAAAATGTATGTATTGAAAGTAAAGTGATTCATAAAACAATTCTGAATGAAAAACAGAGTTTTAAACCTGTTGTTTGTATTTAAGCCTATGGCAAATGTTAAGTCCTTGTAGAAGATAAAAAGTATGTATGTGAGAGGTATAGTAATTTGTGATCAAAGTCTGAATGGAAAGCTAAGTTTTGAACCTGTTGTTTGTATTTGAACATGTGAAAAATGTTAGATTCTTGTAAAAGATGGATACTTGTATGGATTGTCACTTTGTTTACTTTAATAGTTATTATGTAAACACATGTTGATTTGTGTGGTAAACACTATTCTTTGTATATTTGGCAAAGAAGAAGAAAAAAGTGTGTATGTCAAAAAATAAATTGTTCAAATGAACAAAAAAATGGAGTGTGTGTATATCCATACACACATAATTATAAGAAAAAAAAAAAAAAAAAAAAAAAGGTATGCGTGTGTGAGTGTGTGTGTATGTGTGCTGTATATATGTATGTATATGTGTGTGTGTATGTATGTATACATATATAAAAATGTATATGCATGTGTGCTTGTATATATACACATATTGTATATGTTTGTGTGTGTACAGGGTATATATGTGTGTGTGAGTGTGTATGTGTGCTGTATATATATATATGTATGTGTATGTATGTACTATTGTATGTATGTATGTATACATATATACAAATGTATATGTATATGTATGTATGTACTATTGTATGTATGTATGTATACATATATAAAAATGTATATGCATATGTGCGTGTACACACACACACACACAAACAACACAAGTGTGTGCTTGTGTGTGTGTACACTTGAAATGTGAAATGTTGAAAAATTGAAAATGAGTGCTTGTTCTCACTTCCTTCAAATCAAATACGAACAATGGTAATTTAATTTGTGAGTGTAGTTTTAACCTGTTTGCCAATAGTACCTCTGGCTAGTGGATATTATAGAATGTAATGAAAGGACCATAATGATGCCATTTGGGAGTGTTGTTTTAATCTATTTGCCAATAGTGTGTCTGACTTGTGGATGTTGTGGAATATAATTGTATTTTGTGTCAGAAAAAATAACGACTGTGAATGTCTATCAATTAAAGGCTGCTAGATCCAGGTTGGCATTCAACCCTTGGGGATGAAGGGTCTTCAGTCGATAGATCCAGTATGTTTCACGCTGTCTGAGTCTAGTGAGTCTATTATAATCAGGACTCTTTGGAATAAAATCAATGGGAATGTATGTAAAAGTGTATGGATTTCCATTATGTTTGATTAAACAATGATTCGGTATGCTATGCTTAATTTTATTTTTTCTACAGTTCTTGCAGTTGCGGTGATGTTCACCCCATCTGTTTCTCAGTTTTCTGGAGGTGCGGCCTACATATTGGAGGACGCATATACACTCCATAAGATAAACGGTGAAAGATGAGTTACAATTGAAAAAAATAGGAATTTGGAAGCACTCGCCAGTGGTGGTAGATTTGAAATTTTTAATTCCCGATTTTATAATTTTACAAGAGCCACATCCTGTTTTGCCACATTTGTAAATACCCCGGAGACCAAACAATCCCTTGTTTTGTTTGGGGTCATGTAGTGTTCTGTTGGAAGGTTTATGTTTCACTTTTTTGCTGGGAGCTAGCTGGTTTCTGAGTGTAGGTGCTCTTCTGTATATGATTTTTGGTGTTTCTTTTACTAAGTTTTTGTGAATGGGGTCCCTTTGTATTATATACCAATGTTTGTTAATTATGTGTTGTATTTTGTGAAAATCAGAGTTAAATTGTGTTATAAAAAAGGTTTCTTTCTCACCAAAAAGTGTATCTGTTTTGTTAATTTTTCTGTCTGCTAGGATATCCTCCCTTTTAAGATTTTTCGCTCTTTCTAGAGCCCTATCTAATAAAATGGGGGGGTATTCTTTTTCAATGAACCTATTGCATAATACTTGACTTTGTTGTAAGAACGTGTTGTAATCACTGCAATTACGTCTCATCCTACGAAATTGACTATAGGGTACATTGTGTATCCAATTCCTGTGATGGTTGCTGTGATAATTTAAGAAACTGTTACTGTCGACGTCTTTGAAATATGTCTTAGATGTAATATTATTTTCTTCTAGACTGAGGATGAGATCTAAATATTCAATATTTTGTTTCTGAATGTTGGCCGTAAATTTGAGGCCCATGTTGTTACAGTTGAGATGTTCTATGAAGTTTTTGGCTAATGATAGATCTCCTTCCCATAAGAAAATCAGATCATCTATATAACGGCCATAGAAGACCAGGTTCGCCCCAAAGTCCGCCGAGTAGATGTATTTTTCTTCAAAAAAACCCATAAACAGGTTCGCAAAACTGGGGGCGAACCTGGTCCCCATGGCCGTTCCTTTTGTCTGTAGGTAAAAATTGTCTTGGTATATGAAATAGTTGTGCTGTAAAATAAACAGAATGCTCTCTAAAATATAATCACATTGTATCCTAGGCAGATAGATATCCTTATGGAGATAATATGAAATGGCTAGTAGACCTAAATCATGCGAAATGTTCGAATATAAGGAGCTGACATCGCAGGTAATCCAAGATAAATTTCTATTGTTAATATTGATTTTTTGTAGATGTTGTAATAAATGAGTACTGTCTTTGATATATGATGGTAAGGTGACTACATGTTTTTGCAAATATTTGTCTATGAAAAATGATAAATTGTAAGTTAGGTTCCCAATTCCAGCAATGATTGGGCGTCCTGGGGGATTGGTTTTATTTTTGTGAATTTTGGGTAGATGATAGTAATGGGCAATGCTTGGATTTTGTATTTTTAAGAAATCTCTTTCATTTTTATTCAAAATTTTGGAACTGAACCCTTTTTCTATCAAATCTGTGTAAGACTTTAGAAATTTGTCGGTAGGATCTCCTTGTAACATTTGGTAATATTCTTGGTCACCTAAAATCCTGTCTGCTTCTCTGATGTAATCTATCAAATCTTGAATAACTATTCCGCCGCCTTTGTCGGCGTCGCGGATAATAATATGGGGGTTGTTTTTAAGACTGGAGATGGCCTTTTGTTGGCTCATGACGCAATAATTTCTTTTTCTATTTTTAGTCTTCAATAGATTGTCAAAATCTTCTAAGACCATGCTATGAAATAAATCTATGTGGTCCTTTCCTATGTTGGTGGGATTAAAATTAGATTTATTTTTTACATCAGTGTGTATGTATCCATCGAAAAGATGGTTGGTGAGATCACTAGTTTCAGAATATAAACAAACTAAGTTATTGTTTGATGGCATGGAATCTGTCAAGATGGTTTGGGTTATTGAAGAATTAATATGGTTGGCTTTGAGTTTTTTATTTGCAAAGTATTTTTGTAAACTAAGTTTACGTGTAAAGTTATTTAGATCCACAAATATGTCAAACATTTTAGGGGTGTTTTGTGGGCAAAAGGAGAGCCCTCGTTTTAAGACTCTTTTTTCTGGGATGGATAGTTGGTGAGAGGAAAGATTAAAAATTCCCTGATCTAGTCCGGATAGTTCCTTTTTCTTGGCGGCAAGGGCTCTGCCTCTGGAACCTCGTTTTCTATAGTGTGTGGTCTTTTGCCTGCTCTTATATGTGGACTTTCGGTTCTCATGGAAGAGGCTATTCCTAAAAAAGGAGCTGGACCACGACTGGTACTGGGGCTCTCTGTGTCTGATATAGATTCTCTGTGTTCAGTAGACAGTAATCTGAATCTGTTGGGATGTTCGAATCTATTGGGATGTTCGAAAGTGTCTGGGTGTGTAATATGATGTGTATTGTTGTGATGAGAATTGGTGTCAGTATTTGTGGATATATATGTTGGTTCTCTGAATGAATGTGTGTTCGGTGTAGCATATTCTGAATGTTGATACTGGTAACTATTATTGTTTCGTCTTCCATAATAGGGGTCTTTGTTCCAGGATGCATGTCCCCCTGACTGATGGTTGTGTTGAAGCAGAAATGATTTGTTGTAATTATATTGGTGTGCTTGTTTGTGATTGTGTTGTTGTGCTTGTGTGTGTTGGTATGAATGTTGTGTTTGTGCTTGGTGGTTACGATTGCTGTTGTGGTGAGTAATATGATGATGTTGATTCCTGTTGGGTCCACCATTGTAGTTATGGTAAAATTGTGGTCTGTTGTAGTTTGTGTTAGAATTGTGGGATGTTTTGTTATGATGCCAGGGATTGGGGGTGTATGATTGTGAAGAGGTGTGGTTATTGTTATAATGAGTGAATGATGTCTTTTGTCTTCTATTGCTATTAGTTCCCCTATGTTGGACCTTGGTCCATTCACTGTGGTTGTTAGAGTTACTGACTATATGTTCTTGTGTATCATTCTTGCGATTGTATGTATATACACAATCGTTAGTATAGTCTTCGTGGTCTCTCTGTAATTTTTTATTCTTGTTAGAGACTACATTTTCCTGATATCTATCAGTCCTTTCACTGATGTCCTTGTTAATTTTGTTATATTCTGGATTTTGTTGGTAAACTTTTAAATCTGTTTGAATCTTTTCTATATTTACACTACACTGGTTATAAAGTTGTCTCCTATGGTCTATTAAGATTTTAATTAAGTTAAAAGAGCATTCATCTAATGCCTCATACCATCTTTTGATGGTTGCTGCATCATCTTTGAATGAGCAATGTTTTAAAAGTCTCAGACCTCTAGGAATATGTTTAATTTCCAAGTATTTTTCTAGTGTAGTCAAATCCCACCAGTGTCTGTTTTCTTTGTTTATTTCTTCTTCTAATAGATAGAAGAGGTCCCTCATGGGTTTAATTTCATGTGTATCTGATAGGATTTCCACAATAGAAATATCCTTGGATAAATTGAAACCCATACGTTTTGAATTTCTTTCTTCCTTGGATTGCATGTTAAATGTAGGTGCACACAACTGTTTAGTTGTAATAGTTCTACTACTGATTGTAGGTGTACACCACTAAACAATTGTAGTGGTTCTTATGATTTAATAAAGGGGATGGTATGATGTAGAATAGTGTAGTAATGGACACTTGTTGTGTAGGATAGGATATGGTACTAGTGGATATTCTAGTATTAGCTGTGGAAACTACCTGTCTATATAGACAGTAAGAGGTGATGTTAAAAATGGGGTGTGTGTGGTGTTAATCTAGATCTGGGGTCTCCTCTAATGTGTATGAAGGTTGAGAAAAAAGTGCTAAGTGATGTGTGTGATAGAGTGTGCTAATGACTGATCTAAATCAGTAAGGAATGGTAACTAAATGTGTGTTATAAGCGTGATAATTGACAGCTCTCACTCTCTTGAATGCTCTGTCTATTTTTATAGCTAGTGGAATATACCAGCAAGTTGTGTGTTAAAAGGAAGGGGTGAAATTGTCAACCTTCAATGTTATGCATGGAGCGTCTTTTTGCTGTGTATCAAGGAGTTGGAGTGGGCGTGTTGGATCGTGAGTCAGTCTCTAAAATATGAAAATCGTAGCGTCAGTCACTAAATATAATAATTGTTGTGATATGAGCCTTGTGAAGAATGTTTATATTAGTAAAAAAAATCCGGCAAATTACCTGTTAAAAAAAAGGTGAGAAAGAACCGTGTTAAGTATTGTTTGTGATACTTCTTTTTTAGGGTGTGCATCAAAGTGTTTGCGTGGGCGTTTTGAGTCAGAGCGTCCTGAAACGTATTGACAGTGCACTTTTGTAATTGGTTCAAATTGTCCTACATGAGGGGGAGCGTCCTGTGACCTATTGACAGTGCGCTTGTGGGAGCGTCTCAGCTCATAAGAAGTAGTGAGAAGAAACTAGCAAGAAAATCTTGTATAAAAATAAATGGTATACCGAATATTGTTGGCAATTGTAGTATTCCTTTTGTGTAAAGGTGTTATTAGGTACAATGAAGAGACTGACAGTTTTGTTAACCTTGCGTATAGTGGTGGTGAAATGTATGCAAGACGGTGTGTAACAATGAGTGAATAAAATGCGGTTTGTGTCAAAATGGTGTTGAAATTGACTAGAAAAAGAGGTAGTGTATAACAATAAGTGAGTAAATGCGGTTTGTGTCAAAATGGTGTTGAATTAACTAGAAAAAGAGGTGGTGAAAGAATACATGTGGTGTGTGAATGAAAAAGTTCATTCAATAAACACTTCATAAATGATAAATAAGTAAATTAAATTGATAATCAGATAGTGTATTATTAGTGAGACAATGGATGTTAATAGACCAGCATGAATTTGCGTATATGTTATTATACAATATAAAAAAATAGACTATCACTAGTGACTATTAAAAAAAATTTTTTTGAGAACAATATAATCGAATAACTGTTGATGTTCTAAACACTGCTGGGTGTCAGCTGAATGTGTTCAGGAATCTCAACAGTTAGACAATGTTAAATAAAATGTTTGAGATATATAAAACATGCTATAATTAGCCACAGTTAAAAGAAAGTGAAGTATCAAAAAATGCAAATGATATTTGCAAATAAAACTAAAAATAATGATAAAATAATAATCGCTTGGTCAGCTGCTACTTTGGTACTCTCAGAAGAAAGAAACAGGTGAAAATATCCCAATAGAGGGATATAAAAGAGCGCTGATGTTTGTAAAGGAAAACAATAAACAATTTAAAACTAGATATTGTACTTTGAATATAGTAGATCAGGTCTACCGTATTAGTCCTGTTTAATGTCCATATATTGGTGGTAAATAGGGAGTACAGATGTCCTCTTGAAAGAGATGATGATAAATCAGGCTGCTCCTCTTGATCCCAGAGAGTATGGAACAACTGTTGAAGAAGAATAGAAAGAGGGCGCCACAATAGCGTGATATCGTCTGGAATGCAGGTATAGATAAAAGTAGATATTATGCTTACCAGATGGTGTGGCACTGTACTGTGACCAGTGCAAGAGAGCAGGCTAGCACTTAACAGTGGCTAGTACACTGTAGGAGTCAGGCTCCAAAGGCACTTGCTCTGGTTGTAACTTGGTGTTTATCTCCTGATGTCTGGACTTCAGGTGCTGCAAAGGAGTGATCTTATGTGTGTTGTTCAGTGGGTATATATGAACCACAACACAGACAACTTCAAATAAAAAAGACTTTTAATATTTTATGACGCGTTTCTCAACCTACAAGGGTTGTTTCATCAGATAAAAAAGTGAATGTTATCCTTAACAATTGTTGGCAATTTATACACATTTGTGTAAACAGAGGAAGTTGTCATCACATTTGTAATCCAATAGAAAAACATGGTATGCATTCAGCTGTGGAACCAACATAGGACCCCAGCTGTTGCAATTTAAAATTAGGACTAATTTGCAAGGTTGTATGTATGTGAGAATCTAAACTTTAACCTGTTAGTTGCAAAATGAAAATGAATGAAATAAAACAATCTTGTCACTTTGTATTTACTGCCATTTGTTACATATATAACCTCACTAAATTGTTTGTTATTACAGATGCTATTCTTTTGCATTTGAAAAATAATATATTTGGTTAAAAATGATGGCAGATAAAAAATGTATGTATTGAAAGTAAAGTGATTCATAAAACAATTCTGAATGAAAAACAGAGTTTTAAACCTGTTGTTTGTATTTAAGCCTATGGCAAATGTTAAGTCCTTGTAGAAGATAAAAAGTATGTATGTGAGAGGTATAGTAATTTGTGATCAAAGTCTGAATGGAAAGCTAAGTTTTGAACCTGTTGTTTGTATTTGAACATGTGAAAAATGTTAGATTCTTGTAAAAGATGGATACTTGTATGGATTGTCACTTTGTTTACTTTAATAGTTATTATGTAAACACATGTTGATTTGTGTGGTAAACACTATTCTTTGTATATTTGGCAAAGAAGAAGAAAAAAGTGTGTATGTCAAAAAATAAATTGTTCAAATGAACAAAAAAATGGAGTGTGTGTATATCCATACACACATAATTATAAGAAAAAAAAAAAAAAAAAAAAAAAGGTATGCGTGTGTGAGTGTGTGTGTATGTGTGCTGTATATATGTATGTATATGTGTGTGTGTATGTATGTATACATATATAAAAATGTATATGCATGTGTGCTTGTATATAAACACATATTGTATATGTTTGTGTGTGTACAGGGTATATATGTGTGTGTGAGTGTGTATGTGTGCTGTATATATATATGTATGTGTATGTATGTACTATTGTATGTATGTATGTATACATATATACAAATGTATATGTATATGTATGTATGTACTATTGTATGTATGTATGTATACATATATAAAAATGTATATGCATATGTGCGTGTACACACACACACACACAAACAACACAAGTGTGTGCTTGTGTGTGTGTACACTTGAAATGTGAAATGTTGAAAAATTGAAAATGAGTGCTTGTTCTCACTTCCTTCAAATCAAATACGAACAATGGTAATTTAATTTGTGAGTGTAGTTTTAACCTGTTTGCCAATAGTACCTCTGGCTAGTGGATATTATAGAATGTAATGAAAGGACCATAATGATGCCATTTGGGAGTGTTGTTTTAATCTATTTGCCAATAGTGTGTCTGACTTGTGGATGTTGTGGAATATAATTGTATTTTGTGTCAGAAAAAATAACGACTGTGAATGTCTATCAATTAAAGGCTGCTAGATCCAGGTTGGCATTCAACCCTTGGGGATGAAGGGTCTTCAGTCGATAGATCCAGTATGTTTCACGCTGTCTGAGTCTAGTGAGTCTATTATAATCAGGACTCTTTGGAATAAAATCAATGGGAATGTATGTAAAAGTGTATGGATTTCCATTATGTTTGATTAAACAATGATTCGGTATGCTATGCTTAATTTTATTTTTTCTACAGTTCTTGCAGTTGCGGTGATGTTCACCCCATCTGTTTCTCAGTTTTCTGGAGGTGCGGCCTACATATTGGAGGACGCATATACACTCCATAAGATAAACGGTGAAAGATGAGTTACAATTGAAAAAAATAGGAATTTGGAAGCACTCGCCAGTGGTGGTAGATTTGAAATTTTTAATTCCCGATTTTATAATTTTACAAGAGCCACATCCTGTTTTGCCACATTTGTAAATACCCCGGAGACCAAACAATCCCTTGTTTTGTTTGGGGTCATGTAGTGTTCTGTTGGAAGGTTTATGTTTCACTTTTTTGCTGGGAGCTAGCTGGTTTCTGAGTGTAGGTGCTCTTCTGTATATGATTTTTGGTGTTTCTTTTACTAAGTTTTTGAGAATGGGGTCCCTTTGTATTATATACCAATGTTTGTTAATTATGTGTTGTATTTTGTGAAAATCAGAGTTAAATTGTGTTATAAAAAAGGTTTCTTTCTCACCAAAAAGTGTATCTGTTTTGTTAATTTTTCTGTCTGCTAGGATATCCTCCCTTTTAAGATTTTTCGCTCTTTCTAGAGCCCTATCTAATAAAATGGGGGGGTATTCTTTTTCAATGAACCTATTGTATAATACTTGACTTTGTTGTAAGAACGTGTTGTAATCACTGCAATTACGTCTCATCCTACGAAATTGACTATAGGGTACATTGTGTATCCAATTCCTGTGATGGTTGCTGTGATAATTTAAGAAACTGTTACTGTCGACGTCTTTGAAATATGTCTTAGATGTAATATTATTTTCTTCTAGACTGAGGATGAGATCTAAATATTCAATATTTTGTTTCTGAATGTTGGCCGTAAATTTGAGGCCCATGTTGTTACAGTTGAGATGTTCTATGAAGTTTTTGGCTAATGATAGATCTCCTTCCCATAAGAAAATCAGATCATCTATATAACGGCCATAGAAGACCAGGTTCGCCCCAAAGTCCGCCGAGTAGATGTATTTTTCTTCAAAAAAACCCATAAACAGGTTCGCAAAACTGGGGGCGAACCTGGTCCCCATGGCCGTTCCTTTTGTCTGTAGGTAAAAATTGTCTTGGTATATGAAATAGTTGTGCTGTAAAATAAACAGAATGCTCTCTAAAATATAATCACATTGTATCCTAGGCAGATAGATATCCTTATGGAGATAATATGAAATGGCTAGTAGACCTAAATCATGCGAAATGTTCGAATATAAGGAGCTGACATCGCAGGTAATCCAAGATAAATTTCTATTGTTAATATTGATTTTTTGTAGATGTTGTAATAAATGAGTACTGTCTTTGATATATGATGGTAAGGTGACTACATGTTTTTGCAAATATTTGTCTATGAAAAATGATAAATTGTAAGTTAGGTTCCCAATTCCAGCAATGATTGGGCGTCCTGGGGGATTGGTTTTATTTTTGTGAATTTTGGGTAGATGATAGTAATGGGCAATGCTTGGATTTTGTATTTTTAAGAAATCTCTTTCATTTTTATTCAAAATTTTGGAACTGAACCCTTTTTCTATCAAATCTGTGTAAGACTTTAGAAATTTGTCGGTAGGATCTCCTTGTAACATTTGGTAATATTCTTGGTCACCTAAAATCCTGTCTGCTTCTCTGATGTAATCTATCAAATCTTGAATAACTATTCCGCCACCTTTGTCGGCGTCGCGGATAATAATATGGGGGTTGTTTTTAAGACTGGAGATGGCCTTTTGTTGGCTCATGACGCAATAATTTCTTTTTCTATTTTTAGTCTTCAATAGATTGTCAAAATCTTCTAAGACCATGCTATGAAATAAATCTATGTGGTCCTTTCCTATGTTGGTGGGATTAAAATTAGATTTATTTTTTACATCAGTGTGTATGTATCCATCGAAAAGATGGTTGGTGAGATCACTAGTTTCAGAATATAAACAAACTAAGTTATTGTTTGATGGCATGGAATCTGTCAAGATGGTTTGGGTTATTGAAGAATTAATATGGTTGGCTTTGAGTTTTTTATTTGCAAAGTATTTTTGTAAACTAAGTTTACGTGTAAAGTTATTTAGATCCACAAATATGTCAAACATTTTAGGGGTGTTTTGTGGGCAAAAGGAGAGCCCTCGTTTTAAGACTCTTTTTTCTGGGATGGATAGTTGGTGAGAGGAAAGATTAAAAATTCCCTGATCTAGTCCGGATAGTTCCTTTTTCTTGGCGGCAAGGGCTCTGCCTCTGGAACCTCGTTTTCTATAGTGTGTGGTCTTTTGCCTGCTCTTATATGTGGACTTTCGGTTCTCATGGAAGAGGCTATCCCTAAAAAAGGAGCTGGACCACGACTGGTACTGGGGCTCTCTGTGTCTGATATAGATTCTCTGTGTTCAGTAGACAGTAATCTGAATCTGTTGGGATGTTCGAATCTATTGGGATGTTCGAAAGTGTCTGGGTGTGTAATATGATGTGTATTGTTGTGATGAGAATTGGTGTCAGTATTTGTGGATATATATGTTGGTTCTCTGAATGAATGTGTGTTCGGTGTAGCATATTCTGAATGTTGATACTGGTAACTATTATTGTTTCGTCTTCCATAATAGGGGTCTTTGTTCCAGGATGCATGTCCCCCTGACTGATGGTTGTGTTGAAGCAGAAATGATTTGTTGTAATTATATTGGTGTGCTTGTTTGTGATTGTGTTGTTGTGCTTGTGTGTGTTGGTATGAATGTTGTGTTTGTGCTTGGTGGTTACGATTGCTGTTGTGGTGAGTAATATGATGATGTTGATTCCTGTTGGGTCCACCATTGTAGTTATGGTAAAATTGTGGTCTGTTGTAGTTTGTGTTAGAATTGTGGGATGTTTTGTTATGATGCCAGGGATTGGGGGTGTATGATTGTGAAGAGGTGTGGTTATTGTTATAATGAGTGAATGATGTCTTTTGTCTTCTATTGCTATTAGTTCCCCTATGTTGGACCTTGGTCCATTCACTGTGGTTGTTAGAGTTACTGACTATATGTTCTTGTGTATCATTCTTGCGATTGTATGTATATACACAATCGTTAGTATAGTCTTCGTGGTCTCTCTGTAATTTTTTATTCTTGTTAGAGACTAAATTTTCCTGATATCTATCAGTCCTTTCACTGATGTCCTTGTTAATTTTGTTATATTCTGGATTTTGTTGGTAAACTTTTAAATCTGTTTGAATCTTTTCTATATTTACACTACACTGGTTATAAAGTTGTCTCCTATGGTCTATTAAGATTTTAATTAAGTTAAAAGAGCATTCATCTAATGCCTCATACCATCTTTTGATGGTTGCTGCATCATCTTTGAATGAGCAATGTTTTAAAAGTCTCAGACCTCTAGGAATATGTTTAATTTCCAAGTATTTTTCTAGTGTAGTCAAATCCCACCAGTGTCTGTTTTCTTTGTTTATTTCTTCTTCTAATAGATAGAAGAGGTCCCTCATGGGTTTAATTTCATGTGTATCTGATAGGATTTCCACAATAGAAATATCCTTGGATAAATTGAAACCCATACGTTTTGAATTTCTTTCTTCCTTGGATTGCATGTTAAATGTAGGTGCACACAACTGTTTAGTTGTAATAGTTCTACTACTGATTGTAGGTGTACACCACTAAACAATTGTAGTGGTTCTTATGATTTAATAAAGGGGATGGTATGATGTAGAATAGTGTAGTAATGGACACTTGTTGTGTAGGATAGGATATGGTACTAGTGGATATTCTAGTATTAGCTGTGGAAACTACCTGTCTATATAGACAGTAAGAGGTGATGTTAAAAATGGGGTGTGTGTGGTGTTAATCTAGATCTGGGGTCTCCTCTAATGTGTATGAAGGTTGAGAAAAAAGTGCTAAGTGATGTGTGTGATAGAGTGTGCTAATGACTGATCTAAATCAGTAAGGAATGGTAACTAAATGTGTGTTATAAGCGTGATAATTGACAGCTCTCACTCTCTTGAATGCTCTGTCTATTTTTATAGCTAGTGGAATATACCAGCAAGTTGTGTGTTAAAAGGAAGGGGTGAAATTGTCAACCTTCAATGTTATGCATGGAGCGTCTTTTTGCTGTGTATCAAGGAGTTGGAGTGGGCGTGTTGGATCGTGAGTCAGTCTCTAAAATATGAAAATCGTAGCGTCAGTCACTAAATATAATAATTGTTGTGATATGAGCCTTGTGAAGAATGTTTATATTAGTAAAAAAAATCCGGCAAATTACCTGTTAAAAAAAAGGTGAGAAAGAACCGTGTTAAGTATTGTTTGTGATACTTCTTTTTTAGGGTGTGCATCAAAGTGTTTGCGTGGGCGTTTTGAGTCAGAGCGTCCTGAAACGTATTGACAGTGCACTTTTGTAATTGGTTCAAATTGTCCTACATGAGGGGGAGCGTCCTGTGACCTATTGACAGTGCGCTTGTGGGAGCGTCTCAGCTCATAAGAAGTAGTGAGAAGAAACTAGCAAGAAAATCTTGTATAAAAATAAATGGTATACCGAATATTGTTGGCAATTGTAGTATTCCTTTTGTGTAAAGGTGTTATTAGGTACAATGAAGAGACTGACAGTTTTGTTAACCTTGCGTATAGTGGTGGTGAAATGTATGCAAGACGGTGTGTAACAATGAGTGAATAAAATGCGGTTTGTGTCAAAATGGTGTTGAAATTGACTAGAAAAAGAGGTAGTGTATAACAATAAGTGAGTAAATGCGGTTTGTGTCAAAATGGTGTTGAATTAACTAGAAAAAGAGGTGGTGAAAGAATACATGTGGTGTGTGAATGAAAAAGTTCATTCAATAAACACTTCATAAATGATAAATAAGTAAATTAAATTGATAATCAGATAGTGTATTATTAGTGAGACAATGGATGTTAATAGACCAGCATGAATTTGCGTATATGTTATTATACAATATAAAAAAATAGACTATCACTAGTGACTATTAAAAAAAATTTTTTTGAGAACAATATAATCGAATAACTGTTGATGTTCTAAACACTGCTGGGTGTCAGCTGAATGTGTTCAGGAATCTCAACAGTTAGACAATGTTAAATAAAATGTTTGAGATATATAAAACATGCTATAATTAGCCACAGTTAAAAGAAAGTGAAGTATCAAAAAATGCAAATGATATTTGCAAATAAAACTAAAAATAATGATAAAATAATAATCGCTTGGTCAGCTGCTACTTTGGTACTCTCAGAAGAAAGAAACAGGTGAAAATATCCCAATAGAGGGATATAAAAGAGCGCTGATGTTTGTAAAGGAAAACAATAAACAATTTAAAACTAGATATTGTACTTTGAATATAGTAGATCAGGTCTACCGTATTAGTCCTGTTTAATGTCCATATATTGGTGGTAAATAGGGAGTACAGATGTCCTCTTGAAAGAGATGATGATAAATCAGGCTGCTCCTCTTGATCCCAGAGAGTATGGAACAACTGTTGAAGAAGAATAGAAAGAGGGCGCCACAATAGCGTGATATCGTCTGGAATGCAGGTATAGATAAAAGTAGATATTATGCTTACCAGATGGTGTGGCACTGTACTGTGACCAGTGCAAGAGAGCAGGCTAGCACTTAACAGTGGCTAGTACACTGTAGGAGTCAGGCTCCAAAGGCACTTGCTCTGGTTGTAACTTGGTGTTTATCTCCTGATGTCTGGACTTCAGGTGCTGCAAAGGAGTGATCTTATGTGTGTTGTTCAGTGGGTATATATGAACCACAACACAGACAACTTCAAATAAAAAAGACTTTTAATATTTTATGACGCGTTTCTCAACCTACAAGGGTTGTTTCATCAGATAAAAAAGTGAATGTTATCCTTAACAATTGTTGGCAATTTATACACATTTGTGTAAACAGAGGAAGTTGTCATCACATTTGTAATCCAATAGAAAAACATGGTATGCATTCAGCTGTGGAACCAACATAGGACCCCAGCTGTTGCAATTTAAAATTAGGACTAATTTGCAAGGTTGTATGTATGTGAGAATCTAAACTTTAACCTGTTAGTTGCAAAATGAAAATGAATGAAATAAAACAATCTTGTCACTTTGTATTTACTGCCATTTGTTACATATATAACCTCACTAAATTGTTTGTTATCACAGATGCTATTCTTTTGCATTTGAAAAATAATATATTTGGTTAAAAATGATGGCAGATAAAAAATGTATGTATTGAAAGTAAAGTGATTCATAAAACAATTCTGAATGAAAAACAGAGTTTTAAACCTGTTGTTTGTATTTAAGCCTATGGCAAATGTTAAGTCCTTGTAGAAGATAAAAAGTATGTATGTGAGAGGTATAGTAATTTGTGATCAAAGTCTGAATGGAAAGCTAAGTTTTGAACCTGTTGTTTGTATTTGAACATGTGAAAAATGTTAGATTCTTGTAAAAGATGGATACTTGTATGGATTGTCACTTTGTTTACTTTAATAGTTATTATGTAAACACATGTTGATTTGTGTGGTAAACACTATTCTTTGTATATTTGGCAAAGAAGAAGAAAAAAGTGTGTATGTCAAAAAATAAATTGTTCAAATGAACAAAAAAATGGAGTGTGTGTATATCCATACACACATAATTATAAGAAAAAAAAAGAAAAAAAAAAAAAAAAGTATGTGTGTGTGAGTGTGTGTGTATGTGTGCTGTATATATGTATGTATATGTGTGTGTGTATGTATGTATACATATATAAAAATGTATATGCATGTGTGCTTGTATATATACACATATTGTATATGTTTGTGTGTGTACAGGGTATATATGTGTGTGTGAGTGTGTATGTGTGCTGTATATATATATGTATGTGTATGTATGTACTATTGTATGTATGTATGTATGTATACATATATACAAATGTATATGTATATGTATGTATGTACTATTGTATGTATGTATGTATACATATATAAAAATGTATATGCATATGTGCGTGTACACACACACACACAAACAACACAAGTGTGTGCGTGTGTGTGTGTACACTTGAAATGTGAAATGTTGAAAAATTGAAAATGAGTGCTTGCTCTCACTTCCTTCAAATTAAATACGAACAATGGTAATTTAATTTGTGAGTGTAGTTTTAACCTGTTTGCCAATAGTACCTCTGGCTAGTGGATATTATAGAATGTAATGAAAGGACCATAATGATGCCATTTGGGAGTGTTGTTTTAATCTATTTGCCAATAGTGTGTCTGACTTGTGGATGTTGTGGAATATAATTGTATTTTGTGTCAGAAAAAATAACGACTGTGAATGTCTATCAATTAAAGGCTGCTAGATCCAGGTTGGCATTCAACCCTTGGGGATGAAGGGTCTTCAGTCGATAGATCCAGTATGTTTCACGCTGTCTGAGTCTAGTGAGTCTATTATAATCAGGACTCTTTGGAATAAAATCAATGGGAATGTATGTAAAAGTGTATGGATTTCCATTATGTTTGATTAAACAATGATTCGGTATGCTATGCTTAATTTTATTTTTTCTACAGTTCTTGCAGTTGCGGTGATGTTCACCCCATCTGTTTCTCAGTTTTCTGGAGGTGCGGCCTACATATTGGAGGACGCATATACACTCCATAAGATAAACGGTGAAAGATGAGTTACAATTGAAAAAAATAGGAATTTGGAAGCACTCGCCAGTGGTGGTAGATTTGAAATTTTTAATTCCCGATTTTATAATTTTACAAGAGCCACATCCTGTTTTGCCACATTTGTAAATACCCCGGAGACCAAACAATCCCTTGTTTTGTTTGGGGTCATGTAGTGTTCTGTTGGAAGGTTTATGTTTCACTTTTTTGCTGGGAGCTAGCTGGTTTCTGAGTGTAGGTGCTCTTCTGTATATGATTTTTGGTGTTTCTTTTACTAAGTTTTTGAGAATGGGGTCCCTTTGTATTATATACCAATGTTTGTTAATTATGTGTTGTATTTTGTGAAAATCAGAGTTAAATTGTGTTATAAAAAAGGTTTCTTTCTCACCAAAAAGTGTATCTGTTTTGTTAATTTTTCTGTCTGCTATAGGATATCCTCCCTTTTAAGATTTTTCGCTCTTTCTAGAGCCCTATCTAATAAAATGGGGGGGGTATTCTTTTTCAATGAACCTATTGTATAATACTTGACTTTGTTGTAAGAACGTGTTGTAATCACTGCAATTACGTCTCATCCTACGAAATTGACTATAGGGTACATTGTGTATCCAATTCCTGTGATGGTTGCTGTGATAATTTAAGAAACTGTTACTGTCGACGTCTTTGAAATATGTCTTAGATGTAATATTATTTTCTTCTAGACTGAGGATGAGATCTAAATATTCAATATTTTGTTTCTGAATGTTGGCTGTAAATTTGAGGCCCATGTTGTTACAGTTGAGATGTTCTATGAAGTTTTTGGCTAATGATAGATCTCCTTCCCATAAGAAAATCAGATCATCTATATAACGGCCATAGAAGACCAGGTTCGCCCCAAAGTCCGCCGAGTAGATGTATTTTTCTTCAAAAAAACCCATAAACAGGTTCGCAAAACTGGGGGCGAACCTGGTCCTCATGGCCGTTTTTTTTGTCTGTAGGTAAAAATTGTCTTGGTATATGAAATAGTTGTGCTGTAAAATAAACAGAATGCTCTCTAAAATATAATCACATTGTATCCTAGGCAGATAGATATCCTTATGGAGATAATATGAAATGGCTAGTAGACCTAAATCATGCGAAATGTTCGAATATAAGAAGCTGATATCGCAGGTAATCCAAGATAAATTTCTATTGTTAATATTGATTTTTTGTAGATGTTGTAATAAATGAGTACTGTCTTTGATATATGATGGTAAGGTGACTACATGTTTTTGCAAATATTTGTCTATGAAAAATGATAAATTGTAAGTTAGGTTCCCAATTCCAGCAATGATTGGGCGTCCTGGGGGATTGGTTTTATTTTTGTGAATTTTGGGTAGATGATAGTAATGGGCAATGCTTGGATTTTGTATTTTTAAGAAATCTCTTTCATTTTTATTCAAAATTTTGGAACTGAACCCTTTTTCTATCAAATCTGTGTAAGACTTTAGAAATTTGTCGGTAGGATCTCCTTGTAACATTTGGTAATATTCTTGGTCACCTAAAATCCTGTCTGCTTCTCTGATGTAATCTATCAAATCTTGAATAACTATTCCGCCGCCTTTGTCGGCGTCGCGGATAATAATATGGGGGTTGTTTTTAAGACTGGAGATGGCCTTTTGTTGGCTCATGACGCAATAATTTCTTTTTCTATTTTTAGTCTTCAATAGATTGTCAAAATCTTCTAAGACCATGCTATGAAATAAATCTATGTGGTCCTTTCCTATGTTGGTGGGATTAAAATTAGATTTATTTTTTACATCAGTGTGTATGTATCCATCGAAAAGATGGTTGGTGAGATCACTAGTTTCAGAATATAAACAAACTAAGTTATTGTTTGATGGCATGGAATCTGTCAAGATGGTTTGGGTTATTGAAGAATTAATATGGTTGGCTTTGAGTTTTTTATTTGCAAAGTATTTTTGTAAACTAAGTTTACGTGTAAAGTTATTTAGATCCACAAATATGTCAAACATTTTAGGGGTGTTTTGTGGGCAAAAGGAGAGCCCTCGTTTTAAGACTCTTTTTTCTGGGATGGATAGTTGGTGAGAGGAAAGATTAAAAATTCCCTGATCTAGTCCGGATAGTTCCTTTTTCTTGGCGGCAAGGGCTCTGCCTCTGGAACCTCGTTTTCTATAGTGTGTGGTCTTTTGCCTGCTCTTATATGTGGACTTTCGGTTCTCATGGAAGAGGCTATCCCTAAAAAAGGAGCTGGACCACGACTGGTACTGGGGCTCTCTGTGTCTGATATAGATTCTCTGTGTTCAGTAGACAGTAATCTGAATCTGTTAGGATGTTCGAATCTATTGGGATGTTCGAAAGTGTCTGGGTGTGTAATATGATGTGTATTGTTGTGATGAGAATTGGTGTCAGTATTTGTGGATATATATGTTGGTTCTCTGAATGAATGTGTGTTCGGTGTAGCATATTCTGAATGTTGATACTGGTAACTATTATTGTTTCGTCTTCCATAATAGGGGTCTTTGTTCCAGGATGCATGTCCCCCTGACTGATGGTTGTGTTGAAGCAGAAATGATTTGTTGTAATTATATTGGTGTGCTTGTTTGTGATTGTGTTGTTGTGCTTGTGTGTGTTGGTATGAATGTTGTGTTTGTGCTTGGTGGTTACGATTGCTGTTGTGGTGAGTAATATGATGATGTTGATTCCTGTTGGGTCCACCATTGTAGTTATGGTAAAATTGTGGTCTGTTGTAGTTTGTGTTAGAATTGTGGGATGTTTTGTTATGATGCCAGGGATTGGTGGTGTATGATTGTGAAGAGGTGTGGTTATTGTTATAATGAGTGAATGATGTCTTTTGTCTTCTATTGCTATTAGTTCCCCTATGTTGGACCTTGGTCCATTCACTGTGGTTGTTAGAGTTACTGACTATATGTTCTTGTGTATCATTCTTGCGATTGTATGTATATACACAATCGTTAGTATAGTCTTCGTGGTCTCTCTGTAATTTTTTATTCTTGTTAGAGACTAAATTTTCCTGATATCTATCAGTCCTTTCACTGATGTCCTTGTTAATTTTGTTATATTCTGGATTTTGTTGGTAAACTTTTAAATCTGTTTGAATCTTTTCTATATTTACACTACACTGGTTATAAAGTTGTCTCCTATGGTCTATTAAGATTTTAATTAAGTTAAAAGAGCATTCATCTAATGCCTCATACCATCTTTTGATGGTTGCTGCATCATCTTTGAATGAGCAATGTTTTAAAAGTCTCAGACCTCTAGGAATATGTTTAATTTCCAAGTATTTTTCTAGTGTAGTCAAATCCCACCAGTGTCTGTTTTCTTTGTTTATTTCTTCTTCTAATAGATAGAAGAGGTCCCTCATGGGTTTAATTTCATGTGTATCTGATAGGATTTCCACAATAGAAATATCCTTGGATAAATTGAAACCCATACGTTTTGAATTTCTTTCTTCCTTGGATTGCATGTTAAATGTAGGTGCACACAACTGTTTAGTTGTAATAGTTCTACTACTGATTGTAGGTGTACACCACTAAACAATTGTAGTGGTTCTTATGATTTAATAAAGGGGATGGTATGATGTAGAATAGTGTAGTAATGGACACTTGTTGTGTAGGATAGGATATGGTACTAGTGGATATTCTAGTATTAGCTGTGGAAACTACCTGTCTATATAGACAGTAAGAGGTGATGTTAAAAATGGGGTGTGTGTGGTGTTAATCTAGATCTGGGGTCTCCTCTAATGTGTATGAAGGTTGAGAAAAAAGTGCTAAGTGATGTGTGTGATAGAGTGTGCTAATGACTGATCTAAATCAGTAAGGAATGGAGTGGATATACACACACTCCATTTTTTTGTTCATTTGAACAATTTATTTTTTGACATACACACTTTTTTCTTCTTCTTTGCCAAATATACAAAGAATAGTGTTTACCACACAAATCAACATGTGTTTACATAATAACTATTAAAGTAAACAAAGTGACAATCCATACAAGTATCCATCTTTTACAAGAATCTAACATTTTTCACATGTTCAAATACAAACAACAGGTTCAAAACTTAGCTTTCCATTCAGACTTTGATCACAAATTACTATACCTCTCACATACATACTTTTTATCTTCTACAAGGACTTAACATTTGCCATAGGCTTAAATACAAACAACAGGTTTAAAACTCTGTTTTTCATTCAGAATTGTTTTATGAATCACTTTACTTTCAATACATACATTTTTTATCTGCCATCATTTTTAACCAAATATATTATTTTTCAAATGCAAAAGAATAGCATCTGTGATAACAAACAATTTAGTGAGGTTATATATGTAACAAATGGCAGTAAATACAAAGTGACAAGATTGTTTTATTTCATTCATTTTCATTTTGCAACTAACAGGTTAAAGTTTAGATTCTCACATACATACAACCTTGCAAATTAGTCCTAATTTTAAATTGCAACAGCTGGGGTCCTATGTTGGTTCCACAGCTGAATGCACACCATGTTTTTCTATTGGATTACAAATGTGATGACAACTTCCTCTGTTTACACAAATGTGTATAAATTGCCAACAATTGTTAAGGATAACATTCACTTTTTTTATCTGATGAAACAACCCTTGTAGGTTGAGAAACGCGTCATAAAATATTAAAAGTCTTTTTTATTTGAAGTTGTCTGTGTTGTGGTTCATATATACCCACTGAACAACACACATAAGATCACTCCTTTGCAGCACCTGAAGTCCAGACATCAGGAGATAAACACCAAGTTACAACGAGAGCAAGTGCCTTTGGAGCCTGACTCCTACAGTGTACTAGCCACTGTTAAGTGCTAGCCTGCTCTCTTGCACTGGTCACAGTACAGTGCCACACCATCTGGTAAGCATAATATCTACTTTTATCTATACCTGCATTCCAGACGATATAACGCTATTGTGGCGCCCTCTTTCTATTCTTCTTCAACAGTTGTTCCATACTCTCTGGGATCAAGAGGAGCAGCCTGATTTATCATCATCTCTTTCAAGAGGACATCTGTACTCCCTATTTACCACCAATATATGGACATTAAACAGGACTAATACGGTAGACCTGATCTACTATATTCAAAGTACAATATCTAGTTTTAAATTGTTTATTGTTTTCCTTTACAAACATCAGCGCTCTTTTATATCCCTCTATTGGGATATTTTCACCTAAAATATAATTGATGCTTCCAAGCATAAAAGTGCTTTGTGCTTCAGGTACAGATGGATCTTTTTTGAGAAAGAAATTCACTGCTTCAATACCTCTTACATGGGGAATATTAGTATAAAGCGATGTTACATCGCATGTTGCCATAATGAATTTATCTTCCCACACTATGTTATCTAATATGTTTAAAACTTGCGTAGAGTCTCTTAGGTATGACGGGAGGTTGGTGACGTATTTTTGGAGGTTTTTATCCGCATACTCAGAGAGATTGCTAGATATAGATTATATGCCCGATATTATGAGTCTTCCAGGTGGGTTCACCAGAGATTTGTGTATTTTTGGACGTTGGTAAAATACTGGGGTGATTGGGTGTGTTACTACGATATAAATAAATACCCTTACGTTAAGTATCCCCAGTGTCTTCGCTTTCGTGGCCAGATCTTCCAATTCTCTTTTGTATTTCACCACCGGATTGTTGAGTAATCTCTGGTAAGTTTTAGTGTCAATAAGAATTCTTTTACACTCTCCGTCATAGTCACTCCTATTCATGACCACTATGCTATTTCCTTTGTCAGCTGGTTTAATATTCAAATTGTGATTATTTTCAAGTTTTTTGATAGTGTCGGGACTTGGATAAGTTATATTTCACATTTTTAAGTTTGTTTCGACTTAGATTTCTAATGTCATGACATACGTTAGTCTTAAAAGTTTCAATTGCACAGCCTTTGCTGCTGACCGGATAAAATGTAGATCTTGGTCTCAAATCTGTGTGTGAAAATCCGCTGTCCACAGGTAGTCTGGGTTGTATATAATTCTGTTCCATTGGTGATCTTAAAAAGTGCCGTTTAAGCGTTAATTTTCTGACAAACTCTTTTACACTGATAAATGTTTGGAATTTATGCAAAGCATTTAGTAGGTGCGAAACTCAGACCTTATGTTAATAGGGATTCTTCTTTTGTAGACAGTTCTGTTGAACTAAGGTTGTATATACCTTTCATTCTCTTTATGGTAGTTACTTGATCTGAATTTGGTACTTGTAGAGCTGGATCGGGGGGTAGAAGTTTGAGTATGTTGTTTTAATTTTTTCAATTTGATGCCCCCTCTTTTCCTTCTATAGGTCTTCTCTTTTGTGTAGGACTTCCCGGATCTTCTGAATCTGTGTTCTTCCTTTTCATTGTTATTCTTTCCTTTTCTTTTTCTTTGGGTAATAGTAGATTTACCCCTAAAAAAGTTGGGTCAGTGGTAGAGGCTAGGGTCAAGTCTTGAACAGTAGTAGAATTGACCTTCTTTGAGTATTTTTGTGATGTTAAGTCGGGGTGATGTTGTCTACTCTTCTTTGAATGTTGGTGGTAATTTTCATATTGGATATCGGAGAACCTGTTGGAATTGTTATAATATTTATCTCTCCAATTTGATCTTTGGTGTGGGTTCGTGTAGTGATTATCTCGACGATGTTGATTCTTTTGGTCAAAATTTCTTCTCTCATATCTTGGTGTATCATCTATACGATCAGAGAATGAAATCCTCCTTTCTTGCATATTTCTTACTGTGGGTGTTCTTGACTAATCATTATGGCTCTGAAAATGATTTTGTTTGTAGTGATATGGCCTGTTATAATTTCTATATGGCCTACTCTCATTATGGGAATAGTATGGTCTGTTATCGTAATTCGAATAGTAGTTTTCATTATAGGCCCTCTAATCATGTTGTCTATGATCATATTTTCTATAGTGGCATGGAGCTCTCTCATAGGTGTTGTCCCAGTCTCTATTGTAATTAGAGATGTTAGCTCTATACGGGCCTTGGTTGTTTGATGTTCTACTTTGGGGTAAATGATGACTGTTACGGCCCCTATACTGATTCTTATATGTATCATTATAATGGTTGGATTGTCTCCTACTGTGACGTACTTCTATCCAATTATTTGGTTCCTCTGTGTTCATAGGCTTAGTGTCAGAATGTGGGGTATAGTTATTCAACCCTTCTGAGTTATTTTTAAATGGTTGTGTTTCTGACTGAATATCTTGAGAGTTGGTAATTTTGCTATTCTCCAATTCTCTATTAAGTTTTTTCTGGATAATGTCTTCCCTAACCTTAGTGACCCTCTTGACCATACTCTCTTTTCTTTCTGTTATTTCCTTTTGCTCTACCTCTGTAACTTCAATGTTATTTAGCATAATTTTGTCATCCTTGATCTCTATTTGATTAATAAGTGAGGTTCTATATTCTATAATCAGTCTTATAAGTTGTTTAGATGTTTCTAGAAGTATTTTCATCCATTTATCTGTAAATGATGAGTCAGATAATTAGAAAGCACAGTCTTTATTAATACTAAGGCCCTTTGGAATAATATCCAATTCCAAACATTTGTTTAAAAAGGAGATTTATGCCTTGTATTTGCCTTGTATTTGACTTCTGAAATAAGTAACTTTTCAAGATTTCTAAATATTGAGATGATGTCTAATCTATCTGGGTCAGTGTGATGGGAGTTTGTCATATTTGTAAAAATGTCTAGTGTGATATACTTCCTCAATGGAAGTAAAGCCTCCATGTTTCCTTTGGCTGTAGGGTGAGGGTTTCTTTGTTATTGGAGATGTTTAAATTGTGTGTGTTTATGACCAATCTATGGTTCCTCAGATTATAAATTTCAGTTGTGAGTGTATGTGAACAGATTACTAATAGTGTAAACGTGAAATTGGTACTGCTGCTGGGCCTACAATCTAGGTATAAAACAATGTAGGTAATTTTCTAGTTTATAAACTCCAAATCTATCTACTGGAGGTGACCTCAAGTGGGCTTCACTATATGTGATTTTTATTTTATTTTTATCTTTCAGTTTTATCTTTATTTTTATAATCTTTTTACATCTACCTATAATACCCCTGGGGTGCTGATATCTAAATTATAAACAATCTACTATTTAGATTTACTTCATTTCTATTTATTCACTGACAATAATGCGCTAGTCCCAATAGTGGTTTGACACTAGCGCCAAATTAGGCCACGATATGTTATTATAATCATATATACTGTATATGTGTTGGGACTAGGTCATTTAGTGCTGCTATTATTTCGCTTGACATTTGGTGTGACCTGTGGTGGGCGTCTTTTAGGAATCCACCCATTCCCCGTCACCATTCCGGGGGCTGGTCGGACCGGCAGCAGTCTCTATTGTCCACTGTGAGAGGATAGGGGCATGGTTGCCCATGAGATTCAGACACTCTTATAGTGCCGTATTGCATACCGCAATCCCAATTTCAGAGCACCTTAGTTAAACTCAGAAGCCTTATTTGCCTTAGGGCGCTGGATCTAATTCTGATTGTGCGGATATTCTGTGATGAGAGATGGTTTTGACGAGAGGGGCGCGGCCAAGATATTTGGCCATTCCGAGTAGCCTATCAGAATCCTGGGAGCTGCCTTGATACCCTATTGGAATCTTTGTTTTGGTTGTCATATGTTTAGAGTGAGATAGAGACACTACGTGCGATAATATTAATGTAGATGTGGATCGTTTGCCTCTGGGGGAAACTCACATGCCGGTTCACCTTCATTGTTGAGAACACATGATATGATTGATATGTTAGCACATGTTGCGTATTCTACTTGATGTCATTCACATTATGAGTTTCACACATCTAGTTTTGCACACGGCTATCTATGATTGGTAGCCCTGAAGGGGAGGGTTTTACAGGCTTTTATAATCTCGCACTTGATCACTTGCTGTTTGTCAGAAGAAGGGACGCTGTTGGTCCCGAAACGTCACTGTATAATAAATAATTTTTATCACGGATGACAGAAGACCAGTGAGTGCTTATTCCTACAGACTTATATATACAAATATATACACATATATACACAAACATACATATATTCAAATATATATACATATATACACAAACATACATGTAGACACATACATACATATATACAAATATATACATATATACACAAACATACATATATACAAAAATATATACATATATACACAAACATACATATTCACAAATATATATATACAGGTACATATTTACACATACATACAGTACATATATACAAATATATATACATATATATTGTATGAATATATATATACATATATATGAATATATGTGTGTATATATATATATATATATATATATATATAAATATACAAGTATATGCAGATATATGTAAAATGGTATAAATAAAGTTGGAATAAGATTACTAAAATGTCTTCATTTGACAGACATTTTAGAGTAGATCATTTGATACATAAGGATATCCATGACAACTTTGACTCTTATTTATAAACAGTCCGATGCTCATTGCGCCGGACTTGACGCACGTGTTTTTGACAGACTTGTTCATAAATAAGGCCATCAAATGTAGATTTGTGGCAGCGATGTCTGGCAAGCGTATTGACTCCAGCGAATGCGCCTAGATTGATGCTTTGATAAATCGGCCCCCATATCTTCACTATATTTTTCCCTCTGCCTGCAGGGTTCAAGGGGGTGCCCCAGCGATCCTCTAGCATCCACCCCAAGTGAACCTTGAACCCCCCTTAAACCATCCAGGCGGAGGCAAAATAATAGTGAAGATGGGGACATCACATCTCATCATTTAAGTTTAGGGATATTGATTGTCAAAAAATTTTAATTAAAGGATTTAGTTCTTTCTGCATTTTGATTTTCGGGATTTTAGACATTTGGGATTATGATCTTTCTGGATTTCAACATTCTGTTTTATGGCATTAGGGATTTTGAGTTTTGGTATTTTAATTGCCTCCCATATGAATCATATTTTAAAATGTATCTGTTCAATGGATATCTTGATCTGACATTGTTAAATTCTTTTTGTAATTACGTTTTAAAAACAATAAACAATTATTTTAAAAAAAAAATATTTAAAAAATTCTTTGCTTAAAGTTATAGAAGAATCAAATATAAAGGGACAGTCTAGTCAAAATTAAACTTTCATGGTTCAGATAAGACATGCAATTTTAAGCAACTTTCCATTTACTTTAATCATCAAAGAACTTTGTTCTTTTGATATTCTTTGTTGAAAGTTAAACCTAGGTAGGCTCATATGTTAATTTCTAATCCATTGAAGGCCGCCTCTTATCTCAGTGCATTTAGACAGTTTTTCCCTGCTAGACAGAGCTAGTTCACAAATTCTGCTTAAAGGGACATTCCAGCCAAAATTTGAATCCACATGGAAGCATTTCAGTTTTGAATAGAAGTAAATTTGTAATATACATGTATTAGCAAAAATGCTTCTAATAAAAGCTATAGCTGTTTATAAAGTGCATTTAAGTATGCACCGTGCACCAGCATTTTAAACACAGCACTTGCTCAGAGAGCCTAAGGTGTTTGTACCATCTAGTAATGACTCAATTTGTTCATTGCTGACATGATACAAGCTCATCTGGTGCTCTGAGCAATTGCAGTACTTAAAATGCTGGTGCACTGAGAATATCTAGCTATGCTTCACATGCACGGGCAGAGAAAAATCACTAAAACAGTTATAACGTTTACTAGAAGCATTTTTGCCAATACATGTATATTATAAATGTGTTACTATTCAAAGATGTAATTCATCTATGTGTAGTTCAATTTTGACCGGAATGTCCCTTTAAACATGGTGCTCACTCCCGTGGAGTTATTTATGAGTTAGCGCTGATTAGCTAAAATGCAAGTCTGTCAAAAGAACTGAAATAAGGGGGTAGTCTGCAGAGGCTTAGAAACAAGATAATCACAGAGGTAAAAAGTATATATTCTGGAGTAGACTGTCCTTTTAATCTGTAATGATTTAGTTAGTACTTGTGATTTTTAAATTCACTTCTACTAAAAAAAATTGTTTGCGCTCTTGGGTAACTTTGTTTAAAAGAATATTTACACATCCTCAGCAGGACCAATGCTGGTGATTGATGGCTACACATATTTGTCTTTTGTCATTGGTTAACAAATGTGTTCAGCTAGCTCCCAGCAGTTCATTGCTGCACTGGAGATTATTTTAGCTGTGTTTAATCTCTCTGTATGGTTTAAACTGGGGGTATCCAGCTCAATGTATCTGGTAATCTGGAGGGTATCGGCCAAGTGTTTTAAACCCCTGGGGGCCACTTGAACTGAGTAAGTACTCCAGAACTAGATATACTAGGAACTAGAAGTGATATTTACCTAAGTAGTAGTGCATAGTGGGAGTTGTAGCTCACAGCAGACATACACAGTTGTGTATATTTATCTTGTGAGTGCCAAATGAAGTGATCATTCAAGAACTGTATTACAATGTAAAAAGGGACATTTATCCAAGCATTGTATGGTGGTAGTGTACACTAAACACTTGTCTTTATATTTATCTTGTGAGTACCTATATAGAACATCAACTAGTTACAACTCTTAGAACCTTAACACAATTGACAGCCCAAATTAACGGTTTACCTATAAAACAAAGGAGGGCCAGGTGAAACTATCTTGAGGGCCGCACAGGACCTGTACTTTGAGACCACTGGTTTAAACACATAGTTATATGCAAGCAACAGTGCAATAACAAATGTGCTAACATATTAGAGTATTTTCTTTTTGTGCTGTTACAGCCCTTAATGCAGATTAAATCAGTAAACTCCTTTTCTGTTCCCTTACTCCCAAACACATAACTGGCATAGGAAGAATAACTTTACAGTATAAAATGAAGCAAGCAAGGGTTAAATTAATAACCCTTCAGCATCTGTATAACAGAACACTACAAAACACACTACTTTATGTTACACACATTAGACTGATATTAAATATGTTTAACCTGCTAACTGCTGTGTTAGGGCTGCTGAAATGGAAAATAATATATGTAGATATACTGAGGATTTTTTTTTTTTTTGATGAAACACTATTGAAAGTTTCACAAGCAGATGGCATTTTATGAGGTAAATAATGATTTTTGATCTTTGGTGCAGAGCCACTGTGGGTTACTAGACACAGAAATTCCCCAGTAAATCTGTATTTTTTGTATGTTCTGTGAATTCCAGTCACAGCATATGAAAAGTCTGATGTCTTAAGTCTCTGCTAAGCAAGGCCTCAGTATACAAATGAGGGAAATGTCATGTTACAAATTGTACAACACTATTGACTTGTCTGACATCCTCACACATTGCATTCTATCCTCTCTAATATTATATATCTAATGGCTCCCCCTTATCTGACACCTGCCTACACACTGCAAAACTTCAACATGACTGAAGATCACAGATGAGGTTTCAGAAAAAAAACTTACATACAGTAAACAAAGTAATAATAATAAAACAAGGGAAAGCCACAGCGACCTCTGTGGTGGGAGTACTGTACTGCACACAATATTATTATACTTAAACCGACATGAAACCATTTTAAACAACTTTCAAGTTTACTTCTATTATCAAATGTGTTTCAGCCTCTTGGTATCATTTGTTGAAGGAGCAGCAATGAACTACTGCTAGCTAACTAAACACATGGGTGAACCAATGACAATCGGTATATATATGCAGCCACCAATCAGCAGCTAGAACTTTTCTGCACAGGATAACAAGAGAATGAAGTAAATTAAATAATAGAAGTATAATTAGAAAGTTGTTTAAAATGATATGCTCTGTCTAAATAATGAATGTCTAATTATGACTTTACTGTCCCTTTAATACAGGCTGAACTGAACATGGGACAGACTTAAAAAGACAGGGACAGGAAGCCAAAAACAGTACTGTTGGCAACTATGCATGTTTAAGCTATTGACTAAAGTGTTATAACGTTGAAGGATGAATAATACACCATTGGAATCTATTGATCATTAGCACTGAAGGAGTAAAATGTCATTCTGGAAGTTTATGACTATAAGATTCATAAAGCAAATAAATTAAATGATTATATTACATTTTAGGGGAAATTCATAGAATGTATGGGACCTGAATATAAAAATCAAATAAAGCGGATATTCTGTGTAGTTGAGGATAAATGGAGGCAAAATTTGTAGAGATCTGGAGGAGGAGGGGAGAGGGAGCAGGAGAGAAAAGGAGGAGATAAATTAACATTATACTATTTATTTTTAATTTTCTTTTCTTTCTTAGTACCCAGGATAGTAAATTAGGTAAAGATAAGCTTATAAAACACAGAATAAATGTATTTCTGTTTTAGAATACGATGTCAACTTGATAAAATGTATTCATCGTATAAAACAAATATATATGTCTGGCAAACCATCTCTGTAGCATATTTTAGAATGTATCTGTTCAATTGATATCTTGATCTAACATTGTTAAATTCTTTTTCTAATAACATTTTAAAAACAATAATAATTTTTTTTTTTAAATTGCTTAAAGTTATAGAAGAATCAAATTTAAAGGGACAGTCTAGTCAAAATTAAACTTTCATGGTTCAGATAAGACATGCAATTTTAAGCAACTTTCCATTTTACTTTAATCATCAAATTTGCTTTGTTCTTTTGGTATTCTTTGTTGAAAGCTAAACCTAGGTGGACTCATATGCTAATTTCTAAGCCATTGAAGGCTCACTGCTTTTTGACAGTTTTTCCAAGCTAGACAGTGCTAGTTCACGTGTGCCGCTTAACCCCTTAACGGCCGAGGACATGACAGGCACGTCCTACAAAAAGTGTTAGTTAATGACCAAGGACGTGCCTGCCACGTCCTCTGGGGTTTCAAGCGCTGGAAGCGATCATGATCGCTTCCAGACACTTTCAGGGTATTGCAGTGATGCCTCGATATTGAGGCATCACTGCAATACCCTTTTTAAGCACACAGATGAAGAAAGTGGCCCTCTCTGCATCGGCCAGCGATGGTGCCGATCATTGGTGGCATAGGAGGGATACGAGGGAGGTGGGTGGGTGGCCTATCACTGGTTTACATCTTCTCAGCTGGGATCCGGTTGCGACAGTGCGGCGAGGTCGTTGGGAGTGTGCAAGGGGGCGGAATCGCTCTATTAAGTTCAGAGTCGTTATATTATAGAGTGAAGGAGGGAGAGGGAGGGAGGAAATAAATAATTAATTATTGGGAAAGGGCTCTGGGAGGGGGAAGGGGTAGGGGTATTGAGGGGGGCATCTACACTACAGAAAAATGGGGTATACAGGGAGTGCAGAATTATTAGGCAAATGAGTATTTTGACCACATCATCCTCTTTATGCATGTTGTCTTACTCCAAGCTGTATAGGCTTATTAGGTGATGTGCATCTCTGTAATGAGAAGGGGTGTGGTCTAATGACATCAACACCCTATATCAGGTGTGCATAATTATTAGGCAACTTCCTTTCCTTTGGCAAAATGGGTCAAAAGAAGGACTTGACAGGCTCAGAAAAGTCAAAAATAGTGAGATATCTTGCAGAGGGATGCAGCACTCTTAAAATTGCAAAGCTTCTGAAGCGTGATCATCGAACAATCAAGCGTTTCATTCAAAATAGTCAACAGGGTCGCAAGAAGCGTGTGGAAAAACCAAGGCGCAAAATAACTGCCCATGAACTGAGAAAAGTCAAGCGTGCAGCTGCCAAGATGCCACTTGCCACCAGTTTGGCCATATTTCAGAGCTGCAACATCACTGGAGTGCCCAAAAGCACAAGGTATGCAATACTCAGAGACATGGCCAAGGTAAGAAAGGCTGAAAGACGACCACCAATGAACAAGACACACAAGCTGAAACGTCAAGACTGGGCCAAGAAATATCTCAAGACTGATTTTTCTAAGGTTTTATGGACTGATGAAATGAGAGTGAGTCTTGATGGGCCAGATGGATGGGCCTGTGGCTGGATTGGTAAAGGGCAGAGTGCTCCAGTCCGACTCAGATGCCAGCAAGGTGGAGGTGGAGTACTGGTTTGGGCTGGTATCATCAAAGATGAGCTTGTGGGGCCTTTTCGGGTTGAGGATGGAGTCAAGCTCAACTCCCAGTCCTACAGCCAGTTTCTGGAAGACACCTTCTTCAAGCAGTGGTACAGGAAGAAGTCTGCATCCTTCAAGAAAAACATGATTTTCATGCAGGACAATGCTCCATCACACGCGTCCAAGTACTCCACAGCGTGGCTGGCAAGAAAGGGTATAAAAGAAGAAAATCTAATGACATGGCCTCCTTGTTCACCTGATCTGAACCCCATTGAGAACCTGTGGTCCATCATCAAATGTGAGATTTACAAGGAGGGAAAACAGTACACCTCTCTGAACAGTGTCTGGGAGGCTGTGGTTGCTGCTGCACGCAATGTTGATGGTGAACAGATCAAAACACTGACAGAATCCATGGATGGCAGGCTTTTGAGTGTCCTTGCAAAGAAAGGTGGCTATATTGGTCACTGATTTGTTTTTGTTTTGTTTTTGAATATCAGAAATGTATATTTGTGAATGTTGAGATGTTATATTGGTTTCACTGGTAAAAATAAATAAATTAAATGGGTATATATTTGTTTTTTGTTAAGTTGCCTAATAATTATGCACAGTAATAGTCACCTGCACACACAGATATCCCCCTAAAATAGCTATAACTAACAGCAAACTAAAAACTACTTCCAAAACTATTCAGATTTGATATTAATGAGTTTTTTGGGTTCATTGAGAACATGGTTGTTGTTCAATAATAAAATTTATCCTCAAAAATACAACTTGCCTAATAATTCTGCACTCCCTGTAATTTTTGAAGGTCTCAGCTATTTGCTTGGTGTCCTCCACTCTCTCCCCTGCAGGAGTTTTTATTGAGTGTATGTATGTTTTTGCTTGCTTAGATTTAAGTAACCTAGCTAAATGGCGTCCCAGGTGTTTGCAATTGCTGCATAGTCTCCCGGTCTCAGTCTGTCTTCCTTTTCTGAACCCTCCTGTATTCCTTCGTCACAACCAGGCGTGACCAATCTACTCGGCTCCTTCCTTAGTACAGCATCCAATTGTGGAGCTCCCCGCTAACCGCCAGCAGACCTCTGCAAGTCTGCATTCAATCCTCAGCCAAAAATGAAAAAAGGCGAGTCGGGGCCACAGGCTTAAGAACTTAAAAGGGTAATTTTATTGCCATACAATTAAAATAGTGATATTCACAGCAAAAAACATAACAGGTCAGATCTGAGACAGCAGCGGTCTGACATGTTTCAGCTCACTGCCTTAATCATAGACCGTGCTGTCTCAGATACACAGCCTCCTTAAATTACAAAATCACAGTGACGTGTAATGTCTAAGTTTAACTCTTTGTTTACCTGCTGACACATATATACATGTTCTACAATCTAATGTGAAAGGACATATGGGTATTAGAATTCTGCAGAACGTTGCTTAGCAATAGAAATATGAGGTTCTTATAAACATGTTAAATAAACAATCTATGATTTAAAGCAATATTCAATCTATTTTGTGACAGGTTATTCATAAACATTGCTTAGAGTTCCACAACCAGTTTCTGCGGGTTTATAAAGCTAAGAAGTGTCAGTTTGTATACTTAACATTATGACAGTTTAAGGGGAAATATCTCAATACTTCTTATTATATTTATACATTTCTTAGCTTAATCCCTACTAGTTCTGTTTGGGTTTCCTCGTGTTAACTTGGCAATGTTTAGGGAACTTAACTTAACCATTGTGGCCCCGACTCGCCTTTTTTCATTTTTGGCTGAGAATCCATGGATGGCAGGCTTTTGAGTGTCCTTGCAAAGAAAGGTGGCTATATTGGTCACTGATTTGTTTTTGTTTTGTTTTTGAATGTCAGAAATGTATATTTGTGAATGTTGAGATGTTATATTGGTTTCACTGGTAAAAATAAATTATTGAAATGGGTATATATTTGTTTTTTGTTAAGTTGCCTAATAATTATGCACAGTAATAGTCACCTGCACACACAGATATCCCCCTAAAATAGCTATAACTAAAAACAAATTAAAAACTACTTCCAAAACTATTCAGCTTTGATATTAATGAGTTTTTTGGGTTCATTGAGAACATGGTTGTTTGTTCAATAATAAAATTAATCCTCAAAAATACAACTTGCCTAATAATTCTGCACTCCCTGTAATTATAAAAAAAGCCCAATTTTGACCAAACTGGGTACTGACAGACAGCTGCCAGTACGCAAGATGGTGGCAAATAGGTAGAGGGGGGAGGGTTAGAGAGCTTTTTGGGGGGACCAGTGAGGTTGGGGGCTAAGTGGGGATTCAACTAAGCATTATATAATATATTTTTAAAAAGCTATTTATTTTAGTACGGGCAGACTTTCTGCCAGTACTTAAGATGACGGTGACAATTGAGAGGTGGGGGAGGGAAGAGAGGGGTCAGGGAGGATCATGGGGTGGAATGTGTCAGGTGGGAGGCTAAGCTCTACACTAAAGCTAAAATTAACCCTACAAGCTACCTAATTTAACCCCTTCACTGCTGGGCATAATACAAGTGTTGTGCACAGCAGCATTTAGCAGCCTTCTAATTACCAAAAAGCAACTCTAAAGCCATATATGTCTGCTATTTCTGAACAAAGGGGATCCCAGAGAAGCATTTACAATTGTTTGTGCCATGATTGCACAAGTTGTTTGTAAATAATTTCAGTGAGAAATGTAAAGTTTGTGAAAAAGTGAACGATTTTTTTTTATTTGATCGCATTTGGCTGTGAAATGGTGGTATGAAATATACCAAAATGGGCCTTGATCAATACTTTGGGTTGTCTTCTACACTACACTAAAGCTAAAATGAACGCTACAAGCTCCCTTCAAGCTTCCTAATTAACCCCTTTTCTGCTGGGCATAATACAACTGTGGTGCACGGCGGCATTTAGCGGCCTTTTAATTACCAAAAAGTAATGCCAAAGCCATAAATGTCTGCTGTTTCTGAAAAAAGAGGATCCAAGAGAAGCATTTACAACCATTTGTGCCATAATTGCACAAGCTGTTTGTAAATAATTTCAGTGAGAAACCTAAGGGTAAAACTTTCTACCTCTTACCTGCTATGTGATAAAATACACTTAACCCAATAACCCAATAAACACACGGACACCAGTTATGGGAGAAAAAAACCCTTCCCCGTCCGGGGATAGGGGTCGCATTTATTAAACAAATAACTTACTACTTAAATAACTTAATAACAAAATAACTTAACGTTGGCCGGCAAGAAAACATCCCTGTCCTACAACTCCAAAGCAAGGGGTGCGACCGCCCTAAAGGAATGGGGGACGCCCCCCATTCTGACAGCCTAGAGGGCTTTTTTAGGAGGGATCGTGCAGGGAGCCACCGAGCGTCGGCCCTTGCGGCTGATGTTGAATGTGCTCGCCTGTCCCCCGCCTCTTTTCACCTCGCCAGGCTGTCCCTACCGGATGTTTGTCGCACCCCTTCTACCACCGCAACAGGAACATGACGCCATGTTCCTACCCAACTAGAGTTGAGGGACCCCCGAACTCCTAAGACAACGGTTCCTCGGCCAAAAGACTGTTAGTTCTGAAGGGGGGTCCCTAGAACAAAAATTAAGGCACTTTGGGCTTACCAAGGTCCGAGTGACTATTCAGCCCCCAGCCAAAGTGATACTTTTGCCAGCATCGTCCCAGGTCACCGTCAACTGGAACACACCAACCATAACTGGAACAGAGCATCTGTAACTTGGGAGGGAAGACAAGAAACAGGTTAGTGACCCTACTTCCTGCCTGCAGCCCCTAATATAGGCTCTGCAACATCTGCCTCTAGCTGTCAGACCAGCTAAGACACCTAGGAACTAATACACCTAGCAATTAAGTCTAAAGTTAACCCTTAAGTTGCTGCGCGCTTAATCAGCTCTCCACTTTCCTAAAGTTTGTAAAAAAGTTTGTGAAAAAGGTAACGATTTTTTCAATTTGATAGCATTTGGAGGTGAAATGGTGGCATGAAATATAGCAAAATCGGCCTAGATCAATACTATATATACATGTGAAGGGTTATTCAGGGTTTCCTGATACATATCAATGTTACAATGTAACTATTGCTAATTTTGAAGAAGAAAAAATGGTTTGGAAATAGCAAAGTGCTACTGTAGTTATTGCCCTATAACTTGCAACATGTAAAAATTGGGTATTTCTATACTCAGGACAAAATTTAGAAACTATTTAGCATGGATGTTTTTTGGTGGTTGTAGATGTGTAACAGATTTTGGGGGTCAAATTTAGAAAAACTTGTTTTTTTCCCCATTGTTTCATCATATTTTACCATTTTTTTATATTAAATTATAAGATATGATGAAAATAATGGTATCTTTAGAAAGTCTACATAATGGCGAGAAAAACGGTATATAATATGTGTGGGTACAGTAAATGAGTAAGAGGAAAATTACAGCTAAACACAAACACCTCAGAAATGTAAAAATAGCCCTGGTCCCAAACGGTCAACAAATGGAAAAGTGCTCTGGTCACTAAGGGGTTAAATAACATTGTACTCACTCCCATGGAGTTATTTGAGGCAGCGCTGATTAGCTAAAATTTAAAAAGAACTGAAATAAGGGGGCAGTCTGCAGAGGCTTAGAAACAAGGTAATCGCAGAGGTAAAACATATATACTGTATATATATTAATATAACCGTGTTAGTTATGCAAAAGTGGGGAATGGGTAATAAAGGGATTATCTTTCTTTTTAAATAATAACAATTCTGGAGTAGACTGTCCCTTTAATGATTCAGTTAGAGCATGTGGTTTTTAAATTTACTTCTACTAAGAAATTTAGTTTGCGCTCTTGGGTAACTTTGCATAAAAGAATATTTACACATCCTCAGCAGGACCAAAGCTGGTGATTGATGGCTACATATATTTGTCTTTTGTCTTTGGCTCATCAGATGTGTTCAGCTAGCTCCCAGCAGTTCATTGCTGCACTGGAGATTACTTTAGCTATGTGCTTAATCTCTCTGTATGGTTTACACATAGTTATATGCAAGCAACAGTGCAATAACAAATGTGCTAACATTCGGCTAGATTATGAGTTTTGCGTTATGAGCGGTGTAGTAATAACTTGCACGTTATTTCACTGCTCATTTTTCTCTAGTGCTGCTCTTACAGGTCTCTAAAAAGCCTGAGTTAGCTGGAAATATGGTTGCGTAAGCTCCATACCGCACCATAGCGCACACCAACACCAGCGCTGCTGAGAGCTGGTTTAACGTGCTTGTGCACGATTTCCCCATAGACATCAATGGGGAGAGACGGCTAATAAAAAGCCTAACACCTGCAAAAAAGCATTGATTCCTATTGGGAAAGAAAAATTTATGTTTAAACCTAACACCCTAACATAAAAAACACATCTAAACACCCCTAATCTGCCGACCCCGACATCGCCGTCACCTACATTACATTTATTAACCCCTAATCTGCCGCTCCTTACATCGCTGACACTATAATAAACGTATTAACCCCTAAACCTAACCCTAAGTCTAACCCTAACCCTAACACCCCCTAACTTTAATATAATTAAAATAAATCTAAATAAAAATTACAATTATTGCCTAAATAATACCTAAATACTTACCTATAAAATAAACCCTAAGCTAGCTACAATATAACGAATAGTTACATTGTAATTAGCTTAGGTGTTATTTTTATTTTAAAGCTAAGTTTGTATTTATTTTAACTAGGTAGAATAGTTAGTAAATAGTTATTAACTATTTACTAGCTACCTAGTTAAAATAAATACAAATTTACCTGTAAAATAAAACCTAACCTGCCCTACACTAACACCTAACATTACAATAAAATTAACTAAAGTATATTAATTAAATACAATGAACTAAATTACAAAAAATAAAAAACACTAAATTACAGAAAAAAATTTTTTTAAACTAATTACACCTAATCTAATAGCCCTATCAAAATAAAAAGCCCCCCAAAATAAGCCCCCCTAGCCTACATTAAACTGCCAATAGCCCTTAAAAGGGCCTTTTGTGTGGCATTGCCCAAAGAAATCAGCTATTTAACCTGTAAAAAAATAATACAAACACCCTCCAACAATAAAACCCATCACCCATACAACTAACCCCCCCAAATAAAATCCTATCTAAAAAACCTAAGCTCCCCATTGCCCTGAAAAGGGCATTTGGATGGGCATTGCCCTTTGAAGGGCATTTAGCTCTTTTGCAGCCCAAACCCTATTTTAAAAATAAAACCCATCCAATAAACACTTAAAAAAACCTAACACTAATCCCTGAAAATCCACTTACAGTTTTTGAAGACCGGACATCCATCCTCAACAAAGCCGGGAGAAGTCTTCATTCAAGTGGCAAGAAGTCCTCAACGAAGCCAGGAGAAGTCTTCATCCAAGTGGGCAGAAGTGGTCCTCCAGACGGGCAGGTCTTCATCCAGACGGCATCTTCTATCTTCATCCTTCCGACGGGGAGCGGCTCCATCTTCAAGACATCTGACGCGGAGCATCCTCTTCTTCCGACGGCTAATGAAGAATGAAGGTTCCTTTAAGGGACATCATCCAAGATGGCGTCCCTTGAATTCCGATTGGCTGATAGATTTCTATCAGCCAATCTGAATTAAATGTGAAAAAATCCTATTGGCTGCCAATCAGAATATTCCTACCTTAATTCCGATTGGCTGATAGAATCCTATCAGCCAATAGGAATTCGAGGGACGCCATCTTGGAAGGAACCGTCATTCAGCGAGTGGGCGTCGGTTGAAGAGGTTGGATCCGCGTCGGTTGGAAAGAAGATGGCTCCGCTCCGCTCCAGAAGAAAGAAGATTGAAGATGCGGCTTGATAGAAGACTTCATCCCGATGATGGACTTCCGACTTCAGCCGATGATGAATTTCTTCAGCCGCGCTTGGATCCAGACTTCAGCCCGAGGATGGACGTCACTCTTCAGCACCCCGCTTGGGCTTGGATCAAGACATCGGAGGCTCTTCTGGACAGATCGGGACCCGGTAAGGTGAAGACAAGGTAGGGAGATCTTCAGGGGCTTAGTGTTAGGTTTATTTAAGGGGGGTTTGGGTTAGATTAGGGGTATGTGGGTGGTGGGTTGTAATGTTGGGGGGGGTATTGTATGTGTTTTTTTTACAGGCAAAAGAGCTGAATTCTTTGGGGCATGCCCCGCAAAGGGCCCTGTTGAGGGCTGGTAAGGTAAAAGAGCTTTGAACTTTTTTAATTTAGAATAGGGTAGGGCATTTTTTATTTTGGGGGGCTTTGTTATTTTATTAGGGGGCTTAGAGTAGGTGAAATTAGTTTAAAATTGTTGTAATATTTTTCTAATGTTTGTAAATATTTTTTTATTTTTTGTAACTTAGTTCTTTTTTATTTTTTGTACTTTAGTTAGTTAATTTCATTGTAGTTATTTGTAGGTATTGTATTTAAATAATTTATTGATAGTGTAGAGTTAGGTTTAATTGTAGATAATTGTAGGTATTGTATTTAATTAATTTATTGATAGTGTAGTGTTAGGTTTAATTGTAACTTAGGTTAGGATTTATTTTACAGGTAATTTTGTAATTATTTTAACTAGGTAACTATTAAATAGTTCTTAATAGCTATTGTACCTGGTTAATATAACTACAAAGTTGCCTGTAAAATAAATATTAATCCTAAAATAGCTACAATATAATAATAATTTATATTGTAGCTATATTAGGGTTTATTTTACAGGTAAGTATTTAGCTTTAAATAGGAATAAGTTATTTAATAAGAGTTCATTTATTTAGTTAGATAAAAATTATATTTAACTTAGGGGGGTGTTAGGGTTAGGGTTAGAATTAGCTTTAGGGGTTAATACATTTATTAGAATAGCAGTGAGCTCCAGTCGGCAGATTAGGGGTTAATGTTTGAAGTTAGGTGTCGGCGATGTTAGGGAGGGCAGATTAGGGGTTAATACTATTTATTATAGGGTTATTGAGGCGGGAGTGAGGCGGATTAGGGGTTAATAACTTTATTATAATAGCGGCGCGGTCCGGTCGACAGATTAGGGGTTAATAAGTGTAGGCAGGTGGAGGCGACGTTGTGGGGGGCAGATTAGGGGTTAATTAATATAATATAGGGGTCGGCGGTGTTAGGGGCAGCAGATTAGGGGTACATAGGGATAATGTAAGTAGCGGCGGTTTACGGAGCGGCAGATTAGGGGTTAAAAAAATATGCAGGTGTCAGCGATAGCGGGGGCGGCAGAATAGGGGTTAATAAGTGTAAGGTTAGGGGTGTTTAGACTCGGGGTACATGTTAGAGTGTTAGGTGCAGACGTAGGAAGTGTTTCCCCATAGAAAACAATGGGGCTGCGTTAGGAGCTGAACGCGGCTTTTTTGCAGGTGTTAGGTTTTTTTTCAGCTCAAATGGCCCCATTGTTTTCTATGGGGGAATCGTGCACGAGCACGTTTTTGAAGCTGGCCGCTTCCGTAAGCACCGCTGGTATCTAGAGTTGCAGTGGCGTTAAATTATGCTCTACGCTCCCTTTTTGGAGCCTAACGCACTGAAAACCCAGCCATTCTGTGAACTCTAAATACCAGCGGTATTTAAAAGGTGCGTGGGAAAAAAAGCATGCGTAGCTAACGCACCCCTTTGGCCGCAGAACTCTAAATCTAGGCGTTAGTTAATTAGCTTCCTTCTCTTGTTATCCTTCGATGAACGGTTTATCTAGGTAAGATCGAGAGCAGCAAAGAACCTAGGTTCTAGCTGCTGATTGGTGGCTGCATATATATACCGGTTGTCATTGGTTTACCCAGGTGTTCAGTTAGCTAGCAGTAGTGCATTGCTGCTACTTCAACAAATTATACCAAGAGAATGAAACAAATTTATTAATAGAGGTAAACAGGAAAGTTGTTTAAAATGGTATGTTCTACCTAAATCATAAGAGAAAATTTTGGGGTTCATGTAGGTTTAAAGGGCAAATCAACCCAAAAATTATTATTGCTTATTTCAATTTTGTAATTAATGATTTTTACAGTAAACTGTAGCCCATTTGTGATGTAAATATACAATACAAATAGAAACACCTACTTGTCCCTCTCCGGACGTTTTGAAATGACCACCTGACCCCTTTCCCTGAGGTCACCCAAACTGAATTTTCAGCTCCAACTAAGTGACAAAAACAACGCATTGCGCATGGGCGAAACATGAGCATGTGCAGGATCAACACGGATAACTTAGTTGGAGCTGAAAATTCAGTTTGGATGACGGCAAGAAAAGGAGAGGTCAGGTGGCCATTTAAAAACGCGGGAGGAGGACAAGTAAGTGCTTTTATTAGTTTATTTACATTACAAATGGGCTACCGTTTTGCTGTAAAAATCGTTAATTACAAAATCAAAATAAGTAATAATCATTTTTTGGTTGAATTGCCCTTTAAAGGGACATTATACACTCATTTTTTCTTTGCATAAATGTTTTGTAGATGATCTATTTATATAGCCCATAAAGGTTTTTTTTTAAAAAATTTTTTTTATAGTTTTGCTTATTTTTAAGTAACATTGCTCTGATTTTCAGACTCCTAACCAAGCCCCAAAGTTTTATGTGAATACCGTCAGCTACCTTCTCCAGCTTGCTCCTGTTTGTGTAAAGGGTTTTTCCTATGCAAAAGAAGGGGGAGGGGGGAGTGTCTTATTTCCCACTTGCAGTGGGCTTTCCAGCCACCTTTTCAACAGAGCTAAACTTAGAACTTCTAAGTAGGTTTTTAAACAGTTTTATACTGGATTTTTATAACAGTATCTGTGCATCTTATTCTTTATAGTAGTGTCTATTACATGCAGTTGTATATGAAAATGAGTGTATACTGTCCCTTTAAGTATAATAATATTGTGTGCAGTACAGTACTCCCACCACAGAGGTCACTGTGGCTTTCTCTTTTTATTTTTTACTGTATGTAAGTTTTTTTTCTGAAACCTCATCTGTGATCTTCAGTCATGTTGAAGTTTTGCAGTGTGTAGGCAGGTGTCAGATAAGGGGGAGCCATTAGATATATAATATTAGAGAGGATAGAATGCAATGTGTGAGGATGTCAGACAAGTCAATAGTGTTGTACAATTTGTAACATGACATTTCCCTCATTTGTATACTGAGGCCTTGCTTAGCAGAGACTTAAGACATCAGACTTTTCATATGCTGTGACTGGAATTCACAGAACATACAAAAAATACAGATTTACTGGGGAATTTCTGTGTCTAGTAACCCACAGTGGCTCTGCACCAAAGATCAAAAATCATTATTTACCTCATAAAATGCCATCTGCTTGTGAAACTTTCAATAGTGTTTCATCAAAAAAAAAAAATCCTCAGTATAGCTACATATATTATTTTCTATTTCAGCAGCCCTAACACAGCAGTTAGCAGGTTAAACATATTAAATATCAGTCTAATGTGTGTAACATAAAGTAGTGTGTTTTGTAGTGTTCTGTTATACAAATGCTGAAGGGTTATTAATTTAACCCTTGCTTGCTTGATTTTATACTGTAAAGTTATTCTTCCTATGCCAGTTATGCATTTGAGAGTAAGGGAACAGAAAAGGAGTTTACTGATTTAATCTGCATTAAGGGCTGTAACAGCACAAAAAGAAAATACTCTAATATGTTAGCACATTTGTTATTGCACTGTTGCTTGCATATAACTATGTGTTTAAACCAGTGGTCTCAAAGTACAGGCCCTGGAGCCATGTGCGGCCCTCAAGATAGTTTCACCTGGCCCTCCTTTGTTTTATAGGTAAACCGTTAATTTGGGCTGTCAATTGATCTAAGAGTTGTAACTAGTTGATGTTCTATATAGGTACTCACAAGATAAATATAAAGACAAGTGTTTAGTGTACACTACCACCATACAATGCTTGGATAAATGTCCCTTTTTACATTGTAATACAGTTCTTGAATGATCACTTCATTTGGCACTCACAAGATAAATATACACAACTGTGTATGTCTGCTGTGAGCTACAACTCCCACTATGCACTACTACTTAGGTAAATATCACTTCCAGTTCCTAGTATATCTAGTTCTGGAGTACTTACTCAGTTCAAGTGGCCCCCCAGGGGTGAAAAACACTTGGCCAATGCCCTCCAGATACATTGAGCTGGATACCTCCGGTTTAAACCATACAGAGAGATTAAACACAGCTAAAGTAATCTCCAGTGCAGCAATGAACTGCTGGGAGCTAGCTGAACACATCTGTTAACCAATGACAAAAGACAAATATGTGTAGCCATCAATCACCAGCATTGGTCCTGCTGAGGATGTGTAAATATTATTTTAAACAACGTTATCCAAGAGCGCAAACTAAATTTTTTAGTAGAAGTGAATTTAAAAATCACATGCTCTAACTAAATCATTACAGATTAAAGGGACAGTCTACTCCAGAATATATACTTTTTACCTGTGATTATCTTGTTTCCAAGCCTCTGCAGACTGCCCCCTTATTTCAGTTCTTTTGACAGACTTGCATTTCAGCTAATTAGCGCTGACTCATAAATAACTCCATAGGAGTGAGTGCCGTGTTATTTAAAGGGACATTCCCATCAAAATTGAACTACACATAGATGAATTACATCTTTGAATAGTAACACATTTGTAATATACATGTATTGGCAAAAATGCTTCTAGTAAAAGTTATAACTGTTTTAGTGTTCACATTTTTCTCTACCCGTGCATGTGAAGCATAGCTAGATATTCTCAGTGCACCAGCATTTTAAGTACTGCAACTGCTCAGAGCACCAGACAAGCTTGTATCATGTCAGCAATGAACACATTGAGTCATTACCAGATGGTACAAGCACCTTAGGCTCTCTGAGCAAGTGCTGTGTATAAAATGCTGGTGCACGGTGCATACTTAAATACACTTTATAAACAGCTATAGCTTTTATTAGAAGCATTTTTGCTAATACATGTATATTACAAATTTACTTCTATTTAAATCTGAAATGCTTCCATGTGGATTAAAATTTTTGGCTGGAATGTCCCTTTAAGCAGAACTCGTGAACTAGCTCTGTCTAGCTGGGAAAAACTGTCAAAATGCACTGAGATAAGAGGCGACTTCCAATGGCTTAAAAATTAGCATATGAGTCTACCTAGGTTTAGCTTTCAACAAAGAATATCAAGAGAACAAAGCAAAATTGATGCTTAAAGTAAAAAGTTGCTTAAAATTGCATGTCTTATCTGAACCATGAAAGTTTAATTTTGACTAGACTGCCCCTTTAAATTTGATTCTTCTATAAGGTTAAGCAAACAATTTAAATATATAAGAAAAATCAGAAAATATCAAAGCGCCAGCGAACCGGCAGGGTTCAGAATGTGAAACCAATTTCTTCACAATTGGGTTAAAACAAAATGGTTTATTCCAAATATTAAAACATAAGTTCTTGACAATACTTTGAAGATTTAAAACATTCATGTCCAAACTTGGTATATATATATATATATATAGAGAGTGGATTTAAATATGGATCCACATAATGCTTTATGACAATATAAAGTGCCTTCTAAATAATACAACAATAAATAAAACAATTAGTCCTACAACAGTGTTTGCAATAATTATGGATTTCTCAAGTTTGGTAACTTGGAAGCTTCCAAAATCTGAGTAATAAATAGATAAATAGATAAAAACGATCCTATAGTAGTGTTACCTACTATAGTAATCCGACCGGAAAAATATAGTATATATCACAAAAATAAAATTGGAGTTAAAACCGATCCTATAACAGTGCTACCTACTATGGTTATCAGACCGGTTCGCAGATTATGCAGAAAAGTATATGATTCTATAACAATGTTACCTGCTAGAATATTTGTACAGTATAAAACAGACTACATAGATATCTCTAATGCGGTTGTGTATGATAATAACTTTAACACATGAACGAGGCCAGAGTGGTTTTTCTGTGGATGTTTTCTCAAATGAGTCCCTTAGGTTATATGTGGCAAGAGTAGAACCGATCAGCTGTACCTTTAAAGGATCAGTGACCGTTCTCCGCTAGCAAAGAGGAAAGAGGATGTGTGCTCTATTTATGCTAATTGTGTGACAGGTTATTCGTGAAAAAACAAATTCAGCAAAAAATATAACAAAATATAAATTTCAAAATATAAATTTCGGTTGGTGACAAAAATACAATCCAAAAGTAAAGATAGAGGATTCAATTGGTGTTGTTTTACAGGTCCCAGGTGCAAAAAATATAAATAAAAAAGTATATAGTTTTCAGTCGTCAAAAAATATAGTGTATCGATATTTAAAATATGTATCGATATTTAAAAGCAGAATCCAGAATTTACAATACAAAATTTGTGTCAAAATGGGTGTTCAGAATCAAAGCTTAATCCACAAACGTGCTCCGATTTAACCCTCAAATATCACTAGTGACCAACATGATTGCAACCGCCATAATGTTATCAAAATTAAAAAAGGTGTAACTAAAATATCTTCGTTAAAAGTCAAAGTTAAAGTGTTTCCAACTTTAGGTAATTCCTCTTTCTGTAGTTTATCAGTCTATGTGAGGTATAATTGCCTGTAGTGGGGATTGGGCTTCAGCGTCAGTCTTGAAAAAGGTCTATGTTTGACCGAAACGCGTCGACTGGTGAGTAGCATTCAAATTTATATATCTGTTTGAAAAACTATCTGCACTATTATTATTTCTTTTGGCAGAAGGAATAAAAAACCTGGGTGACGCTGGAGCTGCAAATTGTCTATTGACGCTGAAGCCCAATCCCCACTACAGGCAATTATACCTCACATAGACTGATAAACTACAGAAAGAGGAATTACCTAAACTTGGAAACACTTTAACTTTGACTTTTAACGAAGATATTTTAGTTACACCTTTTTTAATTTTGATAACATTATGGCGGTTGCAATCATGTTGGTCACTAGTGATATTTGAGGGTTAAATCGGAGCACGTTTGTGGATTAAGCTTTGATTCTGAACACCCATTTTGACACAAATTTTGTATTGTAAATTCTGGATTCTGCTTTTAAATATCGATACATATTTTAAATATCGATACACTATATTTTTTGACGACTGAAAACTATATACTTTTTTATTTATATTTTTTGCACCTGGGACCTGTAAAACAACACCAATTGAATCCTCTATCTTTACTTTTGGATTGTATTTTTGTCACCAACCGAAATTTATATTTTGAAATTTATATTTTGTTATATTTTTTGCTGAATTTGTTTTTTCACGAATAACCTGTCACACAATTAGCATAAATAGAGCACACATCCTCTTTCCTCTTCGCTAGCGGAGAACGGTCACTGATCCTTTAAAGGTACAGCTGATCGGTTCTACTCTTGCCACATATAACCTAAGGGACTCATTTGAGAAAACATCCACAGAAAAACCACTCTGGCCTCGTTCATGTGTTAAAGTTATTATCATACACAACCGCATTAGAGATATCTATGTAGTCTGTTTTATACTGTACAAATATTCTAGCAGGTAACATTGTTATAGAATCATATACTTTTCTGCATAATCTGCGAACCGGTCTGATAACCATAGTAGGTAGCACTGTTATAGGATCGGTTTTAACTCCAATTTTATTTTTGTGATATATACTATATTTTTCCGGTCGGATTACTATAGTAGGTAACACTACTATAGGATCGTTTTTATCTATTTATCTATTTATTACTCAGATTTTGGAAGCTTCCAAGTTACCAAACTTGAGAAATCCATAATTATTGCAAACACTGTTGTAGGACTAATTGTTTTATTTATTGTTGTATTATTTAGAAGGCACTTTATATTGTCATAAAGCATTATGTGGATCCATATTTAAATCCACTCTATATATATATATATATATATATATATATATATATATATATATATACACCAAGTTTGGACACGAATGTTTTAAATCTTCAAAGTATTGTCAAGAACTTATGTTTTAATATTTGGAATAAACCATTTTGTTTTAACCCAATTGTGAAGAAATTGGTTTCACATTCTGAACCCTGCCGGTTCGCTGGCGCTTTGATATTTTCTGATTTTTCTTAAACGTATCTGACCACTAGGGGTCACCCATCAGAGCTAAGGGTCCATTTAGTAGTAGGCGCTAAGTGATTTCTTCTCAATTTAAATATATATATATATATATATATATATATATTAATTGTTTTTAAAATGTAATTAGAAAAAGAATTTAACAATGTTAGATCAAGATACCCATTGAACAGATACATTCTAAAATATGCTACAGAGATGGTTTGCCAGACATATATGATTGTTTTATACGATGAATACATTTTATCAAGTTGACATCTTATTCTAAAACAGAAATACATTTATTCTGTGTTTTCTAAGCTTATCTTTACCTAATTTACCATTTACAAGTTTTCAGTAAAGAAAGACAGAGAAAGAGTGCTAATTCCTACCGCAATCTTGTGGTAGCAATAACCAGCCACTTGTAATGGCACCTGATAAATTAGCGCTCCTCTTGTAATCTAACCCTACAAGTTTTCAGTAAAGAAAAAGGGAAGCAGGTCAATATTTTATATCAAACTCCATTTTGAGTTCCCTGCCCCTTTGACTCTTTTTGTAATATTCTTACTATATTTGTCTGCCTGTAACACACTACTGACTTTCTGCCTTCTATCTGTCTACAGATCAGTTATGTGGTATCAGGGCCCCATAACAATCAGAAGTACGTCTGCCCTGACCACCCCACTGTGGTTTGATTATCCAGATGACAACTCAGATAAGACGGATTTAGTTTATCTGGTGATTGGCGAGACAGCTAAGTACTTCAGCACAGGTAATCTACAATTATATACATTACTTACTTAAAGGGACAGGAAACCCCAACATTTTCTTTCATGATTTGGATAGAACATACAATTTCTTTCATGTAATTAGCAAGAGTCCATGAGCTAATGACGTATGGGATATACATTCCTACCAGGAGGGGCAAAGTTTCCCAAACCTTAAAATGCCTATAAATACACCCCTCACCACACCCACAATTCAGTTTTACAAACTTTGCCTCCCGTGTAGGTGGTGAAGTAAGTTTGTGCTTAGATTCTACTTTGATATGCGCTTCACAACAGGTTGAAGCCCGGTTTTCCTCTCAGAGTGCAGCGAATGTCAGAGGGATGTGAAGAGAGTATTGCCTATTTGAGAACAATGGTCTACCTCTAGGGGATCTATTTCATAGGCTCTCTGTTATCGGTCATAGAGATTTCTTCTCCTACCTCCCTTTTCAGATCGACGATATACTCTTATATACCATTACCTCTACTGATTCTCGTTTCAGTACTGGTTTGGCTATCTGCTATATGTAGATGAGTGTCCTGGGGTAAGTAAGTCTTATTTTTTGTGGCACTCTAAGCTATGGTTGGGCACTTTATATATAAAGTTCTAAATATATGTCTATAAACTTATATTTGCCTTGATTCAGGATAATTGGTATTCCTTATTTACAGACTGTCAGTTTCATTATTGGGATAATGCGGCCCTCATTCCAGCACAGCTGGTAGGGGGCAGGTTACGATTTTTCAAAGATGTTTGGATCAATTCGATTCACAATCTTTGGATTCAGAACATTGTTTCACAAGGGTACAGAATAGGTTTCAAGGTAAGACCACCTGTGAGAAGATTTTTTCTCTCACGCATTCCAGTAAATCCATTGAAGGCTCAGGCGTTTCTGAAATGTGTTTCAGACCTAGAGTTAGCTGGGGTAATTATGCCAGTTCCAGTTCTGGAACGGGGTCTGGATTTTTATTCAAATCTATTCATTGTGCCAAAGAAAAAGAATTCTCTCAGACCAGTTCTGGATTTAAAGATATTGAATCGTTATGTAAGGATACCAACATTCAAAATGGTGACTATAAGAACTATTCTGCCTTTTGTTCAGCAAGGGCATTATATGTCTACAATAGACTTACAGGATGCATACCTGCATATTCCAATTCATCCAGATCACTATCAGTTTCTGAGATTCTCTTTTCTAGACAAGCATTACCAGTTTATTGCTCTTCCATTTGGTCTAGCAACTGCGCCAAGGATCTTTTCGAAGGTTCTAGGTGCCCTTCTCTCTGTAATCAGAGAACAGGGTGTTGCAGTATTTCCTTATTTGGACGATATCTTGGTACTTGCTCAGTCTTTACATTCTGCAGAATCTCACACGAATCAACTTGTGTTGTTTCTTCAAAGACATGGTTGGAGGATCAATTTACCAAAAAGTTCTTTGATTCCTCAGACAAGAGTAACCTTTTTAGGTTTCCAAATAGATTCAGTGTCCATGACTTTGTCTCTGACAGAAAAGAGACGTCTGAAATTGGTTTCAGCCTGTCGAAACCTTCAGTCTCAATTGTTCCATTCGGTAACATTATGCATGGAGATTTTCGATCTCATGACTGCTGCTTCGGACGCTATCCCTTTTGCTCGTTTTCACACGAGACCACTTCAGCTTTGTATGCTGAACCAGTGGTGCAGGGATTATACAAGGATATCACAAATAATATCCTTAAATCCCAATGTTCGATCATCTCTAACTTGGTGGATGGATCACCATCATTTAATTCAAGGGGCCTTTTTTGTTCGTCCAACCTGGACTGTGATCTCAACAGATGCGAGTCTTTCAGGTTGGGGAGCTGTTTGGGGATCTCTGACAGCGCAGGGGGTTTGGGAATCTCAGGAGGCGAGATTACCAATCAACATTTTGGAACTTCGTACGATTTTCAAAGCTCTTCAGTTCTGGCCTCTTCTGAAGAGAGAATCGTTTATTTGTTTTCAAACAGACAATGTCACGACCGTGGCATATGTCAATCATCAAGGTGGGACTCACAGTCCTCAAGCTATGAAGGAAGTATCTTGGATACTTGTATGGGCGGAATCCAGCTCCTGTCTAATTTCTGCGGTTCACATCCCAGGTGTAGACAATTGGGAAGCGGATTATCTCAGTCGCCAGACGTTACATCCGGGCGAATGGTCCCTTCATCCAGAGGTTTTTCTTCAGATTGTGCAAATCTGGGGTCTTCCAGAAATAGATCTGATGGCCTCTCATCTGAACAAGAAACTTCCCAGGTATCTGTCCAGATCCCGGGATCCTCAGGCGGAAGCAGTGGATGCTCTGTCACTTCCTTGGAATTATCATCCTGCTTATATCTTTCCACCTCTAGTTCTTCTTCCAAAAGTAATCTCCAAAATTCTAATGGAGCGTTCTTTTGTACTGCTGGTGGCTCCAGCATGGCCACACAGGTTTTGGTTTGCGGATCTTGTTCGGATGGCCAGTTGCCAACCTTGGACACTTCCATTAAGATCAGACCTTCTATCTCAAGGCCCATTTTTCCATCAGGATCTCAAATCATTAAATTTGAAGGCATGGAGATTGAACGCTTGATCCTTAGTCATAGAGGTTTCTCTGATTCAGTGATCAATACTATGTTACAGGCTCGTAAATCTTTCTCTAGAAAGATTTATTATGGGGTTTGGAAGACTTACATTTCTTGGTGTTCTTCTCATAAATTTTCTTGGCATTCTTTTAGGATTCCTAGAATTTTACAATTTCTTCAGGATGGTTTAGATAAGGGTTTGTCTGCAAGTTCTTTGAAAGGACAAATCTCTGCTCTTTCTGTTCTTTTTCACAGAAAGATTGCTAATCTTCCTGATATTCATTGTTTTGTACAGGCTTTGGTCCGTATCAAACCTGTCATTAAGTCAATCTCTCCTCCTTGGAGTCTTAATTTGGTTTTGAAAGCTTTGCAGGCTCCTCCGTTTGAGCCTTTGCATTCTCTGGACATTAAATTACTTTCTTGGAAAGTATTGTTCCTTTTGGCTATCTCTTCTGCTAGAAGAGTTTCTGAGTTATCTGCTATTTCTTGTGAATCTCCTTTTCTGATTTTTCATCAGGATAAGGCGGTGTTGCAGACTTCATTTCAATTTTTACCTAAGGTTGTGAATTCTAACAACATTAGTAGAGAAATTGTTGTCCCTTCATTGTGTCCTAATCCTAAGAATTCTAAGGAAAGATCGTTACATTCTTTGGATGTAGTTAGAGCTTTGAAATACTATGTTGAAGCTACTAAAGATTTTAGAAAGACTTCCAGTCTATTTGTTATCTTTTCTGGTTCCAGAAAAGGTCAGAAGGCTTCAGCCATTTCCTTGGCGTCTTGGTTAAAGTCTTTGATTCATCATGCTTATGTGGAGTCGGGTAAGTCCCCGCCTCAAAGGATTTCGGCTCATTCTACTAGGTCAGTTTCTACTTCCTGGGCTTTTAGGAATGAGGCTTCTGTTGATCAGATTTGCAAAGCAGCAACTTGGTCTTCTTTGCATACTTTTACTAAATTCTACCATTTTGATGTGTTTTCTTCTTCTGAAGCAGTTTTTGTTAGAAAAGTACTTCAGGCAGCTGTTTCTGTTTGATTCGTCTGCTTATAATTTCAGTTTTTTTCATTATAAAGATTAAAACTTTTGATTTGGGTTGTGGATTATTTTTTTCAGCGGAATTGGCTGTCTTTATTTTATCCCTCCCTCTCTAGTGACTCTTGCGTGGAAGTTCCATATCTGGGGTATTTGCTATCCCATACGTCACTAGCTCATGGACTCTTGCTAATTACATGAAAGAAAACATAATTTATGTAAGAACTTACCTGATAAATTAATTTCTTTCATATTAGCAAAAGTCCATGAGGCCCACCCTTTTTTGTGGTGGTTATGATTTTTTTGTATAAAGCACAATTATTCCAATTCCTTATTTTTTGATGCTTTCGCACTTTTTCTTATCACCCCACTTCTTGGCTATTCGTTAAACTGAATTGTGGGTGTGGTGAGGGGTGTATTTATAGGCATTTTAAGGTTTGGGAAACTTTGCCCCTCCTGGTAGGAATGTATATCCCATACGTCACTAGCTCATGGACTCTTGCTAATATGAAAGAAATGAATTTATCAGGTAAGTTCTTACATAAATTATGTTTTTAAACAACTTTTCAATGCATTTCTATATTCAAATTTGCTACATTCTCTTGTTATCCTTTGCTGAAGGAACAGCATTGCACTACTGGCCACTAGCTGAACACTTCTGTTTATACAATCACAAGAGACAAATGTGTGCAGGCACCAATCAGCAGCTATCTACCACTATTGTAGGATATGTGCATATTATTTTTCAACAATAGATGCCAAGAGAACAAAGCACATTTGAAATTAGAAGTGAATTTAAAAGTGTCTTAAAATGACATGGTCTATCTGAATCATGCACGTTTTATTTTGACTTTCCTATCCCTTTAAGGCAGTTGAAAAGTTTATCTTTTTTAGGTGGAATGTTGTGCAGGAAACTCAAAATTTTTCTGTGGGATAAAAGCTTATTGGGTGATATGGAACGGTATAATAGCTCTATTGGTGGACACTGACACTTCCAACAAACATAAAAGTATTTATTTTTAGCATAGGAACAGCCTTGTTTAATGTAACACATATTAAAATATACTCTTTTAGATGCAACAAAGAAAAACGCAGCTACACAAAATACCTTCTGAAATGTGTTTAAGGCTTTTATTACGTAATAAAAAACACTCCCCTCACGTACACATATACACACAAACATGCACAGATATGCACACACATTAATGAAGATACAGGCAACTTATTGCTTGTTTGTTTTTTAGTAGATCTTAAAGGCATAAAAAGGTCAAAATTGAAATGTGCAAAGATGCATTTAAATATGAAATAGAAGAGTTTTTGCATTATACTTCATAATCAAAAATAATTCTAGTTAAAGTTATTACTGTTTTTATGCAGCATATGTGCATATGCTGTGAAGCACTTTTATTAATAGAAGTATATTGCAAAAATGCATCTATTTCATATACAAATACACCCAGGCACATTTCACGTTTTGACCTTTTCTATCCCTTTAACCCCTTAAGGACCAACGACGTACAGGGTAAGTCCTATAAATTTTTTTTAAAAAAAATGTCCTTAAAGGGACATGAAACCCAAAATTTTTATTTCATGATTCAGATAGAGAATACAATTTTAAACAACTTTCCAATTTATTTCTATTATTTAATTTGCTTTATTCTCTTGTTATTCTTTGCTAAAAGGTTTATCTGTGAAAGCTCAGGAGAAACAGAAAATCTAGGTTCTAGCTGCTGATTGGTCACTGCATATTTATAACGATTGTCATTGGCTTACCCATGTGTTCATTTAGAAACCTGTAGTGCATTGCTGCTCCTTCAACAAATGATACCAAGAGAATAAACCAAATTTAATAATAGAAGTAAATTAGAAAGTTGTTTAAAATTGTATTCTCTATCCGAATCATGAAAGAACATTTTTGGGTTTCATGTCCCTTTAACGACCAAGGACGTACCCTGCTAGCAGCACCCTAGCTGTGCTAGCAGTAAAGGAAGAGGAGCTGGTAAGGGTTAAGTGCTGCATAGAAGTCTGGTGGCATAATATGCACAAAGTGTATGTGGAAGCATGTTTGTTCTGATAAGACCCCAGTGAAGCTGCACACTTTATAAGAACTCACTATTATACCCCTCCTTAAAGTTTGTTGTAATAATTTCTCATGGTATGCTGTGGGCACGGCATGAAAATACACTAACAAGCTGAACTGAGGTATCGCTGCACAGAGCCCTAAAGGTTTCAGTATTACAGTACATTACTCAGCTTATACAGAGGTCCCAGTGAAGAGGCATACACTTAGCTAATAGTGACTGTTTTGCTTTTTCTCCCTACTTCTTTGATGCCTTTATTTATCATGTAAGGAATTACAGAACATTCTGCATCTTGGTTAAAGCAAGGAAAGTAAAAACAAGTAGGGAGGAACACAGGAAAAGTTTATAAGAGCTGCGTGTGTGACTTTTTTCAGGAACTTGTCTAACTAAGGCTGTGTTATTGGCTGTGCACAGATTTAACATCAGGAAAATCAAAAAGGAAAAAGTCTTAATAATTGCTGGAACTTTCCTTATCAAAGAAGAAGACCTCTCACAAACTGGTCATTTAAATTGCTAAAGGCTCATGCTGGGAGCATTTGGTCCTAAATATATAAGTTTAAAATTATTGGTGGAGCTGATAGCACCCAGTGAAAAATTGGCTATAAGCTAATCTGATACAGGAAGCTATACTAACTGCTCTGGATAATCAAGCTCTTGCAGTTACATCAAAGATAGAGAGCACATAGTATTGGAAAAATGTTTTCTAGTTTAAAAAGTTCTTTGTAGTAAAATGTCTTAGCTAAGTGATATACTATGCATAGAACTGTATTTGTATGTTGATGTTAATGAGTAATATCTTAAACATTGTCTCATATACAACGGATGTCTGGTAAAAGAGTTAAATGTAAAGATTTTGATCTCTAAAGATAAGGAAGGGAAGGGGAAAAATAGTAGAAAAGAGGAAGGAAAGAATTTGGAATTGCAAGAATTGTTTACATGTTTATTTTTTTTTTTTTTTTTGTTCTCTTCCCTCCTTTCTTTTTTATTGCTTTTTGATAGCTGTTTATTCCCCATATAAGGGACTTACTACTATGTAAACCTATTTCAGAGGTGTTATTGAGCGTGTTACTCAATGTGTATATAAATTGCTATAAGGTCTGCATATACCATTCCAAGATAGTCTAAATCTAGGAAAAAGCCATACAGTGGCTGATAAATATTGTTTTGTTTTTTTCCTGTGTAGAGGCTTAGTTTTCTAGGCCTAACATTATTGGTAATATGACTGCAATACTTGTCTATAAGGAATCAAGGGCCTAGAGTACAAAGAGCTTAGGTCAGCTTCTAGTAAATTTGACTACCTGTTTATAACAAGCTGTAATAATAGCTGGTGAGCAAATACTATAAGACTCCCCCTCCACTACATTAGTGTGCTCACTTGTTGTTGTTTTTTTTCTTCTCTTTTTTTTTTTTTTTTTTTTTTCACTTTCCGCTTGAGGAGCCATAAATCACTTATCACTAAACAGACACAGAGATTCACCACTTTAGACTCACTGGTCAGAGGGTGAGCTACTGACCTACCTGCTTTTATTGCACCCCCCCTTTTTTTTTTTTTTTTTTCTTCTCCCTCTCTACCTCCCTTTTTGAGGGGCTTCCCTTTTCCTTCTTTTTTCACTCTCCTACTTGTTTGCAACAAATATTCACTTTTTTTTTTTTTCATTCTCACATACACAGACAAATCTCACTTAAAGGGAGTAGATTAATATAAATGGACAGATTTGTCCATAATTTAAAAGATAAATCACCAATCATGACGTCAGCTAAAAATAGAGAGAGAAACAGGAATAAAAATTTTAATGATCAATCACAAGAAAGCGCAGAAAGCCTAAATGTAACGCATGGTAATATAGATACACAATTACTAATAGATCAGATATCAGCTCTGATGCTGCCCCAGTTTGACAAATTAAGATTAGAACTTTCAGCAGTGTCAAATGAAGTAAAACAATTTAACCAGAGGTTAGGAGAGGCAGAAAATCGAATCTCTGATCTAGAGGATAAATTGAGCATTAAAAGTAACATAATCGAGACACTCTCAGAGCAAATCACAAAACTACAAGAGAGAGTTGATACAGCAGAAGATAGATCAAGAAGGAATAATTTAAGATTCATAGGTATATCAGAAAAATTCGCAAATGCAGATCTAGAAGCACTAATTATAAAGGAAATCCCAAAACGCCTAGGTATACTAAGGGAAGGCTCAGAGATTATAGTTGAAAGAGTTCATAGACTAGGTCCCAATAAACAGCTGGTATCAGAAGACCGTCCAAATAGGCCTTTCTCTAGACCTGTGATAGCTAAATTTTTAAATTATAAAGATAAACTAGAAATCTTAAAACACTATAAAAAACTCTCAGAACCGCTAATGTTGGAGGATAGAAAGATTCTTATCTTTCAGGATTTTTCTTTGGAAACTTCCAATAAAAGGAAAGTAATGTCTCAGCTGTGCTCATAGTTCATTCAAAAAGGAATACAAGCGTTTGTAATCTATCCTGCTATCTTAAAGATAGGGGATAAGGGAGGTTTTAAATCCTTCCAGAACAGTGAAGAAGCTATACAGTATCTTGCTAAAAGACCATGAAAGCTATGATGATATATTCTCAGATAGTGCTAAATGATTTTTATTTCCCTTTTTTTTCCCTTCTTTTTTTTTTTTTTTTTTTTTCTTCTTTTCTTTCTTCTTTTTTCCTCAGCCTTCTCTATATACATAGTTCTAATAAAGTAAGGGGAGTAATCAAGGTGGATACACCAACAATAAAAATTGCCTAGAACAATAATATGGCTATTGGTTTAAAACCGCTAATTCATTTTACATCATGGAATGTCGGAGGGATTGTATCCCCGATTAAAAGGAAGGCAATCATTAAACATCTTAAAAAATTTAATACTGACATTGCATTATTGCAAGAGATCAGATTATCTGCAGCGGAAATAGCTAAATTAAAAATTAACTGGGTAAAAGAAATCCTAGCCACACCATGTACAGTAAGGAAAAAAGGAGTCGCTATTTTGCTGAGCAAAAATTTGGACTATAAAATTATAGAGGTTAAACTAGATGAAAATGCTCGCTTTCTTATATTGCAATTAGAAATTAGGAAGAAGATATATACTATATGCAATGTATATGGTCCGAATAATTTAGATATGGATTTCTGGGGGAAACTCCAAGCATTATTGTTGAATTATGTAGAGACCAATTTAATTATAGCCGGAGATTTTAATTTAACGCCTAAATTTCCAATAGATAGGAAAAGTACAAAAGGTAGAGAGAAGGACTTTAGATTAGCTAAGGAAATGAGGATTCTAAATACATTCAAAAAAACACTTAAAGTATTTGATATATGGCGAGTTCAGTACCCAGATGTCAAAAGATTCACATGTCTATCTAAATCACTACTATCATTTTCTAGAATTGATTACTTCCTAGTAACTGACTCCATTCTTAAAATAGAACCTAAAACTGATATAAAGGATTTTGCAATCTCTGATCACGCACCCATCACACTAGAATTTTTTGCAGATGATATAAAAACTAGTAGCTATAAAAGCAACTCTTTCTATTTCCCCAAATACATGTTAAAAAATGCATCCTTTGTAGCTATGTTAAAAGAAAAATGGCATATCTTTCTAAATTTAAACAGAGAATATGATGATAGAGTAGAAACGCTATGGGAAACAGCAAAAGCTGTATTAAGGGGAGAAATCGTAAGTTTCATGTCTAGATTTAGGAAAAAAAGAAAGGAAAGAGAAAAGCAACTTACTAACCAATTAACTAATATGTATAATAGATTTCTTCAATGTGGTTCAAAGAATAACTGGTTAAAATATACCCAGGCGAAACAGAAGAGAGATCTTTTTTATCTATGCGAAGCTACAAGAGAGGACCTTAAAAAAAGGCAAAACATATGAAGTTTGGGAATAAGACAGGTAGCTATTTAGCTAGATTAGTGAAATCTGAGAAGAAAAATAGTATAATATCTGCATTAAGAGTAGAGGACAAACTTCTACATAATCCCATAGAGATTAATGAGACCTTTTACCACACATTCCAGAAATTTTACAGTGCACGTAAGGTAGATATTGCCAATAAGGATTTATTCTGGGAAACTATTGTAACCCCTAAATTGTCAGCAGAAGAAATGGAAAAAATTAACTCGCCAATTTCAGAGGAGGAAGTAGAGAGTACAATATATAAATCTAAACTAAACAAATCCCCGGGTCCAGACCAGCTTCCAGCCGAATTTTATAAAATATTAAATAAAGAAATTATACCACACCTGACTAGATTATTTAACTATTATTATGTAGAGAATGGAGCAATGTCAAAGAATTTTACTAGGGCTGTTACAATTATGATCTTCAAGAAAGGAAGGGATCCTGAGAGGGTAGACTCATATAGACCCATCTCTCTACTTAATGTAGATTATAAGATCTTGGCTACTATAGTAGCAGAAAGATTAAAAAATATCATGGGTAATATTATACATTCTAATCAGGTGGGCTTCATGAATGGTAGAAGCTCTGTAGTAAATATTCGAAAGGCATGTCTCATTATCGAATATTTTAAAGAATTATCGGACCAACCTGAGAAAGTTCATAAATCAAACCAGGACGCGGCTATAATAGCTCTAGACGCCGAAAAAGCCTTTGATGCAGTTCAGTGGGATCATCTTTTTACGTCCTTGCTTAAATTTGGTTTCTCAGGACCATTCGTGAACTTTATTAAAATTATTTATAACAATCCGGTTTCTACAATTTCGGTGAATGGGTTAGATTCTACAGAAATAATACTGGAAAGAGGTACCAGACAAGGTTGCCCCCTATCCCCCTTTCTATTCAATTTGTCAATTGAGCCGCTAGCGATTAAAATCCGCCAGGTGTTGCAAGGGGCCCTATGTAAAAATATAGAAGAAACATTTTTACTATATGCGGACGATATATTGATTTTTTTAAGAAATAGTAAGCATAATATCCCAAAATTAATGGAAATAATAGAACTATATAGCTCCTTCTCAGGTTATAAAGTAAATGTCAATAAATCGGAACTCTTATGGCTCAGTAACTATAAGGATTCGTATAAAAGTCCATTTAAAGTTGTTGATCAAATTTCGTATCTAGGTATCATTCTTAATAAGAATCCAAAATGCTGGTATGATTTAAACTTAATTCCAACTCTCCAGAAAATATATCTTCAGCTAAATGCTTGGAAACATTTACCATTATCTTTATCTGGAAAGATTGGTTTAATTAAAATGATCATTTTCCCTAAGATCCTCTATAAACTACAGAATCTACCTCTCCTTCTAAAGAAGGTCGATATCACACTGTTCAATAAAAATATAACAGAATTTCTGTGGGGAAAGGGTAGGAGAAAAATCTCATTAAAACACTATCATACTCAAAAGAATATGGGGGCTATGCATTACCAGATATTGGGAATTACAATTTAGCATGCCTGGTTAAAATAGCAGCTGAATGGCTGATAGATAAAGAATATTTCACAGATAAATTATTAGAAGAAGAGATTGCAAAGCCTTACATACCTAAAGCGTTACTACACACACAAGCTAAAGATATCCCTCAGAAAATTAAACGTTTGTTTTCATATCTCGGCATTATAAAAGCTTGGCAACAATACTGTAAGAAATTAAAAGTCAACTTTGCAGTATCCAATTTTTTAACAATAACTGGTTATCCCCCGTTTCCAGAAGCTTTAAAATCCGCAGTATTCCATAGATGGAAAAGAAAGGGTTTAATAAATATTAGTCAAATGATTAATTTTACTTCAGTTATAGCACAGATCAAAACATTCGAAGAGCTAAGAGGTGAATTTGACCTCCCTAGCAAAGATTTTTTTGCTTATCTTCAATTAAGAAACCTTGTAAACAAATTATTACAGAATCAAAATAATGAATGGGGCTGGCCGTCACTTACTTATCTCCTGGATCTATGTAAGAGTGGGAATTTCTCAATAAAAAAATGGTACAAGGAATCATTAAGACAGGAGGGTAATGCAAATCTACAACTGATCGTTAAGAAATGGCATTTGAAGGGTTTAACAGATTGCAATGAAGAATATATACAAAATAGTATCACGAGATCTAATAAGACCTTTATTTCTACTAATTTTAGAGAAGTACACAATAATATATTAAATCAAATATATCTTACCCCTTCTGCCATGGCAAGATGGAATAGTAAAACGCAAGATAAATGTGTCAAATGCAGTAGCAGGGGGGCTGATATCGTGCATTACTTTTGGGAATGCACATTAATTAGACAATACTGGAATAAAATGAGTTTCTGGCTATCGAGAATATTAAAAAAAGAGTTTAAGATCTATCGAGCTTTAGTATTTTTTCTATTCCCTCCAGATATAAAAGAAAAGATCAATAATAAGGAATTTATTGAACTAGCTATTGGGGTGGCCAGGTTCTTATTACTGAAAACATGGATCTCGAAAAAAGTGCCTGCTATATCTGAAGTAAATAATCAGATTATGAAACAAATGACTATAGAGCAATGCCTATTAGAACTAGATAAAAGTAATGAAGTTGAGAGATTTTTCAAGAAATGGGAAATATTTATATATTCACAGTCACCGGATATGCAAAAGAAAATTATCTATCCACTCAGATCTACAGAGTATGTAATGAATGCCATACTTAGAAATGAGCTACCCTTGGTATACTGAGCTGGGAATAAGAGAAGGCTGAGGACACTATACCATACTCATATTCCTTTTTTCTCTTTTTTTTTTTTTTTTTTATTCTTATTCTTTTCCCCCTCACCCTGTTTTGCTTGGGTGTCTGTCTTTATACCATATAATAAAAGGTTGTTCATGTAGGGAGGAACTAACTGTTTTGGTGTTACTAAGGGAGGTAGGGGATTTGAAGGATTGAGATTTTATTTAATTTCTGTGAGTAAGCCCGTGGTTAACTGGCTGGTATATAACACAGAAGGAAACTTCTTCTTTCTTTTTTTTCTTGTTTTTTTTTTTTTTTTTTTTTTTTTCTTGTCCGAATGTAAAATGTATATCTACAACTTCCAAATATGTGAACTTGAGATGTCATATACCCCAATGTCCTTCTCCTTTGTTTCTTTTTTCTGTACCCCTCATGGATTTCCCTTTTCAATAAAAATATTATAAAAAAAAAAAAAAAAATGTTAGAAAGAGGGGGTGATAGGGTGAAAACACTATTTTACAGAGAGGCCATCTGGTTTTAATATAGATGGCGATGTCATAAATTTTTGGTCACACCAATAAATGACATACTTTGTCCCATCAATATGTAGATTGTATACAGTTTACCTTCTAGAGTACACGTAGCACATTGTTAGTTACTAGTGAAGGAACAGCTTAGTATGGATTACATATCTTTCAAGTAGCCTGATCACATATATATGCAACTATGTAACTACATTATTGGCTATCCTGTTCAATATATTAACTAATCCTATAGCAGCCAGGTGTCACATATATACAAGTAGGTAATTATATTGATGGCTATCCTGTTGTTTAAGTAAGGATTAGGGAAACATGATTATTGAATAAAGGCTTTATTATTTTTATACTGCTTATTCACACAATTTGTACTTTTCTATTCACATTCTGGTAATTGAATTGATCATTTTCGTTAGCTTGCAGCTCATTAACAGATTCTATGAATCCCTCTTAGTACTGTATGCTAATACATAGAAGTTGAATTTAACATTAAGATAATTTAACGTTAATATCCTTAGAAGGGGCATCTGTGGAGCTGGCTACCCTTAACTATGTCTACTACGCTCTGATTGGTAGGGATGTTTTTTCCTTTCATGATCCCAGCAGGTTACAATTAAAGTAATTGCAAGATGTGTATTTATAGCACATGCTACACATCTACAGCATGTCTTTGATTAAGGTAGTTTGCTGCCGAAACGCGCAAGACGCTGCTTTCCATGCTTGGATTTAAATACACTTGGTTTTACAGTGTTTTTTCTCCATTAATAAAGCTAACTTGAATTTTACACCTTGAGACTCACCGGTTCTTTGCTTGTTGTTTAATATATCAGTATGCCCTGCGTCTTGGGCATACACAAAGTATATATTGGCAATTAGACACTATTATTGCAACAGTTCTCTGTACAAAATAATTTATTTAAACATTTTTATAACTGTTATTTTGTTAGCAAAATTTGCATTACTTTGTAGTCCAGGGACACACCAATTGAACTTTTTCTTGGTTATGTTTATTTTATCTCTTCTGATGTGGCCAATTATGGACAGACACACATGGGCTCTTGCACTGATCACCTAAAATGGAAAAAAATACTAAGTATATGGCAAAGATTTTTATTTTTATTTTATTATGAATCATTTTATTACAATTACATTTTAACTTTAAAGTCTATCAGTTAGATTACGAGTTATGATCGCTAGAGGGTATTTAATGAACGCAACAATAGTTTCGTTATTTCACCCTCCATAGCTACAAGTGCTGTTTTGACGTGCTCGTGTACGCTTTCCCCATATACATCAAAGGGGAGAGTGGGTTAGAAAAAACCTAACACCTGCGAGTCCGGAATGAAAATCTCTGTAAAGCAGCCCCATTGATGTCTATGGGGTAAAAAAGGTAACGTTTAAACCTAACACCCTAACATAAACCCCACATTTAAACACCCCTAATCTGCTGCCCCCGACATCGCCGACACCTACATAATGTTATTAACCCCTAACCTGCCGCTCCCGATATCGCCATCACCGAAATAACGCTATTGACCCCTAATCTGCCGCTGCCGATATCGCCACCACTATACTAAAGTTATTAACCCCTATTCCACTGCACCCCAACATTGCCCACACTATAATAAATCTATTAATCCCTATTCCGCCGCTCCCTGACATTGCCGCCACTAAATTAAGTTATTAACCCCTAAACCTCTGGCCTCCCACATCACTACCACTAAATAAACCTATTAACCCCTAAACCACCAGCCCCCCACATCGCAACAACCTAAATTAAACTATATTAACCCCTAAACCTAACCGTAACCCGAACCATAACCCTAACCCTAAACCTAACACCCCCTAACTTTAACATAATTAAAATAGAGCTAAATTAAAGTTACAATTATTAACTAAATAATATCAGTTAAAATAAATACAAAGTTACATGTGAAATAAAACCTAAGCTGCCTTACAATAAAACCTAACATTACAAAAATAACAAACAAAATTATCCAAAACAATAAAAATTATTCCTATTCTAATACCCTGTTTAAAAAAAAAAACACCCCAAAATAAAAAAGCCTAATCTATAATAAACTACCAAAGGCCCTTAAAAGGGCCTTTTGTAGGTTCTTCAAAGGGTCTTTTGTCGGGCATTGCCCTAAAGATAACGTCTCTTTTCCTACAAAAGAAAAAAAAACACCCCCTAACAGTATACAAACCCCTACCCCCCAAACCCATAAAATAAAAATAAAGTAAAACCTAATCTGCCCATTGCCCTGAAAATGGCATTTGTATGGGCATTGCCCTTAAAAGGGCATTCAGCTATTTTTCCTGCCCTTAATAGGCATTCAGCTCTTTTATGAAATGCCCAACCCCTAATCTACAAATAAAAACCCACCCCAAAACGAAAAAAAAAAACATTACACAAAATAACAAACAAATTATCCAAAATAATAAAAATTATTCCTATTCATTTAAAAAAAAAAAAACACCCCAAAATAAAAGAAACCTAATCTAGAATAAACTTTAGTGAAACAAGATGTTTTTGAGTGCGCCTGAGTTCTTTCTAAAAATATAGAAAAATATCACAGTCTGAATTTGCAAAAGTTAAAAATATAGAAAAATATCTCAGTCTGAATTTGCAAATAAACTACCAATAGCCCGTAAAAGCGCCTTTTGAAGGGCATTGCCCTAAAGATATAGGCCTCTATTTAACAAGGTCTTGCGGACCTGATCCGACAGTGCGGATCAGGTCCGCAAGACATCGCTGAATGCGGAGAGCAATACGCCCTCCGCGTTCAGCATTGCACCAGCAGCTCACAAGAGCTGCTGGTGCAACGCCGCCCCCTGCAGACTTGCGGCCAATCCTCGATCGGGTTGATTTCCGGTGATGTCTGTCCGCATGGCCAGGCGGACAGGGTTATGAAGCAGCGGTCTTTGTGACTGCTGCTTCATAACTGCTGTTTCTGACAACTTCATCCAGATGGCTTAATTTTCATCCATCGCAGGACCGGCATCTTCTTTATCCCTGCGGAGGCAGAGCGGCAATGGGCGGGGGTCCAGGCCGAAGTTGGGGAGGAAGTCTAGGCGGAGGTCCATCGATCCACCGTGGAGGTCCTCTTCATGCGATCGTCTGCCATGCATTCCTATTGGCTGAAAAATTCAAATCAACCAATAGGAATTAGGGCTGCTAAAATCCTATTGGCTGTTCAAATCAGCCAATAGGATTTAAGCAGTTCTCATTCTACTGGCTGATTCGAATCAATGCTCATACAAATGCCCTTTTCAAGGCAATGGGTAGCTTAGGTTTTTGTTAGAGTTAAGTTTTATTATTTTGGGGGGTTGGTTGGTTGGGTAATGGGTTTTACTGTTGTGGGGTCTTTGTGTTTTTTTTTACAGGTAAAAGAGCTGTTTAACTTAGGGCTATGCCCTACAAAAGGCCCTTTTAAGGGCTATTTGTAGTTTATTGTAGGCTAGGGTTTTTTTATTTTGGGTGGGCTTTTTTATTTTTATAGGGCTATTAGATTAGGTGTAATACTTTTTTATTTTTTATAATTTCATTTGTTATTTTTCATAATTTAGTGTGTTATTTTTTGTAATTTAGTATTTTTTGTAATTAGATACTTTGTAATTTTTATAGTAGTGTTACGATTTTTTTAATGTGTATTTTAGTTTTCATTAATCGGTAGTTAGTTTTATTTTAGTTTAATAGTTATATTAGTTTAATTGTTAGTTTAAACTTAATTTTTTTAATTTGACAGGTAAGTTTTAATTTAATTTAAGATAGGGAAATTGTTATTTTAATATAAAGTTAGGGGGGCATTAGGTTTAAGGGTTACTAGTTTAAATTTAAGTTTATTGCGATGTGGGGGTTTTGGGTTTAGGGGTTAATAGTATAATTTAGTATATTTCTCTTGTAAGGTGTATCCAGTCCACGGATTCATCCATTACTTGTGGGATATTCTCCTTCCCAACAGGAAGCTGCAAGAGGATCACCCACAGCAGAGCTGTCTATATAGCTCCTCCCCTAACTGCCACTCCCAGTCATTCTCTTGCAGCTCTCGACAAGAAAGGAAGTATCAAGAGAGATGTGGTGAATTAGTGTAGTTTATCTTCAATCAAAAGTTGTTATTTTTAAATGGTACCGGCGTTGTACTGTTTTTACCTCAGGCAGAAATTAGAAGAAGAGTTTTGCCTGAGGTTTTTGATGATCTTAGCAGGTTGTAACTAAGGTCCACTGCTGTTCTCACACATAACTGAAGAATATGGGAAAACTTCAGCTGGGGGAACGGCCTGCAGAATTAACTGCTCTGAGGTATGTTCAGTATATTTTTTTCTAGAGAGATGATAAGGTCTAGAAAATGCTGACAGTGCCTGATATATTTAAGGTAAGCCTGATTACAGTGATTTAATAAACGACTGGCATCATGCTTGCAGTAAAGGGTAATATTCATGTTACTTGCTCTTATTGCTTAGTATGTAAAACGTTTGCATGATATATAAAGAACGTTTTTACTGAGGGTGATAAATCTTTATTTGGGGCCTAGTTTTCCACATGGCTGACTAGATTCTCCTAGGAGTAGTTATTTATGGCCCTTTCACTTTGAGTGCATGGTGGGAGGGGCCTATTTTCGGGCTCTAATTGCGCAGTAGTTTTTACATTCTGAGACATCCAGCTTCCCTGAAGGAGTCCCCTGACATATTCAACCTCTGTAAAGGGTTTTTGTGCCTACAAAAGTCGTTTTATGGGCAGGTAGGAGCCACAGTAGAGCTGTGGCAGTTTGCTTGTGACTGTTATAACGGTTTTACCATTTGCAAGTGGGTGCAATGCTATTTTAGTCTATTATACACACTGTAAAAATTTCGTAGAGTTAGCTGCTTTTTTTCACTGTTTTGCAGTTTTTGTGTTTGTTTTTTTTCCCTTAAAGGCACAGTACTGTTTTTTATATTCTGCTTTTTCACATTAATTAAAGTGTTTTCCAAGCTTGCTGGTCTCATTACTAGTCTGTTAAACATATCTGACATAGAGGAAACTCCTTGTTCATTATGTTTAGAAGCCATTGTGGAACCCCCTCTTAGAATGTGTACCAAATGCACCGATCTTACTATAAGTTATAAAGACCATATTCTGGCTTTAAAAGATTTATCACCAGAGGAAATTGACAAGGGGGAAGTTATGCCGACTAACTCTCCCCACTTGTTAGAGCCTATAACTCCCGCTCAAGGGACGCCAAGTACATCTAGCGCGCCCATTGCGTATACTTTACAAGACATGGCGGCAGTTATGAATCATACCCTTACAGAGGTATTGTCCAAACTGCCAGGGTTACAAGGAAAGCGAGACAGCTCTGGGGCTAGAACAAATACAGAGCTCTCTGACGCTTTAGTAGCTATGTCTGATATACCCTCACAATGTGCAGAAGCCGAATCAGGAGAGCTTCTATCTGTGGGTGATTTTTCTGACTCAGGGAAGACACTTCAACCTGATTCTGATATGTCTAGATTTAAATTTAAGCTTGAACACCTCCGCGTGTTGCTCAGGGAGGTTTTAGCAACTCTGGATGACTGTGACGCCATTGTAGTCCCAGAGAAATTGTGTAAATTGGATAAATACTATGCAGTGCGTGTTTACACTGATGTTTTTCCAATACCTAAGAGGTTTTCAGAAATTATTACTAAGGAATGGGATAGACCAGGTGTACCGTTCTCTCCCCCTCCTGTTTTTAAAAAGATGTTTCCTATAGATGCCGCTATACGGGACTTGTGGCAAACGGTCCCTAAGGTGGAGGGAGCAGTCTCTACCCTAGCGAAGCGTACAACTATCCCTGTCGAGGACAGTTGTGCTTTTCTAGATCCAATGGACAAAAAATTAGAGGGTTACCTTAAGAAAATTTTTATTCAACAAGGTTTTATTCTCCAGCCCCTTGCATGCATTGCCCCTGTCACTGCTGCTGCGGCCTTCTGGTTTGAGTCTCTAGAAGAGGCTCTACAGGTAGAAACCCCATTGGATGATATCCTTGACAAGCTTAAAGCTCTTAAGCTAGCCAATTCATTTGTTTCTGACGCCGTTGTTCATTTAACCAAGCTAACGGCTAAAAACTCAGGTTTTGCTATGGCTCAAATCCTGGTCAGCTGACGTTACTTCAAAGTCTAAGCTTCTCAACATTCCCTTCAAGGGGCAGACCCAATTCGGTATTCGGGCCTGGACTGAAGGAGATCATTTCTGATATTACTGGAGGAAAAGGTCACGCCCTTCCTCAGGATAGGTCCAACAAATTAAGGACCAAACAGACTAATTTTCGTTCCTTGCGAAACTTCAAGAATGGCGCAGCTTCAACTTTCTCTAATACAAAACAAGAGGGAATTTTTGCCCAGTCCAAGCCGGTCTGGAGACCTAACCAGGCTTGGAACAAAGGAAAGCAGGCCAAAAAACCTGCTGCTGCCTCTAAAACAGCATGATTGGGCAAGAGATGTCCAGGATCCCTGGGCGTTGGAAATTGTGTCCCAGGGATATCTTCTGGAGTTCAAAGCTTCTTCCCCAAAAGAAGATTTCATCTCTCACAATTATCTGCAAACCAGATAAAGAGAGAGGCATTCTTACATTGTGTTCAAGACCTCCTAGTTATGGGAGTGATCCACCCAGTTCCAAAGGAGGAACAGCAGCAAGGCTTCTATTCAAATCTGTTTGTAGTTCCCAAGAAAGAGGGAACTTTCAGACCAATTTTAGATCTCAAGATCCTAAACAAATTTCTCAGGGTCCCATCCTTCAAGATGGAGACTATTCGAACCATCCTACCTATGATCCAGGAGGGTCAATATATGACTACCGTGGACTTAAAGGATGCTTATCTTCACATTCCGATACACAGAGATCATCATCGGTTTCTCAGGTTTGCCTTCCTAGACAGGCATTACCAGTTTGTGGCTATTCCCTTTGGGTTAGCTACGGCACCAAGAATCTTTACGAAGGTTCTAGGGTCACTCCTAGCGGTCCTAAGGTCGCGGGGTATAGCAGTAGCCCCTTACCTAGATGACATTCTGATACAGACGTAGAATTTTCAAATCGCCAGGTCCCATACGGACATTGTTCTGGCATTCCTGAGGTCTCATGGGTGGAAAGTGAATGAAGAAAAGAGTTCTCTATCCCCTCTCACAAGAGTTTCCTTCCTAGGAACTCTGATAGATTCTGTAGAAATGAAGATTTACCTGACAGAGTCCAGGTTGTCAAAACTTCTAAATTCCTGCCGTGTTCTTTATTCTACTTCTCGCCCTTCTGTGGCTCAGTGTATGGAAGTAATCGGCTTAATGGTAGCGGCAATGGACATAGTGCCGTTTGCCCGCCTACATCTCAGACCGCTGCAACTCTGCATGCTCAGTCAGTGGAATGGGGATTACACAGATTTGTCCCCTCTACTAAATCTGGATCAAGAGACCAGAGATTCTCTTCTCTGGTGGCTATCTCGGGTCCATCTGTCCAAGGGTATGACCTTCCGCAGGCCAGATTGGACAATAGTAATGACAGATGCCAGCCTTCTGGGCTGGGGTGCAGTCTGGAACTCCCTGAAGGCTCAGGGCTTGTGGACTCAGGAGGAGGCACTCCTTCCGATAAACATTCTGGAACTAAGAGCGATATTCAATGCTCTTCAGGCTTGGCCTCAGCTTGCTGCGGTCAGGTTCATCAGATTTCAGTCGGACAATATCACGACTGTAGCCTACATCAACCATCAAGGGGGAACAAGGAGTTCCCTAGCAATGTTGGAGGTTTCAAAAATAATTCTATGGGCAGAGGTTCACTCTTGCCATCTATCAGCTATCCATATCCCAGGAGTAGAGAACTGGGAGGCGGATTTTCTAAGTCGGCAGACTTTCATCCGGGGGAATGGGAACTCCATCCGGAGGTGTTTGCACAGTTGATTCAACTTTGGGGCAAACCAGAACTGGATCTCATGGCGTCTCGTCAGAACGCCAAGCTTCCTTGTTACGGATCCAGGTCCAGGGATCCCAAGGCAGCACTGATAGATGCTCTAGCAGCGCCTTGGTCCTTCAACCTGGCTTATGTGTTTCCACCGTTTCCTCTGCTCCCTCGTCTGATTGCCAAGATCAAGCAGGAGAGAGCTTCTGTGATTTTGATAGCACCTGCGTGGCCACGCAGGACTTGGTATGCAGATCTGGTGGACATGTCATCCCTTCCACCATGGACTCTGCCGCTGAGGCAGGACCTTCTACTTCAGGGTCCTTTCAACCATCCAAATCTAATTTCTCTGCATCTGACTGCTTGGAGATTGAACGATTGATTTTATCAAAGCGTGGTTTCTCTGAGTCGGTCATTGATACCTTAATTCAGGCTCGAAAGCCTGTCACCAGGAAAATCTATAATAAGATATGGTGTAAATATCTTCATTGGTGTGAATCCAAGGGTTACTCATGGAGTAAAGTCAGGATTCCTAGGATATTATCTTTTCTCCAAGAAGGATTGGAGAAGGGATTGTCAGCTAGTTCCTTAAAGGGACAGATTTCTGCTCTGTCTATTCTTTTGCACAAGCGTCTGGCGGATGTTCCAGACGTTCAGGCGTTTTATCAGGCTTTAGTTAGACTCAAGCCTGTGTTTAAACCTGTTACTCCGCCATGGAGTTTAAATTTAGTTCTTAAAGTTCTTCAAGGGGTTCCGTTTGAACCTCTGCATTCCATAGATATCAAGCTTTTTTCTTGGAAAGCTCTGTTTTTGGTAGCTATCTCTTCGGCTCGAAGAGTTTCAGAGTTATCTGCCTTACAGTGTGATTCCCCTTATCTGATCTTCCATGCAGATAAGGTAGTTTTGCGTACCAAACCTGGGTTTCTTCCTAAGGTGGTATCTAATAAGAATATCAATCAGGAGATTGTTGTTCCGTCACTGTGTCCTAATCCTTCTTCAAAGAAGGAACGTCTATTACACAATCTTGACGTGGTTCATGCTTTAAAGTTTTATTTACAAGCTACTAAGTATTTTCTTCAAACATCTGCATTGTTTGTTGTCTACTCTGGACAGAGGAGAGGCCAAAAGGCTTCAGCAACTTCTCTTTCTTTTTGTTTAAGAAGTATAATCCGCTTAGCTTATGAGACTGCTGGCCAGCAGCCTGCTGAAAGAATTACAGCTCATTCCACTAGAGCGGTGACTTCCACATGGGCTTTTAAAAATGAGGCTTCTGTTGAACAGATTTGTAAGGCAGCGATTTGGTCTTCGCCTCATACTTTTTCTAAATTCTACAAATTTGATACTTTTGCTTCTTCGGAGGCTATTTTTGGGAGAAAGGTCTTACAGGCAGTGGTGCCTTCCGTTTAAGCGCCTGCCTTGTCCCTCCCTTCATCCGTGTCCTATAGCTTTGGTATTGGTATCCCACAAGTAATGGATGAATCCGTGGACTGGATACACCTTACAAGAGAAAACAAAATTTATGCTTACCTGATAAATTTATTTCTCTTGTGGTGTATCCAGTCCATGGCCCGCCCTGTCATTTTAAGGCAGGTGTTTTTTATTTTTAAACTACAGTCACCACTGCACCCTATAATTTCTCCTTTCTCTTGCTTGTCTTCGGTCGAATGACTGGGAGTGGCAGTTAGGGGAGGAGCTATATAGACAGCTCTGCTGTGGGTGATCCTCTTGCAGCTTCCTGTTGGGAAGGAGAATATCCCACAAGTGATTGATGAATCCGTGGACTGGATACACCACAAGAGAAATAAATTTATCAGGTAAGCATAAATTTTGTTTTCGTTGTGGGGGGCATGCAGTTTAGGGGTTAATAGGTTTATTATAGTGGTGGTGGTGGTGGGGAGCGATGGAATAGGGGTTAATAACTTTAGTATAGTGGGGGGGGGGGGCGATGTAGACGGATGGCAGATTAGGGGTTAATAATATTTAAAAAGATTTTTGCGATGTGGGAGGGTGGCGGTTTAGGGGTTAATAACTTTATTATAGTGGTGACGATGTCGGGGAGCGGCGGAATAGGGGTTAATAGATTTTATTAGTGGCGGCGATGTCGGGAGCGGCAGATTAGGGGTTAATAACTTTAGTATAGTGTTTGCGATGCGGGAGGGCCTCGGTTTATGGGTTAATAGGTAGTTATGGGTGTTAAGTTACGAGTTTTACGTAACAGTTTCGTTGCATAAAACTCATAACTACTGCTCTCAGATGGCGGTACGGATCTTGTTGTTATAGGGTGTAACGCAAGCTTTTTAGCCTTACCGCAAAACTCATAATGGCTGCGCTATGGAAGTCCCATGAAAAAACAAAATTTTTACGAGAGCGGGACTGATGTTGCGATACAGGCTAAAAGGCTTGCGGTACAGCTATACCGACAAGACTTGTAATGGCTGCGTTGCTGTTTTAATGCTGAAATGACCATTTTTCAGCGTTAAAACACGAACGCACAACTTGTAATCTACCTGTATGTTAAGTATCCATAAAAAGCTTTGAAAATGTCTGAATTGTATCCAAAGGAGCACATCTCAGATATTATAACCTATATATTACTGTTAAGTCAAGAGAAGGAAGGACACTTACTTAGGGGTTAATTTTTACAAGCAGAGTCATATTTAAAGGGACAGTCTACACCTTCATTACATTTTACTAAATTTATCTGGGCGGGAAAAGAACATGAAGAATACATGTTGCATACAGGACTGTGAGCCAAATTGCAATATGAGCTTAAAGGGACAGTCTACACCAGTGCTTTCCAAACTGTGTGTCGTGACACATTAGTGTGTCTCCGGGAGTGTGTAGGTGTGTCCCTGCTTCAGCACAAATTTTTTTTTATTAAATTTTTTTTTAATTTACAATTTTTTTTATTTTTTGGGGGTTTCTGACTTTCCGCCTGCCTGCTACGCATATCACATGGTTGACACGTGATTGATACCTAGTGGGTCACAGATCATCGTAACCTATTGGCGTAGCTCAGTGGGAACTGAAACTATTCCCATTGGTGGCACATTGGCTCCTGACTGCATGTGTAGTCTCCTCAATCGGCTCATGACTGCATGTGTAGTCTCCTCAATCGGCTCATGACTGCATGTGTAGTCTCCTCAATCGGCTCATGACTGCATGTGTAGTCTCCTCAATCGGCTCATGACTGCATGTGTAGTCAGTGAGTGGGATAGCAGTGTGTTTGCAGCATGGGCAGTAGTCAGTCGGACTCACAGAGCTCTGAGGGCGGCAGCTTAAACGCTGAGCTGAAGTCTGTGTTTTTGGGTTTTTTTTGCAGCTAGCTCCCCGAAGTGCATTGCTGCTCCTGCTCTTGATATATGGATAGGAAGTGGAAGCTTAAAAATGCAAGTTAGTTAACCTGTTTGCTAGTACAACTGAATTACTGTGTCGCAAAATGATGTAGGTCCGTGTGTCACCAACATAAATAGTTTGGAAAGCTCTGGTCTACACCATAGTCATCTTAAAGTCTTACCTTAGATTAAGCTGCAAATAGCCTCCTGCACCTTTTCTATATCATGCAGCAGGAATGGTAAAAAAGTTATTTTAAAATTAATATTGTTTCTGGCCACTTTGAAATGGCTACCAAGCTCAGCCCACTGTTGACATCATGACCTGGGCTGCATATGGCATCCAATCACAAAAGACTTACTAGTTGGATTAAACAGACTGTCAATGCTATTCAGCAGAGTGCCTGGATGCAACCCAGAGTGTGATGTCATCAGTGGGCTGAGCTTGGTAGCCATTTCAAACTGTCCAGAAACACTATTCATTTTAAAATAACTTTTTTACCGTTCCTGCTGCATGATATAGAAAAGATGCAGGAGGCTATTTGCAGCTTAATCTAAGGTAAGACTTTAAGATGACTAAGGTGTAGACTGTCCCTTTAAGCTCACATTGCAATTTGGCTCCCAGTCCTGTATGCAACATGTATTCTTCATGTTCTTTTCCCACCCAGATAAATTTACTAAAATATAATAGTGGATTATCTATTTAACATTAATAAATCAGCACCTTAGTGTCTGTCTGCCATAATCCACACTTCAAGCTAGATTACAAGTGGCGCACTAACTGTAGCATGCAAGCCATATAAGGTATTTTGCGGCTCTTTGCACGCAACGGACATAGTAGCTTACTGTGGGGCTGATTTATTATTGCCTGGCGGACATGATACGATGCAGCGTATCATGTCAGCCAAACATCGCTGAATGCGTACAGCATACGCTGTTGGCATTCAACATTGCACAGTTTGGCCCTTGTTAAATCGACCTCTATGAGTTGAAAGTAAATGTGTTTTCTTGAACGCAATCAAATTTAATGCTTGTCAGGTTAGCGTGATTTCAAAGCTCTGGTTAAGTTTTACGTGAGTCAAAAAAATTGCACAAAAAACATAAAAATTACATATAAAAGTAAAGTTACACTCATAATAACACTGTCTGATAAAATGTATTTAATAAAAAATTGCATTAAAAGCTTATAAGGACTCAAAGATGTGAGGTCTCAGGTGTGAGAAAAGAAAGGCCTGCAAAGGAATTTAACCCTTTAATGACCACAACACTTTTCCATTTTCTGTCCGTCTGGGACTAAGACTATGTTTACATTTTTGCTGTGTTTGTGTTTAGCTGTAATTTTACTCATTTACTGTACCCACACATATTATGTACAGTTTTTCTCGCCATTAAATGGACTTTCTAAAGATACCATTATTTTCATCATATCTTATAATTTACTACTATTTACTAAAAAAAATTATAAAATATGAGAAAAAAACACACTTTTTCTAACTTTGACCCCCAAAATCTGTTAAACATCTACAACCACCAAAAAACACCCATGCTAAACAGTTTCCAAATTTTGTCCTGAGTTTAGAAATACCCAATGTTTACATGTTCTTTGCTTTTTTTGCAAGTTATAGGGCAATAAATACAAGTAGCACTTTGCTATTTCCAAACCACTTTTTTTCAAAATTAGCGCTAGTTACATTGGGACACTGAAATCTTTCTGGAATCCCTGAATATCCGTTGACATGTATATATATATATATATATATATATATATATATATATATATATATATTTTTAGAACACATCCCAAAATATTGATCTAGGCCCATTTTGGTATATTTCATGCCATCATTTCACCGCCAAATGCGATCAAATAAAACATTTTTTTCGCTTTTTCACAAACTTTTTCACAAAGTTTAGCTTTCTCACGGAAAGCAATTATGGCACAATGGTTGTAAATGCTTCTCTGGGATCCCCTTTGTTCATAAATAGCAGACATATATATGGCTTTGGTGTTACTTTTTGATAATTAGAAGGCCGCTAAATGCCAGTGCGCACCACACGTGAATTATGCCAAGCAGTGAAGGGGTTAATTAGGGAGTATGTAGAGAGCTTGTAGGGTTAATTTTAGCATACCCCCCAACTGTCCCGATTTTCGCGGGACAGTCTCGATTTTAGGGGTCTGTCCCCCTGTTCGAGTTGCTAGCCATCTGTCCCGATTTTCCCCAGGCATTAAAAAAAATAATATTTTTTTTTAAACTCTATTGGGCCCATACTCAGAAGCAGCTGGCTTTGCTCTCAAAGGGTTAGATACCTGTTACATTCCCTGTGGAAAAGGAATGTTGTGTGGGTTAAGCAGGAGTAAGAAGGCTGTATACACTCTGACCACGGGTAATGGTGACCTCTCTAACCTACCTCTGGTAGTGATGCTGTCTAACCCCTGGTGAAAATACTAGCATGCCTTTAGTTTTATACAATGAGCAGTGCTAATACCAGGGTAACAAACAGTGGCAGCCACAGACTGCCAGCTAATGTGCTTGCCATAGCATATACGTTTATGCTATGTAGTGTGTGTTTGTCTGCATGTATAAATGTAAGCTATGTAGTGTGTGTGTGTCTGCATGTATAAGTGTATACTATGTAGTGTATGTGTATCTGCATGTATAAGTGTATGCTGCATGTATAAGTGTATGCTATGTAATGTGTGTGTGTGTATCTGCATGTGTAAGTGTATGCTATGTAGTGTGTGTGTATCTGCATGTGTAAGTGTATGCTATGTAGTGTGTTTGTGTATCTGCATGTATAAGTGTATGCTATGTAGTGTGTGTGTATCTGCATGTGTAAGTGTATGCTATGTAGTGTGCTACTGTGCATTTTTGCTGAATTTAAAGGCCAGAATCTAGAATATTAATGGGGAATGCAGAGAGCAGTTTTAAATAATTTATTATTAAATATCCAATTAAGATAAAAATATTTAGCAATGTCTTTCCAAAGGCTAATTAAATACATAGCTCACATAGCCATACTAGTGGTTTGAGCTTGTGTTTGATTTGCTGCCTAAGTGTATTAAAATATATGACTTTATTAAGAATTTAAGCCCCACCCACCACATTTCAATTTTTTGCCACGGGGGACGGGGGTGTCCCTCTTTTGAAATGTTGGGAGGTATGATTTTAGTGTAGTGTAGTGTAGTAGACAACCCCAAGTATTGATCTAGGCCCATTTTGGTATATTTCATGCCACCATTTCACCGCCAAATGCAATTAAATAAAAAAAAAAAAATTTTTTTTCACAATTTTAGGTTTCTCGCTGAAATCATTTAGAAATAGCTTTTGCAATTATGGCATAAATGGTTGTAAATGCTTCTCTGGGATCCCCTTTCTTCAGAAATAGCAGACTTATATGGCTTTGGCGTTGCTTTTTGGTAATTAGAAGGCTTCCACACGTGTATTACGTCCAGCAGAGCAGGGGTTAATTAGGGAGCTTGTAGGGTTAATTTTAGATTTAGTGTAGTGTAGTAGACAACCCAAAGTATTGATCTAGGCCCATTTTGGTATATTTCATGCCACCATTTCACCGCCAAATGCGATCAAATAAAAAAAAATCCGCTTTTTTACAAACTTTTTCACAAAGTTTAGGTTTCTCACTGAAATTATTTACAAACAGCTTGTGCAATTATGGCACAAATGGTTGTAAATGCTTCTCTGGGATCCCCTTTGTTGAGAAATAGCAGACATATATGGCTTTGGTGTTGCTTTTTGGTAATTAGAAGGCCGCTAAATGTCGCTGCGCATCACACGTGTATTATGGCTAACAGTGGAGGGGTTAATTAGGTAGCATATAGGGAGCTTGCAGGGTTAATTTTAGCTTTAGTGTAGAGATCAGCCTCCCACCTGACACATTACACCCCCTGATCCCTCCCAAACAGCTCTCTTCCCTTCCCCACCCCACAAATGTCCCCGCCATGTTAAGTACTGGCAGAAAGTCTGCCAGTACTAAAATAAAAGCTATCTTTGATATATATATATATTTTTAAAAAAATAGGCATATTTACATATGCTGCTCTGTTGGATCCCCCCTTAGCCCCCAACCTCCCTGATCCCCCCAAACAGCTCTCTAACCCTCCCCCTCTAACTTATTGGTAGCCATCTTGGGTACTGGCAGCTGTCTGCCAGTACCCAGTTTACAGTAAAATATATATTTTTTAATATTTTTAATATTTTTTCTGTAGTGTAGCTTGTCCCCTCAAAGACCAACCCCCCCACCCCCTCCCAGATCCCTTAGATAATTTTAATTTTATTTTTGTAGCCCCCTCTCTGCCACTTTTTTTTACAATATTTTTCTGTAGTGTAGAGGTTCCCACCCGCTCCCTACCCGTGCACTCGCCCGCCCCCCCCGTGCACGTGCGCGTCCATGCGCACCCCTGGCAATCCCGCCCACAATCCCGCCTCCCTCCACATCACATGGCCCATTGATGGCCGCCCACCCACCTCCCAGACTAGCTCCCACCCACCAACGATACCGGCCATCGATGTCCGGTGCAGGGAGGGCAACAGAGTGGCTCTCTCTGCATCGGATGGCCAAGGGGGGTTGTTGCAGGATTCCTCGATATCGAAGCATCACTGCAATAACAGGAAAGCGGCTGGAAGCGATCAGGATCCAAGACCAAGGACGTACGCCATACGTCCTCAGTCATTAACTGTATTTATTTTTAGGACGTACGGCGTACGTCCTTGGTCCTTAAGGGGTTAACATATATATATACATCAACATCATACACATGTCTAAATATGTATATGTTTGTATATACTGTATATTAGCCAGTTTTTCTGAAATATCTATAAAATAATAAATTGTATAATCTCAGACGGTCAAAATACATTAGATCAAGTAAAACATATAATATCAAGTTAAAGGGACACAATTGGAATACACATGGATACATTTCAGATTTGAATAGAAGCATTTTTGTAATATACATGTATTAGCAAATATGCTTATAATAAAAGCTATAGCTGTTTCAAATGTGTATCTAAGTATGCAGAGTGCACCAGCATTTTAAATACAGCACTTGCTCAGAAAGCCTAAGATTCTTCTACCATCTGGTAATGGTTTAATTTGTTAATTGCTGACATGATACAAGCCCCACTGGTGCTCTGAGCAGCTGTAGCACTTAAAATGCTGGTGTGCACTGAGAATATCTAGTTATGCTTCACATGCACGTGCATAGAAAAATATTAACAATAAAACATTTATAACTTTAAATAGAAGAATTTTTGCAAATACATGTACAGTATATTGGAAATATGTTTCTATTTAAAGATGTAATTCATCTATGTGCATTTAAATTTTCACTGGAATGTCCCTTTAATTTTCATAAAAATGCATTTGGTTGTGTCTGCTGTAGTTTAAAAAAAACAAATATACTGTGTGTATATATATATATATACAGGTGGCCCTTGGTTTACAACGGTTCAATTTGCACAGTTTCAGAATAACAACCTTTTTTTCAGTCATGTGACTACTATTGAAAAACATTGAGAAGCAGTGCATTGATTAAAATAGCCAGTAGGTGGAGCTGTCCGCTTGTGTTGCAGCAAAGATATGCAAGCCAAGCAAGCTGAAATTAATCAGTTTAACCAGACCTGAGCTATCGAGCAGTTTGCAAAGGAACAAGATCTTCCTGTGTATAAATCAGTCCAGATTGGAATGCATAGAAAGAACTGTTTGCAGAAAAATACAAGTAAAGTTTGGGTTGTGTGATTATTTTATTAGGTTTATAATGCTGTTTAGCAAATGTTTTTGTTCATTTAACTTAGTTTAATTATATATTCTGTGTTGGGTGATTATTTTATTAGGTTTATAATGCTGTTTAGCATTTAAAGTCTTCATTTCAAAGTTTTAAAAATAATGTATTAGGTGTTACTTATGCCAATTTTGAGAGGGGCCTGGAACCCAACTCCCTCACTTCCCATTGACTTACATTATAAACTGAGTTTCAATTTACAACCATTCCTTCTGGAACCTAACCCCGGCATAAACTGAGGGCTACCTGTATATATATATGCCCTCAGCATTAGTGTTGTTTATATTTAATCTGTGAGTAAATGCTATACTTTAAGGGGTCTTATTTTTGTGTATTCCCCACCCTCACTTTTTTTTCTGGGTGAGAGCCAATGAGGTGGAGTTTGGGCGTTCTCAGAGGTGAGAATTTTTGCCCTAACAACATAGGCGTCACTAGGGGGGGGGCTAGGGAGGACAAGTACCCCCCCAGATCAGTCTTTACCCTACCATGTACCCCCTCAGCAGAGATGACAGCCATGACCAGAACCAGATCAGTTTAAACAGCTACACACAGTTGTTTTTTTATTGTGCACAGCTGCTGTTCTGGAACCTGCTGCCTACATAGAAGGAACTGGCATTTTACACTTCTCCCCACCGGGTGACCCTCCATACTAACGCAGGTATCCTCTATTACTAGGCTTACCATACGTCCCGTTTTTACCGGGATTGTCCCTGTTTTGAGCCCCTGTCCCAGTGTCCCACCCGTTTTTCATTTTTGTCCCGGCCGCCGGTGTTCTATCAATCATTCCAGCAAATTCATCAGACTAGCGTAGTCTGATGAATTAGCTGGAATGATAGAACACCGGCAAATCTGTGAATTTAGCTTTGTTGGGCATGCAGCATGCACTGCCTTTTACAGCTGTCTGCTGCCCGTTGGAATGTGCGACCGTGACGTCACCACATTCCTGCAACAGACGGGTCACAGAATCCGACTGATAACGTGTGCTCCACCTCTGCTTCACACTCGGTGTTTTAGGCGCCTTCAACTTAGGAGAACGCATCATGGGGCTGCACACTGTGGCTTCCTGTTGCTGAAGCAAATACCAACAAAAAAAAAATTCTTGACTTTTGCAGATCTTCTTGCTGATAATGATAAGTACGTGTGAGTTACTTACTACAATACAATATTACTTGATCTTTTCCTTTTTTCATATGCAACCACATATCTTAGGCTGCTATCTCTATCTGCTATGTGGTGTTATTATTCATTTATATTATTAGATATCTCCATTAATAATTGTGCTTCTGGGGTCACTCATCAATCATCATTAATTATGGATGGTAAACTAATAATTGTGCTGCTGGTCATTAATTATGTCAATATAATTGTGCTGCTGGAGTCAACTCATCATCATTAAATTAATGATGATGATTGATGACCCCAACAACACAATTATATTAACATAATTAGTGATGCCCAGCAGGACAATTATATTAACATAATTAATGATGACCCCCAGCAGCACAATTAAATTAACATAATTAATGATGATGACCCCAGCAGCACAATTAAATTAACATAATTAATGATGATGACCCCCAGCAGCACAATTAAATTAACATAATTAATGATGATGACCCCAGCAGCACAATTAAATTAACATAATTAATGATGATGACCCTAGCAGCACACTTATATTACCTTCATTAATGTAATTAATTATGTTAATATAATTGTGCTGCTGGGGGTCATTATCATTAATTATGTTAATATAATTGTGCTGCTAGGGTTATCACATCATTAAGTATGTTAATATAATTGTGCTGCTAGGGTCATCATGTCATTAAGTATGTTAATATAATTGTGCTGCTGGGGTCATCATTAAATTAATTGATGTCACTAATTATGTTAATATAATTGTGCTGCTGGGGTCATCCTCATTAAATAAATTATTGTCACTAATTATGTCAATATAATTGTGCTGCTGGGGTCAACTCATCATTAAATTAATGATGATGATGATGGATGACCCCAGCAGCACAATTATATTAACATAATTAATGATGATGACCTCAGCAGCACAATTAAATTAACATAATTAATTATGATGACCCCAGCAGCACAATTATAATTAATGATGATGAGTAACCCCAGCAACACAATTATATTACTATAATTAATGATGATGACGCCAGCAGCACAATTATATTACCATAATTAATGATGATGACCCCGGCAACACAATATATTACCATAATTAACGATCATGAGCACAGCAGCACAATTATATTACCATCCATAATTAATGTAATTGTGCTGCTGGGGTCATCATCATCATCATTATGTTAATTTAATTGTGCTGCTGGGGTCATCATAATTAATTATGTCAATATAATTGTGCTGCTGGGGTCAACTCATCATTAAATTAATGATGATGATGATGATGGATGACCCCAGCAGCACAATTATATTACCATAATTAATGATGATGACCCCAGCAGCACAATTATCTTAACATAATTAATGATGCTCACCCCAGCAGCACAATTATATTAACATAATTAATGATGATGACCCCAGCAGCACAATTAAATTAACATGATGATGATGACCCCAGCAGCACAATTACATTAATTATGGATGGTAATATAATTGTGCTGCTGTGCTCATGATCGTTAATTATGGTAATATATTGTGTTGCCGGGGTCATCATCATTAATTATTGTAATATAATTGTGCTGCTGGCGTCATCATCATTAATTATAGTAATATAATTGTGCTGCTGGGGTCATCATCATTATTATGGTAATATAATTGTGCTGCTGGGGTCATCATTAATTATGGTAATTGTGCTGCTGAGGTCATCATCATTAATTATGGTAATATAATTGTGCTGCTGGGGTCATCATCATTAATTATGGTAATATAATTGTGCTGCTGGGGTCATCATCATTAATTATGGTAATATAATTGTGCTGCTGGGGTCATAATCATTAATTATGGATGGTAATATAATTGTGCTGCTGGGGTCATCATCATTAATTATGGATGGTAATACAATTGTGCTGCAAAAAAATGTAGTAATATAATTGTGCATGGAAAATTAGTTCTGGTCGACAAATGCCCCGCCCCTTGGCCACACCCCTGACCACACACCCCACTGGCACCGTGCCAAGTGGTCCCAGTTTCATCTCTAAAAATTATGGTAAGCCTATCTATTACACACTGACAGGATCTGTGTTACATCAATAGCCTTCCCCCTAACAGACCCAGCTAACGGCAATATGTTGTCATAGCAACGGCCGGGGGGTGGAGCTCCCACCCTCTGGGCTCTGAAGGCTGGATCCTGTACAGGGAGAGGAAAGAGCTGTGTGTGTATTACTGAGAGGCAGCATGGCCATGTACAATTGTGCATCATAAACAGTGAGTGAATTCTAGCTGAAGGTGCCTGGGGTCTTCTTAGAGAGGCTGAGCTAATGTTCCTCATGATATAGCTGTTATGGAGTTATTATGCAAATAATGTGACTCTGTTTGTTTATGGTAATATTGCATTGCCTTATACTTCCTGTTTCCTGTTCCTACCTCTGACCTGGATGTAGTTATTTAGTTCAATATGATTCCTCACACTAACAGCTTGTAGTGTCTTTATTTCTATACATGAAACATGGTGTCAGAAGTAACTATAATCAGGACTGAGCCTCTTGTTTGGAGAACAGCAGCTTTAAGATACAGCACAGCTTTGTGAGTTACAGCCTAAAAACGTTTTTTGTTTTTTTCCCCTGATATTTGAGAGCTTAGAGACTTAAAGACAATATGACTGCCATGAATTGCATACCTCCCCCAGAGGAAATGAGAATCAGTGGGGATTGCAGCAGCAATTGGGAAACTTTCAGAGCTGAGTTTGAAGATTATTCCCTGGCTACAGGGTTGAATGAGAAATCTGCAGCAGTGCAGGCAGCAACTCTGTGAAGAGTCATGGGCAGTGAATGCAGGCATGTGTATAAGCATAATCTGACCCTCACAGCAGAGCAGCAAGAGAATGTTACAGCCATTTTAGATGCACTGGAAGCTTATTTTAAACCTGCTAAAAATGTTATATATAACAAGAAAGTGAATAACAATCAAAAACATTTATTTGAACATATATTAAAACCATGGATCCATGTAACATATACGAAAATGAGATGCAGTGAACATGTAGTTAAAAATACATAATCGGGTCAGTGGAAAATACAATAAAAAATACAGTAAAAAAATACAATAAAAATACAATAAAAATACAATATTCCACAAATTAATATCACCAATTACGGGGCAAAGTGTTACTATCATATAAACCATAACAATAGGCTCTTTTAACATTAGACGCTTTTATTTTATTTTATATAGAACTGAGTACCTACATCCCATTTTTAAGTCCCATTTTTAGCCTTATTTTAGTCTGTTCTGAGAGAAGACGATTTTAGATACTTATGAATCTCCAGATAACCTTTTTTGTATTATGGATACCATTACTATATGTACCTTTATTGAATGTACACCCATTGTATCCCCCTATTATATCTCCTTTTTAATAGATGTCCCCGGGCCTTATTTATGCATTTTATACATCCTATGACTATAGTCTATCATTTTTACCAATTTACATTATAATCACAATCTATAATTTTATGACTCTAGTTTATCATTTTTACAGTAATTTTAAACTTCTTTTAATCCTGAAATTTTCAAAATTGTTACTAACTGTAAGATTGTTATTTATTTTGGGATTGTCATTTTATTATGTGTTATGTTTAAGTATTTAAGAATGTTACCCACTGTATTTCGAATATTGCTCATATTATTTATTATTTATATACCCCAAATATGACCACCTCACATGGAGCTTACATTTGCCTAATTTGTTTATGTGGGAGCTCCATATACAGCATTAATGCCCCCATTACGAATAACGTCATTTGCCAAACTACCATAGAAATAATGTAACCGGAAGTACAAATAACCGGAAGTAAACAAACATGACGTCCGGTCCGATGCTCATGAATTTATTTGCCAAACTGCCACAGAAATAATATAACCGGAAGTACGAATAACCGGAAGTAAACAAACATGACGTCACTTCCGGTCCGACGCTCACGAGTTTATAAACTGAGCGATCGGCAATATACATTTCCAAAGATCTAGAATGACAGAATGGAATAATATTGATCAGTAAAGGATATACTGATCAATTAGGCATGCAAATACATTACCCAAAAACAGAAGTATAAGAGTAATAGAACTTCCGTTTTTTTGGCGCCAAACCCGTTTTTTGGCGCCAAAACGAAGATAATTCATTGGCTGTTGATATATATAAATAGAGCCACCAATACTCACCTTTAGTTAGTCTTGAGAAAGGCCTTTCATAGAGGCCGAAACGCGTTAACAGATTTGGTGAGCATTATTTCATATCTTTTCATATGTTAAAACGTTATTGCACTATGTTGTTGTTTTTTTAAATTACAGGGATAATCGAAGTTCACATTGCAAGGATCAAGTAAAAGTCATCTAGCACATAAAAGTCCATTACCATCACTCATATGGAGAAATTCATAAGGAGGATCATTCACTAATATATTTTTTCTTACTAAATATCACTTGGATTTCATTTTCATTTTTATCACTCATATTTTTACTATTTTTACACTTTCACACAATTTTACACAATTTTTACACTTACCACTAGTGTTAGGGGGATCCCCCGTTCATATTACACTTTTATATATACACTTGGATTATTTCAATTGGATTTTATATATATTATTTTTCACTTGATTTTTCATCAATATTTGTTTTTTCATCACTGTTTTTTCCACTGGATTTCTAGACTCATTAGCCACAACTAAGAATTGTACCACAATTCCTTTGGACAATTTTCCAAAAAAACTCTTTTAGAAACTTTTGGTTCTTCTTAAGAGATCATTTAATGTGACTCTTATTTTGTATATCCCCGTAATTGGTGATATTAATTTGTGGAATATTGTATTTTTATTGTATTTTTATTGTATTTTTATTGTATTTTTTTACTGTATTTTTTATTGTATTTTCCACTGACCCGATTATGTATTTTTAACTACATGTTCACTGCATCTCATTTTCGTATATGTTACATGGATCCATGGTTTTAATATATGTTCAAATAAATGTTTTTGATTGTTATTCACTTTCTTGTTAGAATCTTCCTTTGCCTCTAGTTGGCGCTCTCGGATTGTTTTGTTAATTCTTTGTAATCTTATCAGGGTAAGCTAGATACCCTTTTATCCAGGAGCTGTGAGGAAGCAGGTTGAGCGCTGTCAGATTTTTTCTGTAAAAAATGTTATATATGAAAGGTATATGTTTGGATGCTGCAAACAAGAAGAGGGAGAATCTCTTGATAACTTTGTTACACGCTTGAGAGAAAAGGCAGCAACTTGTGAATATGGTACACTAAGAGATGAATTAATAAGGGACAAAATTGTTCTTGGTGTAGCTAGTGAGAGCACACGCAGGCGTCTACTAAGAGAACATGACTTAACTTTAAACACAGCCATTGAAACATGCCGCACAGCAGAGCTCACTGACAGACGTCTAAAAGTTATGGAACAGGACAGACAGCAGACCGACAGCATAAACATTGCAATGCAGCGACAACACATAAGCAAACCGCAGCAACAACGCCGCCAGTTTAGCACAAATACTGCAAACCCTACTGCATGCAAATATTGTGGGACTGTGCATCAAAGAATTAAAGAGCAATGTCCAGCTTATGGGAAGTCTTGTAGGTCTTGTGGAAGAACAAATCACTTTGCTAATGTTTGTTTGTCAAGTAAAAGACAGCCATCACTAGGAAAGTTACACACCATTGAGAACACATCTGCATATGAGGAAGAGCCACACTCAGCTGAAGTGATATACAGTAGTGAATTGATCGGCACTGTGCAAGCCAGAGGAAAGAAATGGTTTGTCACTTTAACTTTAAATAAAAAGCCCCAATCCTGCCAGCTCGATTCAGGAGCAACATGTGATGTAATGTGTTTGAGAGACAAAATGATGTTAGCACCAGAAGTACGTCTACTGCAAAGTGACACCAGACTAAAGTTATACTCAAGTGAGCTTATGAAATCTCTAGGACTCTTCAGGACAGAATGTGTCATACGTGGAAGGACACACAAGCTAGAGTTTGAAATTGTGGAAGCCTGCCAAAAGCCACTGTTATCCGGCTCAACCTGTGAGCGTCTAGGGCTGATGCATTTCTCTATCCCCGCAGAGCTCAATGTGATAGACAATCAATTCAAAGGGCCCTTGACAAAACATTTGCTATTAAAGGAATTCAGTGATGTTTTTACTGGGCCAGTAGAATCTGTACCAGGGGAAGTTCATTTTGACCTTGACATGAGTGTCCCTCCAGTACAATGTGCACTGCGCAATGTGCCAGTGGCCATAAAACAGGCAGTTAAGGCGCAGCTTGATCAGTATGAGGCTGATGGACATTTAGCAACAGTGACTGAACCAACTGATTGGATAAGTAACATGGTGATTGTAAAGAAGCCTGAGAAGTTAAGAATATGCATAGATCCCAAATTCTTGAATCAGGCACTGAGGTGATCTCACTACATCATGCCAACTCTCAAGGATGTTTTGTACAAGCTGCCTAAGGCACGTCTGTTCACGCTTGTTGATGCCCGTGATGCATTTTTACAATGTAAGTTGGATAATGCAAGTAGCTACATGACAACCTTCTGGACTCCCTGGGGCAGAAAAAGATGGCTCAAGTTGCCTTTTGGAGTATCAGTTGCACCAGAGGTGTATCAACGTAAACAACATGAACTATTGGCTGGAGCAAGATCATGATGGCAAATTATTAGAACTAATGAATCGTTGTAGGCAGGTGAAACTAAGACTTGGCATGAAAAAACTGCAATTCAAGGTCAAAGAGGTCCGCTTCCATGGGCACATACTATCTGTTGAGGGTTTGAAGGCTGACCCAGAAAAAATCAGAGCTATACTGGATATGCCACAGCCAGCGAATGTGAAATCCCTGCAGCGCTTCATAGGATTTGTTACCTACCTATCAAAATTCCTACCACACCTCTCAGAGGTTTGCGAGCCGTTGAGAAGGCTTCTGGACAAGGATGCAGTTTGGCATTGGCTTCCTAAGCATGATAATGCAGTGCAGGACATCAAACGTTTGGTCACAGATACACCTGTCCTGAAGTACTATGATGTGACAAAACCTGTAACTATTCAAAGTGATGCAAGCAAAAGTGGATTAGGGTGTTGCCTATTGCAAGCTGACCAGCCTATTGCTTTTGCTTCAAGGGCACTGACCCTTACTGAGCAAAACTATGCACAAATCGAAAAGGAATGTCTGAGTATTGTGTTTGCCTGCCAGCGCTTTCATCACTACCTCTATGGTCGTGACGAGATCACTGCAGAAACTGACCATAAGCCTCTGATATCTATTTTCAAGAAACCACTTTTGTGTGCACCAAAACGTCTACAGAGCATGTTGCTCACATTACAAAATTATTGCCTAAATGTTGTCTATAAACCTGGACCTGAAATGTACATTAGTGACACTCTTAGCAGAGCTACAGCAGCAAGTAGTTCACCTGAGAGTGCACAACACACAGTTTGCAGTGTTCAACAGGATCTGGATGTCCTGTCGCAGATTAATCATTCAGACTATTTAAACGTCACAGACCAACGATTGCTTCAGATAAGACAGCACACAGAAATTGACGAGAGTTTGCAAGCACTTAAGTTTGTTGTTCTGAATGGTTGGCCAGATTCAAAGGCAGAGGTGCCATTAATTGTAAGAGAATATTGGACTTTCCGAGACGAAATCGGCATTCAGGATGGTGTACTGTACAAGGGGTCAAGGGTCATCATTCCTAAGTCATTAAGATCGGAGATGCTGACCCGTATTCATGCCAGTCACATTGGTGGTGAAGCATGCTATAGACAGGCACGAGATACCCTATATTGGCCTAACATGCAAAATGAGATCAGAGACTTTGTTAGCCGTTCAGCATGCAATGAATATGCGCAGGCACAACAGAAAGAACCCATGATGTCACATGTGCTGCCCATACGGCCTTGGCAAATTGTAAGCATGGATTTACTGAATTATGCTGGGCAAGATTTTCTACTAATCGTTGATCACTATTCTGACTTTTGGGAGATTGAGCTTCTTCCCGACCTGTCTGCTGAAACTACAATCAAGTGTTGTAAAGCACAGTTTGCACGTCATGGACAGCCAGACAGGGTAATCTCAGATAATGGACCTCAGTTTGCATGTGAGCAATTCAGACGATTCTCTACAGATTGGGGGTTTGAGCATCTTACCTCTTCCCCGCGGCACCCTCAAGCTAATGGCAAAGCGGAATCAGCTGTAAAGATAGTGAAGAATCTTTGCAAAAAGGCCAAGTATGAAGGTAACGACCCATGGAAAGCCATTCTACATTGGAGGACACCCCAACTGAAGGCATGGACAGCAGTCCTGCACAGCGCTTGATGTCAAGGAGGCTGAAGACTTCATTGCCAGTGGCAAATAAATTACTTGAACCTTGTGTGGTAACAGGGGTACTGGAAAAGCTACGGCGGAGGAAACAGATCTCCAAACTGACATACGATGTGTCTGCCAAAGACTTACCTGAACTAAGCATTGGAGAGCCAATCCGTATGAAGCCGCTCCCTGGTGACAGGACTGGTCGCTGGAGACTGGGTACCTGTGTTCAGAGGGTTGCTCCTCGCTCATATCTTGTGGATGTGGAAGGCAGTCTCTACCGCCGCAACCGAGTGGACCTGCGAGTGGCAGAACATCTCACCACACAAGCCTATAAGCATCCGGCACTTGAGCATTCTGAGGCTCTCAATGCACCTAGTCCTACTGGACCACATAAGCAAGGCAGAGACAATACTGCTGTCATATCAGAAGGATACAATGAGGATGCCATAATGCAGCCTCTTATACCAGCAAGTTCTTCCATGCCAAACACACCAGCAGGGAAAGAGGGCAGCTCCTTAAAACCTTCTGGAGCTGAACAACTTCACCCAGGCAAAATCCCTGCGGCCTTGCGTAGTGGTCGAGTTTCAAGACCACCAGATAGACTCAATCTGTAGTGTATCTACCAGTAATGTAGTATGTTATGTTTAAGACTGATCAGGATCTGTTTTAGGTAAATTGTTAGCAAATTTTGGATTGAATGTAAAAAGGGGAGATGTTATGGAGTTATTATGCAAATAATGTGACTCTGTTTGTTTATGGTAATATTGCATTGTCTTATACTTCCTGTTTCCTGTTCCTACCTCTGACCTGGATGTAGTTATTTAGTTCAATATGATTCCTCACACTAACAGCTTGTAGTGTCTTTATTTCTATACATGAAACAATAGCTGCAAAATGTTACTGAACACTGGCAAATACAACTGACTATATTTGCTATAAATATTGCTATATCATAAGGGTTTATTTAATGGCACAACTATTAATGCTATTTAAATTGATGATTTGGAAAGTGTTTAGTGGGAAACTGTACAATCCTAAGTGATTATGAATTTTAGGATAAAATGAGAAATGACAATGTGATAACTAGGGGTTTTAACTAATTGGAAAAGCCACAAAAAAAAAACCTCTGCTTCTGTGGGAAAACACCCAGGATCCCCAAAGAGCAAAAAAAAAAAAAAACTGGAGGATATACAGATTGGACAAGTTACAGTACTTCATAGACATAAACTATGCTATAGTCTGTTCGTAAAGGCTGTGACACACTGCAAGCGATGCGGGCAAGGCAAAGCAGCCGTGTCGCATCGCTTCTGAAGTTCAATTCAGAGTGCTCACAGATGAAAAGGCAGGACACACTGAGCGCGCACAGCCGCATCTACACACTGCGCACCGCTCCGCTTGCAGTGTGTCACAGCCTTAAAGCTCCACAGACTTTACAGATAATCTGCTGCAAAAATGATATGCTCAAATCAGTTAAATAATCTAATGTTTGCAGTACTGACCTAGGTAGACATTGTGTTTACTCCAATGAAAGAAGTTTATATATTGCCACTTTTAAACAGTACATAGCGAGTCAATCAGAAAAGCAATCACTTGCAGCACTATGTTCAGGACTTTGCCTATGTGTTTAATCACGTTAATGACTTTTTTTACCTATGTGTAAGATTTGTTCTTATGATAGCCTTAAATTCCCATAGTATTTGTCCTAAAGTTTCAACGTACAGGGCTTGTGTCCAAAAATCCTTTTGCAAGATGTGTGAGCACTGTGTAAATAAAAAACAAACAAAAAAAACACACTTTGTTTTCTTCAGCACAATCTTCACTTTTGATTGTATCTCTGTCTGTTTGTGAGAATGTGTGAGTGTGTCTTGGTGTTTGTGTTTGTCAGTGTCTTTGCGGGTTTGTGAGTATCTGTGTGTGTTAGAGAGTGTGGGTGTGTTTATGTGTGAGATAAACTGAGTTTGTCAATGTTATACATATAATTGTTTTGCTGTGCATGAGGCGAGAGTGTGAGTGACAGTGTGTATGTAAGAGTGAGTGTATGCGTATGTATGTATGTAGGAGTGTGTAGTGTTTGTATGTATGTAATGCATGATTGGGTATGTATGTGTATGTAAGGGTGTGTGTATGTGTGTTTATGAGAGTGTGTGTATATATGAGCGAGTGTGTAGTATGTGTATTTATATCTATGTTGATATAAGTGTGTGTGTGTATATATATATATATATATATATATATATATATATATGTGTGTGTGTTTGTATGTATATAAAATAATATTTAGTGGTGAAAATTATTAGTGCCCCCCAAGTTTTGACTGTGGTATCTTATGTGCCCCCTCTATATATTGTTCCTAGAGCCGCCACTGCCTAACAAACTCGGAAAGCACTTGCTGCCACTAGTTATAAGGAATGTTATATGGCACATTAGAAGTTATAGGAAAAGTTATATAGGGAAATATGAGGAAGCTTTATATGGGGCAATAGGAAACACTAAATAGAGATGTTAAACTATGTGTAAGGAGAATTTCTAGGGAGAGTTCATGTTCTAAATTTGAATTGACAATAAATAAAGGACATTATAGTACAATGCTCTGTTGTTTATGCAGTATCAGTTCCCATTGTTTCTTGTCCTATATGATGTCATAGTGATGTCACATGCATACTATATAATGGCAGGAGGCAAGTAAATGTTCATATTCATTGCAAGATGATGGCGATTCAAGCATTTGCTGTTTGTTTAGGAATCTCTCTACTGATTTTTTCGGGCACAGGTAAATTAAATACACAGGGGGAACAGGGTGGTGGGAGGATAGGATATAGTATCATGTTAGTGAGAATGAGAAGGGGAAATACCTTTGTGCTATTACATAAAACTTTGCTTTAGCTATAGCACAAGGGACAGCTCTTTATCAGAGAAGATGTCAGTTAAACAGATAATTGAAAGAAAATAGAACAATAGTAATGAGAAGCTTTGTGCTAAATTCACATTTTATTTTTTTAAAAAGCTTTCAATTTCTTATATTATATTATAATATCGAAGTTACTCACTATAATGTGAAGGGCTTCACATCATCTTAATAAATATAGTAGGTTAAAAATAAAAATAGTGGATAAGAAGAGGTATTGCAAAAAACAAATAATTGATGATGGTAATGGAGCTGACAGGACAAAGGATCTTGGTAGATATAACTAAATAACCCCTTTACTGCCATGTTATTCAGGTTGTTGAAGCCTCCCATCCCCAATGGGACAAGAGGATAATTTTTTTTTTTTTTGTCTTTACAGAATCCCGTCCCATAAGGAGAAAAGCCGTGAACTGGCAGGATCTGTCAGCAGGTGAGTTACCAATAAATAAATTCTGCAGAGAGAGACAAGAGAAACAGAAACAGACTTTTTATATGGAGCTGAATTTTAAGTTTCCTCTCTGTTTAATTTGACTTTCTTTTTGTACTATGTTGGTGAAAACAAGATACTATTACACTGTGTCCTCAATACTGACTTTCTGTCTTTTCTCTATCCACAGATCAGTTGCAGGACGTCAGGGAACCAACACCAACTGGAAGTACTCTGGCTCCAGCTTCTGCCCAGACCACCCCTTTTTGGTTTGATTATCCGGATGACAACTCGGATAAGGTGGCTTCTGTGTATCAGGCTATTGGCGAGATACCCAAGATCTTCACCACAGGTAATTAGTGCTTGAGTAATACAAGCAGAGTATCATAGATAGAGCTCACATAGCAATATGGCCCACGGTAACAACCTGTGTGTAACGTATTCTTCATGTCCTTTTCTCACACAGATAAATTTCCCAAAGTTTTGCTGTGGATCACCTTTGGAGGACTTGGAGTTTTCGGTTTTGTTGTTGTGTCACAGATATTACTCAGACTGTAAGTATCTGCTGCTTTTATTACTCCTCTAGACCCCTCATTTCACCCCTTCTTATTCATGGCCTGATTATCAAAAACTCGCTGGCATAAAGAGAAATACAAAAACATTTTTCACCATTATATTGTTATATTATTATTACATAGGTGCCTCTCCTGCAGAGGTAGAGAAGCAATTCTCAAACTAAATTTGTTTTCTAAAACATTGTGAGGGACCCCAAAGAATTGGTGAAGCTTTAGATCATCAGTCTCTCTGTGTTATCTCTCCCCTTTAACCATTTGGATCACTCATCTTCATCATCCAATGCCTCCCCCAATGTCATATTGTCCATTCGCAAAAAAACCCCCACTCAGTCCTTCACTTTTTGTTCAACATTCTCTGTAAATTTGGCACCTAATATTGTTTCTCTCAAAGAACTATCTCCCCTTTATTATATTATTATTATTATTAATATTTTAATTTAAGTTTTTATTTTATAGAAAAAGCATTACAATGTAAACAACTTCCCAGATACAGCTGTATTTGTTTAAATTAAAATGTAAAAAAGATTTTGTCACATTTTAAATGAAAAAAATTGAATTTTTTAAATGTTGTTGTTACTTATGGGTAACAGAAGCAAAAAGAAACAGTAATTTTAATGTATGTCCCTATATAGCAAGCCTGTTTCTTTTATCTTTTCTATTTGTCCACTGTTGTCATCTAATTTGTCCTATCTCATATGTATCTTTACAGGTGCTGTGTTAACTAAAGAAAACGATCATCAAGCAGAAAGCTCCAACCAGTTCCACTGCTTTCAAAGATGTCCTTTACATGTCTGGTGTCCCTTGGCACTGGTCACATTGTATTTTCTGAATAAATGCACAGTTCTGTTAACCGAATTTTAGTTTCTGGGTATTTATTGAGTTTTCTTATCATGTTGATGTGGATTTTATTTGATGAAACAAAGCTCTTTCCTGTAAAACAATATTCATTTAAAATAAAGATGGATATGTTTAATGGTAGCCAAACAGGGTTACCCTGAATGAAAAGCATTTAATGTAAGGGTTCGTGAACCCATGTAGGCCAAGTGGAGGGGTCATCTTGAGGCCAGTAGGCTGAACTACAGGAGAATAGGTTCACACTCCCCATGGGACAAGTGCAGTGAGGCAGACGGCTGAGAGCAGGAGCAGTGTGGTGGCGGGAAAAGGCTCGCTAGGGTGGAAGCACGTGGTGATGGAGTTGGTACTGTGCATCTTCTGGAGCAGGTTACAGGCTGTCTTTGCCCATTTGCTTTCATCTGTAGGCAACTGGGCCATGAAAGGAGTGGATCTTGGACTTGTGTAGGTGGACCAGCAGAATGTGGAGCCATGTGTGCACATCATGGGCTTGAACTGCAACTGAACTGTCGCAGCAGGTATTCCAGAGGCAGGGATAGGTTGGGTGGGATGGTTTCACTTTGACAGGTTACCCTAGAACCTGGGGGCTGGGAGGCCTGATAGGTGAGGTGGTGGGGCTTGATTAGAGGGGTAGAGGGATGCAGAGACAAGCATAGGTTACTCTAGGGAGAGGTGTGGATGGGAGTTTGTCGGGTTGACAGTAGAGATGAGGAGGGTATTAAAAGGGATCATGTGGCACCTTGGATGACGTTTGTTGGGGCCCCATTGTTTTAGTAGTTCACAAACATGTCAGGGATCTGGTGGTTGGTGCCCTTGTTTCCTTAGGCTTTGATTGGAGGATTTCATCCTTGCTGGATTTCACAGTGGCATAAGATTGAAGGGTAAAGTATACTGGGATTTCCACAGGAGGACAGATAGATGAATGGCAAGATACAGGTTCTCGGAGCAGTGGTTAGACAGTGGAAAGGGGTATGGAGTTCAGAGTATGGGGGTGTGAGGGCCTCATATTTCAGATGAGGGAGTAGGGAGCAGGTACAAGATGGGGGGAGCTACAGGTAGCTGTTGTGGGGGCATTATGGCCTGTTCCCAAGAGGAGCTTCAGGCAGCCACTCAGGAGTATTATGGCAGATGACCAGATAGACATCATCTGCCACTGCTAGCACTCATATTGTAAAATAAAAATTAAAAAAAGAGAATATATATATATATATATATATATATATACACACAATCAAAGTATAACAATAAAAAATTAGCAAAAAGGTACCATAGCTAAGAGTTAAAGGGATGTTTAGAGCTGGTAGTTTATACAAAGATTGGGATATTCTGGCTTCCTGCGTTCAACTTTGGGTTCAGGATCCATGCCTCACAGACCAGCTGAAGTGACTGGTGGGAGATGGACCCAGAACTGTGTTTGACAGCACTGTTTGCAAGGTGTCAGGAGTTGGTGGGCTGGTTACATGTTTTGGGGTCCTTGCTAGAAGACCTGGGATATTTTGGTTAGGTCTATATGGATGTTTGGTGTGGGGAATAATTTGGGTCACGTTTATGTTTTTTATGTAGGGTTTTTCCTGGGTTTGGGTTAGGCAGTATGTGTATATAGCTGGATATACTGTATGTGGTTGTGTATATAGTGTGTGTTTTTGTGTGCTCCCTCATTTTTTTGTGTGATCCAGTTTGATCTGTGGTTGGCTTAGATATCTGGCTTGGGGATGTCGTGAGTTTCAGGTTTTGGGACTCCCTGATAAGTGATGTTTGGGATTCTGTGTGTAATTGTATATTGTGCCGCTGTTTATGGTTCTCTTTGTTGGTGTATATTTGGATGCCTGTTTTCTTGTATTTTTTTGTATGTATGTATTTGTGTATGCATATGTTTAACTATATATTTATTGGGTATTGTTTTATGTTTAGGTGTGTATTTAAAAAAAAAAAAGATAATGATAAGTTTTTGGTGTTTGTTTTTAAGTATTCTTCTTTTGCTTTGAGTTGAAGATCATGTGAGTGTTCATGCTTGGTGTGAGTGAATTTAAATTTTTCTAATTTTTGTGTGCTTCCTGGGAGCTATATTTCTTGATTGGGTGGCAATTCTTGGTGATTGGTTTTATTTGTCATGTGGAGCCGTGGCGAGCATTCTGCTTGAATTTTGGGTTAAGTGGCACATGGGTCTTGTTAGTGATTCCAACTTCTCTTGAGTATAGTGTTTGTAGTGGGTAGGATTAGGCGGTTGTCAGGTTACTTGTCTGGGTGGTGGCCATTGCCATGTTAGTTAGGGACGGTGGTAATTCCACTTCTTTGGTTCAGATTCTCCTTTTCCCCTGTTCAATGTCTCTTCTTTCCTTCATATGTGTCATTGTGCCCCCCCTTTGCATATGTTATAGTAATTTTTGAGTATGAAGATTTTTGGTTCTTTGTGTTGAGCTGGTTTGGTTACTAGTTGGGTTTGTGTCTGGTTTCAGGGGTGTAATTTGTGTGAATGTGGTAATAAAATTGTATGGGTGGTTTATATCATTGGTCCTGGTGCAGTTTTTTTCCTGTTTCAGGATTATAGAATCGGGTTGGAAATTTTTGGGTGGTTTCATTAGGGTTAGAGAAGAGGGATGAGTCATTTTTTGTTTGTACAGCGAGGGTAGTTTTTTCATTTTGTATGAGGTTATGGTTCAGGACTGGTGATTTGTACCATTTATTGTTGTACCTCCTAGGTTAGGTGGAATCGGGTACGATCTATAAATATATTTTGAGCTGAAGATTGGGATTTATGGGGGGTTGCCTGTTGGGTGTGTAAAGCAATTTTCATTGCCTCTGTTGGTATGCCTGCTTTTGCCTCATCATTTATAGATGTGCTTGAAGGTTATTAGTGGTCTTATGCTAGGAGTTGATTGGTTTGCCTGTTGTGTTCCTTGAGTATGGGTTCGTTGGTGGTGGGTGTGTAATGATATATCGGAAGAGGTTGGATAGGATATACGAGTAGCTTTGGGTTTTTGAAGAGACACTTAAGTCAAGGTTAGCTTTTGTGGGTCAGATGAAGCATGCGGTTTTGAGCTTTTTTTATTCTCACTTACTGGCGAACAAGAACCTACATGTGTATACAGAAACAACAAAATCTATTGCTTATTTGAAACTCAGAGTAGGTGTTATAGTATTTTTTATTATGCTCTTGTTAGTTCTACTGCGCCAACTATTGGGTCTTGTTTTTCTTTGGTAGTTATATTGGCGTGTGGCAAGATAAATTATTTGAGTCCGGTATTCATTAGTCTGGTTGGGCTATTTGGTTGAAGTGGTCTTTCAGATTATGTTTACCTTATATAAAAAAAGAGGGGCATTACATGGCTGTTGAGTTTCTTAATTGCGTTAAACTTCCAAGCAGACCAGGAAGAGTGGTCCCTAGCCACATCCTTTATAAATGCGCCCTACGTCGCACAACTATGCAAGAACTATATCTCAAATTATGCACCCAACCCCATAAAGAATTTTTAAGATTTCCGCTATAAATTCTCCTTTGTGTTTGAGGAAATGTGGTGAGGTACATACATACTATATAATGACAGAAGACAAGTACATTTTCATATTTATTGCAAGATGATGGCTATTAAAGCGTTTGCTGTTTGTTTAGGAATCTTACTACTGATTTTTTCGGCACAGGTAAATTAAAGACACAGGGTGAACAGGGTGGTTGGAGGATAAGATTGCTGGGCCGATTTATTAATATCTGGCGGACATGATACACTACAGTGTATCATGTCTGCCAGACATCGCTGAATGCGAACAACATACGCTGTCGGTATTCAGCATTGCGCAAGCAGTTTTAGTGAACTGCTTGTGTAATGTCGCCCCCTGCAGATTTCGCAGCCAATCGGCCGCTAGCAGGGGGTTTCAATCAGCCCAATCTTACACAATCGGGTGGATTGCTGTATGCCGCCTCAGAGGCAGCGTATGAGTTAAGGACCGCTGCTTCTTAACTCCTGTTTCCGGCGAGCCTGAAGGCTAGTGCAGAAACGGAGCGAGTTGACCCAATTTGGGTCATGATAATTCGGCCCTATAGTATCATGTCAGTGAGAATTATAAGGGGAAATAACTTTGTGCTATGACATAAAACTTTGGTTTAGCTACAGTACAATTGATGGCTCTTTAAGAGAGAAGATGTCAGTTAAATAGATAATTGAAAGAAAATGCTAAATTCACTTTTTTACATTATATTATAGAAGTGACTTACTATAATGGGAAGGGGTACAGATCATCTTAATAAATATAGTAGATTTAAAAAAAAAATAGTGGATTAAAAAGGATATTAATGGAGCCGACAGGAAGAGGGATCTTGGTAAATCTAACTACATAGTGCCTTTACTGTCATGTTATTTAAGGTGTTGAAGCCTCCCATCCCCAAGGGGTCAATAGGATAAGAAATGTGAGGAAAATCATCAGATTATTTGCTTTTTTGTCTTTACAGATTTATGTCCCATTAAGAGAAAAGCTGTGAACTGGCAGCGTCTGTCAGCAGGTGAGTTATCAATAAATACATTCTGCAGAGAGAGAGAGAGACAAGAGAAACAGACACATACTTTTTATATGGAGCTGAATTTTGAGTTTACTGTCTGTTTAATTTGACTTTCTTTTTGTACTATGTTGGTGAAAACAAGATACTATTACACTGTGTCCTCAATACTGACTTTCTGTCTTTTTCTCTATCCACAGATCAGTTGCAGGACATCAGGTCCCCCATACCAACCGGAAGTACTCTGGCTCCAGCTTCTACCCAGACCACCCCATTATGGTTTGATTATCCTGATGATAAATTGGATAAGGTAGCTTCAGTTTATCGTGCTAATGGCGAGATACCCAAGTTCTTCAGCACAGGTAATTAGTGTAAAAAGAAAAAAGAGAGAGCGCACAGAAGACTAAAGTGTAAATTTTATTAGTATATATTGCACACACTTTATATTGCACTTACTAGAAAAACAGTTAAAAACAGCACTCTTTCCTCTGCGTTAGTACTGCTCCACACTGCAGCCTAGGAAGTCAGTGTCTCTAGATGTTTTGGTCAAAACAGCGTCTATACAGGGCTTTCCGGATGCCCTGGCTGTCTGCTTGTTTGCCGGGTGGAAGGAGCAGTTTAAGCTTCGGTTGGAGCGTCAGACCTGTCAGCTGGTACCTGACGCGTTTCCCCCAGTCAGCGGCTGGGCTTTCTCAAAGGTAAGGCGGCAAGGAAAAGACTATCCGATATTTACCTTTGAGAAAGCCCAGCTGCTGACTGGGGGAAACGCATCAGGTACCAGCTGACGAGGGTGGCAAGGAAAAGACTATCCGATATTTACCTTTGAGAAAGCCCAGCTGCTGACTGGGGGAAAGAGGGTTTTATCCTGAATGCTGTTTTTAACTGTTTTTCTAGTAAGTGCAATATAAAGTGTGTGCAATATATCCTAATAAAATTTATACTTGAATCTTCTGTGCGCTCTCTCTTTTTTCTTTTTACATATCATTGTCCCTGTAACTGAGGTTTGGATCTACCTGGTTTGAATTGAGGTGCACAAGAAAAGACCCGTGTTTGGAAATAAAAGTGGCATTGGAATTTGAAATTTGAAACTTAAAGGGACATCCTCCTTTTTGATACTCATATCCATCTTCTGAACATTCACAAACGTATGAACTAACAAGAGGTACTGTGGACTAAAAAACATCAAGGGTGCTAATTATATCAACATTAACTTTACAATCCTATTTTTTATCAAATTGTTTTTTATCAAATTGCTTTTAATCGCTTCCTATTGTGCTGCTATTGTGAATTTATTGTGATTTTATTGTTTTATTGCTCTATTTGCTTTTTTGCATATTTACATATTTATGCATTTAATTATTTTTAAAGAAAACAGTATATATATATATATATATATATATATATATATATATATATATATATATTAATTGAGGTCTTTATTTATTTATCTAGTTATATTTATATTGGGTACGGTATCAGTACATATAGCGCAATTTACTTCCTTTAGTTGTAGTACAGGTAATTAATTAGTGGTTGAGTAATACATGCAGAGTATCATAGAAAGAGCTCACATAGCAATATGGCCCACGGTAACAACCTGTGTGTAACGTATTCTTCATGTCCTTTTCCCACACAGGTACATTTCCCAAAATATTAACCTTTGAAGGACTAGGAGTTTTCGGTTTTGTCGTTGTGTCTCAGATATTACTCAGACTGTAAGTATCTGCTGCGTTTATTACTCCTCTAGACCGCTCATTTCACCCCTTCTTATTCAGGGCCTGATGATCAAAACTCGCTGGCATAAGGAGAAATAACACAACATTTTGGTGTTTTTTAAGCATTATATTGTTATATTATTATTACGTAGGTGCCTCTCCTTCACATCCAGAACCTGCAGAGGTAGAGAAGCAGCTCTCAAACTAAATTTGCTTTTTGAAATCATTTTTAGGGACTCCAAAGAACTGATGAAGCTTTAGATCATCAGTCTCTCTGTGTTATCTCTCCCCTTTAGCCATTTTGGATCTCTCATCTTCATCATCCAATGCCTCCCCCAATGTCATATTGTCCATCCGCCATAACCCCCACTCAGTCCTTCACTTTTTGTTCAACATTCTCTCTAAATTTAATACCTAATATTGGCCTAGATTTGGAGTTTGGCGGTAGATGGGTTGTTAACGCTACGCGTGCTTTTTTCTGGCCGCACCATAAATTTAACTCTGGTATCGAGAGTCCAAAAAAATGCTGCGTTAGGCTCCAAAAAAGGAGCGTAGAGCATTTTTACCGCAAATGCAACTCTCGATACCAGAGTTGCTTACGGAAGCGGCCAGCCTCAAAAACGTGCTTGTGCACGATTCTCCCATAGGAAACAATGGGGCTGTTTGAGCTGAAAAAAAACCTAACACCTGCAAAAAAGCAGCGTTCAGCTCCTAACGCAGCCCTATTGTTTCCTATGGGGAAACACTTCCTACGTCTGCACCTAACACTCTAACATGTACCCCGAGTCTAAACACCCCTACCCTTACACTTATTAACCCCTAATCTTCCGCCCCCGCTATCGCTGACCCCTGCATTATATTATTAACCCCTAATCTTCCGCTCCGTAAACCGCCGCAATTTACATTATCCCTATGTACCCCTAATCTGCTGCCCCTAACACCGCCGACCCCTATATTATATTTATTAACCCCTAACCTGCCCCCCACAACGTCGCCGCCAGCTACTTACAATAATTAACCCCTAATCTGCCGAACGCAAAGCGCCGCCACCTACGTTATCCTTATGTACCCCTAATCTGCTGCCCCTAACACCGCCGACCCCTATATTATATTTATTAACCCCTAATCTGCCCCCCTCAACGTCGCCGACACCTGCCTACACTTATTAACCCCTAATCTGCCGAGCGGACCTGAGCGCTGCTATAATAAAGTTATTAACCCCTAATCCGCCTCACTAACCCTATCATAAATAGTATTAACCCCTAATCTGCCCTCTCTAACATCGCCGACACCTAACTTCAATTATTAACCCCTAATCTGACGACCGGAGCTCACCGCTACTATAATAAATGGATTAACCCCTAAAGCTAAGTCTAACCCTAACACTAACACCCCCCTAAATTAAATATAATTTACATCTAACGAAATTAATTAACTCTTATTAAATAAATTATTCCTATTTAAAGATAAATACTTACCTGTAAAATAAATCCTAATATAGCTACAATATAAATTATAATTATATTGTAGCTATTTTAGGATTAATATTTATTTTACAGGCAACTTTGTAATTATTTTAACCAGGTACAATAGCTATTAAATAGTTAAGAACTATTTAATAGTTACCTAGTTAAAATAATAACAAAATTACCTTTAAAATAAATCCTAACCTAAGTTATAATTAAACCTAACACTACCCTATCAATAAATTAATTAAATAAAATACCTACAATTACCTACAATAAAACCTAACACTACACTATCAATAAATTAATTAAATACAATTCCTACAAATAACTACAATTACATAAACTAACTAAAGTACAAAAAATAAAAAAGAACTAAGTTACAAAAAAATAAAAACATATTTACAAACATAAGAAAAATATTACAACAATTTTAAACTAATTACACCTACTCTAAGCCCCCTAATAAAATAACAAAGACCCCCAAAATAAAAAAATGCCCTACCCTATTCTAAATTAATAGAGTTAAAAGCTCTTTTACCTTACCAGCCCTGAACAGGGCCCTTTGCGGGGCATGCCCCAAGAAAATCAGCTCTTTTGCCTGTAAAAAAAAACATACAATACCCCCCCCCAACATTACAACCCACCACCCACATACCCCTAATCTAACCCAAACCCCCCTTAAATAAACCTAACACTAAGCCCCTGAAGATCTTCCTACCTTGTCTTCACCTCAACAGGTATCACCGATCCGTCCTGGCATCCGGTGCTGAAGAGGTCCAGAAGAGGCTCCAAAGTCTTCCTCCTATCCGGCAAGAAGAGGACATCCGGACCGGCAAACATCTTCATCCAAGCGGCATCTTCGATCTTCTTCCATCCGGTGCGGAGCGGGTCCATGTTGAAGCAGCCGACGCGGATCCATCCTCTTCTTTCTGCGTCTCCCGACGAATGACGGTTCCTTTAAGGGACGTCATCCAAGATGGCGTCCCTCGAATTCTGATTGGCTGATAGGATTCTATCAGCCAATCGGAATTAAGGTAGGAATATTCTGATTGGCTGATGGAATCAGCCAATCAGAATCAAGTTCAATCCGATTGGCTGATACAATCAGCCAATCAGATTGAGCTTGCATTCTATTGGCTGTTCCGATCAGCCAATAGAATGCGAGCTCAATCTGATTGGCTGATTGGATCAGCCAATCGGATTGAACTTGATTCTGATTGGCTGATTCCATCAGCCAATCAGAATATTCCTACCTTAATTCCGATTGGCTGATAGAATCCTATCAGCCAATCGGAATTCGAGGGACGCCATCTTGGATGACGTCCCTTAAAGGAACCATCATTCGTCGGGAGACGCAGAAAGAAGAGGATGGATCCGCGTCGGCTGCTTCAACATGGACCCGCTCCGCACCGGATGGAAGAAGATCGAAGATGCCGCTTGGATGAAGATGTTTGCCGGTCCGGATGTCCTCTTCTTGCCGGATAGGAGGAAGACTTTGGAGCCTCTTCTGAACCTCTTCAGCACCGGATGCCAGGACGGATCGGTGATACCTGTTGAGGTGAAGACAAGGTAGGAAGATCTTCAGGGGCTTAGTGTTAGGTTTATTTAAGGGGGGTTTGGGTTAGATTAGGGGTATGTGGGTGGTGGGTTGTAATGTTGGGGGGGAGTATTGTATGTTTTTTTTTACAGGCAAAAGAGCTGATTTTCTTGGGGCATGCCCCGCAAAGGGCCCTGTTCAGGGCTGGTAAGGTAAAAGAGCTTTTAACTCTATTAATTTAGAATAGGGTAGGGCATTTTTTTATTTTGGGGGTCTTTGTTATTTTATTAGGGGGCTTAGAGTAGGTGTAATTAGTTTAAAATTGTTGTAATATTTTTCTTATGTTTGTAAATATTTTTTTATTTTTTGTAACTTAGTTCTTTTTTATTTTTTGTACTTTAGTTAGTTTATGTAATTGTAGTTATTTGTAGGAATTGTATTTAATTAATTTATTGATAGTGTAGTGTTAGGTTTTATTGTAGGTAATTGTAGGTATTTTATTTAATTAATTTATTGATAGGGTAGTGTTAGGTTTAATTATAACTTAGGTTAGGATTTATTTTACAGGTAATTTTGTTATTTTAACTAGGTAACTATTAAATAGTTCTTAACTATTTAATAGCTATTGTACCTGGTTAAAATAATTACAAAGTTGCCTGTAAAATAAATATTAATCCTAAAATAGCTACAATATAATTATAATTTATATTGTAGCTATATTTAGGATTTATTTTACAGGTAAGTATCTATCTTTAAATAGGAATAATTTATTTAATAAGAGTTAATTAATTTCGTTAGATGTAAATTATATTTAACTTAGGGGGGTGTTAGTGTTAGGGTTAGACTTAGCTTTAGGGGTTAATCCATTTATTATAGTAGCGGTGAGCTCCGGTCGTCAGATTAGGGGTTAATAATTGAAGTTAGGTGTCGGCGATGTTAGGGAGGGCAGATTAGGGGTTAATACTATTTATGATAGGGTTAGTGAGGCGGATTAGGGGTTAATAACTTTATTATAGTAGCGCTCAGGTCCGCTCAGCAGATTAGGGGTTAATAAGTGTAGGCAGGTGTCGGCGACGTTGAGGGGGGCAGATTAGGGGTTAATAAATATAATATAGGGGTCGGCGGTGTTAGGGGCAGCAGATTAGGGGTACATAAGGATAACGTAGGCGGCGGCGTGCGGACGGCAGATTAGGGGTTAATTATTGTAAGTAGCTGGCGGTGACGTTGAGGGGGGCAGGTTAGGGGTTAATAAATATAATACAGGGGTCGGCGGTGTTAGGGGCAGCAGATTAGGGGTACATAAGTATAACGTAGGTGGCGGTCGGCAGATTAGGGGTTAAAAAAATTGAATCGAGTTGTGGCGATGTGGGGGGACCTCAGTTTAGGGGTACATAGGTAGTTTATGGGTGTTAGTGTACTTTAGGGTACAGTAGTTAAGAGCTTTATGAACCGGCGTTAGCCCAGAAAGCTCTTAACTACTGACTTTTTTCTGCGGCTGGAGTTTTGTCGTTAGAGCTCTAACGCTCACTTCAGAAACGACTCTAAATACCGGAGTTAGGAAGATCCCATTGAAAAGATAGGATACGCAATTGACGTAAGGGGATCTGCGGTATGGAAAAGTCGCGGCTGAAAAGTGAGCGTTAGACCCTTTTTTCAGTGACTCCAAATACCGGCGGTAGCCTAAAACCAGCGTTAGGAGCCTCTAACGCTGGTTTTCACGGCTACCGCCAAACTCTAAATCTAGGCCATTGTTTCTCTTAGAGAAGTATCTCCCCTTTATAAGGATTTTCATTTTATCACATTTTTTATTTTAAAAAATTGAATTTTTTTAAATGTTGTTGTTACTTATGGGTAACAAGCAAAAATAAAGAGTCATTTTAATTTAAGTTCCTATATAGAAAACCTGTTTTTTTATCTTTTATATTTGTCCACAGTTGTTCTAATTTGTCCTATCTCATATGTATATTTACAGGTGCTGTGTTAACTAAAGACAAAGATCATCAAGCAGAAGGCTCACACCAGTTCCACTGCTTCCAAAGATGTCATTCACATGTCTGGTGCCCCTTGGCACTGGTCACATTGTATCTTCTGAATAAATGCACAGTTCTGTTCACCCAAATTTAGTTTCTGGGTATTTGTTGAGTTTTTAATCCTGTTGATGTGGATTTTATTAGAGGAAACAGAGAAGGTTATGTTTAATGGTTGCCAAACAGTGTAACATTTTCAGGATTTAGACAGAGTATATAGTTTATTCCATCTTGCTAGATAATTTATGGATAGTAATAATATTGTATTTGTCTACATTTATTATTATTTCAAATAAATATGGTGACTTAAAAGCAAAAAAACTTTTCATACTTACTTTCTTTTTTTTATTTTTTATTTTTTATTTTATTTTTTTATTGAGGTGAATCAAGGCTTACAACTCAAGTAAAACAATAGACAGAGCATACACTGGGATTGCAATGGTACAGAATAATATGCAAACATAGCAAGTTTAACTTATATCATTTGAGTGTAAAACAAAAACAATATAATTAGACTTTAAAATTGTCCTCTAAATATCTCTTGAGGCCGCTCTTGGACCTACAATGAATCCTAAATAATCCAGGCTACAGAGGGTTAAAATGAACATTAAGAGACTACTCTTGAGTCTCAAGGTACACCTCATTTTTCATACAAATTAAACAGAGGAAGTAAATACGGTAGTTCACAAGAAATAATGATACCAATATGTAAAAGTAGGGCTCTATCTGCAATGCAACAGGGAAACAACTTTATAAAGCTTAATATATAAAGGAGCTGCGCTCAAGATAGTGAGTATATCTATATAGGGTGTAAATGCTTATATAAAGGGGAAAGTTGTAGGTGGTGCATAAGGGACCAAACCGGATATGGGTTAAGAATTTATGAAAAGGAGACCCAACTTTTATCAGCAGGTAGACACTTATGTGGCCCCATGTATGAATCCTGTAAGCATGTCACAGCAGATTATCGGTTATAGGTAAAACAGTAACCACAATCCTGAACCATTTAAAAGGAGAAATGGGTAGCCTGAGTGGGTATAGATTTAGTTTTGTTAGGACGGAGGGCAATATCTAAGGGGCTAATAAAAAGCACTATATACATACAAAGTAGACTAGCTGGCAGCGAGGCGCCTGTTCACAGTGCCCTCCCACAGTACTAGAGGTATAAATAAAGCTAAAAGGCTAACATATGTTCTTGGGTCATAAATGTGAAGGCAGCTGTAAAAGTTTGTTATTACAAGTGTTAAAGGAATATATAAGTTGAGCAGAACTAAGTGCAGGGGCATACCCTAGGGGACATTGATAAATTATTAAAGATTTATGACAGAGAAGGTGTCCTCATGGATTAGACATTAAGAAGTTAACCATGGGTTTCTTAAATAGTTATATATTATATACCGGAGTTTGTCTAAATTGAGCCGACAGCAATGACATCCCCATGTTACACAGCAGTGGTTCTACTATGTGGTTAATCTCATATGCCCATCAAAGCTGAGACTAGAACAGCAAAATTCCCATAAAACGCAAATACAATGAATCTAAGGGTCACATGTAGCCAGCAGAACCTAGCTATAATCTGTAGTGTAGCAGCCCCAAGGGGACAGCATTCATAGTCATGACCAAATAGAGTAACCTGTAACATCATCATTAGACTTAATTTATCCCATAGAGAAAGAATACCCATATCTATATCTAAAGCATGAGAAAAAAGTGAAAATAAAATGCTTACAATTTTCAACTTTAAAAGTTAATTGGGAAGTATACAACCTATTGTTGCACAATGAAGTTAGTTGGGGACAGTCTAAGCACTTTCATTGAGAACCAAGGGGGTTGTATTGTCCATTTACCCCACTCCCGTAGGTAACAATGACCAGCAGTTTCTCAGTGCATCAAATGCGCAGCTTGACTCCCATTGAAACTGCGGTAGAGGCAGAGAGACTACTGAAGACAAGATCGTTGCTAAAGTTATTATTTGTGGCTTCAGTTCTCCATAACTCCGAGACAGATTTTCAGCAAGAGATCTCCAAAATGATTTCTCAATTGCCTGGCACGATGTAAAGTCATGTTGAGTCCCAGCGGTCTTATTTTCGGTGATCCACTTGTAGTTAGCGTTGTTTTCAATATCGCCTGTATTAGCATCCACTGCCTCTCGATCATCCATTTCAGGTAGCATGGTAATGGGATCCGTTCTCCCTCACAGCAGCTCTGTGTGATTGAAAGGCTCTGAAGCCCTGTAACAACGTCTCCTTTGAGATCTAAGACATCAGACTCAAGTTGCATAGTTATTTGAGAAGGGTAGATATTTTGGGGGCAGAATGCCGTATGTAGCGTTTTTTCAAGTGCAGCATGGTGATACGCTAGTAAATGGCCCAGCTCCTTCAAGATGTCCATAGCACAGTCCATGGTGGTCTCCAAACTGTAACTGCAGACGAGCCCGCATGATATAATAAATAAAGATTCTGCACTGAGTGCTGCCTAACGACAGGTCCAAGAGATGCCCTGCCGTGGGGGTTTAAGAAAGGCCTAAACCTCACGTATTGCTCCGGGCACTGATACCTGCAGCTATTTCTGTAAAATTAGGATCATCCAATGCAGGTTCTGTAGTAGATCATAGATCCAGTTAATTATCACAAGGATGCGATGGCTAAGATATGATATCCTAAAGAAAGGTTAGAAAAGCTGGAGCAGTATGCAGTTGTGCGACTAGGCATGGCCGCTGGCCGGAAGTACCCCATACTTACTTACTTTCATATTAATATATACAGAAGGTTATTTTTCACATCAACTGTTTGCATTTCTGCTGATTCACATAGATGGACAACCAAATGCTTCAATAAAACATCTTCTTAAAAGTAACATTCTAGAAATTCAGGTGCCAAATAAAAGGGCCAACTGTAATGTTGGATATTTAGAAAATCCAGTTTATTTTAATTTCCCTGTATCATATGACATGTAACAGCCTATCATAAACTCATAAAAGTATATATTGTAAACTCTTGCAGCAGCTAGTACCTCAGAAAATGTATATTTTGTTATAGGTAGAGCCACATAGCAAGAAGACATTGGCTCCATCAACGTGTTTCCAAAGAGCACCACATAGATTTTATTTGGCCATAACTATAGTTAGCCATAACGTAATATGAGGAGTTGTGTTTTTTATGATTCAAATAGAGAATGTTTTCATTTCCAATTTCCTTCTATTATCAAATGTATTTGTTTTGATGGTAATCTTTATTAAAGAGAGGTCTATATGGCCTGCATGATTACCCTGACAAAGTATAACAACAATACATGTGGTCTGGGACCCATGGTAACTAGGTTGTGTTAAGTAGTACTATTCTTAGCACTTTAATACCTGTTACTCCCCCTATCGGGGGAGGTCTATATGGCCTGCATGATTACCCTGACAAAGTATAACAACAATACATGTGGTCTGGGACCCATGGTAACTAGGTTGTGTTAAGTAGTACTATTCTTAGCACTTTAATACCTGTTACTCCCCCTATCGGGGGAGGTCTATATGGCCTGCATGATTACCCTGAAAAAGTATAACAACAAAACATGCGGTCTGGGACCCATGGTAACTAGGTTGTGTTAAGTAGTACTGTTCTTAGCACTTTAATCCCTTTTACTCCCCCTATAGGGGGAGGTCTATATGGCCTGCATGATTACCCTGACAAAGTATAACAACAAAACATGTGGTCTGGGACCAATGGTAACTAGGTTGTGTTAAGTAGTACTATTCTTAGCACTTTAATACCTGTTACTCCCCCTATCTGGGGAGGTCTATATGGCCTGCATGATTACCCTGACAAAGTATCACAACAAGACATGCGGTCTGGGACCCATGGTAACTAGGTTGTGTTAAGTAGTACTGTTCTTAGCAGTTTAATACCTGTTACTCCCCCCTATCGGGGGAGGTCTTTATGGCCTGCATGATTACCCTGACAAAGTATAATAATAAAACATGCGGCCTGGGACCTATCATAATTAGGTTGTGTTTAGTAGTACTATTCTTAGCACTTTAATCCCTTTTACTCCCCCTATCGGGGGAGGTCTATATGGCCTGCCAGATTACCCTGACAAAGCATGACAACAAGACATGCGGTGGGACCCATGGTAACTAGGTTGTGTTAAGTAGTACTGTTCTTAGCACTTTAATACCTGTTAGTCCCGATATCGGGGGAGGTCTATATGGCCTGCATGATTACCCTGACAAAGTATAATAAAACATGCGGTCTGGGAGCCATGGTAACTAGGTTGTGTTAAGTGGTACTATTCTTAGCACTTTAATCCCTGTAACTCCCCCTATCGGGTGAGGTCTATATGGCCTGCCTGATTACCCTGACAAAATATAACAATAAGACATGCGGTCTGGGAGCCATGGTAACTAGGTTGTGTTAAGTAGTAGTATTCTTAGCACTTTAATCCCTTTTACTCCCCCTATCGGGTGAGGTCTATATGGCCTGCCTGATTACCCTGACAAAGTATCACAACAAGACATGCGGTCTGGGACCCATGGTAACTAGGTTGTGTTAAGTAGTACTGTTCTTAGCAGTTTAATACCTGTTACTCCCCATATCGGGGGAGGTCTATATGGCCTGCATGATTACCCTGACAAAGTATAATAATAAAACATGCGGTCTGGGACCCATCATAATTAGGTTGTGTTTAGTAGTACAATTCTTAGCACTGTAATCCCTTTTACTCCCCCTATCGGGGGAGGTCTATATGGCCTGCATGATTACCCTGACAAAGCATTACAACAAGACATGCGGTCTGGGACCCATGGTAACTAGGTTGTGTTAAGTAGCACTGTTCTTAGCACTTTAATCCCTTTTACTCCCCCTATAGGGGGAGGTCTATATGGCCTGCATGATTACCCTGACAAAGTATTATAATAAAACATGCGGTCTGGGAGCCATGGTAACTAGGTTGTGTTAAGTAGTACTATTCTTAGCACTTTAATCCCTGTAACTCCCCCCTATCGGGTGAGGTCTATATGGCCTGCCTGATTACCCTGACAAAATATAACAATAAGACATGCGTTCTGGGAGCCATGGTAACTAGGTTGTGTTAAGTAGTAGTATTCTTAGCACTTTAATCCCTTTTACTCCCCTATCGGGTGAGGTCTATATGGCCTGCCTGATTACCCTGACAAAGTATCACAAGACATGCGGTCTGGGACCCATTTTAACTAGGTTGTGTTAAATAGTACTGTTCTTAGCAGTTTAATAACTGTTACTCCCCATATCGAGGGAGGTCTATATAGCCTGCATGACTACCCTGACAAAGTATAATAATAAAACATGTGGTCTGGGACCCATCATAATTAGGTTGTGTTTAGTAGTACTATTCTTAGCACTTTAATCCCTTTTACTCCCCCTATCGGGGGAGGACTATATGGCCTGCATGATTACCCTGACAAAGCATTACAACAAGACATGCGGTCTGGGACCCATGGTAACTAGGTTGTGTTAAGTAGCACTGTTCTTAGCACTTTAATCCCTTTTACTCCCCCTATAGGGGGAGGTCTATATGGCCTGCATGATTACCCTGACAAAGTATTATAATAAAACATGCGGTCTGGGAGCCATGGTAACTAGGTTGTGTTAAGTAGTACTATTCTTAGCACTTTAATCCCTGTAACTCCCCCCTATCGGGTGAGGTCTATATGGCCTGCCTGATTACCCTGACAAAATATAACAATAAGACATGCGTTCTGGGAGCCATGGTAACTAGGTTGTGTTAAGTAGTAGTATTCTTAGCACTTTAATCCCTTTTACTCCCCTATCGGGTGAGGTCTATATGGCCTGCCTGATTACCCTGACAAAGTATCACAACAAGACATGCGGTCTGGGACCCATTTTAACTAGGTTGTGTTAAATAGTACTGTTCTTAGCAGTTTAATAACTGTTACTCCCCATATCGAGGGAGGTCTATATGGCCTGCATGACTACCCTGACAAAGTATAATAATAAAACATGTGGTCTGGGACCCATCATAATTAGGTTGTGTTTAGTAGTACTATTCTTAGCACTTTAATCCCTTTTACTCCCCCCTATCGGGGGAGGACTATATGGCCTGCATGATTACCCTGACAAAATATAACAATAAGACATGCGGTCTGTGACCCATGTTAAGGTTGCGTTAAGTAGTACTATTCTTAGCAGTTTAATCCATTTTACTCCCCCTATCGGGGGAGGTCTATATGGCCTGCCTGATTACCCTGACAAAATATAACAATAATACATGCGGTCTGGGACCCATGGTACTAGGTTGTGTTAAGTAGTACTATTCTTAGCACTTTAATACGTGTTACTCCACCTATCCGGGGAGTTTATTTTGGCCTGCCTGAGTACCCTGACAAAATATCACAACAAGACATGCGGTCTGGGACCCATTTTAACTAGGTTGTGTTAAGTAGTACTGTTCTTAGCAGTTTAATAACTGTTACTCCCCATATCGAGGGAGCTCTATATGGCCTGCATGACTACCCTGACAAAGTATAATAATAAAACATGTGGTCTGGGACCCATCATAATTAGGTTGTGTTTAGTAGTACTATTCTTAGCACTTTAATCCCTTTTACTCCCCCCTATCGGAAAAGGACTATATGGCCTGCATGATTACCCTGACAAAATATAACAATAAGACATGCGGTCTGAGACCCATGGTAAGGTTGTGTTAAGTAGTACTATTCTTAGCACTTTAATCCCTGTAACTCCCCCTATCAGGGGAGGTCTATATGGCCTGCCTGATTACCCTGACAAAATATAACAATAAGACATGCGGTCTGTGACCCATGTTAAGGTTGTGTTAAGTAGTACTATTCTTAGCAGTTTAATCCATTTTACTCCCCCTATCGGGGGAGGTCTATATGGCCTGCCTGATTACCCTGACAAAATATAACAATAATACATGCGGTCTGGGACCCATGGTACTAGGTTGTGTTAAGTAGTACTATTCTTAGCACTTTAATACGTGTTACTCCACCTATCCGGGGAGTTTATTTTGGCCTGCCTGAGTACCCTGACAAAATATAACAATAAGACATGTGGTCTGGGAGCCATGGTAACTAGGTTGTGTTAAGTATTACTATTCTTAGCACTTTAATACGTGTTACTCCCCCTATCGGGTGAGGTCTATATGGCCTGCCCAATTACCCTGACAAAATATAACAACAAGATATGCGGTCTGGGACCCATGGTAAGGTTACTTCCTTTTGCACAATAGAGAACAGGTATGGCATCGATTTTTGGAACCCAGAGATAATTTTTAGGAACCGGGAGATGGAAAAAAATGCTTGGACACCCAGTACAGGTCGTTCTCCTTCAGCCTTTTTATACGAGGGTCTAGGACCCTCAACAGAAACAACAGCATGAAACACCACATATGCCATCCTTTTGCACAATAGAGTACAGGTATGGCATCAATTTTAGGAACCCGGAGATAATTTTTAGAAACCGGGAGATGGAAAAGGATGCTTGGACACCCAGTACAGCTCGTTCTCCTTCAGCCTTTTTAGACGAGGGTCTAGGACCCTCAACAGAAACAACAGCCTGAAACACCACATATGCCATCCTTTTGAACAATCCAGTACAGGTATGGCATCAATTTTAGGAACCCGGAGATAATTTTTAGGAACCGGGAGATGGAAAAAGAGGCTTGGACACCCAGTACAGGTCGTTCTCCTTCAGCCTTTTTATACAAGGGTCCCTGACCCTCAACATAAACAACAGCATGAAACACCACATATGCCATCCTTTTGAACAATCCAGTACAGGTATGGCATCCATTTTAGGAACCCGGAGATAATTTTTAGGAACCGGGAGATGGAAAAAGATGCTTGGACACCCAGTACAGCTCATTCTCCTTCAGCCTTTTTATATGAGGGTCCCGGACCCTCAACAGAAACAACAGCATGAAACACCACATATGCCATCCTTTTGAACAATAGAGTACAGGTATGGCATCCATTTTAGGAACCCGGAGATAATTTTTAGGAACCAGGAGATGGAAAAAGATGCTTGGCAACCAGTACACTTCGTTATCCTTCAGCCTTTTTATACGAGGGTCCCGGACTCTCAACATAAAAAACAGCATGAAACACCACATATGCCATCCTTTTGAACAATCCAGTACAGGCATGGCATCGATTTTAGGAACCCAGAGATAATTTTTAGGAACCGGGAGATGGAAAAAGATGCTTGGACACCCAGTACAGGTCGTTCTCCTTCAGCCTTTTATACGAGTGTCCAGGACCCTCAACAGAAACAACAGCATGAAACACCACATATGCCATCCTTTTGAACAATCCAGTACAGGTATGGCATTGATTTTAGGAACCCGGAGATAATTTTTAGGAACCAGGAGATGGAAAAAGATGCTTGGACAACCAGTACACTTCGTTCTTCTTCAGCCTTTTTATATGAGGGTCCAGGACCCTCAACAGAAACAATAGCAGGAAACACCACATATGCCATCCTTTTGAACAATCCAGTACAGGTATGGCATCAATTTTAGGAACCCGGAGATAATTTTTAGGAACAGGGAGATGGAAAAAGATGCTTGGACACCCAGTACAGGTCGTTCTCCTTCAGCATTTTTATACGAGGGTCCCGGACCCTCAACAGAAACAACAGCATGAAACACCACATATGCCATCCTTTTGAACAATCCAGTACAGGTATGGCATCGATTTTAGAAACCCGGAGATAATTTTTAGGAACCGGGAGATGGAAAAAGATGCTTGGACACCCAGTACAGGTCGTTCTCCTTCAGCCTTTTTATACGAGGGTCCAGGAACCTCAACAGAAACAACAGCATGAAACACCACATATGCCATCCTTTTGAACAATAGAGTACAGGTATGGCATCCATTTTAGGAACCCGGAGATAATTTTTAGGAACCGGGAGATGGAAAAAGATGCTTGGACACCCAGTACAGGTCGTTCTCCTTCAGTCTTTTTATACAAGGGTCCCGGACCCTCAACAGAAACAACAGTGTGAAACACTACATATGCCATCCTTTTGACAATAGAGTACAGGTATGGCATCAATTTTAGAAACCCGGAGATAATTTTTAGGAACCGGGAAATTGAACAAAAAACATTCTTGGACACCCAGTACACTTCGTTCTCCTTCAGCCTTTTTATACGAGGGTCCCCGACCCTCAACAGAAACAACAGCATGAAACGCCACATATGCCATCCTTTTGAACAATCCAGTACAGGTATGGCATCCATTTTAGGAACCCGCAGATAATTTTTAGGAACCAGGAGATGGAAAAAGATGCTTGGACACCCAGTACAGGTCGTTCTCCTTCAGCCTTTTTATACAAGGGTCCAGGACCCTCAACAGAAACAACAGCATGAAACACCACATATGCCATCCTTTTGAACAATCCAGTACAGGTATGGCATTGATTTTAGGAAACTCTAGCCACCAATTTCTTTAAAAGACCTTTAACATCACTCCCTCAGAAACCACAGGGAGATTTTTGGAGAAAGAGAGCAAGAAAAAAATGGTACTTGAACTACACGCTATAACCCTGTCTGAGTACCATAAAGTCCAGCGCATACCCAGGGGGTTAAGAATGTCCACATGTCCAACACTATTTGCTGACAGAAAGGAATACACTGACAAATTCGAAAGTATATTGAACAAGTGTTCCTTTGATATCATCACTTGGACAGTGGAGTTTGCACAGCAGGAAATAAATGCATACAAAGAAAAAATCAACTCACAGAAAGAACAACTTGTAAAAAACTTACCCCTGGATGAATATAAAAAGCTGGTCATGGACGTGGAGAAATCTGTTAATGACTATAGAAAGCAACTGGAAAGCCGAAAACGACAGAAGTTCATAAGAGATGAGCAGGACTACTGCCATGGAGTCGTCTATAGATGGCGCCAGAACTCAGGATTCAACAAAAACCCAAATGGCAGTATGCAAGGCCAGAGAAGACTAATGAGACAGACCGCAACTCAAGGAGATGTCCACAGTGGATCCGAATCCTCTGCTAGTTTTTTAACCGAGGACTCGGATATCGATATCACCGGGCCAGGAGGAAACACAGGAAACAGCGGAGCGGGCCCAGTGATGACGTCACAACGTCAGCGACCACGCCGTACGCGTGGCGCACAGAGAGGCGGCTATCGCTACTGAGTACACACAGACCGGAGGGGATAGGAGAGCAGCCCAGCACAAGTGTCAGGTATGAAGAGGCCAAAGATACTCCGAATGAGAGACCGACACAATGTGAGGATACATGGGCTGATACCCCGGACCGGCTGTTGGTAAGAAATGTAACAAGGGGGACTGTTGAAAGAACTGTGTCTGAAAATGTTGTGAGAAAGCATGACACAAACTCTGACCATGGTAATGTTTTCAGTGGTGAGAACTCATGCAGGCATATACAGAAATCTCCCGTTGGGGCAAAGACTGATATTGTCATTTATTCTAATAGTGACTTTCTGAACGATAAAATGTTGGGACATGTTACTCATAATTTTAATCACGTTTTTTCACAGGAGGATAATTCACAATCAGCATCTATGAATGTGCACAATAATGTTACTTATGACACTGATAATTTGGTATATAATTTGTCTGATTATGTCCTCAGTGATGAGGAACACTTAGCATTAAATAAGGGATTATCGTGTTGTTTAGATGATTCTTTTAATGATTTCACAACTTTTCAAGACTTGCACAGGTTTTTTAGGAAACTTAAATTAAAGATATATTTTTCTTTACAGAAAGACACCAATTTGACACACACTAAGGTCACTGATAAGAATGTTAGATTTAATAACATTAAAGATTTTTGAATAACTAAAAAAAGTAAATTTACACCTTCAACTACCCACAGTGTTACAACTTATATGAATTTGGTTCAGAGAGAAATTAAAAACTTGCTTAAGAAAGAAACAAAAAGAAAGTTGGTACAAAAAAATAAGAAGGATAAATTGGCAATTCAGTCACTAAAAAACAATAATGATATAATCATTAAGGAGGCAGACAAGGGCGGGGCTGTAGTTATCCTTAACAGGTCTGATTACATACAAGAGATTGAACGCCAGTTAGCAGATAACCAAGTGTATGAGAAATTACCTAGGGACCCTACTGGCCAGATCAATAAGGAGATAGAGAATATATTACAACTAGCGGTTAAGAGGGAGATTATTTCAGAAAAATTTAAAGATGCCTTGTTTGAAAAAAATCCTATTAGACCTGTCATTTATGTGTTACCCAAGATCCATAAAACCATGATTAAACCACCTGGGCGCCCTATTGTGGCTGGAATAGGCTCTGTATTTTCAAATATTTCAGTTTTTTTGGATAAGGTTTTACAACCCCTAATACAGAAGACCACTTCATATATAAGAGATACAAATGACTTCCTGTCTAAACTTAAAGATTTGGGCCAGGTTGGTGAGAAATGCATACTATTTACACTAGATGTTTCCAGCCTGTATACTTCAATTAAGCACACAAGTGGAATAGCAGCAGTTGAGAATATCTTAAAAACTGATAGCAATTATACACCTGCAGAAATTGGCTTTTTGATAGATCTATTAACCTTAATATTACATCAGAATTATTTTTTGTTCATGGATACTTACTACATTCAGAAACAGGGGACAGCAATGGGCTCCAACGTCGCCCCCACATACGCCAACATATTTATGAACAGCTTTGAGGAACACTTTGTGTACTCTAACTCACTTTTTCAAACCTATGGGGTCTCCTGGTGGAGATTTATTGACAATGTGTTTGGCGTGTGGGGGGGGGGGCGACGTTGGGAGCCTATTATCATTCATAGAGGATCTGAATTGTTCAGTGAAAGGATTAAAATTTAGTATGAATATGAGCGAAGTGGGTATAGAATACTAAGACACTTATGTATATAAAGAAAAAGGTTTTTTAGAAACTGATCTATATATAAAAAAGACGGATAAGAATAATTTGCTACAATATGGCAGCTGCCATCCAGAGAGTGTGTTTAAAGCAATACCTAAGAGCCAGTTCACTAGGGTTAAGAGAAATGTGTCAGATAGCAATAAATGTAAACAAAGATTGGGAGATATTGTTAACAAATTTATTGCAAGGAAATACACTAGGAACTTGATAATTGAACAATTGGCAAATGCAGAGGTTGGTTTTAAACAAAATCAGAAACAAGGGAATCTAGGTAAGAAAGGAGAGAATAACATAATATTTGTCACCCAACATAATAGGTTCAGTCAAAAAATAACCGGTGTCTTGAAAAGACACTGGCATATAATAAGAGAATGTAATCCACAAGTGGAAGAATTCAAACAGGTGCCCATGGTAGCATACAAGAAAAATAAAAGTATTAAGGATTTGATTGTACACACTGACATAGGTTCTGCTAAAAGAAATATCCAATCAACAATTGGTAGTAAAAACAATGGTTGTTACCCGTGCTTGAACTGCAGTCATTGCAGTTCCATGATAAAAGGAAAAAACTTCTATCATCCAACTAGCGGACGGAAATTTACAATAAATAAATACTTCACATGTAGAACTACTTTTGCTATTTATATGATCAAGTGTCCATGTGGACTTATCTATATAGGCGAGACCTGCAGAGAGGTAAGGGAGAGGATAACAGAACATAAATCAAGCATAAGATGTAAAAACATGGAGGCTCCTGTGTCCTCTCACTTCCTCTCTGCAGGTCATAATATTAGTCAACTTAGATTCCTTATCATAGATCAGGTAATGAAACCAAGGAGGGGTGGTGATAGAGAACATCTCCTCAAAATGAGGGAGATGTTCTGGATTCATAAATTATCAGACACACAGGGAATCTGACATACATTTTACACCATTATTAGTCAGAACAGCATTCACTTGCGCCACCTATTTTTTGACCTAATCTAAGGTCAAAAAATAGGTGGCGCAAGTGAATGCTGTTCTGACTAATAATGGTGTAAAATGTATGTCAGATTCCCTGTGTGTCTGATAATGTTCTCACCTTACATAGGCTGTGTTGAAATTTCAAGTGTAAATGATGTCTCTCCAGGACAATAAAGCTTCTAGATTCAAAATCTATAGTATATATATATATATATTTATTGAATAAAAGATTCTTATTTATTAAATGAACAATTCTTATATATGAGATCAAAATAATGATGATCTATTCACAAGTGATAATCAGTTGACAATTTAAAACATATGGTAAAATATAAAAAATGATAGTACAATATTAAAAACACCGGTGTTCTTCATAAACAAAAACTATAAAAACTCAAATTGAGATAATATAAGCAAGCAGGTGTACTCAGAAGATAAAAACAGAAAATAAACAGAGGAGACTCATGTACCTCTAAGCGTATGACTAGCAAAAAACATATATAAAGCATATATGAGTATATGAACCATATGTCTGGTATCCGTTAAACTAGCGTGTATATATACTTCACAGATGTATAAGGGTTAAGCAAATGTTATACAGTTCCTTATTGCTTAATGTTCTGGCAAAACATGGGGTGGTTATCCTTCCGTCAAAAATATATTTGAGCCAATGTATATTGAAACAAGTATGGCAAAAAGTAGCCAGTAATATGTATCTGCAGTGTTATTTCTTAGATTTCAGCGTCTCTGTTTTTTAATCAGAGGTAGGTTTACATACGGTTTTTAGCTGGGTGTAGCGATTCCTTCTTTAAAAACAGTGCACTGTTGACGTCTTCCCTCTGCTATGCAGAAAAAGCCGGTGGAGTACTAAGTCCCTTAGCCTCCGTTTACCAGCTGTGTTGGTAGTTGTTTCCTTAGATTCGTTGTTTACCCAGTAATGGGCCTTGATGGTATTCTTATGAGCTCCGGTCACAACTTGCTTCTTTCTTTGTGAGTGTATAACCCAGACTCGGTCTTTATTTTCACCGGTCTCCTTGCTGTTATCACAGCTGACAAAGTTCTCCTCTGGAGCTGAGTTGTTTTGGCTCACTTCTTAATTTCAAGTGATCAGGTTTCTACGCGTTTCGGCGTTCTGCCTTTCTCAAGATCTTGAGAATACCATCAAGGCCCATTACTGGGTAAACAACGAATCTAAGGAAACAACTACCAACACAGCTGGTAAACGGAGGCTAAGGGACTTAGTACTCCACCGGCTTTTTCTGCATAGCAGAGGGAAGACGTCAACAGTGCACTGTTTTTAAAGAAGGAATCGCTACACCCAGCTAAAAACCGTATGTAAACCTACCTCTGATTAAAAAACAGAGACGCTGAAATCTAAGAAATAACACTGCAGATACATATTACTGGCTACTTTTTGCCATACTTGTTTCAATATACATTGGCTCAAATATATTTTTGACGGAAGGATAACCACCCCATGTTTTGCCAGAACATTAAGCAATAAGGAACTGTATAACATTTGCTTAACCCTTATACATCTGTGAAGTATATATACACGCTAGTTTAACGGATACCAGACATATGGTTCATATACTCATATATGCATTTATATATGTTTTTTGCTAGTCATACGCTTAGAGGTACATGAGTCTCCTCTGTTTATTTTCTGGTTTTATCTTCTGAGTACACCTGCTTGCTTATATTATCTCAATTTGAGTTTTTATAGTTTTTGTTTATGAAGAACACCGGTGTTTTTAATATTGTACTATCATTTTTTATATTTTACCATATGTTTTAAATTGTCAACTGATTATCACTTGTGAATAGATCATCATTATTTTGATCTCATATATAAGAATTGTTCATTTAATAAATAAGAATCTTTTATTCAATAAATATATATATATCTATACTATAGATTTTGAATCTAGAAGCTTTATTGTCCTGGAGAGACATCATTTACACTTGAAATTTCAACACAGCCTATGTAAGGTGAGAACATTATCAGACACACAGGGAATCTGACATACATTTTACACCATTATTAGTCAGAACAGCATTCACTTGCGCCACCTATTTTTTGACCTATTGTACACAAAACCGTTGGGATAGTTTTTTAAGGTGAGCATAGTTCTGCCCGACTGAATAGGCAATCACTATCATATACTGTTTCATAAATTAGATTGCCTGACCCCTAGGGGTCTAAATAAATACTTTGATTGGAGTCTGTTTTGTTGACTCCTAATCAATTATGTAGCATATAGATAAGTAAAATAATAAAATATTGGAGATTTTCTTGAAAAAACAGGCGCTTTTGGGAAGGTATATCTCTTTAAATTTTTCTGTATGATTATCTTTTTGTCTGAATTTATGAGAATGTATTATGTACATTGATCCCTATCACTGTGGCTTTATAGATATTGGGATTTTATACTCCTCTTTTTAAATTGTATATAGGTTTTATGTGGTTTTAAGAATATGTGATGGTGTTTATCCATTCCATAAAGGAACACTAAAAAATTCAGAATAAAAACAGTGGTGTACTATATTTTTTATCCACAAGATGTCACTGTTGCAATAGCAATGGTTGTGTTCCTTATGGAATGGGTTAATTAACATCAGGTGAATGATTAACAGGTGCAGGTATAAGTAACAGAAACCTGTATAGCTAAAGTGTATATGACTAAGAGCCTAATGCCGGCTTGAAACGTTGTATATCAATGGGACCCATGACAAAAGAATAAAGGTCTTTTAAAGAAATTGATGGCTGGAGTTTCTTGAAATTTATGGACTTTGGTGAGACTTGGCAAGTCTGTTACTCCGTGCCCCACTGAAAGAGGAAAATTGGTGTGCTGTTTTCCATTATTTTGATTCTATTGATTTTAGGAACCCGGAGATAATTTTTAGGAACCAGGAGATGGAAAAAGATGCTTGGACAACCAGTACACTTCGTTCTTCTTCAGCCTTTTTATATGAGGGTCCAGGACCCTCAACAGAAACAATAGCAGGAAACACCACATATGCCATCCTTTTGAACAATCCAGTACAGGTATGGCATCAATTTTAGGAACCCGGAGATAATTTTTAGGAACCGGGAGATGGAAAAAGATGCTTGGACACCCAGTACAGGTCGTTCTCCTTCAGCCTTTTTATACGAGGGTCCCGGCCCCTCAACAGAAACAACAGCATGAAACACCACATATGCCATCCTTTTGAACAATCCAGTACAGGTATGGCATCGATTTTAGAAACCTGGAGATAATTTTTAGGAACCGGGAGATGGAAAAAGATGCGTGGACACCCAGTACAGGTTGTTCTCCTTCAGCCTTTATATACGAGGGTCCAGGACCCTCAACAGAAACAACAGCATGAAACACCACATATGCCATCCTTTTGAACAATAGAGTACAGGTATGGCATTTTAGGAACCCAGAGATAATTTTTAGGAACCAGGAGATGGAAAAAGATGCTTGGACACCCAGTACAGGTCGTTCTCCATCAGCCTTTTTATACGAGGGTCCCGGACCCTCAACAGAAACAACAGTGTGAAACACCAAATATGCCATCCTTTTGACAACAGAGTACAGGTATGGCATCGATTTTAGAAACCCAGAGATAATTTTTAGGAACCGGGAAATTGAAGAAAAAACATTCTTGGACACCCAGTACACTTCGTTCTCCTTCAGCCTTTTTATGCGAGGGTCCCCGACCCTCAACAGAAACAACAGCATGAAACACCACATATGCCATCCTTTTGAACAATCCAGTACAGGTATGGCATCCATTTTAGGAACCCGGAGATCATTTATAGGAACCAGGAGATGGAAAAAGATGCTTGGACACCCAGTACAGGTCATTCTCCTTCAGCCTTTTTATACGAGGGTCCAGGACCCTCAACAGAAACAACAGCATGAAACACCACATATGCCATCCTTTTGAATAATCCAGTACAGGTATGGCATCGATTTTAGGAACCCGGAGATAATTTTTAGGAACCGGGAGATGGGAAAAGATGCTTGGACAACCAGTACACTTCGTTCTCCTTCAGCCTTTTTAGACGAGGGTCCAGGACCCTAAACAGAAACAACAGCATGAAACACCACATATGCCATCCTTTTGAACAATCCAGTACAGGTATGGCATTGATTTTAGGAACCCGGAGATAATTTTTAGGAACCAGGAGATGGAAAAAAGATGCTTGGACACCCAGTACAGGTCGTTCTTCTTCAGCCTTTTTATACGAGGGTCCAGGACCCTCAACAGAAACAACAGCATGAAACACCACATATGCCATCCTTTTGAACAATAGAGAACAGGTATGGCATCCATTTTAGGAACCCGGAGATCATTTTTAGGAATCGGGAGATGGAAAAAGATGCTTGGACACCCAGTACAGGTCATTCTCCTTCAGCCTTTTTATACGAGGGTCCCGGACCCTCAACAGAAACAACAGTATGAAACACCACATATGCCATCCTTTTGAACAATCCAGTACAGGTATGGCATCGATTTTAGGAACCCGGAGATTATTTTTAGGAACCGGGAGATGGAAAAAGAGGCTTGGACACCCAGTACAGGTCGTTCTCCTTCAGCCTTTTTATACGAGGGTCCCGGACCCTCAACAGAAACAACAGTGTGAAACACCACATATGCCATCCTTTTGACAATAGAGTACAGGTATCGCATCGATTTTAGAAACCCGGAGATAATTTTTAGGAACCGGGAAATTGAACAAAAAACATGCTTGGACACCCTGTACACTTCGTTCTCCTTCAGCCTTTTTATACGAGGGTCCCCGACCCTCAACAGAAACAACAGCATGAAACACCACATATGCCATCCTTTTGAACAATCCAGTACAGGTATGGCATCCATTTTAGGAACCCGGAGATCATTTTTAGGAACCGGGAGATGGAAAAAGATGCTTGGACACCCAGTACAGGTCGTTCTCCTTCAGCCTTTTTATACGAGGGTCCAGGACCCTCAACAGAAACAACAACATGAAACACCACATATGCCATCCTTTTGAATAATCCAGTACAGGTATGGCATCGATTTTAGGAACCCGGAGATAATTTTTAGGAACCGGGAGATGGAAAAAGATGCTTGGACAACCAGTACACTTCGTTCTCCTTCAGCCTTTTTAGACGAGGGTCCCGGACCCTCAACAGAAACAACAGCATGAAAAACCACATATGCCATCCTTTTGAACAATCCAGTACAGGTATGGCATTGATTTTAGGAACCCGGAGATAATTTTTAGGAACCGGGAGATGGAAAAAAGATGCTTGGACACCCAGTACAGGTCATTCTTCTTCAGCCTTTTTATACGAGGGTCCAGGACCCTCAACAGAAACAACAGCATGAAACACCACATATGCCATCCTTTTGAACAATAGAGTACAGGTATGGCATCCATTTTAGGAACCCGGAGATAATTTTTAGGAACCGGGAGATGGAAAAAGATGCTTGGACACCCAGTACAGGTCGTTCTCCTTCAGCCTTTTTATACGAGGGTCCCGGACCCTCAACAGAAACAACAGTATGAAACACCACATATGCCATCCTTTTGAATTATCCAGTACAGGTAGGGCATCGATTTTAGGAACCCGGAGATCATTTTTAGGAACCGGGAGATGGAAAAAGATGCTTGGACAACCTGTACACTTCGTTCTCCTTTAGCCTTTTTATACGAGGGTCCAGGACCCTCAACAGAAACAACAGCATGAAACACCACATATGCCATCCTTTTGCACAATAGATTACAGATATGGCATTGATTTTAGGAAACCGGAGATAATTTTTAGGAACCAGGAAATTGAACAAAAAACGTGCTTGGACACCCAGTACAGGTCGTTTTCCTTCATCCTTTTTATACGATGGTCCACGACCCTCAACAGGCACAACAGCATGAAACACCACATATGCAATCCTTTTGCACAATAGAGTACAGGTATGGCATAGATTTTAGGAACCCGGAGATCATTTTTAGGAACCGGGATATTGAACAAAAAACGTGCTTGGACACCCAGTACAGGTCGTTCTCCTTCAGCCTTTTTATACGATTGTTCAAGACCCTCAACAGGCACAACAGCATGAAACACCACATATGCCATCCTTTTGCACAATAGATTTTAGATTTGGCCTTGATTTTAGGAACCCGGAGCTAATTTTTAGGAACTGGGAAATTGAACAAAAAACATGCTTGGACACCCAGTACAGGTCGTTCTTCTTCAGCCTTTTTATACGATGGTCCACGACCCAATACAGGCACAACAGCATGAAACACCACATATGCCATCCTTTTGCACAATAGATTACAGATATGGCATACGGCAGCGTGTGTACCATATGTAGCCCAAGGCAGCTCATCTCATCATCAGGCCTTTTTTACTCAAATGTATCGGCCAATGTCAGTCCCTTCGGGATCCATCCCTCATTCATTTTAATAAAGTTGAGATAATCAAGACTTTTTTGACCTAGGCGACTTCTCTTCTCAGTGACAAAACCTCCTGCTGCACTGCAGGTCCTTTCTGACACTTGAAGCGGGGCAGGCCAGAAGTTCGATTGCAAATTGGGATAGCTCAGGCCACAGGTCAAGCCTGCACACCCAGTAGTCAAGGGGTCCATCGCTCCTCAGAGTGTCGAGATCCGCAGTTAATGCTAGGTAGTCTGCTACCTGTCGGTTGAGTCTTTCTCTGAGGCTGGATCCCGAAAGGCTCCGGCGATGCATAGGAGTTAAAAAGGTCCACATGTCCTCCATCAACAACATGTCAGGAAAGCGTCCTGTCCTTGCCGCCGTGGTCATGGGAGGAGGAGGATTACTTTCAGATCACTGTTAGATTCCCGTTGTGCTGTGACATCACCCTTATACGCTGTGTAAAGCATAGTTTTTAATTTATTTTGGAACTGCTCCATCCTTTCCGACTTGCGGGAATTTGTTAACATTTCAGTCACTTTATGCTTATACCGTGGGTCTAGTAGCGTGGACACCCAGTACAGGTCGTTCTCCTTCAGCTTTTTTATATGAGGGTCCCTCAACAGGCACAACAGCATGAAAGACCCCATTTGCACAAGGTTGGATGCCGAGCTAATCATGTCCCATTCCTCGTCCTCACTGATGTCACTGAAGGTATCTTCTTCCCCCCAGCCACGTACAACACCACGGGTACCAGATAGGTGACAAGAACGAGCACCCTGGGATGCCTGTTGTGCTTGGTCTTCCTCCTCCTCTTCCTCCTCAAAGCCACATTCCTCCTCTGACTCCTCTTCCTCACAATCCTCTTCCTGCGTTGCCGCAGGTCCAGCAAGCGATGCTGATAAGGCTGTTTCTGGTGGTGATGGACACCACAACTCTTCCTCTTCATGCTCATCTATGGCCTGATCCAGCACTCATCACAGGGCATGCTCCAGGAAGAAAACAAATGGTATGATGTCGCTGATGGTGCCTTCGGTGCGACTGACAAGGTTTGTCACCTCCTCAAAAGGACGCATGAGCCTACAGGCATTGCGCATGAGCGTCCAGTAATTTGGCAAAAAAATCCCCAGCTCCCCAGAGGCTGTCCTAGCACCCCGGTCATACAAATACTCGTTAACAGCTTTTTCTTCTTGGAGCAGGCGGTCGAACATTAGGAGTGTTGAATTCCAACGTGTCGGGCTGTCGCAAATCAAGCGCCTCACTGGGTTGTTGTTTCGACGCTGGATATCGGACAAGTGCGCCATGGCCATGTAGGAACACCTGAAATGGCCACACACCTTTGTGGCCTGCTTCAGGACATCCTGTAAGCCTGGGTACTTATGCACAAAGCGTTGTACAATCAGATTACACACATGTGCCATGCACGGCACATGTTTCAACTTGCCCAATTTCAATGCCGCCACCAAATTACTTCCATTGTCAGAAACAACCTTGCCAATCTCCAGTTGGTGCGGAGTCAGCCACTGATCCACCTGTGCGTTCAGGGCAGACAGGAGTGCTGGTGCGGTGTGACTCTCGGCTTTCAGGCAAGTCAACCCCAAGACGGCGTGACACTGCCGTATCCGGGATGTTGAATAGTACCTGGGGAGCTGGGGGGGTGCCGTTGATGTGGAGCAAGACGCAGCAGCAGAAGAGGACTCAGCCGAGGAAGAGGTTATGGAAGAGGATGGAGTAGGAGGAGTAGAGGAGGTAGCAGCAGGCCTGTCTGCAAGTCGTGGCGGTGTCACCAACTCCTCTGCAGAGCCACGCATTCTATGCTTGTCAGCCGTCAGCAGGTTTACCCAATGCACAGTGTAGGTGATATACCTGCCCTGACCATGCTTTGCAGACCAGCTATCAGTGGTCATATGGACCCTAGCCCCAACGCTGTGTGCCAGACATGCCATTACTTCCTTTTGCACAATCGAGTACAGGTTTGGGATTGCCTTTTGTGAAAAGAAATTTCGTCCAGGTACCTTCCACTGCGGTGTCCCAATAGATACAAATTTTTTGAAAGCCTCAGACTCCACCAGCTTGTATGGTAAAAGCTGGTGGGCTAAGAGGGCTGTCAGACGCCGGGCAAGGGAGTGACTTAGGGAAATTGGCTTCTTACGCTCAAACATGTCCTTTACAGACACCTGACTGTGGGCAGATGACCAGGAACTTCTACGTAAGAGAGACTGAGTGGAGGATGGTTGAGAGGGAGCAAGGAGGACAGCAGTGGTTGACGTGGCTGAAGATGCTGGACAAGGAGGAGGAGGGAGGCTTTGAGTTTGTGTGCTGTTTCTACTCATGTGTTCTTCCCATCGGCGTTTGTGATGTAAGACCATGTGCCTTCGCAAAGCAGTTGTACCTAGGTGGGTGTTGGACTTCCCACAACTCAGTTTCTTTTGGCACAGGTTGCAAATGGCATTGCTGTTGTCAGAGACAGACACACAAAAAAAATGCCACACCGCTGAGCTCTGCGATGATGGCATTCTGGTGGTGGCAACAGCATGCGTTGATTGGCGTGCTGTCTGGCTGACCCCGGGTGCCGATGCATGCTGTCTGACTGTGCCACTAGCTCCTTGCGACAACCTCCCCCTGCTTCCAACTTGTCTCCTCCTCCTCCTCTCTGTCTCCCCATCTGAACTTTCCCCCTCTTCTTCTTCTCTTCTAGCGGGCACCCACGTGACATCCACGGACACATCATCATCAACCGCTTCACTTGTATCTGACACATCAACAAAGGAAGCAGCAGCAGGTACAACATCATCATTATCATCACACCGTACGTCCATGTCTGTAATGCTGCCTGACTGAGACATATCACTGTTATCTACATCCTCTGTCAATGATGGTTGCGCATCACTCATTTCTTCCAACTGATGTGTCAATAACTCCTCTGACAGATCAAGTGAAGCAGCTGTGGTGCTAGTGTTGGTGGTGGCAACAGGCGGGCGAGTAGCACTGGTCACTTGAGAGGTGCCCAAAGCCCAGCTGGAGGTGGATGGTGCGTCAAGGTTAGGACTAGGAGCAAAAGCTGTAGAAGATTGGGTGTCCTGTGTTAGCCATCCAACTAGGTCCTCCTCAGAACATTTCGCATCCCTGGCACCTGTCCTCTGAACACTGTGCATAGTTTTAGGGTCTAAGGGAATCACAGCACCACGACCACGACGGCACCTGCGGGGTGGCCTGCCTCTGCCTGTCATTTTTTTTAAAAATGTACACTTACAATACTATTAAACAAATTATGAGTGGTGGCACTGGGCGAGTGGGCACAGTATACGCTGTGAGCCTGACACAAAAAAGCAGACTGATGTTTGAAAGTCAAAAATGTTTATTTTTTAAATATTAAAAGTACTGTGACAACAAATATGAGTGGTGCCACTAACTTGGCAAGTGGCCCTGACACACACGCTGGCAGGCAGGCAACTTCAATTAGATTACTATAGTAGACTGATGTTTCACAGTCAAAAAAGTTTTTTTATTAAATATTTAAAATACTGTTATAACAAATATGAGTGGTGGCACTAGTTGGCAAGTGGGCCTGGCACACACGCTGGCAGGCAGGCAACTGCAATTCAATTGCACTAGCAGACTGATGATTCACAGTCAAAAAAGTTTTTATTTTAAATATTTACACTACTGTTATAACAAACATGATTGGTGGCACTAGTTGGCAAGTGGGCCTGGCACACACGCTGGCAGGCAACTTCAATTAGATTACACTAGCAGACTGATGTTTCACAGTCAAAAAAGTTTTTATTTTAAATATTTACACTACTGTTATAACAAATATGATTGGTGGCACTAGTTGGCAAGTGGGCCTGGCACACAAGCTGGGAGGAAGGCAACTGCAATTAGATTACACTAGCTGACTGATTTTTCACAGTCAAAAATGTTTTTTTAAAAAATATTTACACTACTGTTATAACAAATATGATTGGTGGCACTAGGTGGCAAGTGGGCCTGGCACACACGCTGGCAGGCAGGCAACTGCAATTCAATTGCACTAGCAGACTGATGATTCACAGTCAAAAAAGGTTTTATTTTAAATATTTACAATACTGTTATAACAAATATGATTGGTGGCACTAGTTGGCAAGTGGGCCTGGCACACATGCTGGCAGGCAGGCAGGCAACTGCAATTCAATTGCACTAGCAGACTGATGATTCACAGTCAAAAAAGTTCTTATTTTAAATATTTTCAAAACTGGTATAACAAATATGATTGGTGGCAATAGTTGGCAAGTGGGCCTGGCACACACGCTGGCAGGCAGGCAACTTCAATTAGATTACACTAGCAGACTGATGTTTCACAGTCAAATTTTTTTTTTTTTAAATATTTACACTACTGTTATAACAAATATGATTGGTGGCACTAGTTGGCAAGTGGGCCTGGCACACACGCTGGGAGGAAGGCAACTGCAATTAGATTACACTAGCTGACTGATGTTTCACAGTCAAAAAAGTTTTTATTTTAAATATTTACAATACTGTTATAACAAATATGATTGGTGGCACTAGTTGGCAAGTGGGCCTGGCACACACGCTGGCAGGCAGGCAACTGCAATTCAATTGCACTAGCAGACTGATGATTCACAGTCAAAAAAGTTTTTATTTTAAATATTTACACTACTGTTATAACAAATATGATTGGTGGCACTAGTTGGCAAGTGGGCCTGGCACACACGCTGGTAGGCAGGCAACTGCAATTCAATTGCACTAGTAGACTGATGATTCACAGTCAAAAAAGTTTTTATTTTAAAAAAATTAAAAACTGTTATAACAAATATGATTGGTGGCAATAGTTGGCAAGTGGGCCTGGCACACACGCTGGCAGACAGGCAACTTCAATTAGATTACACTAGCAGACTGATGTTTCACAGTCAAAAAAGTTTTTTTTTTAAAATATTTACACTACTGTTATAACAAATATGATTGGTGGCACTAGTTGGCAAGTGGGCCTGGCACACACGCTGGGAGGAAGGCAACTGCAATTAGATTACACTAGCTGACTGATGTTTCACAGTCAAAAAAGTTTTTATTTTAAATATTTACAATACTGTTATAACAAATATGATTGGTGGCACTAGTTGGCAAGTGGGCCTGGCACACACGCTGGCAGGCAGGCAGGCAACTGCAATTCAATTGCACTAGCAGACTGATGATTCACAGTCAAAAAAATTTTTTATTTTAAATATTTACAATACTGTTATAACAAATATGATTGGCGGCACTAGTTGGCTAGTGTGCCTGGCACACACGCTGGCAGGCAGGAAACTGCAATTCAATTGCACTAGCAGACTGATGATTCACAGTCAAAAAAGTTTTTATTTTAAATATTTACAATACTGTTATAAAAAATATGATTGGTGGCACTAGTTGGCAAGTGGGCCTGGCACACACTCTGGCAGGCAGGCAGGCAACTGCAATTCAATTGCACTAGCAGACTGATGATTCATAGTCAAAAAAGTTTTTATTTTAAATATTTACACTACTGTTATAACAAATATGATTCGTGGCACTAGTTGGAAAGTGGGCCTGGCACACACGCTGGCAGACAGGCAAATTCAATTAGATTACACTAGCAGACTGATGTTTCACAGTCAAAAAAATTTTTTAAAAAAATATTTACACTACTGTTATAACAAATATGATTTGTGGCACTAATTGGCAAGTGGCCCTGGCACACATGCTGGGAGGAAGGCAACTGCAATTAGATTACACTAGATGACTGATGTTTCACAGTCAAAAAAGTTTTTATTTTAAATATTTACAATACTGTTTTAACAAATATGATTGGTGGTACTAGTTGGCAAGTGGGTCTGCCACACACTCTGGCAGGCAGGCAACTGCCTGCCAGAGTGGTGGCACTGAGGGTAGAAGTAGGCACAGTATGTGCTGGCAGCCTGACACACAGGCTGGCACTAGTGGCAGGCTGGCCTGGCAACTAAAATTAAATAACACTAGAATACTGATGTAAAAAATTTTTTTTACAACATTTAAACTAATGTTACACCAGATAGGAGTGGTGGCACTGAGGATGGAAGTAGGCACAGTATATGCTGGCAGCCTGACACACAGGCTGGCACTAGTGGCAGCCAGGCTGGCCTGGCAACTAAAATTAAATAACACTGGAAGAGGACTGATGTAAAACATTTTTTTTTTAAATTTACACTAATGTTACACCAGATATAAGTGGTGGAAAACAGAGCTATTAATCACAGTATATGATGTGGGCCTGACACACAGGCCTGATGGAAAATGAAATTAGATTACACTAGCAAAATGATGTAAAAGTTGTTTTTTTTTTACATTTAAAATAATGTTAACCAGATATCAGTGGTGGCACTGAAGAATTAATAACAGTATATGATGTGGGCCTGACACACAGGCCTGATAGAAAATGAAATTAGATTACACTAGCAAAATGATGTAAACATTTTTTAAAGAAATTTACACTAATGTGAAGCAGATATCAGTGGTGGCACAGAGCAATTAACCACAGTATATGCTGTGAGCCTGACACACAGGCCTGATAGAAAATGAAATTAGATTACACTAGCAAAATGGTGTAAAAGTTTTTTTTTTTTAAATTTACACTAATGATTGTTAAGCAGATATCAGTGGTGGCACAGAGCAATTAACCACAGTATATGCTGTGTGAGCCTGACACACAGGCCTGATAGAAAATGAAATTAGATTACACTAGCAAAATGATTTAAATTTTTTTTTTTTAATTTACACTAATGTTAAGCAGATATTAGTGGTGGCACTAATCACAGTATATGCTGTGAGCCTCACACACAGGCTGACAGCCAGGCAAATGCAAATAAAATTACAAATAATAAAAATAAAAAAAACGACTGAAGTTCTAGCCCTAAAAAGGGCTTTTTGGGCTGAAGTTCTAGCCCTAAAAAGGGCTTTTTGGGGTGCTGTCCTTACAGCAGAGATTAGATGAGTCCTTCAGGACTGTAATGGACACTAAATACACTAGCCTAGCTATCTATTTCCCTATAATATCAGCAGCAGCAGCAGCACTAAACCTCCTCTCACTAACAATGCAAGATCGTAATGAATCTAAAATGGCTTCTGCCCAGGAGATGGGAGGGTCTGTGAGGGAGTGTCTGCTGCTGATTGGCTCAAATGTGTCTGCAGGCTGTGAGATACAGGGTCAAAGTTTCCTCAATGATGACGAATAGGGGGCGGATCGAACATCGCATATGTTTGCCCGCCGCAGCGAACGCGAACAAGCAAAGATCGTCGGGAACAGTTCTCCGGCGAACAGTTCGCGACATCACTAATAGGCATTAACTGATACCCCAGTCACTATATACCCATTTTATGCATACAAAAGGTGGGAATACAGGAGAGTTAAAATTGTTCAACTACAATAGTTTGTCCAGAAGTTGTAGTATTCAAGGCTCATTGGGGGTACACAGTAGGGTCAGAATGTTACTCTACGTCTGAGCAGACTGTATCCCCAGTTATGCTTAACACATCACCCGACTCCAACTGATTCATGGGTGCCAGAAAGTGAAGTGCCCTCAAACAATAAGATCCTGAACTGTGGGGCTATGCCCAGGGAGAGAGCAGTTATGAGATCCGTAGAATGGCAGCAGTCCATTACCACCTTGCACATACTAGCAGTGTTATGTCTGTGGGGGCCGACCACACTCCTACCCACGCTCCCACCAGTACTTGCATCTGCTCCCTCCATCTCACAACCATAGGTGGGGGCCTCTCTACTCACATAGACAGCGTTCTTAAGTGCCTGTAAGTTGCGATCCAGCTCAAGGGGTGGTCTATTAGCACCGCCGAAACTATCCCCCAGAGTTTCAGCCTGTGTTCGCTTTCCTTGAGGGTAGATAGGCGTGTAAGGAGCATCCTCCACAACTGTCTGTATGGTGTTGGGCTGCACAATGAGGACTGCCTCCTCCGTAACAGCAGACTCAGACCGCTTTGTATCAGAGTAATCCGCTCCTACAGCTGCTAGCAGGGAATCAAATCTATTAAGTATCTGCCGCTCATACTCGGCAAACAAGGCCTGTATCTCAGAAAAGATGGCGTTCTCCATATTAAAGATGAGACCGTCGGTGCAGTTAGATTCCTCAAACTTTTGTCGTTAGGCCCCCAACTGAAGTCCTCAGCAATGCCTCATCACAGGGTGCAATTGCCTTTAAGATCACACCATAAATCTTTGCAGAAAGTTAGATTATTATATTTAAAAGTAGAATAAAGTCAGGAGCCTCCTCAATATGCCACCATAAAATGTTTTTAATCCATTGCTTGATTTTTGTGGTATGATCTATAAGGGTATAATTCAATAAGGATTTATGTAGTTTATATTTCTGTGTAAATCTCGATTTTGTGTAGAGTGAGAACTCATTATGTTACTCATAGGGTTTTTTTTTGTTTTTTTTTGTTCATTCTTATTAGTACGGCATATCTCACATTTCCACTCTACCAAATTCTTGTGGTTAGTCCATAATGTAAAACCTTTTTTTATTGTTTATCTTGTACGTTTGTCCTCATACTATCAGACTATAATCATTTGGAAATTGTTTACCCTTTTCATCTCTGCAACATTGTAATGTATATTTTGTATTTTTGAAAAAATTTCAATAAAAAATATTAAAAAAAAATAATAAAAAAATAAATAAATAAATATTGTAACTCTTCCAATACATGTTATCATGCATAACATGACCCCACAGGATATAACCTTATCCAAGGGAACTACCATAGGATATGTGCTGGACTAAAGTTATTACACTTTTGGATTCCAGAATAATATAATTGGGCTAATACCTGAAGGATATTTAACTGAAGAACAATTAATAGAACAATCATTTGCATCTACGCCAGAGGGACTATTTACAATTCAGTCTATTTATCCCTGCAGCTCAGAGGGCATCTGTAAAATTGAAAAAGCCTCTCTAGTATTTGATCAGCCGATCAAAGCGCAAGAATACGCCAATACCCAGAGTCATGGGGGCAATGTAAATTATAATCAAGGGGACCTCACCTCTAGGTTGGAAGAAGCCTATGAAATAGGACAGCCTGAAATCTTTCCAGGATTTCAGCAAATAGTCAAAGAACAAATATCTTTAGCTAATTGCTGTTCAAGTGATGACAGCTATGAGAACTCCTGATGGAGTACAAGGATATTTTTGCTAGGGATTCTTATGACTGCGGGACTACAGACTTGCACATTGCAAGAATCCAAACAGATCCCAATGCACCACCTGTCTTTGTTAAACAATACAGTCTTCCTTTAGCATCATATGATTTTCTTGCAGAAATCATAAGGAACCTGGAAGAAAGGCGTATGATCTGACAGGTGAACAGCTCTTATAACAATCCTATTCTAGGTGTTCTTACGCCCAATGGACAATGGTGTTTGTGTGCTTATTTAAAACAGCTAAACAAACGAGTGCACATGTCTGGCTGGCCTGTGCCCTATATTGACCAGAGCCTAGTGCAAATGCAAGGATCTAAAATATTCCCTGCCATTGATTGTGCACAGCGATATTGGACCATAAAGGTACATGAAGAGGACCAGTATAAGCTTGCATTCTCATTCCAAAAGGTCCAGTATGCATTCCAAAGACTCCCGTTTGGATACATAAATTCAGTGCATGAATTTGCTGTATGCATGCATGCACTGGAAAGGGGGACTTTATCTTATGTTGATGATGTGTTAATCAGAAGCACAGACTTTGAAAGACACATAACAGAGATTAAACATGTCATCAGCCAACATAAAAGGGCAGGTGTCAAGCTATCCCTACAAAAAGCCCAATGGTGCCGTAACTGTGTGAACTTCTTAGGACATGAAGTTACTTCTGAAGGGTTAAATCCTCAGAAGAAAAAGGTGGAAGCTATAACAATTTCTAAAAAACCAACTTAAATGAATTAAGATAATTTCTGGGTATGACAAATTATTCTTGCAAATTTATAGATATTTATGCAGAATTAGCTAAACCACTGCTACATCTCCTAAAGAAGGATGTGAAATGGCACTGGAGTGAGGCTCAAGAGACAGCCATAAGAGAGCTGAAGAGAAAACTCACCCAAGCACCTTGCTTAGCTTACCCTGAAGGTGGTAAACCTACTTAGAAACAGGTTACACAGATATATGCATGAGTGCTGTCTTATACCAAAAGCATGATAATTTAAGCAAAGTCATTGCTTATGTGAGCAAAACTCTATCCCCAGTAGAAATAAAATTTAGTGATTGCGAAAAAGCCCTTTCATCTACTGTATGGGCTCTACATAATTTCTGCAGCTATATACAGGGCGAGAAAATTATTGTAGAAATAGCCCACCAGCCTTTGCTATATTTGCAGAGTGAGAAAATAAGAGATGGGAACCTGTCCAATAGCCGCATAACAGCCTGGACTCTCTCCTTACAAGGCTGGCCTTTGGAAATTCGCTATAAACAAAACAAAAGGAATCCAGTCGCACAGGGGCTTGCTGAGCTCCATGACTGTACTGTTAAGGATCATGGGGAAGAGTTATTAGAAGATGATTTCCTGGAGGAACAATTGCATTCGCCATATAAAATATATAACGAGGTGTCAAACATTACCTTGGGTATATGTTGATGGTTTTTACCATGCCACTATTGAAAATGAGCACAGATTAGTCACTGGCATTGGTATAACTTGAGCAAATGGATTCCCAAATATTTCTGTAGGGTTCAACAATGGACCAAGATCCAGTCAAGTAGCAGAACTAACTGCTGTTCTAAAAAACATTGAAATGACTATTGAACAAGGTATTCATGAATTTGTGATGATTACTGACTCAAATTATGTGTGTGACAGTTTTGTTGAATACCTGCCAGCTTGGAAAAGAAATGGCATGCAGAAAACTAACAACAAACCAGTCTAACATGACAAGTTGTTCTGTGAAATTGATAAGTTAATGGTGTCCAATGGTTTAACCATACACTGGAAAAAGACCAAGGTCCTGATAAGGAAGGCAATGATCTTGCAGATTCATTAGCAAAACAAGGAGCCATAACTGTAGAGCTCCTTAATATTAACCACTTAATGGGTGCAATTCAGATAGAGGTCATTACCAGAAATCAGGCTAAACAACAAAATGAGCCTAACCTGGTACAATGGAGTCAGGATTCTCCTAGTGAGGACCTGATCACTAGTGAAAAAGAAGACCTCATTGTAGGCATCTTTTATAAACACATAGAAGATCCTGAAAACAACCCCATCTAAAAAGATGATTGTGTTGGCAAGGAAGATCTTAGAATCTTAATGAAGTCCAGATAACAATTCAAGTTACAGGATGGTTTGTTAATTAGAACCTCCAAAACTAGTATCCAGCAATGGGTAGTACCTACCCAGTTTAGGGGTCTCATGCTTCAACATGCCCATGATGCTCCCACATCTGGCCATCATGGTGCAAAATTAACATATGAAATATTGCGCGATTACGCCTTTTGGCCGCATATGTTGAAGGATGTTCAAACCTACTGTCAAGGTTGTTTAATCTGTCCACAGTTCCAACCCACTGCGCCAACGCACAGAGCGCCATTACAGAAAAGGGGGATGGTAATGCCATGGTCAGATATACAAATCGATTTTATTGGTCCAGTAATTAGGTCATCGAGAGGCAACAGATACATGTTGACAGTAACATGAATATTCACTAAATGGGTAGTGTGCATTAGTGCACCTAACAATAGTGCTGAAACATGCGCAGCATTGCGCATCAACCACGTGTTTTCCAGATTTGGTTTTCCCCAGAAAATTGAATCTGATCCGGGAACCCACTTCACTAGTGAAGTGATGACAAGATGTGGAAAATACTAGGGGATAAAAGAAAGCTCCACATAGCATATAGAGCAGCCTCTAGTGGTGGTGTAGAGCATTACAACCAGTCTATTGTGAAAATCCTCAAAAAGTTTGTGAGTGAAACAGGCAAGGACTGGAATCTAAAATAACCTCTGATCCTAATGGCATTGAGAGCAACCCCAAGTAGTACTACTAAGATGTCAGCTTTTGAACTGACTGGCAGAATAATGGTTCTACCTCAGCATTTACTGTATCGCACCTCAGACCAGAATTTAATAAATGCTGCCACTACACATCAGTATGTAGAGATCCTGATTAAGCATCTGCAATATGCTTTTGCATTTCCTCAAAGAAACATAGAGAAGGCTGCAACTGTCACTAAAACTTATTACGATCTTAAAACTTCCAAAAAGGAATATGAAATAAATGTAAAAGTTTATCTTTATAACTTTGGAAGAGATCAGGTTAAGGAGAAGAAATTTCTTCCATCATGGAAGGGTCCTTTTGTCATTACGGACAAAATATCTCCAGTGGCCTATAAAATAAGGATCCCCAAAAATGATAGTTTTATAGATAAATGGGTCCATATTAATCAATTGCGAGCGTGCCATCCTAGGTCCCAATTATAAATCATAGAAGGGGAATTAAATGATATACCTGCACCACAGTAGTGAAGGCTAGAAGACCCGGTAGAAATAAAATATCTCAGTGGGTCAAGAATTTAAATGCTTGATGATATGTTTAAAGGATGAATTCCAGATACTCGTCTCAGTTATCTGTTCCTAGTAAAAATACAATCCGATCCAGACCTGATGATGATCAGAATGATGCCATCAGAGGAGGAACAGACGTTGTGAGACCAGATTGAGCGACTACCTCGGGAGCACAGAAGAGGACTACACTTCAATCCAGAGATCTACAGGAAAACAACAAGATGACAGAAGGAACTCATCAGATGACAGCAGGTTCCCATTAGCTGACAGCAGGAACCCACCAGATGTCGGCAGGAGCCCACCAGATGATGGCAGAAGCCCACCAGATGACAGCAGGAACCCACCAGTTCACAGCAGGATCCCACCAGATGACAGTGGAGGTCCTGCCAGTGACCAAACCCCAGGAGGAAGGGGATATCACCCCCTAAAGAGTCCACAGGACTGAAGACTCACCAATACCACAATATTTTTAGGCATTCTGACAAACCCCAAGAGAAAGTTAACATGCTTCCAAAGGACACAATGATTAAGGGAGTGCCTTGGAATTGCATAAAAATTTGCTAAACTCAAATGGGGTTATTATAGGATTACACTTCCAGCACCAAATGCACAATGGGGTGCCGCCATCAAGCCTGAAGGCCTATACCTGGTAAGATACGTTGAGATAGCGACTCAATACAAGAGTTTTTCAAATGTTTGCTCTATCCGGATCCGATAACAGGTTGATCACACATGATCCATCATCTTGCTGCCTGCT